>NC_092507.1:470000-1070000 GCF_047511675.1 Marmota flaviventris
GCCACCATTCATGGCTCTGTTTATTTGATTGTGTTTTGCTTTGTTTGAGCTGTGTTCTTCTTGTTACTTTAAAAATAATTATGCTGGGGGCTGGGGATGTGGCTCAAGCGGTAGTGCGCTCGCCTGGCATGCGTGCGGCCAGTTCTTTTAAAAAAATAATAATAATTATGCTGGGCTGGGATTGTGGCTTAGCGGTAGAGCACTTGCCTAGCACTCGCCTAGCACGGGTGGGACCCGGCTTCGATCCTCAGCACCACATATAAATAAAGGCATTGTGTTGTGTCCATCTACACCTACAAAATAAATATTTAAAAAATATTAATTATTATTAGGCTTTTTCATACAGAGGATTGAAGCCAGGGATGCTTTACCACTGAGCCGCATGCTTTACCACCCAGCCCTGAGATCATAGATGTGCTCATGTCTGTTCTGATTGTCACCAAAACCACAGGAGCATTTAGACACAGAGATAAAGCCAGCATGAGAGTTGTGGGTGGCCTCAGCACCTGAGCAAGCATGTCCATGCCTGCCTAAGGAGTTAGCTGCTGGACGTGGTCATGGGGTGTGGCTCCGAGCCTCGGCTCAGGAAGGCTGAGCAGTCCTTCCTATTTCATTCCCTGTGGCAGGGGCTTCATAACAGGGGAGCTCTCCAAGTTGTGGGGTAGTGGTTAGCAGATGGCAGGACCCTCCCGTTGTGTCTGCAGACCACCTCACCCTGCACAGCCAGGCAGGTGGTTTTGGTATAGCTGGGGTCGCATGGGGGCCCCCACAGACAGGCAAGGCGTAGAGACATGCCATTTTGCATATTGGAAATTGGGTTCCAGTTTTGGCAGGCAAAATCAGAAGGCACTGCTGGGGAGACATACCAGTCAGTGTCACCCTCACGCAGGGAAGGAGGGCCACTGTCATGGTTCTAATGTGCCAATATTTAAAACCAGCACAGCAGTGAAGGATCTGGGAAGGCCAGGGAGAAACATCCCTTCCTGGGGGAGTCACCCGTGGCTGGAGGGGGCCTGGCGGCGTCAGGGTGGAGGAAAGCACCTTGAGAACCTGTGCTTTCAGGATGGGCTTTCTTTTCTATTGCGTGCGCCCTCCTAGTTGAACAGGAGTAGCATGCCTTCCTCAGAATGTGTTTGTGTTTACATGAATGCTCATGTCAGATAACAAATCTAAACCTTTGGTTTTAGTCTTAACCACACGAAAGTCTATATACCTCAGCTGGATATGGTGGCACACCATATCCAGTCCCAGCAACTCTGGAGGTTGAGGCAGGAGGATAGCAAGTTCAAAGCCAGCCTCCGCAACTCAGATCCCTTCTCAAAAAATAAAAAATAAGAAGGGCTGTGGATATTGCTCAGTGGTAAAGCACCCATGGGTTCAATCTCCAGTAACCGCCCCTCCAAAAAAGAAATTGACAAGACAACCTGTATGTATCCGACTCACATCACTATACAAGTTGACTGTAAAACAAGCACTCTTTAAATAGTGACCCACTCTTTCTGTAATCTTTTGTGGGTTTTGGCATCTTTAGAAATTATTCAGATGTTTCCTGTGAACTTCACCACAAGACAAACCTTGTTAACACCTCGAGGCTGACAACAGGCTGACACTGTGGCAGGTGTGAGCAGAGATCTCAGAGCAGCAGAGCTGATGGGCCATGTCACCAATGGGTTCCACTGGTCAGACTGCACTGCCCTGGGTGGGAGTGTCTTCACGGGTCTTCCTGTTTCCCAGCAAGCCCTAGACAGAACTGCTAGGATGGCATATGGAGCCCCGCACCTGGGCCCCAGCTGAAGGGTGCTCCTGGTCCTCCATATTGTCTTAAGACAAGCCAGGCACATCCCAGACAGGATGGTGGCACTTCTGTCCTAACTGGTAACCACACCTTCCTCCCGACCCAAGCTGGGGGTCCAGTTGGCTTTGCTGCCACATAGGACCAGACTTCTGTCAGTGAGTCCTCAGGAAGCCGCACACTGCACAACCCTGGACTTCCTCCTTCTGCAGGATGCCTGGGTGGCCCTCACTCATGGGCATTTGTTCCAGAACAACACCAAGCACTTGTTAAAATGCAAGGAGCTAGATGTCATCCAAGCAACTTGGGAGGCTGAGGCAGGAGGATCAAAAGTTTCAGGCCAGGCTGGGCAATTCAGCAAGACCCTGTCTCAAAAAATTATTAGAGGGCTGGGGATGTGGCTCAAGCGGTAGCGCGCTCGCCTGGCATGCGTGTGGCCCGGGTTCGACCCTCAGCACCACATACAAAGAAAGCTGTAGTGTCTGCCGAAAACTAAAAAATAAATATTTTTAAAAAATTATTAGAGAAGGGGGTGGGTGCAGGGAGGCTGGGGATGTGGCTCAGAGGCAGAACACCCTGGGTTCAATCCCCAGTAACGCACACATATACACAAAGTATCTGAGTAATGAAATAGTGTTGGATTATAACCCAAAGTGTGCAATTATCATCCTCAAGTCCATGCTGATCTGCATGAGGGAGTGAGTCAACCAAGCTTGAGCAAGCTTGAGTCCACACACAAGGGACAGGAGGGCCAGACGTGCCTCTGCGGCCAACCACCTGCTGCCGCTCGAGATTCTGCCCATCAGGACTTCTCAAGGACTTGGTGGGGACAGCTTGTCCATGCTCCCTGTGGTGTTGGCAGGGACGGATCCCAGACAGCTTCTCTCCATTGCCGGCCCCCTCTGTCCCTGTGTCCTGTGTCCTACCTTGAGGCCTCCTCTCATGCAGTAGTGTAGGCCTGGCTTCATTCCACTGATGGCGCTGCAGGTCCCACAGTGTCTGACAGGTCACATGCCCAGACTCAAGGGGAGGCAGATGGAGGGGAGCAGCCCGTCACCACCCAGTGCACATGAAGGAGGGGCTGCTGACAACCCCTGGGGGCGCCCACCTGGCAGTGATATCAAACTGTCTGCAGCACTGTCCGAGGCTCCCAGGGATGATCCTTCATAAAAGATGTCAGATATTTTAATTTTCCATAATTAAAGAAATACAACCTCAAATATCTTGTGGGGAATAAAGGTAACTTGCCTGACTTCTTGAACAGACTAGGAAATCGAAGAAAGCAAAATTCATTAAGCTTTCATAAACAGAAGCTAATTCTTCCAGGAGCTGTGATACTGTTACAGTTTTATACATTTTGACAAAGTCAGGGGAAAGACACACAGTTGCTTCACATAGAAATTACAAAACCAGACTAATTTGATCAAGGCTTCTTAATCAAAAAGAACTGATTAAAAGAACTACCTGGCAGTGCGCGGTGGTGCACACCTGTGATCCCAGAGATTTGGGAGGCTGACACAGGAGGATCACATTTTTTCTTTCTTTCTTTTTTTCTTGGTACTGGGGATTGAACTCAGGGGCACTTAACCATTGCGCCACCTCCCCAGCCCTTTTTTTGTATTTTATTTGGAGATAGAGTCCCTGATTTGCTTAGGACCTTGCTAAGTTGCTGAGGCTGGCTTTGAACTCAGGATCCTCCTGCCTCAGCCTCCTGAGCTGCTGGGATTAGAGGCATGTCATTTACCATGGCACCCAGCCAAGGATCACATTTTCAAGGTCAGCCTCAGCAATTTCACTAGGCCCTGTCTCAAAATAAAAAATAAAAAGGGCTGAAGTGTAACTCAGTGGTAAAGCACTTGCCTAATGTTAGGCCCTGGGTTCTATCTTTAGCACCACCATAATAATTACTTAATTAAAATAAAATAATCAAGTTTTGAGTCAAACAGAATCTTAGCACCTCAATCTCTGCGTGTAGGGTCCTTGCCTATGATCTGCTAAGCAACAAATGATTCCTGCAGGAACTGGGTGCAGACCTGAGGTGGAAGGGACTCTACTTGATGTGTCCATTACACACTTCCTCAATGAGCTGCCACAGGATGAGCCCTGAGAAAAGGACCACATAGGAAAGGGGACAGCAGGGACGCCTTGAAGAGGCTGAGAGAACACCCTGGCTGTCCCTGGCAGCCCCACAGTGCAGGAAGGAGGGTTTGAGGAGGGACCCGAAAGTGTAAGAAGTAATGGTGCACGCCTATGATCCCAGCAGCTTAGAAGGCTGCGGCAGGAGAATCGTGAGTTCAAAGCCAGCCTCCGCAATTTAGCGAGGCTCTCAGCAATCCCGCGAGACCCTGTCTCTAGATAAAAAGGGATGGGGATGTGGTGTGGCTTAGTAGTTAAGCACTCCTGGGCTCAATCTCCAGTACCAAGAAAAGAAAAAAAGAAAAACAAATCACCGACATAGCCACACCAAGAGTTCCTGAGCAGCCGTCTCCACTGGATGGTGTCCTCACACAAGCCTGGTGGCACCATATCAAACAGAAGCAACAGAGCCAGCCAGGGTGGGCCACACAGCTGTGGGGCCATAGCCTCTGCCCCCACCCCAACTCTGACTCCCCACGTTGGGGCTCTGCAGCCCATGCTGCGGGCTGCTGCTCCCCTGCCAGTGGAACAACTGGATGGGTTTCAAACTCAGCAGATATCTCCAGCCCTAGGCACCCGTTCCAGCACCCTTTCTGAGGGAGCTCAGCGGGCCTTGGCCCAGCCTAGGGAAGTAGCCTTAGGGGAAGGACCCATTGCCCTCCCCCAGACCACAGGGAGCGAGACTGGCTGGAGGTGCAGGCCTTGCTCCACACATCCATGCCTGGCCCAGCACAGGAGCCTCTAAGTGGGGATGCCTTGGCTGGAGGGCCAGGCTCACGTGAGCACAAGGAGCCATCACACTGCCGTCAGGCAGGTCTCAGGACCCAGCTCAGTGAACACTCACTGGACGCTGGCCATGCAGGCACAGGTGGGGCAGTGGGTGCCTGAGCTCATGCAGATGCCCCATTATTGAGGTGGACGTCAGCTCCCAGCCCAGGGTCAGAATGTGCCTGACATCACCCTCACCAGCCCTGGCCCTGGCTGGAACTCAAGGCCGGAGTGCTGCTAGGAGAGGGGATGAGGACAGTTGATAGCCAGACCAGGCAGCTGGACAGGCTCCACCCTGCTGCACCTAGCCCACCTCTGGCCAGGGATGACAAAAAGGAAGGAGGAGCTGGGAAGCAGGGTTGAGGCCAAATAGGGGAAGAGAAAACAACCTTTTGAAGCCTGAGAGCAGCTGTGGCGATAAAAATAAAATCCCCAAATTGTCTGTTGAGGCAGTAGCCAGGATACAAAGGCTTCCAAGCCGCAGGCAGAGAAACCTCTGCAGTCCAGGCCCCACTCAAGGGGGCAGGGTGGAGAGGAGGAGGGGACTAGAGATACGTGGGAGCTCACCCTTGGCAATGCTGACGTCTGAGGCTGGTTCTGTGGTGGGCACCGTCTCGGAGGTTTGGCAGCATCCCTGGCCTCGGCCCCCAGTGTAACCACCGAGAGTGTCTCCAGATGTGGCCCAGGGCTCAGTTAAGAACCTCTGCCCTGAAGGCCCAGGAGGCAGAGTGGCCTGGAGCCACCTCTGGCCAACACTGCAGGACCTGGGATGGAGGGCCACCTGGTGTGCTACTCCCACAGGCTACCCCACCAGGCCCGAGGCTCAGGCTTCAGACAGCCCACTCTACACCACACTTCTCCCACAGCAAGGAAGGGTGGGGTGAGCTGCAGGGCAGCTCCTGTGGTGGGGCTGGCAGGAAATACCAGGAGCAGCTGCTTGGCAGCCCTGGGCGCTGGCCAAGAGCACCAGCAGCAGGCAGGAGGACTAACTCCAAAGGGAATCCCCTGCTTCACCCAGGGGAGGCTCCACTGCTGACAACCTGGTCCTAGGACCCCAGCCCCACTCACTGCGGGGGAAATCTAGATCCAGAAAGGTGCCTGTGACCCTGCTGGAAGGCCTGTGGGGCGTTTCCTGCCTGCTGTTCTGGTCCTCAGCCTGGTCCCAGGAAATGCCAGAGATCAGGCTGCTGCCCCCTTGTGGCAACCAGCATAGGCCGCCAAGCTGTGGTCAGCCTATTTACAAAGCCCCTGACAGGCGATACTGACAGGGACCTGGACATGACCCTGCTTCTCTCTACCTGGCTCCCAGGACAAAGTGGGGTCACCTGTGCAATGTCCCCTCCACTTCGAAGCTCCCACCTCTCCTGAGACCCAATTTGCCGGGACTTAAGCCCAGGTCTCAAAAATGTTTTATTTTTTCTTTTAAATATTTTTGTTGTTGTTGTAGTTGGACACAAAACCTATTTTTTTATCAATTTATTTTTATGTGGTGCTGAAGATAAAACCCAGGGCCTCCACATGCTAGGCGAGCACTCTACCACTGAGCCACAACCCCAGCCGCCCCCCTTTAAAAAATATATATATATATATATATATGTATGTATTTTAGTTGTAGATGGACAAATACCTTTATTTATTTTTATGTGGTGCTGAGGATCAAACCCAGTGCCTCACACATGTGAGGCAAGTGCTCTACTGATGAGCCAAAATCCCAACCCCAAAGTTTGTGTTTTTTGGTGGGGAGGGGGGTACTGGGGATTGAACCCAGCACACTTCACCACTGAGCTACATTCCTACACACTGCCCTTTTTAAAAATTCTGAGACAAGGTCTCAGTAAGTTGCTTAGGGCCTAAATTGCTGAGGTTGGGGCTGGTTCTGTGGTGGGCACCCTGTCTCGTAGGTTTGGCAGCATCCCTGGCCTCAGCCCCCAATGTAACCACCAAGAGTGTCTCCAGATGTGGCCCAGGGCTCAGTTAAGAACCTCTGCCCTGAAGGCCCAGGAGGCCTCAGCCTCTCAAGTTGCTGGGATTACAGGTATGCATCACCACACCTGGATTCCCAGACACGTTTCTGTGACCAAAAATCAGGAAGCCCCGAGAGTCCTCACGAGGTGTCCTGGCCCTGAAGTGGGCAGCAGACAGAGGCTGCAGTCTACACACAAGTCTGTATCCCTGGCATCTAAATCAGAGATGAGAGGGCAGGAAGCAAGGCGGATGAGCCCCCACACACTCCTGGTGCGCTAACCAGGCTCCCTGCCTGCAGTCCAGCTTCTCCACAGCTTGATGCATAAGTGCAGGGGTTGGTCCCTCTGGGACAACTCTTGGGGGTGATGTTTTCCCTTTACCTGAGGGAACTGGGAATCATGAGCCCTCTGTCTCAAACTAAGGCTCTGGGCTTCTCCAGCTCTTTGAATAGCATCCCATTCTCACCCCCAACCCTAAACCTTCCAAACCACTCTCTAGGCCCTCCACCTAATCAGTCCCCACTCCCACTGAGAACCCAGGGAAGTGTCAGAGGATGAGAAATTAGGCAAAGGCACCTGGAAGACTTGACAGCCATGCCAGTGCCTGCCCCTATGGCTGGACATGGCTATCTCAGCCAAGCAGAAGGACTCAGAGGACCTAGGAACCTTCAGGGTACCATTCCCATGTCTAGGAAAACCAGGGCCTTTCCTGCCTCCTCAGCAAGCCCCACCCACACCTCCATCCACAAAATATACTCTAGTCACCCCTGTCAACCTGTCCCTCAGCACTTTGCCATCTGTGTGTGCACTGAGTCCCCCAATCCTGGGCTGTGCACAGCTGCCTATGGCAGACATTTATTCAGCAAGGTCAGGCAAGACAGTGAGGGCCATGGACAGATAACTGGACCCCTTGGGCCCTGAGACTCTCCAACAAAGAGGCCAGTGGCCCCCATCTTAAGAGAGCCCATGCCAGGCAGAAAAGTCCAGGGCAGCCCAGAACCCCATGACAGGCAGATGTCCAGGACAAGTAGGAACAGTCTCATTTATTCTTCACATAGATCTTGGGGGTCTGCCAACCCTCGGGGGCCTCCTTCAGGCCAGCTTTCAGCCAGATGCGCTTCAGGTCTCTCTCGAACTTGATCTGCAAGGGTAAAGAAAGTGACCACCAATTGACTTTTGGCAAAGAGACACACTATCAGTCACTCACTCCCCCTAAGCCCAAGAAGGTGCCCTGACACACCTGCTTCCGTTTTAGGCGTCCTTCCCGTACCTTCCGCCGCAGGAACCGTGTCCTCTTGACCAGCTTGCGGTACTTGTGGTGGTTCATTTTTCGCCGGCGGATCTTCAGCACGTTTTTGCACTGCATGTGAGGGGCATCCCAGATACCCTCATGCCCCTGCCTAGCCTCCCCCTTCACCTGACTGGGTGGACACTGATAGTGCTGAGTGGGAGCAGCGGATACTAGAACCCCAGTATCCAGTCTGGGCAAGAGGTAGCGGGCAGTCATCCAGCTCTCCAGAGGGCTGATGGCCATCTTCCTGGGCACCAGCAATTCCTCAAGCTCCAACTGGGACCCCTTGCCAGGAAGAGATACAGCCCTACTTTGGCCAGTGGGCTGCAAGGTGTATGGTGGCCGGCAGGCATGGCTGGCCAGCACCCCTGAGACAGGCCACGGCCGACTGCAGCCTGCAAGAAACAATGTAGCATAGTTACCATTGGTGAGGTGACACTAGACAGGAGCACTGCAACCACCCAGGCCTGGGCAGCAAGTCCACCCCAGGCCCAGAATGGATGACCTGCACCTTATTCCTGTTCCAAACCCCAGTGATGTTCTCACAGGAAGCCTATGGCCACATCCTACCTCCAGCTGAGGGTGAGCTGGGCCGCTGTGACAAACGCGTTCCTAACCCAGGCACCTATCCCAACCCTCAGGGCTCTTACCTGCCCAGGGAAGGGACCTGACCAGCTGAAAAGTCAGGCGCTGCAGGAACATGGTCTGTGGGAGGCGGCGGCCCCAGGTGCTCAGGGGAGCTGGAACACAGGCGGCTGCTGGGGTCAAGCGCGAGCCGCGGACGGGGCAGGCCGCGCAAATTCCGCTTCCCAGCACTCTGGGTCCCTCTGGCCCGCAACGAGGAGTCGCCTTCACAAGCCGCTGGCCCCTCGGACGTCCAGAATCCGGATCGAACCCCGCCTCCGCCACTCCGGCCAGCCGCCCTCCCGCCCCAACCTCAGTTCCCGCGGGCACCCAAGCCAACAGCACGGGGCGATCAACGTCCGAACGAACCGAAGGGCCCAGGCCTGGGAGCACGGCCCCGCCGGAGCCTCGCGACCTCAGAGGTTGTGACCCCGGCGGCTCGAACAGACTATTTCACCGCCGCGCTCGGCACTTCCGGTCCGTTGCCAAACCGGCTCCCCGGTGGGTCCAACGCCCAGTTGCCCCTGGCGACCGCCCGGCGCCGGAGTTCGCGGCGGCACAGGCCCGACGGGGCTCAGTAGGCGAAGACTTCCGGTTCGAAGGGCCGCCCTGGAGCATACGTCAGTTCCGCCTCGTCCCAGCGGAAGGAAACTACACTCCCGACGCCGGGGTGTCTACAGAGCATGCGCCGCCTCATGGCGCCTCCGGATTCGCCCTGGCTCGGGTTCTCTGCGGCGGGCGCAAGGCTGCGGCGACGGAAATGCCACACTCTGAGCGACGGAAGTGGCTAGGGCTGCTTTTGTTGGGGCTGAGCTCCCTCCGGAGTTGGGGACCAGCTGTGGGCGAGACGGGACTAGTGGAACCAGCGGTAACTCGGTCGAAGCTGCCGCCGCCCGGACACTGGGAACCGGGGCCCTTTCTTAACTGGCAGCTCCCGCTGCCCCTAGGGCTTGACAGACTCCTTTTCCTTTGTGCATCTAATGCGTCCGCAAGGAAGCTCCGAAGGAAAAATCAGACCATAAGCCAAAAGCAAGTTCTGCAGGATTGGTTTTGGCTGACACCTTAACGTTGCTCCAGCGCACGGGCTGCCAGGCCACCACTTCATCTACCTCAACAAAGGCCTGCTGGCTAGCATGGATCCCGCAGTGAACCTGCAGAGGTGGCTGGTGCTGAGGCTGGCCTTGCTGCAGGGACGTCTAGGGATTCTTAGCAGGAAGAGCCAAGCAGGTCTTCCCCAGGCACCATCCTGGCTAAGGAGCGAGTGGCAGGGAAGATAGGCCAGTGAGGACAGAAACTGCAGGCGCCAGGTCAAGCTCTGTAACTGAGGTTACAAAACAACACAGGTTCCTGCCTCCTAGAGGAGTTGCCCAGGACTCCCAAGCAGGAAGATTTTGACCACGTTTGGGAACCCACCTCTCACCTCAGTCACACAGCATATCCTAGTAACTGGTCTTGTCACAAAGGACAGGTTGGTGCCCTCAACTCCAGTCCTCACCTTGGTGTGGACTTCCTTCACCTAACCAGGGTCCAGGAAGATGCAGAAAACCAGGTCATCAATGTTAATAACAGTCCAGGCAAGGGCAAAAAGAATCTGGGGGTCGGCAACCTTGGCCTCCAAACTTCTGAGGAGTTGGGCTGTAGATAAGAGTACCTCCGGAGAGGCAGGGACTAATGGGAGAGACAGTGCAAGAGCTCCAGTCTGTGAGTCTTGAGGAGGCTGGATGAGGCCAGAGGACCCACTTTCCCCATCTCAGGAACCAGCCAGGCTCTAGCTTTCAGCCAAGCTTGTGAGGGTTCCTGTACCATAGCAGACCCCAGGCCAAAAGGGAAGGGGTTCACCTGCAGCAGAGAAGCTAGCTGCTTGGTCACCTTGGCCATGCAGCACATGCAGGGCTGGGACATCCTCAGTCACAGGTGATGCTAATGCCTCCCCCACCCCACCCCACAAAATGCCCTTGCCAGATCTGATTGGCTGCTTCCCACAACAGTGGCAGAACACTTGTAGGGATGTGAACAGCCCCTGCCAAGCTAGAGGTGCTAGAACCTGACTAGGGAGATCAATTTTTCATAAAGATTGGAAATGAGAGGATTGGTGTGTATGTGCTGTTTTCTAATTTTTATTGTGTGGCATTGGGGACTAACCCAGGCAAGCATTCTACCACTGAGCTATATTGCCAGGTGTCTCTACAGCCAACATTAAGTTGCCAGCACAATTTTCATTGTGGTGTCATGTCAGGTTTCACTAAGTTGCCCAGGCTTCCTTCAAACTTGCAATCCTCCTGCTTCAATTCCTACATTATAGCTGAGATTACAGGCACGTGCCATCAGGTCTAACTTCTAATTTTGCGTGTGTGTGTGTGTGTTTGTTTTAATCAATGGAACTCTTTAGTCTCAATTACTGCATGCATTTCTTTTCCCCAAAATACCCATTTGCCTTCAGGAAAAGGTTTTCTTCAGAACTTTTGTAGAAATTTTGCAGTTCTGGCTTGGAGGCTGGAAAGGCATCAATGCCGGTGGCTGAGGGTAGGCCAGGCTGGGGCTTACGCTGTAGCCTGAGCTGAGTAGCCCTAAAGTCCTGGGCTACAGAAACCTAAACCAGGCAAAGTGCCTGCTGCCTCGCCACAGCCCTGCAGTGGAGTGCTGCAGTCAGCTCATGCCAGATCCCACCACAACAGCTAGCTGTTCATTTTCACTTTTATACCCTGCTTTTAACATAGCATTATCCAACAAACTGTAACAAAAGGGAAATACAGGGCATATTGCTTCCTAGTTGTGTACTTTTCTTTTCTTTTTTTTTGGTAACAGAGTTTGAACTCAGGGGCACTCAACCACTGAGCCACATCCCCAGCATTATTTTGTATTTTATTTAGAGAGAAGGTTTCACTGAGTTGCTTAGCACCTCACTTTTGCTGAGGCTGGCTTTGAACTTGCAATCCTCCTGTCTCAGCCTCCCAAGCCACTGCAATTACAGGCATAAGCCACCACACCTGGCATAGTTGTATACTTTTATCTATAACCATAAGATCATTTGAGTATTAAAAATAGTCATGGAAACACTGTAGAGTAGCTACTTCATTGAAATAAACTGTGTTGGCAAGTTAAAAATCAGCCATGGAGTCACCTATTGATCTTTACCAGCATCCCTCAGTATAACTCTGTACCGGTATCAGTATAGTACAGTTGCTCAGTGGCAGGTATCAATAGAAGCAAAGCAGAAGCAGTGGTCTCTTTATCCCATGCTGCATGGACTCCTCACAGGATGAGGGAAAAGTTGGCCCCACAGTCTCACCAGGCAGGGCCACCAGGATGAACCATCCTAGGTAGCCAGAGCTCACACATCCCTGGCTGGCTACAAGATGGACCACTGTGTTGGCCTTGCTAAGGTCCAGGGCCATGAGCAGGTGCCAGTGTGCCCTGGGGAGGGGCAGGGAATCTCCAGAAACCCAGCATGTTGTAAGGCTTGCAAAATGCACCCCAAGCTTACTCCAAGCCCCAGCACTTCCTCTCAGCACTGGGGCTGCTGAGAGTCCCAATGGATGATGTCTTGTGCCCTTGCTGCTGAGCCCAGAAGGGGGCCTTGGGCAGCAGCTGAGGAAGGAGGTTGAAGCTGTGGCCATGTCTTACAGCTGCAACACTCAACATGCTCCCTGGAGGGTCAGAATGAGGCTTGAGTATCAGGTTCATGATATGCTGGAGTGGACATAGCTCAGGCACCAGAGTAGCCACATGCTTACCAGACAGTGCAGAGGTGCTATCTGCCATTGCCAGGCAATCACAGAGGCCTAGGCTGGCAGGAACACCACACATCCTTCCTCTCAGATACCTGTGGGGCTGTCCTTATCCATGGAATCTCAACCTCTCTGGTGCTTAATTGAGGTGCTGGTTTAGGAAGGTAACCACTGACAGAAGAGCCAAAACCAGATAAATGACAGGCCCAGGTGAGACATGGCACCATCCACCTCAGGAACAGGAAACAGCTCCAGGCCTAATCTCATCTGCCCAATGGCCCTGCACACGGCAAGGCCCAGCTCTGGGGACACCTGCCAGATGCCTGCTTCTGGTTATCCTGTGCTGAGATATGCTCCAGGGCCCTTCAGTACTTTCTTGTCTTTACCTCTTCCCTCCTACAACCCTCCAAAAGCAGCCTTTCAAAGGGCAAATGGTTTCAGGAGGTGCAAGGGGGCTTACTACAAAATCCAACACTTTAATGACAGCAGGGAGCAGGGATGGTAGCTCAGATGTGCCACAGCAGCTCACAAGCAAGCAGAATAACAACCTAGAAAGCCTGTAACATCCCAAGCATCCTGAGAAGAAAACTGTTTATTCAACCACGTAAAATGCATATATAGGAAACTTCTCTATTTGGGAGCTGGTGGCCAGCACACAGCATTGCACAGATAAAAATATACGACTTTCAACACAGACCTAAATACCTTCACATTTTAAAAATCAGAATTCTCTACACAAGTTTTAAGCTGGCAGAATTCCAGTTCTGAGTTTTCATACATAGTTTTCCTTGTATTAAACACATGTTTATTTACAACGTGGATAGAGAATAAAGGGCTATTAAGGCCATTTTCTCATTGTGAAACACCGCAAAATATGTACATAAGTACAACCTAATATAGGCAAAGGTTCTAAAAATCATCTTTCTTGGCTTAACGTAATTGAGCATCAGTACAGGAGTGAAGGAACAGCTTGTCGATAGCACCCAGCCACGCCAACAGGATGTGTGCCTCTGCTTTCCCAAGGAGCCGCCCACAGGGCTCAGCTGAGGAGGACCTCACCTGGGACAGGTGTGTGCCATGCCCCAGGCCACCCTAAGGGGACCTTGCCATCCCCTCAAATCCATTTCCAAATGCATCTCAAGGTCCAGAGTCAAAAAAGTTTTCCAAAAACTATCATGGCCACAGGGCCACTTGAGCCACATGTGCCCCATGGGAGGATCCAGGACACCCATGCAGGACCCACCTCACCTCCGATGCCTGCTGTGTCCCGGGTGGTCCCGCTCATAGCGATGGCCTGTGCGTTCATATGACCTTGAACGCTCCCGCCGCTGATCTCTATAGTAATGACTTTTCTTCTTATATTTTCCAGAATTATCTGCCCGTTCCCGTGAGCGGCTTCGAGATCGGGATGAGCTCCGACTCCGGGATTTGTGTGGCTTCTGGGTGGGGTACTTGCAATCCTTGGATTTCCGGGAGCCCCTCATCTCAGAGCCTTTGTAGGGAGCACCTCGGTGTGCTTGCCTTGGCGGGGAGTCACTCCGGCTCCGAGAGCGGCTCTGTGACTTGGACCCGCCAGACGTAGAGCCACTGTCGCTTTTTCTGTGAGGAAGGACAACACACCTGGGACCACATGCGTGAGTGCCTGTCCCAGCCAGGCCGGGACACACCCACAGGGGCAGACAGAGGCACGACCTCCAGGTTTAGAGAAACAAGAAACCCCAGGGTAAGAGCCACTGTCTTCAGGGGCAGCCCATCCCCTCCTACCACCCTGGGGAAACACCCATCATCACCAGACCCACAGGCAAGCCCCAGGCACGCACCTCCTCTTGGGAGAAGCAGACCGTGATGGGGACCTTGAGTAACTCTGCTCACGGCTCCTGCTCCGGCTCTGGCTCTCTCGTGCCTTTGGCAAGCTGCAGACAGGAGTGGAGCAGTTACACACCAACAGTGTCTCCACCCCCACACCTGGCGCGACCACCTGAGCGGCTCTGGGTGCCTCACCCGTTCACGGGGCTGTCGGCCTCGGCTTTCTTCCTGCCCTCCACTTTTCTCTTGGCATTCTTCACAGACAATGGGGAAGGCTTGCTTCCTTTACCTTCTTTGGGGGATTCTACCAAATCAATTTTAAGTTAAAAACCAACAGAGAACTGTGCCAGTAAGAAACCCATTAGCAGAGAAAGAAAAGGCCACTTCTGTGGGGTGACAGACACACACACTGATTCTAACTTCCAGCACGGACTCAGAAATTAAGCATGCACCAGGAAGACGCAGAAGGCCCTTTGTCTAGGTTCTTCCTTAGGGACGAGGCAGTGAGCACCACTCTTATCTCTAGGGCCTGGTAACACGATCTATGTCATAGAGTATACAATTTTTCATCAAATGACAAGCTAACTGGGTAGGTAGACTAAACCAAAGCATTTCAGAAAGGCTGTCTGCCCATTTTGCTTGCTAACAAAAACATAAACACAAAACCCTTCAGGGTCCCCATCTGATTTTATTTAAAAAATATTTTTTAGTTTAGTTGGACATAATACCTTTATTTATTTGTATGTGGTGCTGAGGATCGAACCCAGGGCCTCGCACGTGCTAGGCGAGCACTTTACTATTGAGCCACAACCCCAGTCCCCCATCTCATTTTAGATATCACCAATGGTCAGTCAGGGATTCCAGCACTTCTGTAGCCCAGACCCACCACAGGCTCAATTCCCAGGATGAAGGCCCAGGAGGGTCACCAGCTCCACCCTTGCAGCAGCATATGACCTGACATACTCACCCAGCTTGGGGGCAGGTGAGAACCCTGTAGCGCTGTCCGTTACTGGGGCTCCCCCAGGCAGCAGGCCCCTGGCCTGCGCCTTTGCCTCTTCAATAGCATGTTTTCTCTTTTCCACTTCACTTTCCAAGAGTGTTAAGTCGACCTGAAAAGCCATAATCCCTTTATTCAGAACCAGATGCTTTTAACCAAACACAGATGAACATTACATAAAAATATCCAAAAGAACCTTTTTCCGTGTGTAAAGCTGCAGGATTTTTAAGCAGATTTCTTGAATTTCTTCTTCAGTTGCTCCAAACAAAAGAAACCAGTGGGGACGATTGGGCAAAGGGATCTGTGAACACAAACACCATCAGATCACATTTTCTCAGCAACTTCAAGGCCAAAAAAACTCTTAAAGCAGCTAAGAACAACCTGCTGCAGCAAGCAGCTCTGGCAGATTGAGCAACTTAGCAGGTAAACAAATGTCACCACAAGTGGAGAGAGCCATGCCGTGCAGCAGAGCACTGACCTCTAGCGTCCGGGCAGCGAGGTAGATGCAGGCACAGGCGATGCTTTCAGGCTGGAACCGCACGAAGACATCTGTGCGAAGACTGTCGTTCATGTAGTTCCTGAAACCAAGGCACAGCAAGAGTTGTGGACCCTGGCAACCACAGCACCGTCTGCATTACCTAAGGTAGCTACACCTCTACGTGGTCTACTGCTAGGACTGAGACCTAGACAGTCCTGTGAATCCCAGGAGTTAATGGAGAAACATTTTAGCTGCTTTTTCTGAATACAGGACAGAAAGAGAAATTACTGGGGGGAAAAAAGCTGGCTGAATGTCAGAAATACGGGCTGCTATGAACGAGAACCGACTTTAACTTCACTTTTCCCTCAGCTTTTGGCCTGCTATCATGCAAAGCACAATGCCTCAGAAAGAAAACACTACTTAGTGGTTAAAATGTATTTGATTAAAGAAATCTAAATGCTCAAAATCCATAGTGCAGAGAAACATGCAAACTCAAATGAACAGGCTGAGCACGAAGCCTCGCAGCTGAGACAAGCTGTCCTGTGTTCCTTTTCTGCGGAGAGTGCTTGCGGCCTGGTCCTTCTCCAGATAACCGAGCCATAGCTTCCACGAAGGAGTCCACTTGCATAAGGGAAAGGCCCTTGGTGCAGTTCAGGTGTATGGGAACGTCATGCAGGAGGCCAATGCCCGAGGGAGTCCTCTTCTCGGGCTTACCAAAGAACGTTTCCAAACTGTCCCATTTCAACAAGGAGTCTTAAAATGAACATTCATAAAATCAGACAGCAGCAACAAAATACTAAAAAATACTTAAAGTTTCAACACAGTAAGTACATTCTTAAAACTTTATCATACTTTAGAAAATATAAAAATACAAAACTTTGCATAAAACTGACTATATTTTTAATATTTTCCTTTAGGTATATTTCTCAAAAACTTATAGACTAAAATCAAACCAAATATTGGTTTTATTAATATTGCAGAAACAAGTAATTCCATGAGAAAACAGTTGAAGAGGTCATACATTCACTGCCCAACATGCTCAGATAATGGCACAGGTGCACCACAGGCAGGAGACTTGAGGGATACCACCCGATATCTTTCCCCTAAATAAACCCAGAGTAGGTAACATCCAAACCCATTCAGATGCTAAACAATAAATTCCACAGATGCCTACAAGAGGCGGCTGGTCTGGAGGAGCTGGCTCCAGTGTTCAATAGGGAAGGCAGTGTGGTGGCAGTGTAGCCACTGGTCCAAGAGCCACTGTGGGTAAACAGCCCAGATGTTGGCAAAACATTTTGTTTCTAATAACAAATTTCAGTATTCAAACAATAAATAACATTATTCCATTAACTTTTAAGTTCTAAAAACAAATGAAACCCTCAAAACATATAAACTTATTGCTATATTTGAAATAATTTACAACATTTTTGTAAAGAGTCCAAGGAGTAATTTAAAGATGCACACCTTTACTGAAGGGAGCCCAGCTGAGCTGCTGCAAAGAGCAACATCAGGGCCTGGAGAAGTAATGGTACAGTCCCACACCAACAGCCTCAATTCCCATCGGCCAATTGTCATTTCAGCTCTTACAGCTTCCCACAGATGTTTTAGAGAAAGGTACTGCATCTTTATTGTACAGGTACAGCAGTTTTAAGGGGACAAAGCCCAAGTCAAGACATTACCAACTCTAATCGATACAATTACCAAAGCACGACAGGATCAACAAGAAGCACAATCGTCAGAGAACCACAAGCAGCAGTCGGCCATGACTATACTATCGTACGCATACCACCAGTCTAGAGCCAGCCTTCGGTGGAGAGCCTGCACTGGGTTGGCTGGAGACGGCCGCTGTCCCTGCACCAAAGCGCTTGGACAGCAGAGGAGAAGTCTTAGTCACTTACCCTCAGAGGCTACCCTTTGATTGAAAGAGTACAGAAAAGAAAAGTCAAAATGGGTTCTCTGCAAAGCAGTCACAGCACCAGACAATTCAGTCAGCAATATGACCCTATAGACTTAACTCTGTGGGGGAAAAGGGCCAGAACACCCCAAAAATCAAACTGATACTTCAGGCTTCATTTCTAGCCTATACCTATTAGAACCAGCCCAAAATTCTTATAAAACTTCATCCCCACTTTCTCCCACAGGATGCAGCTCCCAGGAAATTTCCTGTGCCCAGTCAATGGCTCCCAGGGGAAGCCCACTGACTGCTCTCTTCAAGGCAGGGAACTTAGGGAATCCAGGGGCAGGGATGGGCCACCTACCGTTACACCAGTGCCTGTCATTTTGGGAGGCTGCCAGGCATTTACACGGCAGATCACTGGGCACGGGGACAACTCCAGCCCACAACCAAGTCATGGGACCGACTACCCACTGCCCAAGTGCCTCAAGTAAACATTCCTGCACTGCCCTTGCTGGTCTCGTGAGACAAGGAAGGTCAACTCACCATGCGGTCTGGACCAGGTGTTGGTTACGCTCACACTCTAACACCTGAAGGTACATAACGATTATCTGGAAGATATGGGTCAGGCAGTTATTACCAAGAACCTCACGAGAAGAGAACTCAGATCTTGTGGATATCCATGCAGCAAAAGAACCTCAATCTAGATCCCAGGGATGGCTCCTGGTCACGTCCGGCAAATGGCTCAGCTGGAGGGGAGCTCCTGCAGGTGCACCTGCTACCTGCTTCTGCAGCAGGGCAGCATGTATGCACCTCAGGACGAGCCACACCCTGTGGCACAGAAGGCTGTGCCTCTCTCGTGGCCCATGTTCATTCTCATCGCCACAACTTTTCCGCAAACGAGACTGGCCTGCCCTAAACATCAGTGTGCCCCAGCAGCGAACATACAGAGCAGGACACAAAATAATTCCAGCAAGTGAAGAAAAGCATTTAAGTCCTTGGTAGATAATTTACCAAGAATCTGAATAAATGTCAGAAAATCAAACACTCAAGAGAGAAACTACAATGAAATTCACCAATGAAAATTGGTAAGACTGAAAGTATAAACAGTAATCTTTCTTTGTTTGCTTTAAGGGGAAGGGTACCAGGGATTGAACCTAGGGGCACTCAGCTACTGAGCCACATCCCTAGTCCTATTTCGTATTTTATTTAGAGACAGGGTCTCACTGAGTTGCTTAGTGCCTCACCATTGCCGAGGCTGGCTTTGATCTCACAATTCTCCTGTCTCAACTTCCTGAGCCGCTGGGATTACAGGCATGCGCCACCACACCCAGCCCTTTTTTATTTTTATCTTGAGACAGGGTCGCATTAAGTTGCTTAGGGCCTCACTATGTAACTGAGGCTGTCATCCTCCTGCCTCAGCCTTCCAAGCTGCTGGGATCACAGGCACGCGCCACCACACCTGGCAATGGTAATCTTTTTAAACAATTTTTGTTTGTTTGTTTAGTACA
This sequence comes from Marmota flaviventris, assembly GCF_047511675.1. Taxonomy (NCBI): domain Eukaryota; kingdom Metazoa; phylum Chordata; class Mammalia; order Rodentia; family Sciuridae; genus Marmota; species Marmota flaviventris. Next base: position 488,990 of record NC_092507.1, read on the forward strand.
TGAAATGCCTACAGTGCTTTGATTAAACTTAAAATACAACAGCATGCTCCTAACCAACCAATGCAGGTTGCAAAACTTGAAGTTCATCTTAAAGCAAAAAGGTTCAGAATTCTTCCCATTCTCCCATAAAAGAAAGTGAGGCTATTACTAAGGTGACTTTAGAAACCTAACTGTTCAGGAAAGAAAAATGGATGCTGACAAATTTTATTTCTACAAGTTCACCACTGTTTTTTTGAAAAACGAAACCTAAAAACCACAATTTCCAAAACTCTTTTAAAATGCAACTAGAATTAATAGCACAAGAAGGCTAATCACTTGCAAGGTTACAGCTATGACCTGGAAAACTGAGTCAGGGACATAGGTCATCTCCAGGGCTTTCAGCCTCAGAGACATGGGGGGTGAAAACCACCTTATACCCACCTTGTGAGGGTGCTTCACGTGGACACAGAAGCCCAGCTCCTTGAGGACTCGCCTTTCTGCCTTTATGATCTGGTTCTTCAAGTTGACATAATCTTGATCCAAAAGAAGAGGCACAGGCTTCCTGCAAGGACAAAGAACATGGCCACATAAAGATCAGACAAAATAAGATGTTCTGGGGTTGCACCTGTGGCTCAGTGGTAGAACACTTGTCTTGCACAAGTGAGGCCACAGGTTGATCCCAGCACTGCAAAAACAAAAAACCTCAGAAAAACAAAAAAGCAACACCTTTCAGGGTACACTATCACCTCCAAGAGGGAGGAATCTAATATAAACATCACCGCACAAGACACTAGATGAAGACTCACTTCCTTTAACAAAATTATAGAACAGGCTTCCAACTCCAGAGCCAACCTACTTATCCCTTCTCTACAACCTGCCCCATCCTGGTTGATAAAAGGCATTCTGGTGCATACACAAACACTGCCTGAATGCAACGAGGTCTAAAGATCTCATTGCACAGATACTAAAAGTTAAGAGCTCAGTGGTACATGCCTGCAATACCAGCAAACTGAAAGCTAAGGAAGGAAAATCACGAGTTCAAGGTCTCACTTAGTGAGATCCTGTGTCAAAACAAAACATAAAAAAGGACTGGGGAGGGCTGGAGTTGTAGCTCAGTGGTAGAGCGCTTGCCTAGCATGTGTGAGGTGCTGGGTTTGATTCTAACACCACATATAAATAAAATAAAAGCACACTGACAACTAATAAAATATTGGGGGCTGGGAATATAGCTCAGTTGGCACAGTGCTTGCCTTGCCAAGGCCCTGGATTCAATACCCAGCACACACACACACACACACACACACACACGACAACTAAAAAAAAAAAAGGGCTGGGATGTGGTTCAAGCGGTAGCGCGCTTGCCTGGCATGCGTGCGGCCTGGGTTCGATCCTCAGCACCACATACAAAGATGTTGTGTCTGCCGATAACTAAGAAATAAATATTAAAATTCTAAAAAAAAAAAAAAAAAAAAAAAGGACTGGGATGTAGTTCCGTGTTAGAGCACCCTGGGGTTCAATCCCCAGATGCTGACAGTGGTGAAGACAAGTCCCTGCTCTGGAGCACTCAGGGCCACACAAGAGACAACACATCACAGCTGTGAACTGAGGTGGGCCCTCCTCCATTCCTTAGGGGATCCTGGCTGATGGGAGCACACTAGCAATCATCCACAAGGACACAGCCTCCCATCTGGAACTGTCACAGAAACGGTAGTGACTGGACACTTGTGACAACTCTGAAAAGACTCACTTTTTTTCTCTCAGGTGTCGAAGGCGATGAAACACATTGATGACGTCCCTAATTCGTCTCGGAGCCTCTTCTATTTTGGAGGCCAGGTGCACACAGGCCATAGACACATGCTGAAAGGAAGCATGGAGACGCAGCGGTCTGTTCCCATCCTGGGGTCCGCCCAAGGCTGAGGGGCCGCACAGGGCCTCCCGGGCCCAGGACGCGCCCACCCGGCAGGCGGCGCAGGCCGGAGGGGCGGGGGCCTACCTCCATGGAATGCTTCACGAAGGACTTGGTGTAAAAGAACCGCTGGAACAGCACCTGTCCCGTAGCCATGGCCACCTAGACGGGGAAGCTTCCGTCACTTTTGGACGCAGACTCCAGAGCTCCGCACTGAAAGTCACCCCGTCACGTGGGACTCCCCTCAGGGCCAGAAACTCAGCCCTTCTCCACGACCCAAAGGCTCCCGGCGGCCCGCGGTCTCGGCGCCCCGACCCTGGGGAGGCTCGCGGCCGGCTGGGGGCCGGGCCGGGGGTCTGGGGCGCGGCGCCGGGTCGGGCCCGGTTCCGGGCGGGATGGGGGATCCGGAACCGACGCAGCGCGGGCCGATCGGCCAACAAAGGCCCGGCCGCTCCGGGCCGGCGGTTACCGCGAGCCTCGCGGCCGCGCCCTCACCTGCGGCAGGCGGAGCAGGATGCCGGCCGCCTGGATGAGCTCGCAGCCCACCACGCGGAGACCGGTCTCCGTGTCGGTGTCGAGGCCGCTCGACATGGACGGCGTGAAGCGGAGCTTGTCGTCTGGCAGCAGGCAGTTCTCCAAGGTGATGAGCACGCCAGAGTACAGCCTGTCCCCGATCAGCACTCCTTGCGACCCGGGCGCGGCGCCCCCCGAGCTCGGGGTGCCGGCCGCCGTCCCGGGGACCGCCGACCCCGGAGCTCCGGCCGCCGCCGCCGCCGCCGCCATTTTGTGCCGCCGACTCCTTTCGGGACCCTTCCCGGCAGGGCGGCTCCTCGCGACACTCAGGCCGCCCCGCCCAACCCCATGCAATTGGCTGTGATCGGTCGCTGCCTCATGGCTATTGGTTGCGTGAATTGCCCGTCAGCCTTACGTCAGGCGTCGACGCCGGAACTCGCGCGGGAGAAGCGGGCTCGTTACCCAGAACCCTCCACGGCCCGGCTCGACCCGGAAGCGAGTCTGCCTTGAGAGGCCAGACGCTCCTAGAGGCTTGGGTCAAGGGGCTTGCATCTCAGAAGCCTGTGGCGTCCAGGAGGCGGGTCTCGGTGGAAGCTGGGAAGGGACGACCCTTCCCCTGCAGTCTCCGGAACACGACGCTGTGCATGGAGCCGGTGCGAGTTAACACGGGGCGATTGCCTGGTAGTTAGTGCTCCACCCTACTGGCTTCGAGTTGGGGATGCACCTGTGGGTCCTGGACCTCACGGGTTCCTGTTTCAAACCTCAGCCCACGAGGAGGTGGACGGGTAACAGGGAACCGAACTTGTCGGATTTGATGACCCTACAGAGCGCTTGGCGGCAGATGCAAGCACAGGGTAGCGGGGGGAAAAGAGGTGCGAGGTTCCAGCGCTGGGTGCGAAGGGACTTGCTTATTTGACCCTACAGAATTCGTGAAGCATTTGTCTTGACTCTTGATTCCCCAGGCCTTCGTGGGTCTGCTCAGCGCCGCTGTGGAGGGGCATCAGGTGTGTTAATTCCTGTTGTTACCCTGAGCTTTTCACCAGGTTTAGGCTTAGGAGACCGGTGGGGAAGCCCAGAGATGCTGGTTTAGACGTTGGGGGTAGATCTGAGGGTAGAATGTTCCTGGATGGGGTCAATTTAGACACTTGAGCTGCCTGTGACTACCTGAAACCGAGGCTCCCAATGGCTCTCGCCCAAATCCAAACGTGGGCGGACTTCTTATTTCAGTTCAAGCATTGGCAACTGAGACCCAATTTCTCCTCTGCACTCGGACTGCTCTGGGCAACACGGTTGCATTCCACCCACCCCCTCTACTCCCAAGGTTGGCAGCGCCAGGGTGTCTCCCCTGTTGTCTGCAGTTGCACCCAACCCCAGGAAAAGAGCAGACCTTGATTTTCTTTGGTCCTACTTGGGCTGCTTGCCTATCCTCTGAACCATGAATCCAGCCACTCAGATCAGGCCCTGGCACCCAAATTTGCACCAGAATGAAAGGAAACTGGAGCAGGGCCACGGCGGTCTGCCACATTCCCATCTTCCTTTATTAGTGTGAAGTGCATAAAAGCAGCTCAACCACAGTACCATACTGACAAGTGAAATGCATTCAACACTTGTGCACATGACCAGATCTTGGGAAAGATGGAAGTTGGCCCTTGTCTTCCAAATACCTATGGTAGTGTCCACCCTTAAGCTGGGGACGAAGGGCCTCATAGGGGGGTTCAAGCTGTAATGTGGGCCATAAATGATTTTGGCCTACAGTGAAAGTGGAAGAGAGTGGACAAAGATATCTAGGAGGTAAATGGCCAGGGCTTGACTGGCTCCATGTGGGGCTGGAGTAGGTACTGTGTACAAGGAAGAACATGGAATGACTCCCAGGCAATGGTGACATGAGATGAAGGATGGTGTCACCAAAGGGCAGTGTGGCTGCAATTGGAAGGGAAGAAAGGTGTGCTTTGGGAGCAGGGATAGCCCTCCAAGGTCAGCAGTACAAGCAGGCCTGGGCCACTGCCTGTATAAATGTGGGAGTCCCCAGCAAGAAGGCAGTAATTGGTAAAGAGCTTCAAGGGCTTTCCTGGTGCAGAAGGAAAGGGAAGTGAGATGGGGTGAAAACCTTGGGGGTCATGGTACCTATTGGAATTTTGGTTCTAGAAACCAGCTTTGCTGAGAGCTCTTGAGTTATAATGGGAAGGAAGCAGAGACCAGAGTGGAGACAGCAGATTAGAGCTAGAGAGGGGGTGTGCAGATGCGTTGCTCAAAACCCAGATGACAAAGGCTTTGGGTCACTGAGGACAAAGGGTTGGGCTGGTCCTGGGCAGCTTAAATACACATCTTTCACTACTGGAAGGAGTGGACAGGTCTATGGTGTGGAGCTGCTGTGAAGTGGCTCCTACTAGTGAGTTTGTCAGGAACATAATACCTGGACTTATGGGAGCAGTGTGTGTGTTGTTAAAAGCCCTCCAAGGCCATAGAGATCAGAAGTTCCTGCTTTGAGCCAGGAGTGCTACCTGCTTGCTATGTGAATGTCCCTCCCATCTCTACTGGTTTGGGGAAGCATGGAAGGAGATGGGAGGGGAAAAGGTTGGTGTTTGGAGTGTCTGAAGAAATGAGCCACAGGATTCCTGCTATACATAAGGAAGAGACTAGTGGAGGATGGAGACTGAGGTCAAACCTGGCCAGGATGAGTAGGGACTGGGGAAACTTAGGGTAGATCAGGTAACTGTGGGGTCAAAGTTCAGAGGCCTGGTGCAGATCCCTAATTTGCAGAAGGAAGCAGCATGGTCAGTGACATCCTACCACTCGGGACTCCTGCTCAGCAGTCTTTCCCACTGTCCATGTGGTCACTGATGACATGTACACAGGCACCTCAGAGCACACATCAAGGTGTTTGTTGGGTAACAGAAAATATAACAAAATCAAAGACTATAAAAGCTTTATGCACATGATCTGCATACGACATAAGACATTCTGTGACTCTGTCCCACCCAGAGAAAGCAAGACCTATTATTGAAATGGCAATGAACACAAAAGACAAATCAAACTCAGACTTCACTCAGTTATCACATAACTCCTGGAGCTCCTATCTTAGCTATGATCCTCCAAGGAAAAAGCCTTGTCCAGATCCACTGTGCTGCTGCCCTCAGTGGTAGTGCACCACTCTGGAAAATATGCCCTCAGGCTCCTTTCCATCCCCCAAGGCAGCAGCAAACCCTTCCTGTCGCCTCCTTTGGGCCAAAGCAGCCAAAGATTTGAAAGTCTTCGGTTCATAGATGGCCAGGTCTGCAAGTACCTTCCTGTTGAGCTCCACCTGGCACTGGGAAGAGAGAGAGCAGAAGCCTGCAGTCAGCATCGCTACTCCAGTGGCCTGCAGGAACACCCCACTTCAGTCAGGCTGGAAAGACACGGCTCAGAGGCCTAAGGTCTGAGCCGCCCTCCTCCTGTCAGCACACCAGATTTTTCTCCTTTCCTGGCCCAGGGCACAGTCTGCCTGGCAGAAGGTCTGTCTGCACAGCACAGATAGGTGCTATGGGATAAATGTGATCAAGGACAGGGAGGGCTCCAGTGCCAGCCCAGGGAACCAAGGACCATGTTTAGATTCAGTAGTCATCACTTTAACAACTAGGTCTCCTGGTCAAGGCCAACCCATAAATCAGCCCATGAAGTCAACCTAGCCAAGGTACAGCTTGTGACAGAGCACCAAAGTTCAAGTTCCTGGGCTTGATTCTCAGTACCCCAAAAAGAAGAAAAAGAACTGGAGGTGATCTCAGAAACCACCAGTGAGTCCAAGAAGCAGAAGAAAAAGGGACAGCCATCAGGTGCAGTGGCCATTCCTGTAATCTTAGCTACTCTAGAGGCTTAAGACAGTAGGATGGCAAATTCTAGGCCAGCCTCAGCAACTTAGTGAGAGACCCTATGCTCCCCAGGGGGGGAAAAAAAACACACCTGGAAATGTAGCTCAGTGGTAAAGTACCCTGGAAAAGTACCAAAAAAAATTAAATGTACCAAAAAAATTCAAGTGCCAAAAAAATTAAATGAAAAAAATAAAAGGATGAGTCTTATTCTTTTTCATAATGAGGAAACACTAGGGCTTGCATTTCAGTACCATGTCCTGTTTCCAACATGGTCTGCTACCAGCAGGGCGAGGGAGAAGCAACTGTGATAAGCCCTTGCCAGAGTTCCACCTCAAGAACAGAAAGCAGAACAGAAGGTACAGGGCTATGCTGGGGAGACAACTGCCAGGGGAGCTCAAGCCTGAGGGGTGGTTCCTACAGATGCTCAGCACCTCAGCAGGACCCTCTAAACTGTACCTTAATTAAGTTGACAATGAATGCCGGGTACTTCAGACCGTGTTCCTGGGAGGCAGCTGTAATTCGGTTAATCCAGAGCTGGAATAAGAAAACGTAGAGATGCTTAACATCAACTGTTGAATGTTTTGTCCATTCTTCTAGTAAAGGCTCTACTGCACTAAAGAGTACTTGTAAAAGTCAGGAGGATAGTATTTTTTTTTCCTCCAGCAAACAGACTTGCAGCACAAATAACAGCAAAGACTGATTTGCTTCATCCAAACAAGTTCAATTCTAAATAACAAGCTGTAATACATGCACCATGAATACAAAGATAACAAATTCTGCAGCAGTGTGGCTAAATTCCTACAGCCAGTGAGTGAGTGCCCACAAAGGCAGTTGTGAAAGTCAAGACGCTCCAGGGAGGCAAACAGACTCGGAGAGCAGAGCAAACAGTCGAGGTCCTCAGAGAACCTGGATGGCAAGGAGTAGTGGGGTCTGTATCAGACTAAGAAGTGAGCAGGGAAAAACCTAAAAGACGAGCCACACGGACCACTGGGCAGGACCTAGCGCAGTGGGCAGTTTCTGGTGAATGGTATGTGCCTCTGTTCTGTTCCATTAAACAAGGTGGGTGTGTGAGGGATGTCTCTTCTTAAAGGTGTTCCTAGATATCTTAAAGCAGTCTTCAAGCCCATTTTTGCTCTTCTAGCTCGGTGGTTCTCAAGTTTAGACCTATATAAGGCTCCCTAGAGATTTAAAACAGACCACACACTGGAGGTGGGTGTGGTGGCTCACACCTGAAATCCCAATGACTTAGGAGGATGAAGCAAGAGGATTCACAAGTTCAAGGTTAGCCTCAGCAACTCAGCAAGAACCCTGTAATGTGGCGCATGCCTGTAATCCCAGCGGCTCAGGAGGTTGAGGCAGGAGGATTGAAAGTTGAAAGCCAGCCTCAGCAAAAGCAAGGCACTAAGCAACTTGGTGAGACCCTGTTTCTAAATAAAATACAAAAAAGTGCTGGAGATGTGATTCAGAGGTTGAGTGCCCCTGAGGTCAGTCCCTGGTACACCCCCCCACCCCCCACCCTCCCAGCTAAAATGACCCCATCTCAGAAGAAAAAGACTGGAACTGTAGTTCAATACCTCTGGGTTCAGTAACAATAATAAAATGAAAATACCAGAATGCTAGGCCCAGAGCCTCTGATTCAGCAGGTCTGGGGCAGGACTTGAGAATGTGAACTTTTTTTTTTTTTTTGCATATATATATTTTTTAGTTGTAGATGGACATAATACCTTTATTTTATTTGATTTTTATCTTAATTTTATTTTATTTTTTTATGTGGTGCCAGGGATTGAACCCAGGGCCTCACGCATGCTGGGCAAGCGCTCTACCACTGAGCCACATCCCTGGCCCAAGAATGTGAACTTCTAACAAGTCCTCAGGTGACACCCTGGCTATCCAGGGCCCCCTCTTCAGGACCCTCCCGGCTGTGAGCACCTCCGCCCTCCTCTGGGGCAGCCAGTGTCCCACCCCTTCCTGTGCACCACACTGCTCAGGTACTCAAAGCACCTCACATGCACTCTGGGCCTGGCTGGAGACCTAGGAGCCTGAGGCACAGACCCACCTCCCCACAAAGGCATAATTCTGAATGGGGGCAGGGAGTTATAGTGCTGGGACCACAGTCTATGGCCAGTGAGGCCTCTCGCGGGCTTGCTTTTGTTTCTTCAGCTGATTTCTTAGAGGGACACTAAAGGGGGGTTACAGTTCGACGTATCAGAAAGACCCTCTGCAAAGCTTCCTGGGATACGTGCAGCCCAGCAATGAACAGCGAGGCACAACACAAGCAGGTGGGATGCAGAGTTCGGGAGGATGGGGGTGGGAGTGATGTGCGGCCGGGCCGAGGAGGAGGGCAACAAGGAGGACCGCCGGGCAGCGGCGGAGGAGGACGACGACGGGGAGGACACCGAAGCCCAGGAGGAGGAGGAGATGGGCGGCGCGCTTACGGTCCGCAGGATCCGCTTCTTCAGCCTGCGGGCTCGCGTGCACTTCACGAAGGCTCTGGTCACCGCCCTGACGGCCAGCCGGTAGCAGCGGTTCTTCCTCCCACGAAAGTGCTAGGGCGAGGACGGGAAACGGGGGTGAGGAGGCGGCGGCGGGCGCCCCGGCCCGCGGGCCCCGCCGCCCAGGCGGGCGTGCTTACCCGCGCGTGCTTCAGCACCTCCTGGACGCGAAAGTAGCGGTCGGTGACGCGGTTCCGCAGCCAGAGTCGCGTCGTGAGGAAAACCATGGCTGGCAGCCGGCGCAGGACTGCACCCACAGGCGCTTCCGGGTCCGCGGCGCCGAGGACTTCCGGTGCGCCTCGTGCCTTCCGGGGCGCCTCCGCGCTCGCCTTCTCGGTTCCGCGGTGCGCGGCCATCCCCCAACCCCCGGCAGCAGCCCACCTCTGGTCGGGGCGACGGCCTGCCACGGCCAGCGACGCAGACGGTGCGCGCTGAAGGGGTAGCCCGCTTCGACCTGCCACCCTTGACCTTCTGGGTTCGGCTTATTTCGCTTAGCCGGATGGCCTCAAGTTCTATTCATTTTCCTGCAAACCACTTCATTTTTTATTGTGGCAAAATACAGACTGCATAAGCCGGGCGCAGTCCGCGTGGGTCGCGACAATCCCGACAGACACAAGCTCACCGTGATCCCGGCGACTCCGTAGGCCAAGGCGGGAGGATCGCAAGCTCCCGGCCACCCTGGGCAACTTGGCAAGATGCTGTCCCAAAATATAAAATAAGAAGGGCTGGGGATGCAGTTCAGTGGACAAGTGCCCCTGGCCCAGTCTCCAGTCAAAAACAAAAACAGAAATACTGAACTGCGAGTGTGTGATTTCTTTGTTGCTTTTTTTTTTTTTTTGGTGCTGCTGGGAATTGAACCCAGGGCCTTGCGCATGCAAGGCAAGCAGTCTACCAACTGAGCTCTATCACCAGCCCATTTTGTTATTTTTTTACATGGATATAGTTTCTTTTTTTGATTGTTTGTTTTGTTTGTAGTTGTAGATGGACAACATGCCTTTATTTATTTGCTTACTTTTTGTATGTGGTGCTCAGGATCGAACCCAAGGTTTGATCCTGCTAGGTGAGTGCTCTACTGCTCTTACAAACCGCTCTTGTAGTAGTAGATGGAGAGCATGACTTTTATTTTATTTGTTTATTTTTATGTGGTGCTGAGGCTTGAACCCAGTGCTTCACAAGTGTGAGGCAAGCACTCTGCCACTGTGCCCCAGCCCAGCCCTGTCATGTCTGTTTTAGTATTGATGTGGAATATTCCTTCAGCCTGTCTTGTCTTTCCTGACCCTGGGATTCCTGAAGAGAACAGACTGTTCTGCAGCATCTCCCTTGACCTGAGTCTTTTCCTGGTGATCCAAATCAGTCTGTACTTTTTTGGCAGAACGCCATGAAGTCCTATTGCATCCTGATCACTCCCTGGTGTTGGGAGACTGAGACCCTCTCTGTCCCACTTGGTGATATCTGCTTTTTGGCTAATGTTTGGGAGGCTTCTCCACTGTGTCCACATTTGTAACTGGCAAGTGACTTGGGAAGAAATACTTTGTGTGTTCCAGGCCTTCTGGTAAGCAGATGTGGAATTAAGTGAGCATTTGAGGTGTGCGCCTGATGCCTGTAGAAGGACTCATGACTGGGCGCCTCTGTTGAAGCATATTGCTAACCCAGTGGTGCTGAAGCAGAGACAGCCAGATAGAGAAGCCCTGTATCTGGTGAAAATGGCCAGTCCCTGGTGCCCATCTGTGCTCAGCATCCCAGCTGAGAAAATTGTGCCCCTAGCTGAAATGCAACTGTGGGCTTGCAGCACAGCGGCAGACAGGTGGAAATCTGAGCAGCACCCTCCGAGGCCATGACATTCTGAGATAAGGTAGATTTCCCATCCCTCATTGATCTCGCACTCACTAATCTAAGTATCCATTGGTGATTTTCTAATCTATCACCTGTACCATATTAACTTGGCCTTCTATATCCTTTTGGGGATATAGTTTTAAGAAGAGTTAAAGCAGGACGGGGGATATAGCATGCGGCCCGGGTTCGATCCTCAGCACCACAGACAAAGATGTTGTGTCTGCCGATAATTAAAAAAAATATATAAATAAATATTAAAAAAAAAAATTCTCTCTCTCTAAAAAAAAGGGGGGGGGAAGACCTCCCCCTTCCATGGATTCCACCTCTTGGGTCCCCTTCTTCCTCCAGGGAGGAAATCTTAAAAATAAATAAATAAATTAATTAATTAATTAAATTAAATAAAAATAAGAGCAGTGTGAAGAAGAAGAGGCGAGAACGACCTCGGACTGACCAAAGCCAGCCGCTGCATCCCCTGGTCCAGAGCCAGCATCCCGCCGCCATCGCCACCATGCCCAAGAGAAAGGCTGAAGGGGATGTAAAGGAGATAAAGCCCAGGTGAAAGACAACCACAGAGAAGATCCGCAAGGCTGTCCGCTAACCTGCTCCTCCAAAGCCAGAGCCCAAGCCTAAAAAAGCCCCTGCAAAGAAGGGAGAGAAGTACCCAAAGGGAAAAAGGGAAACCCTGAAGAAGATGGAGATGCCCAAACAGACCAGGCACAGACAGCTGAGGGGCTGGAGACGCCAGGGCAGTGTGTGCCTTTCTGATAACTGTGGACTTCTGGTGGCTGTACCGTTTGAAATACTATTTTTTATCAAGTTTTATAAAGGTGCAGAATTTTGTTTTACTGTTTTTTTAAGCTATGTTGTTAGCACACAGAACACTTCATTGTTGTTTTTGGGGGGAAGGAGCATGTGTCACTAGTAGAATGTCTCCAAAGCTGGATTGCTGTGGGGAAACACACCTTTCCCTTCTAGTTTAGAGAGACTTCCTCTTTGTTCCCAAGAGGAAGGGATTCCCTGATGTTGGCACACACAGCCACCTTGGCACAAGTGCCTTGTGGTATGGAAAAACTCAGACTCATCTGTATGTCCTCCTCCCCCTCTCTGGCATCAGCACGGACTTAACTCCTCTAAACTCAGACCTGTTGGGACCTGATTCCCAGCAAAGGGTTTTACCAGTGTGGGGGGGCAATCTGGACTTTCCAGTGACGTCATTGAGAATAGTGTCCCTCAGAAGAGCAGCAGTTCCTTTTCTAGATTGTGGATCTTCAGATTAATAATTTTTCCCATTCTCATTTCATTTCCTGAAAGTCAGGGTCGGCTTGTGAAAAGTTGTTAAACATGCTAAATGTGAAAGGTCAACCCTCACTCTAAACTTTCCCTATTCAGAGCATCAAATGAAGACTTCATTGGGTTTTATAGTGGCTTTCTGATTTTGGTAGTCCATCCAAGAAGGGGGTTTGAAAGTTGTTGTTACTGTTAACAACTGTCTGCCCATGACCTGCCTGAAATACCATGATTGTTTATGAAATTTATCTTTAATAAAGCTGGATACACTTTGGCTTGGAAAAAAAATAAAATAAACTACAAAATAGGCCTGGGGATGTGGCTCACTGGTTGAGTGCCCCTGGGTTCAATACCTAAATAAATAAATAAAAACTACTTTTTTGTTATTTTGAGACAGGGGCTCACTCTCTTTCCCAGGCTGACCTGAAACACCCAAACTCAAGCAGTCCTCCTGCCTCAGCCTCCCAAGTGCTGGCACTACAGGATGTTATACCATGTCCAGCTGTACTTAACAACCGTCCCCATCTGCGTTATACCCATGGGAGTTCAAATTCACAGAAATGACAGAATTAAGACATGGAGAAGCAAATGATGTTGAAAGAAGACTTTGTTGTAGTTAGATTTTTTTTTTTTTTAGAATTTTTTTTAATATTTATTTTTTAGTTTTCGGCGGACACAACATCTCTGTTTGTATGTGGTGCTGAGGATCGAATCTGGGCCGCACGCATGCCAGGCGAGCGCACTACCGCTTGAGCCACATCCCCAGCCCTGTAGTTAGATTTTCCAGAGGGGGAAGTGTACCATGCCCTGGCGGCCAAGCAAGGCACACAGGGAGCAGCAGGCTCTGCTCAAGAGGCAGGGCGAGTGAAGGAAGGACCGGCCCTTGCTGAGTGCCCACTGGAGGGGCAGAGCATGGCACACAGCTTAGAACTGGCTAGTCTGGATAACTCCAGTGGGCCCTGGCACAGATGAGCTGACCCTGCTTGCCTGTACCTGGCCCTGGGCAGTGAGCAGGAAAACTGGCCTGGCCTGTGGGAATTCCTGAGGAGGTGGCACAGAGCAGGGGTGAAAGGGGTGATGGGAACAATTCTGCCATTAGTTTGGTTGATCAGGAAAATACAAAATCTAAGAAAATAGAATACCCCCATGCACGGGAACAGGTGAGGGGATGCCTCCATGGTGGACAGACAAGGGGAGACCATCAGGTTTTGGTCAGACCTGTTGCTGTGACTCAGTCTTCACCCAAGAGTGTGGAGAAAGCTGGAACTGAGAGATGGGAACATTGAGGTCTGGCCACAGACAGTGACCAAGTCTTACGTGGCTCTCTCCCCCCACCCCCAAGAACCTCTCATCTGATCCCTCTCTCCACCTAGGCAGGTGATCTCAGTCCAGAAGAGAGGAGCTGGGCACCTCTGGGCTGAGGAGCTTTCTGTGCCACTGTGTGTGGAAGCTCAGTCTTACAGAGAGTCGCTTGGGACCTGCAGGGCTGTATGCCCTGAACGCATCTGCTGCTCCCCTTGAAAGGCAGGCAGCACCTGGGGAAGCCCCCCATTAGACATCTGGGCCACTTCACCCCACTGTGTCCTCAGAGTGGGACTAGCCCCTCGGCTCAGCAAGAGTTCCGTAGTAGGACTGTGGCCATATTCTGCAGCAAGGTGCAGGGGGGTCTTGTGGAGCCAGCCAGCAGCATTGACCTGTGCACCCCTGTCCAGGAGATGGCTGGCAACCTCCATGTGGCCTCCCAGAGCTGCATAGTGCAGGGGTGTGAGGCCCAGTGAGTCCTGAGCATCTACCTCAGTTCCCCAGGCCACCAGCAGCTGGACAGCAGACAGATGCCCACCAGCAGCAGCCCTGTGAAGTGCAACGCGGCCATGCCTGTCCCTGATGCTTGGGTCTGCCCCATGGCCCAGGAGCAGCTCAATGTCCTAGAAAGGAGGAGAGGGGAAGGCATGAGCAGGCCTTGACACAAGTGGGTGAGGGCTGGGACCTGGAGACATTTGCCTGGCCCTAACCTGTTCTGACCTTCTGTTTGGTCAATAAGCCAGAACCTAAGGCAGCCTGCAGCCCTTCTGCTTGGAGACTTTCGCTTTCCCCAAATGGCTGAGATCATATGCAGACTCTGCTGTGCCTCCTGTCCTCCTCTGGTGCCTGGGGGCTACCTGGTCTCAACTGCAGACCGGGTACTAGATAAATGTTTGTTGCTGTCGGCCACCAGAACGAAGTAGCAATGCAAGCCAGGGTCTCCAGGGCCTCCACGAGATGGCAAGATCATAGGAGGAGAGGCACCGCCAAGACGGCGCTCAGGTGATCACACCCCTAGGTGCCTCTCTCCTGCGCTCGCGCCGCCTCCACCTGCCCAGCCTCCGTGTCCGCCTGGCCCCACCCCGCGGTGAGGGGAGTGCGGTCTGGAGCTTCCTGCCTCGCGCCCCCTCCGGGCACCAGGCTACTGCCTGGGAAAGCGGGACTCACCTGTTGGCGGCCCAGGCCGGCCGCCAAGCCCAGCGCGGTGACCCCGGAGCCGTCGGGGGCGTCCACCTGCGCCCCGCATGCCATGAGGAGGCGCAGCGCCGCTTGGCGCCCGGCCGCAGCCGCCACCAACAGGGCACCGTCCAGGTCCGCGCCCCCGCCTGCCGCCAGCAGCTCGAGTACCGGCAGCCTCCCGCCGGCGGCCGCCCAGTGCACTGCGGTCCAGCCGAAAGCGTCAGTGGCCTCGGGGCCCAATCCCGGAGCGGCCAGTAGGCGCGCGGTCAGCAACGTGTGGCCCAGTGCCGCGGCCCAGTGCAGCGGCGTGAGGCCCTTCCCCGAGCGTGCAGCCACCGGGGCCCCTCGCCGCAGCAGCAGCTCGGCCACCCGCGAGTGCCCTTGCCAGGCGGCATCGTGCAGTGGCGTGTGCCCCGCGCAGTCCGCTGCGTCCACTGGGGCCCCGCGCTGCAGCAAGAGGCGCACCAGGGGCGCGTGGCCACGCAGCACAGCCAGGTGGAGAGGGGTCCTTCCAAAGCGGTCCCTGCAATGAAGTAAAGGTGTCCCGGGCGCCGGCAGTCTGCTGACCAGACCCTATCCTGCCCCTCCCCAAGAAGGAATCCCAGTCAGTCCCAGAGCTTACTTCTCTTCCACGCTGGCCCCTTGCCTCAGGAGCTTCGTCACCAAGGTGGCAGGACCATGCCACACAGCCTGGAGCAGGTTCCCCTGGCTCTGGGGGGCACTGGGCCCCTTTGTCCTGGCTTCCCGGGCCTCCGAGCTTAGTTCTATCCACCGCAATTCCTGCTCTGCAGCCTCCGCCCCTTCCTGCTCCATAGGCTCAGGCCTGCTGGAATCCACCTGGGGAGAGTATTCACCTTGGAGGCTCTGCCTTGTGGGCCCAGGTGTCCCATGCCAAGGTGGAGGCACCCACGCACACACCCTCTCCATGGAAACCCGGCCTTCTGACTTGGAGTTACCTCCAGGGAGAATTTCCCCAGGGGCTCTGTCCTCTGGCTGGGGGGTCACCTCCACGCTGATTCTAGCCCAGGATCAGCCTAGTGACTGTCCTCACAAGACCCCTCCTGCAGGCTGTTGTGGGAGTTTCACCTGAGAGGCCAGGGGTGAAGAGAAGCTCCTACTTCTTCCTGGGCCAGGCGGAGCCACTGGCGCGGTTTACCCAGCAATCTAAGGAGAAGCTCTGCCTGCCTGGCTGCAGCCCCTGCCCAGCACCCTTACCCCCTGCAGACTGCCTGGCCTCCCTCAGACCTCCTGCCAGGAACCAAGACCAGGGCAGTCTGGGAAGCGCAAACAGGAACATGCTCCTGGGTGACATTCCTCCCCCCACAACCTGCACAAGGAACATGGCCTCTGATGTGCCTGGACTTGCCCCCCAGTCACCTTTGCTCTGACCCTACTGTTTCTACTGGCTAAAAGGACCTGAGGATGGAGGATGGAGCCACCTCTCCTGAGTTGGGTCAGAGCTGGGGAAGAGTTCAAGGTGCGGTTCTTGTTCACCACCGGCACCTGGACAGAGAGTGGCATGGGGTGACAGGGAGGGAAACCCCTGGAGAGCAGGTTGAGTGGGGTCAGTGAAAGTCATGGAAGGCAGACACCTGGGCAAGAGAGGATGGAAGTGGGTGGGGAGTATTTCTGGCACAGGAGCTGCTAAACACCTTGTCTTGGGGTGGAAAGTGATCCTGCCAGAGCAAAGTCTTCAGGTGGGTATCTTGACTCTGGGTGCTGGGGTGGGGCGGGGGGGTAGGCTGGTCACTTGCCCAGAGCTCTGCAGGGGAAGCTGGGCCTGTGTCCAGGAAGACTAACTCTAGTGGCAGCTTCTGCATTTCTCCCCTACAGAGACTTGTGCTGGCCAACAGGAGACAGCCCAACTCTGGAGCTGCCCATTACACCCACCCCCACTACCCCCAGGCTGCAAAGGATGAGGTGTTTGGAGGGTTGTACCCTGGCCCCTCATTACCTCGCTAGCAGGCAGCCCTTCCAGGTGCCCCCAGGTAAAAAGTAAGGGGCCCCTTCCCACCCCTAACCTACCTGGATCCTCCCCTGGGGACCTCAGTCCACTCAGCTGTCCCCTCCACCCCCATAACACCTGGCGTCTGACCATGGAGCTGAAGCAGTCTCTGTCTTCAACCCTGTCCTATTTTCTTTTTGGCACTTATCACAACACAAAGGTCTAAGGTCTATTTATTTCATGGTACCAGGGGATTGAATCCAGGGGCACTTAACCACTGAGCCACATCCACAGCCCTTATTATATATTTTATTTTGAGACAGGATCTCACTAAGTTGCTTAGGGCCTTGCAAAATTGCTGAGGCCAGCTTTGAACTTGTGATCCTCCTGCCTCAGCCTCCCAAGCAGTGGGGATTACAGGTGTGTGCCACCATGCCTGGATATTTATTTCATTTAATGACTTGCCTTCCTCTTCTAGGGTGGACAATCCATGAGGGCATACCCCAGCAGGCTGGCCAGCAAAGAAGCAGTGAGCTCTGGACTGATGTGAACACCCAAAGCAAGAGGAGCTTTGGTCTCAGCATCCGCCCCTTGGCCTTCGTCCCACAGGAGGACCCAAATTTGAGGGGGATAAGGGCACTTGTGCTAAGGAGTCACCTGCATGGTGCAGTTGTCCCTGGGGATCAGTGGAAAGACCCACACCTCATCATAGTAAGGGAGGATGTAGAACTGCCTGTGCCAGCCTCCCAGAAGGAGGCAGGTGAGACAGTGGGCCTCATGTGGCTCCCTGGACAGCCTGCCTTCCCCAGCTCTGCCCAGGCCTTGGTGGATTGGGTTTGCCTTGCCTCTGGGTCCAGGCAAGGCTGCCAGGATGCCAGCTCAGGCTCACCTCTGGGAGGCAGGCCTTTGAAGCCCAGAGCCAAGAGCAGTTCTTGGCACCAAACTGTGGTTTGAATGTGTCCTTCAAAAGTGCATGTGTTGGACACTTAATTCCCAGTTATACGTTGATGGCATTTGCAGCTGGGGCCTTTGGGAGCTAATTAGGATCAGTTGAGGTCATGAGGGAAGGGCCTCCATGATCGAATTAATGGCTTTGTGAGAGAGTGGGCTGGGGAAGTGGATCAGTGGTAAAGCATTTTCCTGGCATGTGTGAGGCCCTGGATTTGTATTCCCAGCACTGGAGAAGAAGAAGGAGGAGGAGGAGGAGGGGGAGGGGGAGGGGAGGAGGAGGGGGGAGGGGAGGGGAGGGGAGGGGGAGGGGAGGGGGAGGGGAGGGGGAGGAGGAGGAGAAGGAGGAGAGGAGGAGGAGGGGGAGGAGGAGGAGGAGGAAGAAGGGAAAAAAGAGGAAGAAGAGGAAAAAGAGGAGGTGGAGGAGGAGGAGGAGGGAGGAGGAGGAGGAGGAGGAGGAGGAGAAAAGAGAGAGAGAGAGCGCTGACCTATCAGGCTTGCTCTGTCATTGCCATGAATGAAGCAACATAAGGCCCTGGCCAGATGCCAGCACCATGCTCCTGAACTTCCCAGCCTCTAGATCTATGAGCCAAATAAATACCTTTTCTTTACAAATTACCAGTCTGTGGTATTTTGTTATAGCAACAGAAAAATGGCCTTCATCACACAGCAGCAATTCAGTGTTGGTTGAAGGAAGAACGGCCCTGAAGAGAAGATGAACTCATTAGAGAGATGCTCTGCCAGCTGGGGATGTAGCTCACTGGCAGAGGGTTTGCCCAGCAAGAGTTGTTTTGCAACATTTTTACCCCAAAGTCACTACTGGAATATACAAACAGCCACTATCGCGTCGTGGTGCGTGTGGTGTGCCAGCGGAACAATTGAGTTCCTTGTGTGTTGGGGCAGGGGAGGCTCAGCTGTCCTAATGGGAGCATGTCACATGCTCGCTGTTGTTGATGTCATACCCCTACCCCTTTGATTTGAAGGAAGCTGGCTAGCTGGAGAGGGCTGAAAAGTGTTAGAAGGAAACTTAGGAATGAAAAGCCCCCTGTGGGAAAAGGTGTCGGGTCAGTGTGTGCTGGAGCTGCACGTTGCGTAAGACTGGCGAGTGTTAGGGTACTTTACTAATATCAGGGGCAATCCAGTAAGGCTTTCAGCGGGACTGGAGACACTCTTCTTCCCCCTTGCAATAAGAGAACATGTATTCCCATCATCTGAAAGTCTGTGTTAGGCCCACTTTCAGGATGGATTGGACTCACACACATAGGATGCTCGATATCTTAGCTGGTGTTTACTGAGCACCTACTGTGTGCCAGGTCTCACATTGAGCACTTTCCAGGCACCCTTCATGACCTGCCCTACAAAGTAGGCACTGTGATCTTCCACATCACTAAAGCTTAGGGTCTGGGTTTTGAGATGAGGGACCAGCAGAGCTAGGGCAGGAAAGTGGGGTGGGTGTCTGGCCTCTAGGTGGCAGCTGTGACAGGATCTATGAAACGAAGTCATTGTGCAGGGGAGCTGGAAGTGGGGGTGGGAGGGGCGGACAGGAGGGAGGAGGGCCCCAGGGCCAGGCTGAGCTGCAGGGACAGCTGGGCAAGGCCTGACTAAAGCACACAAGAGCTGGCTGCAGGCACCTGGCAGAGAGTGGTTCACCTGGCAGTAGGTGAAACAGACAGGGGTGTGGCCCCGGAGACTGGTCATCAGGGCTGGACCTACCTGGGCCAGTGTCCACCATCTGGTTGGTGAACTCTGGATGGGGGTGGAACCTGGGGAGGGTTAAAGGGTCTCTAGTCTGATCCTGGGGAGCTTGGTCTTGCTACCTTACCACAACTGTGAGCCCCCCAGGTCCGCTGCCAGGAGAGCATGAGTGATCAGGAGAGGGAGACAGAAGAGGATGAGGGAGGGGGTACCTTGGACACGGCACCCATGCTGCCTCAAAGGCCTCCTGACCATCACACCTCAGCCCTGAGAAGCTCAGGGTGGTCTGGTCTGGCCATCCGAGGTCTCAAGACCCTGCTGCTGCCTGGGAGGGCCCTGGCTGTGCTCCTGCTCCATCTGCTGCTGCCTGGAACCGTTTTTCTGCTGTTACTGCTGCCCGCAGCTGGCATCGTCTACCTGGGATTCCTGTGCCACTCCAGGGTGAGCCTGGGCCCTCTGTGGGAGGGGTCCCTGGGAAGTGGGGGTCCTGCAGAGGCTCAAGGACCCTGGAACTCATGGCTCCTCCCTGGGAGCCCCTTTTTTGCCAAGTCCCTCACTGGCTGCAGTCAGAGAAGGCTTCTATTTGTTCCCAGGGGACAGTTCTCTTCCCCACCTGAGGCCTCCCAGCTTGTCCCAGGGAATTCAGAGCCTGAATAGCCGGGTAGAGGTGGGGAGGGGAGGCGGGTTCCAGGAAGAGAAGATGGAATCATCGTCAAATTTCACTAGTCCTCAGCCCCTTCTCGCCCTTGGCCCTCCCCCCAGTCCTTCCCAGACCCCTCCTGGCCTGGGCTGGGCTTCTCCACCTGTGCAGTGGGCTATGACGTGGTCTGGGAATGGAGGGTGAACAGAGATGGACCCTGTTGTCCCCTTCTGTAGCATATGATGGGGGAGGGAGAAGTGGTGCTGGCTGGTGACAACCGGGCAGGGGTTCAAGGTCTGCTGCCAACACAGGGAAGGGCCATGGGGGGAGGGGGCAGATGGGGACAAGAAAACGAAAGTGGGACTTCAGGGGCGATTCTTTGAGTCTATCAAGGTTCCACCTAGGTCTCGAATTTCCCTTTCGGTCCTCAGCACTACCTGGCCCACAGCAGCTCTGTCCACCCCAACTCTCACCTGGCGCCGCCCAGGCGCCGCCCCCGGTCACACCCTTCGCCTGGCCCCGCCCAGTCCTCGCCCCACTTCCGCCGGCCCCGCCCCGCCGCCTGGCCCCGCCCCTCCTGACCCTCCGCGGGGTGGTCCGCAGGTCCACCCCGCGCCCGGCCCCAGGTGCCGCGCGCTGCTCTCGGATCGCGGCTCCGCTGCGCTCATCGTGTTGGGCTTCCTCTCGCTGCCGCCGCTGCTCGTGCTGGCCTCGGCCGCCCGCGCCCGCCTGATCCGACATCTCCGCCTGCTGCTGCCGTCCCCAGCGGGGAACCCGGGGTCCCACGAGGAGCAGTTCTGTGCCTGGGCGTGACGCCGGTTCCCGGACTCCCGGGAGGCCCCCTAAAGCTCCGGGCGGGGCGGGGCGGGGCGCGGGCGATGACACCGACTCCGCCAGACCCTGGCGGCCCCTTCCCCACCCTCCGGAACCCCGACCCCCGCTGCCGAGAGGCTGGGAAGGAGAGGCAGAAGGGGACCCCCGGAGGCAGCCTCCGAGCGCTGCTGCCTCCGGAGGCCCAGCCCCTGCGCCCCACCTGTGCCTGGAGACACCCACTCCCGCCTGAACCTCAGTGGGTGGCCAGCAGCAGCTGGCTTGGAGGGGTCAGCAGGCTCAGTCTGTCTTCGGAAGTTCTCCTTGAAACAGGCCGCAAAGAAAGAGAGAAAGAAGTCCGTTCTTCGTGGATAATTTGGACGTCTTTGGCGTTCTGCGGCTGCACCAGCATGTTTCCGGGGGTGGGTTTGTCCTCTGCTGTCCTGGGATTGAACCCAGCAGGGGTGCTCTACCACAGTTCACTTTATGTGTTTTGAGACAGCCTCGCTAAATTGCTGAGGCTGGTCTCATACTTGAGATCCATGTCTGCGGATTCATATCTTATAACAGTTCTGGAATATTCTCAACCAATATCTCGTCCTTATGACTCTTTCACTGTTTTCTTTCCCCCTTTTGTATTTTCCATCTGCATGTGCCTGGTCTGCAGTCTGAACAATTTCTTCATATCCTTCTTCTAGTTCGTTGAAATTCATCCTTTCTAATCAGCTGATCAACTCACCTATTTACTTAAAAACAAAACAAAAAAAAAAAAAAAAAAAAAAAAAAAAAAAAAAAAGAAGAAGAGAGAGAGAGAGAGAGAGAGTGGTGCTGAGGATAGAACCCAGCGCCCCGCGCACGCCAGGCGAGCGCGTAATTACCGCCTGAGCCACATCCCCAGCCCCTAACCTATTTACTTTTAGGTTATTATCAGACTTAAAGTTATATTTTGTCCTTTTTCAATTTTATCTTTTTTGGTTTGTTATTGTTGTTACTGGGGATTGAACTCAAAGATGCTTCACCACTGAGCTACATCCCCAGAACTTTTAATTTTTTTTTTTTTTATTCTGAGACAGAGTCTCACTGAGTTGCTTAAGTTCTTCCTAAATTGCTGAGGCTGCCTTTGAACTTGAGATCCTCCTGTCTCAGCTTCCTGACTTGCTGGGATTACAGGCAAGCACCACCACCTCAGTTAAAAATCAGTTTTTATTTTGTTTTTAGTGGTGCTGGGGATTGAACTCAGGGAGTTTTGCCTGCTAGGCAAGCACTCTATCACTGAGCTATAACCCCAGCCTAAATAATTTTGATGGCTTCTTTGTTCGTGGTTTCTGGATTCCAGCTTAGATTCCTTAAACATTCATACATATATGCTATACTTAGTAATGCCAATTTCCTAGTGCTTAGTGTTTGGGGGGAAGAGTGTCCAAATCTATTATTTATTTTTTTCTGCTGAGTTCAGTAATAGCCTAGTATTTTTTTGAAAATTTGGTGGATTTTTTTTTTTTTTTTGGAGGGGTGCAGGTCCTGTACATGGTAGGCACATGCTCTACCCCTGAGCTATACTCCCAGCCCCTGGTAATTTATGATGTCTGCCCATATCTGTAACGATCTGAAGTCCTAACTTAGGGACAGTTTCCTTCAGAGATGGGAAATGACCATCTTAGGCTCTGCTGAGGGTCCTGGCTTAGTGATCTCCCGTGCATAGCACCCACACTTTTTTTCCCCTGAGAGTGCTTGACTCTCTATCCCTGTATCCAGGGAATTGTCTGCTTTCCCATCAGTTTCCCTGCATCATGGACTTCTTTTCATTATTCTAGTTGTTTGTTGGCTTATTTAGTGTTTTTATGGTACTGGAGATTGAATCCAGGGGCGCTCTACCACTAAGCTGTATCTCCAGCCCTTTTTAAAAAATATATTTTTATTAGTTGTTGATAGGCTTTTCATTTATTTATGTGGTGCTGAGAATTGAACCCAGTGCCTTACTCGTGCTAGGCAAGTGCTCTTCCACTGACCCACAACCCCAGCCCTTCCAGCTTTTTTCTCCTCCCTCCCTCCCTCTTTCTTTCTTTCTTTCTCTCCCTCCCTCCCCCCCTCCCTCTCCCCCCCCCCTCTGTCTTTCGAGACAAGAGTCTTGCTGGTTGCCCAGACTGGCTTGAATTTGTGGTCCTCCCAACTGGGCCTCCCAAATAGCTGGGAAACAAGTGTGTGCCACTGCACCTGTCTGCTGATTTATAATGTCTAATTGTGTGTGTGGGGGGGTATTTGAGATATTTCTTTCCTTGTAAGTCCAACAGTGTATTAAAAATGACTGCTCACTGTGATTTAACAGAGTCTTATGGTAGCTGAAAATCCTTTTAAAGAATCCAGCACGTCATACTGCCAGCAGGGCTCAGCCTGTGACCAGTGTTGGATCCACAGTGGCCTTGAGCAGAGACCAGTGTATGGCTGGGCTGGGTCCAGTGGGTGTCTTGGGGTTTTCCAACCTTCATCTGTGTCTGGCTTTGATGTCTTTCCTGAGCAGACAGAGCTGGCCAGTTGCCAGCCTGCGTACAAGAGCTTTCCCGAGGCTGAGGGCGCCTTCCTTCCCCTCCTGCCCAGGCTGGGCAGGCTCTGACTGCTGCCACCAGGGGCTGACAATAAGGAGTCTCCTGGGATACCCTTGGCTGAGGATCCGCCTGGCCCTACATCATCAAAACAACAGCTGGGCCTGGTGGGGGTGGGGAGGTAAGTGGCTAGTTCAGCGCCCCCCTCCTGCTAAGCTGGTCGCTAGTCACTGACCATTGACCCGGGCAGGGAGTTCTTCAAAAGGTGTTTCCCAGCTTCCCAGGCTCCCTCTAAACCCCTGACAGCCTCCAGCTGGCCCTGGGATGTGGCTCAGTGGTAGGATGCTTGCTGGGCATGCTGGAGGCAGGCCCAGGATTCCACCCAGGCCTTAGCCCTGGAGAGCAAAGCTGAGCCAGCTGCCAGGCCAGCAGAGCCTGAGGGGCTACAGCTGCCTGCCTGGAGCTGAATGCAGCTCTGCCCTCTCTGGGTCCTGGGCACGGCCCTGGGAGTCTTCCTTGTCATTCTCCTGAGGGGCAGGGACCTGGCTCTCTAGCCCAGACTCCCCTCTCAGGCCTGAGGTATTCACTTCCTAGCTCTCTTCCCGGAGTCCCACAGATCTCTGTCCCCCAACTTCTTCCCAGCATGAGCTTATGACAGAAACCTCCTCCTCCGGGGTCCTGGTCCCCAGCCCTGGCCCTGCCTCGCTCTCCTCTGCTGGCTGCTCTGGAGCCCTTTCCCCTACCTGAAGGTCTGGAGCAGCCTCACTGTTCCCAGGTCTGAGCTTCACCCCTTCACTAGCTCCAGTCCCTCAGGGCTGCAGAGCCAAGCCAGTGGGTGGGCCAGATGAGACCTACGTTTGTGGGGACACAACTCTTTCCCCTATGGCTAAAGGCCCTGCTTCCTGAGAGAAAGCTAGAGTGTGCATGTGTGGGTGTGTCCTGTCCTACCTACTATCCTCTTTCTTCTTGGATGAGGGTAAGAGGAGGGCTCTGCAAGGTCCCCACCTTGCCTAAGCATGTATTTTTTTTCCCATTATTGATGGACCCTTATTTATAAGTGGTGCTGAGAATCGAACCTAGTGCCTCACACATGCTAGGCAAGCGCTCTACCACTGAGCCACAACCCCAACCCCATAAGGTTGTATATTTTATTCACAAAATATTTGCAGGCACACCCTGCTTGAGGGGCAAGGAGGGCCCATGCTTAGCCCACTGTTCCTCCAGCCTCAGCTCTGAGCTCGTGAGAGGCATGCCCCACCTAGGCACGTGGGCTGGGCACCATGCTGGCAGTGCCTGAGCCGGAGAGGGTGGGCTAGGAAGGAGGAGGCAGAGTGAAGCCCCTGCTCCCGGGCCCCGACACTAGGGAGGCTGCCCTCAAGGTGTTGATCCAGGCCTGCCCCTTCCTGCTTCCTCCTCCATCTGAGCCCCTGGGTGCTATGCGAACCTGCCTGGACCCTACCTGAGGATGGAGCAGGACATGGCAATCACCTACAGAAGAGCATGCCAGCCAAGAGGACCAAAGCTGGGGTGGCCCACCTCAGAAAGGCACATTATTGTTTGGTGGCACATTCTGGACACCCAAATCCAGACTCTCACTGAGTCCCTGCCCTACCTCTGATGGCGGCTTACCCAGTGTCTCCCTCGGGGCCTGGGATCAGCCCTCTGCCCTTCCTTGGCACTGCCTTCACCATGCACTTGGAGTCCCATCACCTCCCTGCTGCCTGAAGGCCGTACACGGGCTCTGCCCTTGCTGTCCTGCTGTCCGCCAGCCCATGTCCCCTTACTGGCAGGCATGCCCACCCCCACCCAGGCCCTGGCACTCACTGTCCCCCCTCTGCCTTTAAGGCTCTTCCTTTGTGCAGCTCTGCCTCAGGTCCCTGCTGACTCTCTGCTCTCACAGAGCCCCATCCTCTACAGGGAGAACAAGCTGTCCTGTCCCTGCTAGCACAGCATCGCCTGTTCACGCCTAGTCTGGTGGTACTGGGAGGAGGGGCTCTGCCTGGTAGCTGGTGTCCCCAGTGCAGAAGCTGGTTTGAGGAACACTGCCTGGCACTCACCCTTCCATGCCTCTTCCCTGCTACCTTCACTGCAGGGACTGGGAGAGGTGTCAGCTCTGGGCTCTGGGGGTGAGACAGGCACCCCCAGCTCCCAGGACTGGTCTTGGGCCCTGCCTGGCATGATCCTAACCCTAGGCGGACGAGAATCAAGTCTAGAGGAAGGGGGGGCAGTGGGAAGGAGCTGTAGGGCCCTGCTGCTCTTGGCTGCCCCTTCCCCTACCCACTGCTTGCCTGGATGAGGCAGGGTCACCGGACACAGCCTCACCCCACTCCCCTGGCCAGGGCCCATGCAGCTGCTCCTGCCACTTCCTGTTTTTGTGTCCCCCGTGGATGTGTGCGTGGGTTTGCATGTAGATACAAACAACTGACAAACAGCAGCTCACAGCAATGGGGTGGGGGCCCAGGCCACTCTGCCCTCAGCTGGGGTCAGGGGTGGGGTCAGAGGCCCCAGGAGATGCCCTTTTCTCTGGGGTTGAACATGACTACAGTGAGCTGGGGACAAAGGGCCCTTCTTCTCTGCAGAAGCCTGGATTGTGTGGAGGAGGGAGCTTTCTCCAGGACCTCAGTGGGGGCAGGGGCAATGCCCTACTGAGAGCAGTGTCCCTCAGTTCAGGGAAACCCCCCACCTGCTTGCAGATAAGCAGCTGGGCCAGCTCTGGGAAGTGAGACACAGCAACTCCCCGCGCCTGGGCCAAGGTTGTGGGAGCAAGGTGCTCTCAGCCTCACCTGCTGCATCTTCCTCTGGGTCCCCAGGAAGCCAGGCCCAGGCAGAGACTGCACCTGGGAAGGTGGAGGGCTGGGGGATGGGCCCTGCTGTTTGGCCTGGCCAGTCCTTGCCTTTGTCTATGTCTCTGCCCCCTTTACCAACTGGGCCCTGCTCCCTTCAGAGAAGAGGCTTCTGGATCATTCTATTTGTGCTTCCTCTGGTGTCTGCCTAAAGCCCAGGCCTGGCCCTGACCACCACAACTCAGGCTAACTCCCTCACCCTCTGGGATCCCATCTGTCCACAGTTTTCCTCTGGAGGTAGGGAGAGCACTGGGGGGCAGGGCACAGGAATAAGGCTTGCTTGGATTGAGTAGGAGAGTAGGGCTGATGGGGAGGGTCCCCAGGGGGTGGGGCAGCAGCAGTGACTGGGTAGAGGCTGGGCAGACAGGACTCAGTGGAGGCTGGGCCTCCTGTGCCCCTCTCCTTCTGATGTCAGGCTGGAGGAGGGCGCTGCTTCCTTGAGGCCTGAGTCACAGCAAGAAGACCCGCTCAATTTTCCAGAAGGGACGGAAACTTCCCGTCAGCTCAGCCAGGCAGGCTGAGGTGTGACTGTGGGCCTGGGCCGCTGTTAGCAGCTGCCTCCCCACAGGGCGGATCCACTGTGGCCCAGCTCTCTGGCAGGAGAGCTTGAGGATGAACTGTCTACCTGGGCGTGCCTCACAGCAGTCGGCGGTGCTGCCACCTTGTTTGGTCTCTGCTCAGTGCCCGTCTCCAGGGCAGCCCTGTGTGCTAGGGGCTGGGGGCCATGTGAGACCCCCTGGGAGGCTTACTCCACTGGGTGAGCCCAAATCCACTGCTCCCCCCACGGAAGCACGCACCAAGCAGCTTCTGGTCGGTGCTGAGGCCTGAGGTCTGTGGAGCAGAGCCAACACCCACTGCCAAGATTCCCGGCAAGGGGGTGGGGGATGGCGGCAGGGACACAGTTCTCACTTGTTCCTGCCGCCAGCTCCTGGGGCTCAGCTGCGCGCTTCCTTTTTTAGGCAAAGCCCAGCTCAGGCCATCCTCCTAGTCCCGCCGCTGAGTCTCACCTGCCAGAAAGGGAGGAAGGAAAACCATTTTAAGTCCCATCCGTCTTCCCCACCAGCATCCTCCTGCAGAGGGTGAGAAGGGAGGGACATCCTGGCAGACATACCCCTGCCACATGTGTGTCCCCAAACTCAACTCCATGGTTACCCCACAGGAAGGGATCTTAGGAGGGCTGCAGCGGGAACACTGCATCCCCTTTCTGGGCCTAGTCAAGATTACAGAACCCAGGGGCTGGGGCTGGGGCTCAGTGGTAGTGCGCTTGCCTAGCATGTGTGAGGCACTGGGTTCAATCCTTAGTACCACATATAAATAAATAAATAAACAAACAAATAAATAAATAAAATGAAGGCATTTTATCTACAAAATATTAAAAAAAAAAAAAAAAGATTACAGGGCTCAGCTCTGTCTAGTGGGCCCCTCCAGTCCTGCTAGGGTCTTATATCTGTGGCCTCGGGCCCTTCCTTGGGTAGAGTGTATGAGGCCAGCAGTAGGGCCATTATGGGCACGGAGCAGGACAAGGCCTGGACCAACTGTCTCCTGTTCCTGTGTCTTGTCTTCAGGCTCCTGTCCCCACTGTAAGGCCCTTCCAGTTCCTGTTGATTAGTCCTTAGGGACACCTATCCCTCAGCCTTGTTGCCAAGGTGCAGCCATGACCTGGGGTTTGGCTTCAGGGGCCCCCAACACTTGGGAATCACAGGCAAAGGGTTTGGAGTGCGGGCGACCCCACAGCCTTACAGCCGGGAGAGGGGAGAGCCTGTGTGTGCATGCCCACAAGTGCGTGCCTCGGTGGTGCCTGGGTTGGTGCTGCGTGTCCCCTCTTGTCCAGATGGCTCGTGAGTGCTCCCCTGCCAAGTCCGCGCAGGTCGTTTCTGGGGTGCGCGCATGGGTGAGTGCGTGCGCCCGCGGCGTGGGCGTGGTCGTGGGTGTGGCCTCCCGGGGGCGGGCCCTCTCAGGCCCGCGCCCCGCTGTCCCGGAGCAAGCCAGCAACAAGCTGCGGCCGAGCGCCCCATCCCACCGCGCGCGATGCTCCCCTGGACGGCGCTCAGCCTGGCCCTGAGCCTGCGGCTGGCGCTGGCGCGGAGCGGCGCGGAGCGCGGTGAGTGCGGCGGGGCCAGGGCTCTGACTCTTGACGACCCCTCGTT
Organism: Marmota flaviventris; assembly: GCF_047511675.1. Classification (NCBI taxonomy): domain Eukaryota; kingdom Metazoa; phylum Chordata; class Mammalia; order Rodentia; family Sciuridae; genus Marmota; species Marmota flaviventris. Next base: position 516,894 of record NC_092507.1, read on the forward strand.
CCCGCTGCCCACGCTTGGCTGCGAGGCGGGTGGGCTGGCGGCTTCGGGAGCTGAGCTGGGAGCGAGCCAGCACCCCAGCCACCTGTGGGGGGCGCGCCCAGGTGCTCCAGGCGGCACGACTGAGCGGCGAGGCCGGCGTCTGCCATGCCCCGCCGGCAGGTCCACGGGCCGGACCCGGAGGGGAGAAGTCTGTGGGAGAGGCCGTCCCGCCTCAGTTTCCCTACCTTCCGAAGGGCCCTCGGTAGAGGTGGTAGGAGGTTGGAATCGCCCGACCGCATTGGGGAAACCCCAGGCCTAGGACACCTTGAACCCTCCTCCCCCCTCCCGCCCCACTCCCCCCACCCGTGGCTTAGTGGTGGAGGGGCCCACGTGCACACCCACCCCGCAGGGTGCCGGGAGGAAGGGGAGGCCTGCCAGGAGCTGGGCGGGCCCTCAGGCTGCTGGGGGGTGTATCCTGTTTTCTGGGTCCAGATGGAGCTAAGGATGGGGGCCAGGCTAGGGGTGATGTCATCTGTAAGTGGGGTCACGATTCCAGCCTGGCCATCTGGGCTGGGGGGGGGGCTGTGTTCAGAGCTCTGCCTCCCCATCCCTGCTGTGCTCCCGACCCTCCCCTGCTGCCTTGTGCATGCCCAAAGAATGCCTTACCTGGCGCTTGAGCTGTGTGGCTGAATTCCAGCCTGAGGGAGTGGACCCCAGACTCAGACCTTCAGGGAGGCCTACGCCCCGGCTTTTGGCTCCACCTACATTGGATGTCTGCTGAGAAGGGAATGTAGGGTCTTGGAGGGTTAGCAGTCCTCTGCACGGGGACCTGCGCCAGCCCAGGGTGCATTAGGTCACATGGCCTGTGTAGAGATCTGGAATGCACTGAGAGTGTGAGCCTCCTGCTTGGTCCAGAGACCCTCTCCCCTGAGGTACAACCCTTTGGACCTCAGGGCAAGGGTGAGCACATGCTCAAGGAAAGCCCGGGCCTCAGGGATCTCTGCTCTGGGTGTGGGATGATCTGGGGCCACCATTTGGGGTTGACCCTCGTCTTTCCCCAGGTCCCTTGGCATCGGCCCCCCAGGGGGACCTGTTGCTCCTGTTGGACAGCTCCGCCAGCGTATCACACTACGAGTTCTCCCGGGTACGGGAGTTTGTGGGGCAGCTGGTGGCACTGCTGCCCCTGGGCCCTGGGGCCCTGCGTGCCAGCCTGGTGCATGTGGGTAGCAGGCCACACACCGAGTTCCCCTTCAACCAACACAACTCAAGCCAGGCTGTCCAGGACGCCATCCGTGCTGCAGCCCAGCGAATGGGCGACACCAACACTGGCCTGGCACTGGCCTATGCCCGGGAGCAGCTGTTTGCTGAGGCAATGGGTGCCCGGCCAGGGGTGCCCAAGGTACTGGTGTGGGTGACAGATGGTGCCTCCAGCGACCCTGTGGGCCCCCCAATGCAGGAGCTCAAGGACCAGGGCGTCACAGTCTTCATTGTCAGCACGGGCCGTGGCAACCTGCTAGAGCTGTCTGCAGCTGCCTCAGCCCCTGCTCAGAAGCATCTGCACTTCGTTGATGTGGATGATCTGCACATCATTGCCCAAGAGCTGCGGGGCTCCATTCTTGGTAGGTGGGAGGAGAGCCCTCAGAACTCAAGTGCTTGATGCCCCAAGGTGGGAATGGGAGGCAGATGACTCTTCGTTTCTCCATGCACCTTCAGGAACACAAACCAACCAGGTGCCCTCATATGCTCAGACCCCTGGGCTGTGGAGAGACGGGAGCAAACCTTAGTGGTCACCTCCAGGTGATCTCCAGGGGACTGGGGGCTACCTCTGGTAGGATGTGGGGGATAAGTGGAAAGGGTAGGGAAGGAGGTCCTTGGGCTGAGGACACCAGTGGCAGCATGTGCATTGTGCATGTCCAGGCCCACTGGATCACCAGGCCTACCCCATCCAAGAGGGAATAACCTGGAAGGCCGGGTCTGCCTCCCAGAGCTCAAGCCCTACCTGTTCTGGGTGAGGACAGCCACGGAAGGACCTGTGTTGGTTTGTACAGCAAGTGTGTTGTGAGAACAGCCGGTGATGAAGCCAGACCAGGAAGTCTGCCGCAGGGTGGGGCAGCATCCAGGGGCCTTTTCCTGGATCACCCCCTCAGCCAAGCCTCAAAGGGGGAAGGGCTGGAGATGAGGGGCCTGATGGCTGGTTAGGCTTGCTGTAGCCACAGAAAAGTGCCACCACCCCAGGATTTTTACCAAATCTCTGCCTTTGGGTTACTCACCTACCCTGAGCAGGAAGGTGTGGGTTTGTGGACTGGGAAGGGGTAGAGGGTCCTCCCCCAAAGTCTTCCCCAGGGACATCTGACCCCTAGTGGCCCTTGGCAGCTGAGCCTGGAGAGGAAAGGAGAAAAGGCTGCCTTCAGAATCAGGGAGTGGGGTGGTGGCTCCTGGGGCTGGGGGCAGAGTCTGAGGGGGAAGATTGGCAGGCCCCAACACCCAGGCATCGGGAGAGGAAGGTCAGAATCTGAATGTGCTTCCCCAGCCTCATTCACCTGCTCACCACTCCAGTGACCTACAGGTTATTCTCTGGATCCTCCAGAGCTCAACCAGCTGGCGCCTTCGAGGTGTCTTCTCCCCTGACCTCGCATACCTTCCACAGATGCAATGCAGCCACAGCAGCTCTACGCCTCCGAGGTGACGTCCAACAGCTTCCGCCTGGCCTGGCCGCCCCTACTGACCTCCGACTCCGGCTACTACGTGCTGGAACTGGTGCCCAGTGCCGGCCCGGGGGCCACAAGACGCCAGCAGCTGCCTGGGAATGCCACCGACTGGACCTGGGCCGGCCTCGACCCTGACTCAGAATATGATGTGGTGTTGCTGCCCGAGTCCAACGTGCACCTCCTGAAGCCTCAGCACTTGCGAGTGCGCACCCTGCCAGGTGAGGCGCGGAGTGGGAATACGCCGTGGGGAGGGGTTCTTGGGGTGGAACGCCCCTCCGCTTGACCCCCACCCCTCACCCCCGCAGACGAGGCCGGTCCAGAGCGCATCGTCATCTCGCATGCCAGGCCGCACAGCCTCCGCGTGAGCTGGGCCCCAGCACTGGGCCCAGTTGCCGCGCTCGGCTACCATGTGCAGCTCGGGCCACTGAGTGGCGGCGCTGCACAACGCGTGGACGTGCCCGCTGGCCGAAACAGCACCACGCTGCAGGGCCTGACGCCCGGCACCGCCTACCTGGTGACGGTGACAGCTGCCTTTCGCTCGGGCCACGAGAGGGCGCTGTCCGCCAAGGCCTGCACGCCGGTGGGTGAGCGCAGCCGAGCCCCGCGCCCAGCACCCCGGGTCGCAGTGGGCCGTGGCGGGTGAGCCGCCCGCCCGGAAGGGTTCGGAGCCGGTGGGAGGAAGTGCCAGCCTTGCCTTTTACCCCCTAGTTCTCTCCTCGCAGCCTCCTCTGACTCTCGGCCTTTGCCAACATTTGGTAAAGAGGTGGGGAGGGCGTCTGAGGGCGAGTTGAGAACATCAGACCCAGGACTGGCCCTGGGCCCTGGAGGGGAGGCAGGGGCCTGGGCTCCAGCTGGTGTGAAAGGCCAAGCATGCACAGTTGGAGGAAGTGCCCGAGGCCACTGAGGTCTTGCACAAGGATAGAAATTGGGTGGGGCAAGGGGAGGAGCAGCGGGCATAGGCATGTCTCCAAAGGCCTCTTGAAGAAGGAAAGGACTGGAGGGCACTGGGAGGCTGATGGTGTGGCCCAATGGTCTTTGCCAGGACCCTTGAGCTTGGAAGGCAGTGCCTACTGGGCACACTGGCCCTGCCTCCCTGCCCAGGACCCCAGGTGGGCCCAGCTAGCAGCCCCTGGGATGAAGAAAGCACTTTTCTGGAGGCATAGACCCAGAACCTGGTGCTCAGGACGGTGGGGACAAGGGCTCTCCACTCCTGCCTTGGCCAGGCTCCAAGGCCAGCACTCACAGGGGGCCTCCCCTGTTTGGGGCCCTAGAGCTCCTTGAGGGGGAACAATGTTGCTCTGGGTGAGTTCACCTTAGATACTTTGCAACACTATCTGACCCCAGAGGGTCATGGGCTACCTCCTGTCACCTTCTACTATCCTGGAGCTCTGGAAAATTCACCAAGGATAGGGAGGACCTGGCTGCTTCTGTAGCCCCCACTGGTCAGGGCCTCTTCTCAGAATCACCTGCCCAGGCTCACCTTGCTTCTCTTCCCCACTAATGACCCAGATTCCAAAATACAGTAAATCATTTGTATGCTGAGCCTGCTGTCTCCGTAGAATGCTTTGCTCCTGCCACAATACTCGAGCCCGGGTCAGGGCAGTGTGAGAGGTCCAGTGTGCAGGATCATGGTGCATCTGGAGAGGAGCTGGGGCCAGACTCCAGTGCTTGGATACAGATCAACTGGACTTCTACAGCCCTCTGGCACTTGCTTTTGTGGCCCAGGATCCAGTTTGGATAGGGGCAGACTGCTGGAACTCAAGAGGACAGAGGGCCCAGTAGTTCTGCAGGCCCATTGCCAACTGCCCAGTCCCCCAACTGTGGGCACCCACTGCTGGCAAAGCCATGCCTCCACTAAACCCACTTTTGTCTACCCTAGTGAATCCCAGGCAGCCAGGGTTGAGCCGGTGGTTTCTGGACCCTACACGTGTGTGTGTTTTCTGAGAAGAACCTTATTGAGCATCTGTGGCCTGAACTGGTGCCTCTCATGATCCACAGGTCGTGGGCATGGCAGGTGGCTCCTCACAGGCAACTCTTGAGAGAGTCCCCTTACAGCCCCTTCTAGAGTGTCCAGGGACACAAAGGCACTTTGGAGGCCATAGGTTTGGGCAGGGCAGGGCAGCTGAAGGCCAGCACTAAGGCCACCCATGATACATATGGCCAGGAAGTATGTACACCAGTTAATGGGTTTCACTTCAGGGCCCTATAGGGACAGTGCTGGAGACTCTTGAGTTTCCAGCTGGGGGCAGGGGCTGCTTTGGGGCAGAGGACAGTGCATGGGGTCACCATAAGCAGGCAATGGCTAACCTACACATAAACCCTGAGCAGGAAGATGAGCTATACAACTGTGGGGAAGCCCAGAGGGGCCTGTGAGGTTTGGGCTCAGCCCTAAATCACTATAGTCCTGGGCCTGCTACCACTACTCTTATTTTCTCTCATGAACCACCATACCTGGGGAGAAGCCACCAGGGGCTGGCAGGTCACAGGAACCCTACTATGGTGGGTTAGGGTGGGAATCAGTAGCCCAAGGCCCCACCCTAGAACCTTGGCCAGGCTGGGCAGCTTTTCTTGTTTGTTTGTTTGGTTTTTGGTGCTGGGGATCGAACTCAGGGCCTTGTGCATGCAAGGCAAGCACTCTACCAACTGAGCTGTATCCCCAGTCCCGTGGGCAGCCTTTCTTTTGGCTGAGCTTGGGCCTGTGTGTGGGGGATTAGGAACAGGAGGGGAGTGCACATGCCAGCAGTGGTGGAGGCAGGCCTGCAGGTGGACTGTGGTGCCATGAGCAAGTCTGGAACCAGTGAGTCCTTTTGGAAATGGAAGGAGAAGAGGAGCAGGAAGGGACCAGCTGGCTGAGGAGAGAGATTGGCTCCTCACTTCTGGAAACTAGACCACTGCCCAACAGGACAAAGCTGCAGAATGATACTGATGGTCAGCAGCAAACCTGTGCTTGTCACAAAAGGGGCTTTAGGTTTAAGGGGAGAGGCTTTGCACCGGCACTCTCCTTGGAAGTCAACAGGCAGCTGGTAGCTGCAGCCTTGGTGCTGGGAGCCCCAGGGCTGGGTTGCTGGGGGCAACAGGTTGCAGTGCAACTCTGAGATCTGGTCAGGGGTAGGGGACTCAGAAACCATTTTAGCTGCACACATTCTTGGAGCAGACCTCTTCCCCACTGATTAGGTGGGATTCACTTTGAGAATCCTGCCCCAACTCCTGCTAGCCTGTGCTCCCAGGGAGGGCTGCACACCCTCTGTTTGGATCAAATGCTCAATAAGGTTCTTGAGTTCTGTGTCACACAGGCTCTCCTCTCCTGGCCTCCAGCCTGTCAACGTGCATCTTTAACCTCTGCGGTCTCTCTAGGTCTTTAATGCTGGAGGACTCCTGTTAGAGAAGCTGTTGGGGAGGTCAGAAGGGATCCCACAAACAAAATAGCAGAGCGTAAGCAGCACCTCACATTTGTCAGTTAAATGGAAATGCTTCAGGTAGAAAGCACACTCATGATTCTCTGTTTAGTGTCTTTAGGAAGGGTATGTCTGTCCTCCTAAATGGAATAAGATTTTAAGTATCAAACATGTGGATGGGATATTCTAATAGTCATACAACCAGAGACCACTGCGGTTTCGGAAACATCTAGGGGGCCGGCGGAGGACTGCTCTCCAGGCCCGCCCTTCATCTGAAAGACGAAGCCTTTCCTGGGATCCACTAGTGTCAACTTATTAAGGGCTTCCTGCGTGCGCCGCGTGTGGAGATCTTCAGCGCACCCTCATGCCTGCAGGGCTCCCGCTCGCCCCGGTGGGGCCCAGACTCCAGGGCCGCTCCGGGCCAGAAGGCTGCGGGTCACCGAGGGGGCGAGCGGAGGGTTCGCAGCACGGGTCCCTTCCCTCGTCCCCTGAGGTCGCGGCCAGGCGCACGCTCCCCTGCCCTGGTAGCCGCGTCCCCAGAGCTCCCGGCGTCCATATCTGTCCAGGGGGGGGGTCTCTCCCAGGCTGGGGCTTCTCCAGCGCCCACAACGGCCGAAACTCCCGCGGTTGCTGCGAACTGACAGTGCTACCGTGCGCGCCCACCAGTTCCGACAAATTTGTCCAAGCTTGGTATCCTTATCCTGTGCCACGCCCTCCCGGTGGCGTCACGGCCTTTTCTCCCAGTCCGAGGGCTGCGTGCCGCGCGGACTCGCGCACTTCCGCTGTCGGGAGGAAGGGGTGTGTGTCGCGCTTGCGCACTGGCCCTGCCGCCGGCCCGCGGCGCGTGGCGGCTGCTCTGAGTTGTGGGAGTCACAGTCCACCGGGGTCCCGGTATCGTGCAGCGCTCTCGGGTCATGTCCTGGCTCTTCGGCATCAACAAGGGCCCCAAGGGCGAAGGCGCGGGACCACCGCTGTCCTTGCCGCCTGTACAGCCTGGGGCCGAGGGCGGCGGCGAACGCGGTGCGGGAGACCGGCAGGCGCCCAAGGACAAATGGAGCAACTTCGACCCGACAGGGCTGGAGCGCGCGGCCAAGGCGGCGCGCGAGCTGGAGCACTCGCGTGAGTGCCGAGGGCGCCGGGGCGCGGGAGGTCTCGCGGGCGCCAGCCGCTGGGCCCTGTAAGCGCCTCACCGGGCGAGACTGGGTGGCTGTCGGCGGCCCCGAGCCGTCCTGCGTGCCAGGGTCCAGGCCCTGTTCCTCTTTTGCACCTTCAGCTATCGCCAGCAGGCCGGAGCAGGGGCTTCAGCGTGCAAGTGCTGGGTGCCCACCTGGGCCCTGGGCTTTGGGCACTGCCCGGCGCGTGGGATCCTTCGAACTTGCAGCCTCCACGTGGGGCAGGCCAGGGCGTGGCCAGATCCGGAGATGCTTGTGCGCGGGGTTGGTGGCAATTTTGCACTTAACAAGGAAAGCATATTTTAGTTATTTCGTTTTAACGAGAATGTAACAGATTTTGCATTTATTATTGGGAAACGTTGGCGTTTTGGTGGGTGCGGGAGCGTTTGTAAAGCCACAGGCCAGAGGGTGTTGGCCCAGCTGGTGACCTCCTTGAGCCAGTTGTGAGCAGTGACTGATACCCTCTCGAAACCCAGGGCTTTTCCCACCACCTTCTTTTCTCCTGTGGTTTTGATGATTTACACCAAAATGGCGCAATTTCATGTGCGCCAAAGTGCCAAATAAATACTGACTAAAGGAATACAGTAGTCTCAAACTTGTTTAAGAGGGTGTCCTTTTATCACTGGAAGATCCTGTAGGGAAGCCTTGGTGTGAAGTAGGTGTAGGCAGAGCCACCTTGATAATAAGGGAGAGGGCTTGGCACTTGGTGTCTCAATCCTCTGCCTTTTCCCAGGAGGCTACAAGAATGTCTTGGGCACTGGTCTCTGGGTCTGGCTGGCTGGCTCTTATAGTCCCAAAGGAATGTTCAGTGCATTCAGATTTGGTTCACAATTGTGTCACTTAAGGCCCGGCTGGGTGGACGATTTCACAGGTGATCTTTTAGTTTATCTGTTAGTTTATTAGCTGGCTGGAGTGAGGAACAAGCTTCAGGACATCTCATACCATAGCAGACTTAATCCCTGACCAAACTCAGCTGGGGGCACCTTTCTGCCCCAACTCCTGGGGGTTTTTGCCCACTTACCATACCCAGAATTTCCAAGCTGAATCTTAGTTGGTCCCTATGACAGGCAGTTACCCAGGCCTGTGGGACACAGCTGTGGGTGTGTCTGAACAAGTCTCTTGGTGTCTGTGCTTCCCTGCCCTCTGCACTATCCGACCTGCCTGGGTCCATTGCCTAGAGAGTACTTGTCCAGGCCCTCGGTTCTGGCCCAACAGATGCAACTGTGGCTGTGGCTGCTGCTGCTCCCTCAGTATCTGTTTGCATTCTCCACTTTTTTCGTTCTCCCTCTTCCTTTCCTTTTTTTTTTTTGGCAGTACTATTGATTAAACTCAGGGCCTTGTACCCTTTAGACAAGTGCTTTACCACTGAGCTGCATCCCCAGATCTTTTATTTCATTCTGAGGCAGGGTCTTGATAGGCTGCTCAGGTTTACCTTGAATTTGGGATGCTCTGCCTCAGCCTCTGCGAGCATCTTGTACTCTGCGTTTGTATTCTCACCACCCTTCCTGGCTCCATGATGGCTATGTTTCTCCCCAGCCCTTCTTCCCAGGGTGCCTCATGCCTGTCTGCTTGTCAGCCCCTTTGCCAGGCACCCTCTTTGAAGGCTCCCGGCTCATAAGCCTCCTGTTCACCCAGATTCATGCGGTCCCCTGGGCTTTGCCACAGGGTCTACTATGTTTTGGCCTAAGCCTCTGTATTGACCCCACTGCCTTCTCCCAAGCCAACAGGAACTGTCCTCAATGGTCCTCTGCACAGTCTGACTACCTTCTTTGTTCCTCAAAGCCCAACCTAGTGATACCTTGTTTCCAGTGTCTGCCCAGATCTTCTGGGTTCTTTCTTAGATGCCAGCTTGGTTTATGGACCTAAAGTCTTTTGTATGCCCCAGACCATGTCTCAGACATCCCACCAGGGTGGGTGCTTGAGTGTTGTGGGAGACAAAGCTGCTGGTACAGAACCGTCTTAGGTGGTGAGCTACTGTCAGGCCTAGGTTGTGACTCGGGAGTTTACATGGATACCGGTCCTGTGCTGAGGTTTTCCTTCTTTTATTCTCCAAGGAGAACTATAATTGCTTCACTGTCAGGAGAGGAAACGGCCTCAATGAAGTTAACAGAGAGGGTGGGTGTGACAGTGCATGCCTATATTCCCGTAATCACAGCATAACGTGTACTAGTTGCAGCTTACTCTGAAGACTTCAGAGCAACTCAGAGGCTGAGGCAGGAGGATGGCAAGTTCAAGGCCAGTCCTGGCAACTGAGCAAGACTTTGTCTCAAAAAATAAAAAGGGCTGAGGATGTGGCTTGGTTGAAGAGCACCCTGGGTTCAGTCCCCAGCACCAAAACAAGAAAAGTAGGCAGCATGTGGGGATAGAAGGAATTCGACGGGCCAAAGAGCAAGCCAAGGTCACTGTGGCATCGGGGGTTTCATTTGTCCCTTTTCTTGCCTGTGTGTGTTTGATAGCAGATTCATGGTCATAGGTATGGGAAGCTTAAGAAAAATGTGTAATATGAATAACTAAAGGCCACTCTAGCCAAAGCCCGCATTCTGCCCACTTGGGAAATGCCTGCTGTTTTGGCCTGCTCTGAATGGGTGTGGGGTGGCCTTTCTGCGGTAACTCTACAAAGGTGATAGATCCTTGGGGATGAGACCAGGGCCTTGTGCCAGGCTTTCTTGGGGACAGGGCAGCAGCCTTGAAAGCAGGGGTGTGCAAGGTCTGGCCAGGATTGAGGGCAGGCAGGTAAGGCAGGACTGGGAAGTAGACAGGAGCACTTCAGGCTGAGGCATGCGGTGGCTTCTCAGAAAGCCCCTTGACATTAGTGGGTGCTTGCCCACTGGCCACAGCCACATTGTGTCTTGATTTCCTCTGTCTGACACCCCACAGGCCACGCCAAGGAGGCACTGAGTCTCGCACAGATGCAGGAGCAGACGCTACAGTTGGAGCAACAGTCTAAGCTCAAGGTGAGAGGGCCTAGAGGAGACGGCAGGTGCAGATGCCAGCTTGGGCGCTCCTTCAGGAAGGAAGCAGGGGAGGCCAAGATGGGGCCTCGGGTGTGGCTGAGTCCCCACAGCAGAGTCCCCTGAAAGAGCGGGTATAAGGCGAGGGGCTACTGGTCTACGTGAGGGCAGGGGGTCTTTCTTGGAATTCTTAGCTTCATTCTGTGCACTTGGTGGGACTCAGCATCCTTTCATGCATGTAAGCTGGAGAAGGCTCTGCTTTTAGCCCCTGGCTGCTATGGAGTAGTCATGGTATAAGCCTGGGGGAGGGTGATGTGTCCCTGTGGGACCGATCATTTGTATCTGGTTTGGTCTTGCTCCCTGGAGGCCTTTCCAGATGTTTTCTGGTGCTTCTCTGCTGGGTCTGGGTTCCTTCAAGGCCTGAGCTCAGGTAGGGGTATTAGTCCAGGCTGCGTTTCCAGAAGTGCACAGACCAGCTGGGTGTGCCACTGAAGCCACTGCCCCAGAGCCCTGCAGCTTGAGGAAGAGGGCTGCAGGGAGCCTTCAGCCTCTAGCCAGGTATCCTAAGTGGCCCTGTTCTACAGGAGTATGAGGCTGCTGTGGAGCAGCTGAAGAGTGAGCAGATCCGTGTGCAGGCTGAGGAAAGGAGGAAGACCCTGAGTGAAGAGACCCGGCAGCACCAGGCCGTAAGGGCACAAGCGGTCATTCATACCAGGAGGCCTGGGGTGACCAGGAGAGGGAGTAGGGTGCAGCTTTGGATCTCTCTTTCACTAGCCAACCAAGGATTTACTGGGTGTCAGCTGTTACCCTTGTAACACCTTGGAATACCCTTGTGCAAACACCCAAAGCCCGTAGATCCCTCCACACTGAGCTCCCCCCCCCCCCCGCCAGCACATCTGATTTTCTGTGGGAGGTAGGCAGCTCACCTGAAGCCCCAGCCCCTGGTCGAGGCTGTCGAGGCTGGTTTATCCAGCTAAGGTGTGTCCTCATCGTTCCTTCCTCTCTAGAGGGCCCAGTACCAGGACAAGCTGGCCCGGCAACGCTACGAGGACCAGCTGAAGCAGCAGGTGAGCAGGGCACATCTCCCTGAGGGGCCTGCTGTCCTGGAGGTCAGCAGCTTCATGGGCTGCTAGTCAGGCTAGTCCATGGATGGGAGAGCACATGGTTAGTCCTGGGGACCTTTGTTCAGATGCACACAGGCACAGGTGTGGGCACAGAGGTGGGCTTTCCAGGGGCTTTGAGGCTCTTGCCCAGGAGGCCTAACCCAGGGGCTCTGGCTAACCAGGAGGTCAGTGAGGGACTGAGTAGAGTCGGGCAGACCAAAACCTGGGTGCCACTCTCCCCCTGTGGGTACTGGCACCCTGCTGTTGGTGTCAGTTTCTGTGAGTCCTGGCAGCCGTGCTGCCCCAGGAGGCCTGTGTCAGGTCATAGAGGCTGTGAGCCCCTCTGGTGAACGCCCAGTTTCTCTGGCTCGGAGCAGCTGCAGCCTGTAGGCTTGGTGTCACTGCTTTCTGGTTCTGAAAGCTTCTCCCTTCTCTGTGGCTTCTTCTCAGCAACTTCTCAATGAGGAGAACTTACGGAAGCAAGAGGAGTCTGTGCAGAAGCAGGAAGCCATGCGGCGAGGTAAGGGTCACGCTGGGGTGGAGGAGGCTCCCGGAAGAAGGAGTCCACTGGTGGGGGGTGGCTCTGTGGGTCCCTCAGTCCCTCAGAAGCATCTTAACAGCGTGCCAAGAGTCCCAGTTTAGGCCAGCATCCCAAGCCTGGGCTCTGCAGTGCATCAGGCAGTCCAGATTCTTGTTCTCGTGGGTGGGGCTGCTCTCAGTAGAGGCCCCTCTGCAGCCTGGCCGCGTGCCTCTCCAAAGGGTGCTGACACTGGTTTGCCTGGGTGGGAATCCGTGTTTACCACCCTGTGGAAGCTGCATTTATGAGTGGGCCATGGTGTCAGCGTTGCACGCACGTGTGTCCAGAAGAAAGGACTATTATTTCCTGTCTCTGTGGGCCAGGGGGACCTGAAGCCACCATGTGGGTTTCGCTTTGTCGTGGCTATGGGCATTTCCCCCAGGCGCTGCACAGAAGGGCACTTGGCTGTGTCCCGTGGGTCTGGCCACACGACAGCTGGTCTCGGCGTCAGTCGGCTTGCCCTGTGATCCTCTGTGCTTCATCTTGTTTCCTTAAGTGTGCACAATCCTTAGAAGGATGGCCTGGTCATGGGGTTCCCTTGCTTGCTGGAGCTGGACCCCAGGCGGGTCTTTTCGCTGAACTCTATACTGTTCCTGGATCACTTTTGCTGAGGTCTGTGTGTTGGCCTTGTGGGCAGAGGCTGGCTCTGCCAGGCTGAACCCTGCTGTCCTGCCTTTTCTGGGGCAGCCACTGTGGAGCGGGAGATGGAGCTGCGGCACAAAAACGAGATGCTGCGCGTGGAGGCAGAGGCCCGGGCGCGGGCCAGGGCCGAGCGGGAGAATGCGGACATCACCCGGGAGCAGATCCGTTTGAAGGCTGCTGAGCACCGCCAGACCATTCTGGAGTCCATCAGGTGAGCATTCAGCAGGAGCCCTGGCTGTGTGGTGCTGGCCGTGGGATGCCCCTCTAAGGTCACTAGCTGGGGTCATCATGCTGGTGGGGTTTCTCTGCCCCTGTGTTTCAGGGCTTGCCTCTGAGAGTATAGGAAGCTGCGGGGGAGTGTCGCCCTTGACCTTCTCCAGCTCTGTGTCCAGGTCCCACATCCCTTCCCATCATGTGGCTGTTCTCCCCCAACAGGACGGCTGGCACCTTGTTTGGTGAAGGATTCCGTGCCTTTGTGACAGACTGGGACAAAGTGACAGCCACGGTAGGCATCATGCATCCCCAGAGGTGTGCCTGGCAGGCATCTCTGGGTGTTCTGGGGGGCCCTCTGGTGTGCTGCAACTCTGTGCCTGCTGACAGGGTGGAGCACCTGGTGCTCGGGGCGTGTTGGAGCTGGAGCAAGGCCCGGGGCTGCCTCTGCTTGTACTGCTGCCGCCGTTGCTCCTGTTCCTCCTCAGCCAGGGAGAGGAGGTGCAGCTAGATGAGAGGGAGCCTTTTTGGATCGATTTTAAGCGATTTGGTCTTCTTTTTTTTTTCCCCCTCTAGCAAAATACCAAAGCTGGGTAACTTATAAAGAGGTTTATTGGCTTCAGATTCTGGTGCTGCTAGGGTCCAAATGACATACTACTGGCCTCCTGGCCAGGGCCCACTGGCTAGGACACAATGTAGCAGAGAAGTGGAAAGGGAACCAACCAGTCCCCCACAGAAGGGTTGGGCACAGGGGGTGGCCTTGCTTTATGATGTCCTGCTCTGGAGAGAACTGATAGTCTGTCCAGGAGACACTGATCCATTCCTGATGCTGAGCCCCCGACCTCATGACTCTCTCCTAGGCCCCGCCTCTTTTTTTGGTTCTGGGGATTGAACCCAGGAGTACTTTAGACCACTGAGCTGTACCCTCAATCCTTTTTTTTTTTTTTTTAAACTTTATTTTTTTTGTTGTTATTTTTATGTGGTGCTAAGGATTGAACCCAGTGCGTCACTCGTGCTAGGCAAGTGCTCTGCCACTGAGCCACAACCCTGGCCCCTTCTCAATCCCTTTTTAAATTGTTAAGTTGCTTAAGGCCTTGCTAAGTGGCTGAGGCTGGCCTTGAACTTACGATCCTCTTGGCTCAGCCTCTCCATTCACTGGGATTACAAGTGTGGCCACCACTCCTGGGTTAGCTCCCACCTCTTAAAGGTTCTGCCCCTTCCCCTCCGTGGACAGGACCAGGCCCCCAGCATGTGCTCCTGGGCACAAGCATCCAGCCCTGGCAGTGCCATGTTTGAGGCTTTGGAAGACTGGAGGACTGGAGCTGGCTTTGCAGCATCCTGAAAGGATGTGACTAGAACTTTCTTTCTGGCACCATTTTTTTTTTTTTTTTTTAAATACTGGGATTGAACCCCAGGCACTTTACTACTAAGTCGCATCCCTAGTGTGTTTTCGTATTTTGTTTTGAGAGGACCTTTGCCAAGTTGCCCAGGCTGGCCTTGACCGTGTGAGCCTCCTGTCTCAGCCTCCCGAGTTGTTGATGTGTTCCCCCATACCTGGCTCTTCCTGGCAGCTTTTGCAGAATGGGCCTACCTACTTCCACTGGGCAGGGACTCTGATGCTGAGCGGTGGACGGCTGCTGCTTCCTCACACCGTCTCTAAGGGCTTTTCAGTGTAGCAGGGGTTGATCACCCAGGGAAGCACTCGTTGGAGTGCGGTCTGGCTGGCATGGCTGTGGGTCCACAGTCATAGGGCCTGGCTGAGGCCAGCCTTGCCCACTCAGCTGGGACTGCACAGATGCAGTGCTGTCTGTTGAGGAAAGAAGCCCTTCTTTTCTTCTGTGACTTGTGTTTTGGCACTTGCAGCGTTGGGGTGGAACCCAGGGCCTCGTGTCTGCTGGGCCAGCTCTGCCTGAGCCCCGGTTAGGAGGTACCTTCTTACCATGTTGTGAAGTAAGGGAGCTCCCAGTAAGCTGGTTGTTGACTGGTGTGTGTATGTGTGCGTGTGCATGATATGGATTAGTCATTTGGGGTTAGTCTTGTTTTCTAGGAGTAAACTTATAACATTTTCATTGGGCAGAAAAGCAGTGGAGGCTGTGGCCGTGATAGGCACCTGGCGCTATAAGGCTGTCCTCAGCCTGCAGCCTCAGGGTCAGAGGAGTTGCAGTGCAGGTCACAGAGAACACAGCTCTGAGAAAGGTTGGGGTGAAGAGCGTTCTGATCTGACTGTTCCAGGCACTCGAGCACTGGCTGTTAGGGAGCAGGGCTGAGGCTGGGCCGGGCCTGTTAGGGACCCAGGAGGTACAGGCTGCTGACGGGCGTGCTGCCTGCTTCTCTGTTCCAGGTGGCTGGGCTGACACTGCTGGCTGTCGGGGTCTATTCAGCGAAGAATGCAACTGCCGTTGCTGGCCGCTATGTGGAGGCGCGGCTGGGGAAGCCGTCCCTGGTGAGGGAAACCTCCCGCATATCGGTGCTGGATGCTCTGAGGCACCCTGTGCAGGTATGGCTGCAGTGGGCACCTGCCCCCTAGAGCTCTGTGTCCTTGTCAGGCCTCTTCCCACGATTGGCAAGTGCTGCCTACATCACACACCATCATCTTTCCCTCCCTTGTGCCCAAGCAGCATCTGCTTCCCCCTGCGGAGGGTTCTCCCAGTCTGAACTCGCCTTCAGGCCCTGTTGTGTCAGTGTGGTGCTGCAGGCTGGGTGACCAGCACCCCAGGGCACCGCTGGCTCTGTACGAACCCTGGGCCCCAGTGCCTGTCTTGCTTGGGAAGGAGGCAGTTCATGGAGCCTCCTGCTCCTGGGCCTGTCCTCCAAATGGGTTGCGCCCAGATCTCCTCCATTCATTCTGGGCAGGTGGATAAGAAAATAAGTTTCAGTGAAGGATCCACAGATCACCCCAAACCCCCAGCAGATGCCATGTGTCCCAGGGTCTGGCTTCCCAGCTCCGAGAATGAGGTCCTTGCATGTCTGCATCTCTGCTCCCCCAGGTTAGCAGGCGGCTCCTCAGCAAGCCCCAGGATGCACTGGAGGGTGTCATTCTCAGTGTAAGTCAGTCACCATGGGTGGGGTGGGTCGGGGTGGGCTATGAGGTCCTGCAGAAGTCAGCAGAGCTGGGCCCACGGGTCTCCTGTTGATGGCCTTTGGCTTCTGAAATACACTTTGCTAGCTAGAGCCAGCCTGTATTCAGCTAGTCCAAACTAGCCCCCGGGGAGTAGACTGCAGCATAGTGTACACATGCCCGCCCCCAAGGATGTCTCCAAACACACTTCCCCCGACAGCCCAGCCTGGAGGCCCGGGTGCGGGACATTGCCATAGCAACAAGGAACACCAAGAGGAACAAAAGCCTGTACAGGAACATCCTGATGTACGGGCCGCCAGGCACTGGCAAGACACTGTTTGCCAAGGTAAGAACACCCACTGCAGGGGCACCGTCAGTGTGAGGAGGCCCGTTCTTTCTGCAGGTAGGTGCCCCATTTGTGACCCCCAAGCCTCTCAGCACCACTGTGATGCTCAGCACCAGTGCTTCTTGTGGGGCTTTTCAGGCGCCAGAGTGGCTGGTGGGCTGTGGGCTTTGCAGAGGGTGTATAACATCTGTGCTCTCTCCTTCCTGCACCCCTTCTGCCCAGAAACTGGCGCTGCACTCAGGCATGGACTACGCCATCATGACAGGCGGGGACGTGGCCCCCATGGGGCGGGAGGGTGTCACCGCCATGCACAAGGTCTTCGACTGGGCCAACACCAGCCGGCGAGGGTGAGAGTGTACCCCTTGCGCAGGTCCCTGGTCCCCAGGCCATTGGCCACCCCGGGGATGCTGTTCTATAAAGCGGCCGTGTTCACCACTCCACCTCCAGAGCTGGGAAGCAACTCTTTCAGGTTGCTGGTACCCACTGTCCCCTGGTGTTCTGCCCTCCATGCTGTGCAGGTCACAAGCAGCCTCTAGCCTCTGAGCAGTGGGGACTTGTCAGAGGGTCTGTCTAGAGCGGAGGGTCCGTCAGCATGCTGAGGATGGGCTGTTGGTCTTTCCCCTCCAGTTCGAAGGGGCTACTGGTTAGAGATTAGAGAAGTGAGGGGTGAGCTCAGGTGGGGAGGGTCTGCCCCACACAGGTGCTCCATTGAGTGTGTGTGCTGGTGGTGTGCATGCGTGCAGGTGGTGTTCCTACGTGAACCTCCTGAAAGCCATCTGAGGCCATGACCCCTCAGCAGGATAGTCTGGCGGTGGCGTGGTCAGCCCTACTAGTCGCCCCAGGCGTGCCCCCTTCTTCTGTCCCCTGGACTTGCACCTTCCCTGGCTGCTCGGGCGGGCCCTGCACCAGGCCCTGCACCCGCTCCTCTGGAAGCTGCAGGCAGCCTGCGCAGGTTTCCCCTGGCCTTGCTGCGTGGCTCTACTGGATGCGTGTTAGAGGTCCTGGTGGGTAGAGCCTGTGGCCCTGGGGCTGTCTTGTGGGTTCAAGCATCCACTCGTGTGGCACGCTCTTGTTCACAGCCTCCTGCTCTTTGTGGATGAAGCAGACGCCTTTCTTAGGAAGAGAGCCACAGTGAGTTCCCTGGGTGCGTCCCTGGCCATGTGAGGATGCTGGGCACTCTGGGCATTTGCAGCTGGAGCCAAGAGCAATTTTGTGGTGACGTGGTCAATCAGGACCCTGGCTGTGCCAAGCACATGTGCCACCACTGAGTGCCCCAGCCCTCTTAGCATTTTTGAGGGCTTGAAGTGCAGTTCCAGCTTTCAGACGGGGTTGAGCCCACACTTGCCCTGCAGGAGTGGCCTGCAGAACCCTCCCCACTTCTCAGGCTTATGACCAACACCAAAGCCTTCCCTCTGCAGGAGAAGATCAGTGAAGACCTCAGGGCTGCCCTCAACGCCTTCCTGCACAGGACTGGCCAGCATAGCAGCAAGTGAGCCCCTGACCTCCCCTTGCCCTGGGCAGAGTACCTGCAGCATTGTCACCCTTGGCCTCACAAGGGAAGTGGGGGCACTGCCCAGGCATGCCTACTGCTAACGGCTAGGGTCCAGAGTCCAGCACTTGGTGCCTGGGCAGCTGTCAGGGCTGTTCTTGACACCCCTGTCTGGGAAGGGCAGCAAGTGTCACAGAGAAACCATACCAGGTTCTGCCAGGCAGGGCCACCAACTCACATGACCCCTCCCACCCTTTGGCTTCCAATCTTCCACTTGACTTCGAGGGAGGCAAAGCTGAGACCCCCGTTGTGGCTGGCGTCCCTCAGGATTTCAGGAGGCTCACCAGGGGCATAGGTGGGCACTTTGGGTGGGAGCGAGGGCAGGAGCAGTTCCCACGTATCCTGGATGGAGCACAGGACCTTGGCCTCCAGAGGGATTCGGGGCCCAGGGCAGCCTCCAGGCCTCAAAGAGAGGTCTCACTTGGAGGAGCTTCTTGGGCTGTTCCAGAGGTACGTCAGCCTGGGTGCTGTGTTCCCACACACCTTTCCAAGTCCCCTCGTCCTGTTCCTTGCTCACTGGTCACAAAGCATTCTCAGACGCCTGCTAGCTGGGGCTGCTGTTTGAGCCCGGATGCTCTGAGGCAAGCTGAGGTTCCTGCCAGGCCCAGTCAAGATCCCCGTCCCCAGCCTGGCCAGGCATCTGCTGGACACCATGGCCTGGTTTGCCCAGCAGAGTGAGGCTTTCAGCAAGAGGGAACAAGTGTCCTGCTGGTGCTGCCTGTTGGTCTGGGATCTGTACTGGAGAAGCCCACTGGGGCGAGAACAGGAACGCGGACACCGCAGCTGGGGCCTGCACTGTGCAGGGGGCCTTGCTGGGGGCTCCCAGGGTTTCCTGGTTGAAGTGCCAGCCAGGGTGGGTGCAGCTCAGCAGTACAGTCCTGGCCTCCCACGCATGGGTCCCTGGGCTCAGCCCCCAGGTGCCAAGTGGTTCTTCCGGAGGTTTCCCTGAGGAGCAAGAAGCCCTCTGCCTGCCGCCTTCAGCCCGTGTGCCTGTTGCCTGCAGGTTCATGCTGGTCCTGGCCAGCAACCAGCCTGAGGACTTCGACTGGGCTGTCAGTGACCGCATTGATGAGATGGTCTGCTTCCACCTGCCGCGGCTCGAGGAGCGGGAGCGCCTGGTGAGGATGTATTTTGACAAGTTTGTTCTTAAGCCAGCCACAGAAGGAAAGCAGTAAGTGTCCAGGCCCGCTTGCCACCCTCTTGCCATCTGCTGTCAGCAGCCACCCCATCCCTCCTACCTTTGGGCATGTCCAGCAGGTTCCACCTCCTGGTGGCATTTCCATTCCCCTGGGGTCTTGTGGCCATTGGTGGGGTCCTGTTCGGACCAGGCATCCTTGGGATGGTTCCCTGGGGCCCTGGGATACGCAGCTCTGTTGTGGGGTCGTTGGCCCTTTTCTCCAGCCCCTTTTTACTTGAGGGCAGCAGCCGATCTATCTAGTGTCCACTTTACACGCTTACCTTCCCATTATTTGAAGCACCCGGGTCACTTGGGAGCTTTAGGGAAAATGCTGGGCCCTGGGGAGAGGCTAAACTCTGCTCCCTGAGCCTTACTCCAAAGCCCTTGTGCCTGCTGAGGAGAGGGGTGGTCATGGCAGTCCATGGCTGACCAAGTGGCCTAGCCAGATGATCAAGTCCAGCTGCCTGTACACCGTGCTGCTCCCAAGAGCTGCTCAGAGGGGCCCTGAGCCTCGTGGGTGGGGTGTGGCTCTCCATGACTGTCAGATGCTGGGTGCAGGGCGAAGCCACTGGGCAAAGCCTGCCTGGTGGCAAGGCCCTGGCTCTCCCTGCTCCCCTTTCTGTTGCATCCAGGACGTTCCCCGTCAGCTGAGGCTGCTCTGCCTTCAGCCTCTCCAGGGGCCTAGGCTGGCAGCGCCTGGCTCCAGGTCCTTCCATGTCCTGACCTGAATCCTTCCTGCCCACCCCCTCACCTTCTGCAGCCTGGTGGGCTGGCTTCTGGACTGCTGCTGGCCAGGCCCCACCTCCTCCTGGCCCAGGCAGCATGACCTCATTTCTCTACCTCTTGCACAATGGCCACTCTACCTTTGGCCAAGGTGACATTGCTGGAAACATGGAAGGTGCAGCCTCCCCATGCTGTTCGCTGCCCTTCCAGGACCCTGCCTGCACTCCACTGGCTAAGTGTTTGGAGTGGCACCTGCTGCTTGGCTGTTTGGTGTGCAGATGTGGGCTGGGTCTGGAGTGGGTGGAAAGTGGGGGTGTAGGGGTGCAGTGCCCCAGCCTGGCCCCATAGCAGGTTAGCCAGGAGGATCCGGGTGTTGGCAGATCCTGGCTTATGTTCAGAGGAGCAGCCAAGGGGTGCCCAGGACAGCCCATGATTCTGGTATGAGGTGGGCGGCCTTGATGCCCGTCTCCCTAGTCTGTGCCGTGTGCAGCCCTGGCTGGCTGGGCACCACCTGAGACCTCTTCCTACAGGCGTCTGAAACTGGCCCAGTTTGACTACAGCAGGAAGTGCTCAGAGGTCGCCCAGCTGACGGAGGGTATGTCGGGCCGTGAGATCGCCCAGCTGGCCGTAGCCTGGCAGGTGAGTGGAGCTCTTGGGCTCTGAGGCCTATGGAGGGTGTGGCCCCTGCTCTACTCCCCCTCACCAGGGGCTGCTCCCCCATTGGCTCATCCTGTCTGGGCTGCATTGGAAGGGCTTGTGAACACAGAACACATCATCCTAGGGAAGGCCAGGGTGCCCGGGCGGACGTACGGGAGGCTCTGAGGCAGGTGGGGGCCGAGGGGCTGTTCACCTAGCCCGTCAGGTGGGGAGCTGGACAGATTCTGAGCACCTACTTCAGGTGGAACCTCACAGCCACCTGCTGTGCATGAGCCCTCTTGAGGTTCTGCTTTTCCCGACAGGTCAGCTGCAGAGTGGGGGCAGGTGTGTGGGCTATGTGTGGCTCAGGGCTCACAGGGCAGGGTGCCCCCCGTTAACCCCGGCTCAGCTCCCGCAGTGCTGGGAGCACCTGGAGATCACAGCCTCTGGTGGCTGCTGAGAAAGCCGTGGTGGGTGCCATGCCCACCTGGTCACCTCTGTGCAAGAGGTTAGCTAGAGAGACATCTGCTTCCATCAGGGTGCTCAGCTGCTCTTACAGATAAGACCACCTCCGGGTCTAGCCAGCTGAGGGCTGTGCTGTGGGACGTACTGTGGTCGACAAACCAGAGACCAGAGTACTCGGCAGGGTGCAGGTGGCACCATGGCACCACGTTGTGTTCCCGGTTCTGAGGCTGTGGTCTGTCCCCCAGAGCAGCGCCTGAGGCCTGCAAGGGCCACATCCTGGTGTGTCCTTGGGGGTGGTGAGCGGCTCTTGGGGTGTCTTCTGGTGGCACTGACTTGGGGGCAAGCTCGCAGCCTCATTCACTTCCACGACTCCTCCAAGGCCCAGGCTCCAAATGCAGGCCCCGAGGCCTGTGTGATCATGGTCATCGTGGCCTGGGGAGGGTCATCTGGCAGAGGGTGACCTGGCATGCTGCTGTGGCCCGTGTTGTAGGAGCAGCTCACCACACCGGACGGCTGTCCACAGAGGCAGCCCTGGGGCGCCAAAGCTCAGCTCGGTGTGTGTGAAGTGAGTCCTGCGTCCTGCCTCTGCACTTACCCTCAGGTTCACCAACCCGGCACCATCTTGACGGGCGCAGGCCTATGGCATCTGCTGGGGCCATCACTGCTGTGCATTGCTGGAACTTCCTGTCCTCCCAGATGGAAGCCCTATGCCCTCTGACCTCTCACTCCCCCTCATCCCCAGCTGCTAGGCAGCCCCCCTTTCTTTTCCTCATCTTCTCCCAGCTGGCGGAGGGTACTCAGGAGCCGGCTTTCCGTTCTCTACCCCAGAGTGGAGCTGCTGGGCTGGGCCGGGCCATGTGGCAGCGCCCACAGACTACCTTCTCTGGGGCCTTGGTCTCTCCCCAAGCTCATCAGCATTTGGTGTTCCCCCCCGCCCCCGACCCTTTGTACTTTGAGACAGGGTCTTGCTAAGTTACTGAGGCTGGCCTGGAACTTGGGATCCTTCTGCCTCTGCCTCCCGAGTCACTTGGGTACCAGGCGTGGCCACTGCCTGTCAGGGTTGCCCTGTGGGCCTCGGGGTGTGAGCTGTGACAACCAGGACTTCTGTGGTTGCCTCGTGGTCTGCGGGAGCTGGTTTCCAGGACAGTCAGCCTCCCATGGCCACGTCTCTGCACCCATGGGCTGGGCCGGGTCTCAGTGCTGGAGACGGCGTGTATGCTGGGCAGTGTGGGTCTTCCCAGTGCTGGTGCCTGAACAGGAGGCCGCAGCACCCCTGCGTTCAGTGTGTGGCCACACTGCGGGTGTCCTGCCTCCTCAGGGCCTGGTGTGCCCACAGTTGCCAGGGCAGCTCTGCCCTGTGCTGGTGGCCCTGGTGTTCATTCATCCAGGGCTTGACCTGGGTGCTCTGTCCCTCAGCCACACTCCTCTTCCTTCTCTTTTTTATTTTGAGGTGGTTTTGCTGACTTGCTGAGGGATTCTCTAAGCTGCTCAGATTGGCCTCTAACTTGGTACCTCCTGCCTGGGTCTCCCCAGTTGATGGGATTATAGGCATGGCTGTGGCTTGGGCTTCCTCTCTGGGTGGCGTGGGGGCACCACAGAGCTGCTTCAGTTGCTCTTCCCTGGTCACCAGCATCCTTTTTGGTGCTTAGTCGCCACCTGTGCCTGTTTGAAGACATGTCTCTTCAGGTCCCCTGCCCACTTGGGATCGGGTGGCCGTGTTCAGTCTTGGCTGTTGGGGTACTCTGGGTCTCAGCCCCTCCCCCGCTGTTCAGGGCACACCTTTCATCTGCTCTGGTGAGTGCTGGAGAGGCCGACTCTCGCTCTGCTGCCTTTGGCTCGTCCAGGACGATGCCAAGTCCAGTCTGTCGGACTCCCGCCGTCACTGTGTTCTTCCTTTTTAGGGGGAGGTCCCAGCGGCTGCACCAGAGGTGCTGTTAACACTGAGCTGCATCCCCAGCCCTCTCGTTCTTCTATTTTGAGACAGGGTCTGTGTATTTCTGAGGCTGGCTTTGAACTAGCAGTCTTCTGGTACCACTGTGGCCACTCCTGCCCTGTGGTTTTCCCCTGGGGTTTATAGTTCTGGTCTTTTTCTTTGGTGCATAACTGGCAAGAATGCAGGGCTTTGTGCACAGCAGCCAAGCGCTCTGGCACAGAGCTGTACCCCAGCTCTGGCTTTGTGAGGGCGTGAGTTGGACGTGCAGCCTCGTGTCGTTGGCTGCGGATACCCAGTTTTCCAAGCGTCCGTTTTGAGAAGACCGCCCTTTCCTCACAGAGGGGTCTTCACAGTAAGGAAGAGGATCTTGGGTTCAAAGCCAGCCAGAGCAACTCAACAAGACCCTGTCTCAAAAGAAAGATACTTGAGCAGCTCTAGGTTTAAAAATGTTTATTTTTTAGTTAGAAACAGTATATTTATTTGTTTTTATGTGTGCTGAGGATTGGACCCACGGCCTCGCACGTGCTAGGCGAGCACTCTACCGCTGAGCCACAAACCCAGCCCCTTTGTTTTTTATTTTGAGACAGGGTCTTGCTAAGAGGCCCAGGCTGGCCTCAAACCTGAGTCCTCTGGCCTCAGCCTGAGCTCCGCACCTGGCTGTTTGCACCACCTCCTGTGTTCTTCAGTCCCATTTGGTGGTATTGTGCGGTTTTCCCGTAAAGGTTTTCATCTCCTTGATTAATTCCTAAGCATTTTATTCCTTTTTATATTTGTATAAATGGAATTACTTCCTTTTGGAATTTCTGTCAGGGTGCAGAACTGCAGCTGCTGTGTGTGTTGACCTTGTGTCCTGATAGTTCTGATGGGTTGGTTTTTAGGACACATCTGCGGGCGAGTGCATGTGTGCAGGATGGTGCTGGGCGGGAGCCCTCGCAGGAGCTGGGGCTGTGTGGTCTCAGTGGCCCCCAAGCCCTGCCACCCATAGGGTCACAGCGTCTGGGAGCAGAAGCAACTGGCTTCTTTCTCTCTGGCTCAGCCCACTCTTCTTGCCCAGTTGCCAGGGAGGGCTCCAGTGCTGTGCTGTGGAGGGGCTCAGTGGTGGTGTGCCGGCCTGCCTTGGGGGAGCTGGCAGGCTCCTGACCTGTGCTCCCACTGTGTTGAGAAGTCTCTTTCTGTACCTCTCTGTGGGGTGTTTTTATTAGGAAAGGGAGGCTGAGGCAGGAGGATGGCAGGTTCCAGGCCAGCCTAGGCCACTTGGTGGCATCCCGCCTCAAAGTACAAGATAAAAAGTGTTAGGATGTGGCTCAGTGGTGGAGCATCCCCGCCACCTCAGGACCGCAAGGAGGGAGCTGGCCAAGTGCCACGTGTTGGCCCTGCTTTGGCTTCTGCTGTGTGCGTGACAGTGTTCCCACGGGAACACCCTTGCATCCCTGGGGCCATGCCCACTGGTCTGCCGCTGCTGGCCTGCTGCACCCCTGGGTGTCTTTGGCCCAGGTGTCAGGGTGGCACTGGTCTTGAGGAAGGAGTCAGCAGGGACCCTCCTTGTCAGCATCCCACGTGGCCGCACTTCTTCTCCATTTCGCTTCATTGTTCCTTCTTTTTCCCCTCCTCCATACTAGGGATCAGACCCCGGGCACTTAACCACCGGGCTGCTTCCCCAGCCCTTTTCAAAACTTTGTAATTTAGAGACAGGGGCTTGCTATGGTGTGGTGAACACGTGATCCTCCTGCCTCAGCCTCCCGAGTGACTGGGATTCTAGGTGTGGCCACTGCACCTGGCTTGTTTGTTCGTCTCTGAGACAGGGTCTCACCGTGTTGTTCGGGCTGCCTGGAACTCCTGGCCTCCTGCCTCGGCCTCCTGCCTTGGCCGCTGCAGGCATGCGCTTCTGTACCCTGGTGAACGTGTCTCTTGGGCCAGTATAGACTCGAAGGAAGTCAGGACAGCAGCGTGACTTGTGCTGCCGTCTGTCCTACCGTGCAGCAGGTCCCTGCCTTGGGTGAAGCATGGTCGCTGTGTCCTGCCACGCAGCAGGCTCCATGCTGAGCAGGGCTGGGCTGTGCCCTGTCCACCTGCCAGTCTCATGTGCAGCTTCCACCTTACCTTCTGCTCCCTCCCCAACTTGGTGGTCTGGCTTCAAGGTGGGGTCTGCTCCCGCAGCAGGTGGAGGTGAGGCAGGGGCCCTGTGCACTCCGGCCCTCGTGGCACCATGCAGTCACGGCCCCACAAGCGCCAGCCAAGCACGCCTGCCCCTGGGGGGAATCCAGTGTCTGGGAGGAGGGCCCAGGCTGTGGGTGAGGGTCCCACTCAGGTGGCCTGGAGGCAGGATTCCCTGCTTGGGACTGCCCTGAGTTTCCTCCAGGCACCCCAGCTCCCCTTCCCTCCCGAGCACAGTGCGGTGAGGTCCCTGCACCCTGGCCTGACCCCTCAGCCGAGCCGCCGCACCCTGGGGCCCACCGACCCTTTTGGTGCTTCTAGAGCTATTGTTGCCGGCGAGCTGCAGCCTCAGCCACCCAAGTGCAGTGACTACGGCGACGCCATTGACCCCTGCTGGCTGGACCCCCGTGATGTCCTTAGGATAGGGAGTGCAGGAGTGGCAGCCTGTCCAGAGGTGACCACTCAGGGTTCCCCTGTGTGCCCAGAGTCGCCTGCGGGTTTCGCATTTGTTCTGCCTGGGAGGGGCTTGTGGGTCAGCCGGGTGTGTGTCTCAGAGCACAGAGGCCGTGCTGGGATGTGCAGAGCCCCTGTAGACATGGGTCAGGCCACACTGGGGCCCTTGGGAGGCCACTGCAGAGTGAGTTGCCCCTGTGCAGGCTGCTGGCCTCTTTCCTGCAGGCCATGGCGTATGCCTCTGAGGATGGGGTGCTCACCGAGGCCATGATGGACGCCCGGGTCCAGGATGCCATCCAGCAGCACCAGCAGAAGATGCAGTGGCTGACTCTGGAGGGCCCCAGGCCCCAGGTTGGCGAGTCCCCGCACCTGAGTCCACAGCAGGCCAGCTAGGCTGGAACGCCTGGCCCACCCTCTGGGAAGTGCAGCCACGCGGCCTGCAGTGCCTTCCCACCAGCTCCCCTTCAGCCTTGGCCCCAAGTCTGCCCTTCTGCCAGGGGTGCTGGCTGGGGGAGGGTTGGGCCTCCAAGGCGAGCTGGGTACCCAAGGCTGGGGGCTACAGCCTGGCCAGCAGGACCGGGGCCTGTGGGGACCAGAGGGGCAGTGAGGTCACTGGCTCAGCCTTGGCCTGGATGCTGCCCTGCACATGTTTGTGCCAAGAATTAGCCCAGCCCTGACCTAGTGGGGTGGATCCAGAGCCAGATAGCCACCGGTCCATGACGTCTGGTGCTCCAAGCTGCTGCCCCCTCCAGCAGGCGGGGGGCCCTTCTTTCCAAAATCTAATAAAACTGACTGACCCTTGCTGTGTGTCTCATGGTTGATATGAGGGGCGGGCTGTGGGGGCCCCTCTGCAGCCCTTGGGGTTTCAGGTGACGGAAGAGGCAGAGGCTGGAGCTTTCTGGAGAGTTTACTGGCCAGGCAGGGTGGGCTTCACAGTGAGGTGCTGGGGTGCCCAGGCCCCACCCTTATTGATAGCTGCCGAGGGCCTGTCCTCCCTCCTGTACCACTCTCAGTCGCACACGCCCCATGCACATGCTCCCGTGTGCTGACGGCGTAGTCCCTGGCGCCTCCCCCCACTCCAGACCAAACGGACGGACGGACGGATGGATGGACGGACAACACAGTGCACAGGAAACAGCAGCTTTCAATCAGATGTGGCCTGAGTCCAGTCCTGACCCTGGCCAGACCTGTCCCTGCCTGTCCCTACTGAGGACCCACCCCCCTTGGCCCCCAGCCCCTCTAGGACAGAGCCTGCCCTTTTGTCCTGCCCTGAGGCCCGGTGGCCAGCCCCACCCCAGCCCCCACCCCACCCCCTTTATAAAAAGAAGAGACAGCACCTTCCGCTGGACCTGCCCTGCAGCCACAACCCGGCCAGCCACAGGCCAGGACACCCCGGGCCTGAGGCCGCAGTCCCGCCCGGCCAGCTGGGCCTCCGCGGGGTCGGTCTGGTCTGCACAGCAGCCCTGAGTCCTGGGCGCGGCTCACAGGTGCCGTGGGCTCGGGTGCCCGTTGTGGTAGAGTTTCTGCTTCACGTGCACCATGTTCCCCGCCGGCTCCTCGAAGGGCCTGTGCGGCCTCCGGCCCAGGTCCCGCAGGCTGCACAGCTTGGGCAGCCAGGCCCACGAGCCATCTGCAGGGGACAGGGCGGTCAGGCGGCCAGGCTGGGCCGGGGCTTCCCAGCGGCGGGTGGGAGGCACTCACCGTAGCGCCGGCCGGCCCTCCAGGCACGCACGGCACAGTGCAGTACGCCGTCCATCCACACCAGGAACCAGCTGATGCAGAAGCCCAGCAGCAGCCCCAGCATGAGGTCGATCTCCTGCTTGGTCACATTGTCCGTCACAAAGTAGTTCTCTGAGGCGTCCACCACCGACTGGTCCCCGTCGTATGGGATCACGTAGTGGATGTGGTGCCTGCGGGCGGCAGGGCGGGCTGGCACCTCTCCCGCCAAACCTGGCCTGGCTTCCCCGGGTCCACGCTGGGCAGGCTGGGGGTCCCCGAGGCAGGTGGTGTGACTCCCACGGGGCACCTCAGGGAGTTCTTTGAAGCCATCCCTGTGCGCTGGTTGGGAAGAGTCATCAGACCCGCCCCCCCAGCCCCAGGCTGCCAGGCAGAACTGTCAGGGCAGGTGGGAGGCCAAGATCCTGCTGCCAGTAACGATGTCTAGGGAGGGTCTGGCTAGGGGATGTACCCTCAACCAGCACCTCCCTCTTTCCTGAGGGCCCCAGGCATGAGCCCTGGTCCACATGCTGACTGTGGGGACTGTCGAGGCCCAGCAGAGCCCAAGGGCCAGTGCCCACCAGACCTGGTCCCTGGCCTGTATACACAGGCCTAAGAGCAGTCTACACTCCATGCCCTCGGGGGTACTCCCGCGCCCCCCCCCCCCCTTCTGGTCCCTAACTTGTGCCTCCCTGCCTCACTCCGTGCTGGAGGTCTTGAGGACTCTGCCCCACACCCCATTCTTACATCCTCACCCATGTCCATCACTGCCCACTCACTGCCGTGGGATGGACGCCAGAGCCCCTCCCCTTGAACCAGGCACCCACCATGGCCCTGGTCTCCTCAAACAAGCCACACCATGCCCCCAGGAGGCACTGGGCTCTCGAGGACTGGGGCTCTGCTCTCCAAAGCCTGTAGGTGGCACTACCGCAGCTTCCTCTCTTCCTCTGGTGGCTTGCCCCACTTCCAGGGAGCCCTCCAGCCCCAGAACTCCCAGTGGTGGACCTGCAGGGGGAACTGGTCCCCATGACAGCAGATTTGAACATCCTAGCCAGGAAGAGGGGGTTGGTGGCCCTGGGGCCCAGAGTGCCAGGACAACATGCTCTGGTGGCACCCTCTTCTTCCCAGCCGTCCTGTCTGTGGCCCCGTCCTTTGCTCCTGCCGGCCAAACAAACCTCACAGCCACTCTCCTCCCTGCTACCTCCATGTCTGCTGGGCGCTCAGCTGCCTGCGCGTCTCCACGTGGGATCTACAGACACCTCAAACGCATGCTGAAAATAGCTCCTGGCTCCCCAAACCTGCTCCCCCTCCTCCCCTCAACAAGCTGCAGCAGACCCTGTGGCTCTGCCCATCAGCCTTGCAGTCTTCCTGCCCAGGCCTGGTCTTCCCTCCTTCCCCCACCCAGAGGGACCTTCCCCCCAAAAGAAAACTGACTCATCTTCCTTGAGCAGGGCCCATGCTGTCCACCTCCCACCCAGAGGCAGGGAAGGGGCAGCCCCCAGCCAGGCCGCTCAGAACCTCTCCTGCTCTTCCTGGGGCTCAGCCCCTTCATCCACACTGGCCAGTCCCAGTAGGCAGGGCTTGGGCTGCTGGACCATGCTCCACTTGTGAGGAGTGACCATGACTGACCTGGCAGCTGTCACTCATCTGATTACAAGCTTAATAGACATTATCTGTCGTCATGATGGAAAATCACTGATGGTAACAGAGAACATGGGGTTGGGCCAGTCCCTGGGAGGAAATGTTTCCTGACCCATTAGGGTCCCCGGGGCACTGAAAGAACTCTGACTCCCCCCAACACAGGTGGCTGGGCAGGAAACCCCCAGGAACCCTGAAAGCAGGGCCAGGCAGGGTGCCAACAATTGGGCTTGGGACTGCTGCTGGCCTGGGCATCTGCATCGCCCCTTCCACGACCCTGGGCCTCCTCCTAACTCCAGGTCCAGCCATGGAGGTGGGCGCTCAGGTCTCCCAGATGAAGGCAGAGGGATATGCTGTGTGCACATGTGTCTGTGATAGGTACAGACATGTGACCCGCCTGCGCCACACATGCTGCATGTGTCCACCCAGGGCCCAACGCATGTCGTGTATACACACTGGCCACATGCACAGAGCGCAGTGTGTATACTGTGGACCAGGGTCCCACAATCCCACAAGCCCCACATCCATGCACTGAGCACACGCCGGCATGAGCGTGGCATGTCACACATGGATGCACATCACTCCACGTACACAGAGCCGGCCTCTCTGTGGGGTGCTGTCCTGTGCACAGATCCATGTGCACAGGCACTGACGCTGCCTGCTAATGTGCATGCTGCACAGAATTCACATACATGTCCTCTGTATGAAATTCCATGTAGAGGCATGTACGAGACACAAACGTGTATACGCTTTTTCTGCACGGTGTGTACACAGGTAGAATCTGTTGTGGCAGACGTGTACATGGTGTATACATGGATACCCCACATGCAAACCTGTAATCTGCACATAGTCGCTGCACCCACACAGAGACGATCTGACATTCCTCTGAGCACTCGGCACTGTATATTGTTCTATATACATGTGCTTTTCATACACATATATATGCTGTCAACATACAAGAGTACTTTGTATGAATTTACATATCCTATAGGTAGAAATGTGTACAAAGCACATACATGTACACACGCAGAGACGCTCCGTGTGCCTAGTGGGGCGGGGGTCTGCAATACAGGCCTCGAGTCAGCCTCCACTCTGCAGGCGCCTCTTCCACATGAGTCCACATGTGTCCTGGAGGCTACCCGAGAGGCATACCCACACCTTGGGCAAACACACTCTGAACAACGCCCTCTGTCTACCCAGGCAGCCCTTCCGTGTGCGGCCCCAGGCAGAGCCACGCTGGGCACATCTGATGACCTATACTTGTTAAGTGTGTGTTCCCAGAGCTCAGTGTCTGGGCCAGGGCATGCACACTGTCCACCTGAGAGGGTCTCAGCTCCACCACGGGCACTGCCCACAAGCAGGGGGTGTGCCCTCGTGCCTCTCTTGCGCTGTGGGCCATGCTGGGCAGACTAGGCACACCAGGTGGCACCCAGATTTCTCAGGGAGCATGTGCCCACCAGCAACCTCTCCCACTGTGTCCAGCACATGCGAGGGCACACTCGCTGTCCTGCAACATGCCTGTCTGCACCCGGAGGCATGTGACACACTGGGGGAGACATGCAACTGCCCTGGCACCCCGACCCCCCCACCCCCCCCCCGCCACCCTCACATGTCCACAGAGCCTAGGAACAGCCCTGCAAGGCAGGGTGAGGGCAGGTTCTGTGGTCGGAGTCCCATCCCCTCCTGGCTGCATGACCTTGGGTGAGTCCATCCTCTAAAACCTCTGTCCGCTTCCTCGTCTGTCCAGCAGGGACAACAGTCACCGCGGGAGGGCCTCTCTGGGATGAGTGCATGCGGTGTGTGCACTGTGTGTACGCACATGTATATGCACAGACGGTACACACATGCGCGGCTCATGAGAAGATGTTTATTTCGTACATGGACGTACAGACATGCATGGGCAGGAAGACTCCATCACTACACGTGCACGGGAGCACAGGCCACTCAGGGGCATGTGGCAGGGGCTCACTGTGACCTTGAGCAAGCCTCAGCCCCACCCCTGCCTCAGTTCCCCCTCTCCACTCGGAGGGGCTGTGCCAGGAGCTCCTCAGTGTCGGCCCTCCCCACCTTGACCTCCTCCACCTGCCTGCCCTGGCTCACAGGAAGGTCCGCGCGCACACAGCGGCGCTGAGGAGGACCCGCTGGGCTGGGCCGAGCTGGGCCGGGCCTCCACGGTGGCCACCACACTGGACACTGGGCTGCTGTTCTCCAGCCTCCAGGCCCTAGACCAGGAGGCCGGCGGCCCATTCCGCCACCCCCTGGCGGCCCTTTCTCTACAGGCTCTCTAGGGCAGGGGACGGCTGGTGGGGGGGGTCCTCAGTCCCGGTTCCCGGCGGGCAGCCCCTCCCCCAGCAGCTGGTAGGCCGAGGTGGGCCCCGCTGCCTGGCGCGGCTCTGCGGCCCGCGCGGGCCCCCCCGGCCCCGCGCACATGTGTGATCACGCGTGCCGTGCCCCGCGCCGGGGCGCACTCACCGGCCACAGTTGCAGTGGCAGACGCGGTCCTCGCCCCGCAGGTGCGGGAGGATGTAGTTGTGGAATCGGTCCAGCAGCGCGTTCATGTCCATCAAGCACGCGATGGCCTGGAAGAACCCATGACCGGTCAGGGCGAGGAGTGGGCCGGGCCGGAGGGCCTGGGAGGGGGCAGCGCCGCCGGGGAGGGCGCGCGGGGCGGCGGAGGGCGGCGCGGGCCGCGCGGGCCGGTAAACAAGGCGGCGAGGCGGGGGAGGCGCGCGCGCGGGCGGGGCGCAGGGGGCGCGCGCGGGAAGCCCCTCCGCTCACCATCACGATCGACGCCCCCAGAATCATGAAGATCATGGTGTTCGCACTCATGGACATCGGGCGGGGCCGGGCCGGGCCGGAGCGCCGCCCCCCGGCCCCGGCGCCCCCCCCGGCCCCGGCCCGAGGCTGAGCCCCTGCCGCCTCCGCAGAGGTCAGCGCCGCCCGCGCGCCGCCGCAGCCCGCGGCCCGGGAGCAGGCGCGGCGCACGGCAGGACGGGCCGCTGGGGTCGCGGCAGCGGCGCGCTGCGCTCCGCCCTCGGCTACGCGCTCCGCGGTCGGCGCGGCCCCCGCCTCCTGCGCCCCGCGAGAGCTGCCTCCGCCCCGCGCGCTGTCTCCGCCCCCCCGCCCCCGCCCCTGCCGCGCGGAAGGGACGCGGGCGCCGGGCGCGTGACGCCGTGGGACCCTGCCCGACTCGCCGCGAATGCCCCGTCCTTGGTTCCCAGGTGAGAGCCGCAGGGCAGGCTGGTTGGCTTCTGCCGCGTCGGACAGGATAGCGCCACTAGCGGGTTGGGAGGTGATGCTGACATGCTGGCTGGAGTTGGGGGGGCAAGGTCACCAGGGAGCCCGGAGGTCACTCAAAGCCAAGGCCACGTGGTAGCAGGTAGGGCCAGAGAGCCGGGGGCGGGCTGGGAGCGGGGGCAGGAAAGGCTGACCCCAGGCTCACGAATTGTGGGAGTATGGGTTCTGGCATGGTCTTGGCGTCAAGTCTGGAGGCCCTGTGTCCACAGCTCTGCTCTGGCTGCCCCCGACCCTGGGGAACCAGGCTCAGGGTCCCCAAACCCTTACCCACCGCCCAACACAAGGCTGACCCAAGAGCTCAGGAACCGCTTGCCCGGCCCAACATGACACTAGACGGCCTTTACCCTTCGTTCCAGGACCCAGAGCAGCCAGTAGGGTCATCTGGAAGTAAACCTAACTGGTGGACAGTCTTGACACCCAGGACAATTGATCGCAGCTCTGGGGGTGGGAGCCATTGAGAGAACACCATCTTGCTGGTGTGTCCTGCCTTCAGCAGCACTCCCCAGCCCCTCTCCCTCAGGAGGTCCTCAGGGGCCTATACCTCTGCAAGAGGAAGGTCTGGCCAAGAAATCAGGACAAAGCATTGACAACTAGCAGCATCTATTTATTGGGTAATTCCAGGTTCTTTTCTTTAAGATACAGCTCGTTGCTTTATTCAGATATTTGTACAATCCAGCAATTGGGGGAGAAGAGAGCAAGGCAGAGCAACAGGCACACCCTAGGGCAGTGGGCAGTAACTTTTGGTAAAGAGAAGTGGGGTTGAGAATGGTCTTTAATCTGGCGGTTCTGTGTACCTTTTCATCCTATCTGTACAGTCCATACACCGTCCACCAAGAACGCCTCCGAGTAAAGACACCTGGGAGGAGGAGCCTGAAGGAGGTGGAGCTCAGTAGAAGCAGACTGTGTGCAGGAAGGCCCTGCCGCTCTTCTCCTCGAACTCCTGCAGCAGCTCGTCAATCTCATTCTCCATGTCTTCCGTGTGCTGGATCTGCAAAGAGCATAGCCCTGAGCAAGGGGCACCTCCCCTGCCCATGCCCAGAGCCAAAGACACTGGCAGGTTCCCCAGCACCAGGCCTCCAGGACGGAGCATCCTGACCCTAACTCTACCTGGTGGCGCCTTGCTGTGGAGGGGCCTCTGCACTGATCACTTCAGAACCCTAGGCTGGGAGGAGCATAGAGCAGGTTCAGAAGTGGGGCAGGTTTGGGGACCCAGCCTGGTGCTTCAGCACACTCTTTGGCCAGTGAGTCCTCAACTTGCAAGACAAGAGGGCAAGGAAGGTACCTCCCCAAAGTCACTGAGCAGGGAAGCTGGTCCTGTTCCCAGTTGGGGCACACCTGAGTCACCAAGAGCCTTCCTCCTGGCTGTGAGAATCATAAATGCAGGCATGGACTGCCAGAGGTACCCTAATGAAGAACCCCTTCCCTAAAGTGAGGCAGGCTGGCACCGGAGCACAGCTGCCCTGGCATGATGGCTGATCTCCCTAGTCCCCTAGCTAGCCCCTGTGACTCAGCTGACGATGTGCCCAAGGAGAAGTTGCATGCACAACTTCTGGGACATGTCTTGCTCTTCAGCTTGCTCTTGCATACTGATCAGATCATAAGCACAACCACTGGAGCTCCAGCAACCACAATGGATCATAGGGCAGGCTGGGAGTGGAGGCTGTGCCAAGCTGAGCATCCAGAGGGCAGGAACCTGGGTCCCACACAGCAAATGGACTCCCAGCCCAGTATCTACTGACCTCTCTTGGCTAAGCCATCATTTCCTACACGCACAGCTCCCAAAGGGCACAAGACAAGACCAGGCACATGGCTCTCCCTCTGGGAAGGTCCCATCATAGAGGCTGCACAAGCCATTGAGTGCTAGGAGAATACCCAGGGGTCACAGGAAAGGACAGATGTCTGGCCTGCCTGACACAGGTTCCTGCCCATCTGCTGCAGAGGTGCCTTGGGGGTGCACTTCTGACCCCACCTGAACCTGGAGTGCCACGGGTTCTGCTGGGCACTTAGGAACCAAGATCCAGCACAGGGGAGAGGTGAGGCACCCCATCTTCAAAAAGGCCTGCGTGCTGGAGGCTCTTGCTGGACACAGCTGTCTTCACAAGCTTCTGTCAGATGAACCAGAACACCAGGGTGGGTGCTTCAGCCAAAGCAGCGTGGTTAGATCTCAGTTCTGTGCATGCCTCTGTTTCTGCT
Organism: Marmota flaviventris; assembly: GCF_047511675.1. Taxonomy (NCBI): domain Eukaryota; kingdom Metazoa; phylum Chordata; class Mammalia; order Rodentia; family Sciuridae; genus Marmota; species Marmota flaviventris. Next base: position 550,969 of record NC_092507.1, read on the forward strand.
GACATTTCAGCACTGGCTGTAACTGGACCCGGAACTGAGCCACACAGCCATGGCGAGCCATGGGAAGCCCCTGCCCTGTCCTGGGCAGGAGGAGAGGGCCTTGCCTCTTTCTCCTTGGCAGGGACAGCTCAGACAGAAACTGGTACTTACACACTGGCAGAGCTCACAGATGAGGAAGGCTCCCAAGGTGGCCTCCTCATGGTTGTCTTGGATGTCCACATTTACCACGTGCACTGGCTGGCAGGTCTCCTGCTCTCTGGAGTTCAGATCTGGTTGGGACAAAGTGACACAGATGTCAGAGGTTCTCAACAGAAACCAGGTGGCAGATGTGCTGGAGTACTGGGCCCTGCATTGGTCGGTCTCCTGAACTTGAGGGTTTGTACAACTGAGGATACAGCAGCCAGGCAGGCCCGGGGACTTTACCTGAGGAAGAACCTCACGAGAGAGAGGCCATGATTCAAGGAAACATCAGCAAACAAAATGCAACCCAAGGCCTCCTCCTGCCCAGGCATCTTGCATCTCTGTGCCAGGCATCTTTTGCTTAGGTCAGCAGCCATGTGGGTGGTTTTGCTCTGATGAACTTTAGCATAAGGGCCACAAACACGTGCCCTTACCCACTTTCCTCTTCCTTTCCTTGGTCACCCTGCCCATCATCACAGGGCTGTGCAGGTCAGTGGGGAAGCACCCACTGTCCCCTGCTATTACCTAAGAGCCCATAGCCTGGCCTGCCTCTGCGGGAGGAGCCAACAATCAGCAGCCCTGTGCCCAGGGCACAGCTCCCATGCATGCAGGGTCAGCCTGGCTGGCAGGTGGCACACAGCCCTGCTTCTGGCTCTGCCCGTGGCCCCAGGCCTTGCTCTCACCTTCCACCACCTGGTCGTAGACCCGCTCTTCACAGGTGAGGATCAGGTCAAACAGGTCCTTGCAGTTCTGGAACCTTTCTGGACGAGGCTTGATTCTCTTATTTCTGTCCAACATGTGTAAAATACCATTCTGTGTATAGCTAGATGCTTGAGTTAAGGAGCTCTAGATAAAGCCTGTTCAACCCAAATGTGCCAGGGTTACAGCCCTTCCTGCTTGTGGCCCCTAGGGTCAGCAGGGTACTACTGAATGGGCTGTACCAAAGCCATTAGTCCTAGAAGAGGCAGGGTCACCCCTGGAAGCCCCAAGCTCTGCAGCCCTGCACCAGCCAGCCCCATCATTCTGACTGAACCCTCCGGCAGAAGCAGAGGCCTATGCTCACCCCTTCCCAGGAGGCATTCCTCACTGTCACATGGAACCCCCTTTTGAGCTGTCCTTCAGCATTAGCTGTAGTGTTTTGGTGACTTTCTCCTGCTCTAACCCCCATCCTAGAGTGCAGTGCTTGTTCCCTCTGAAACTGGAGCCTCAGCAGAGGCAGCCCAACCAGTCCCAGGTGCAGCTCAGTCATGTCAGGAAAAACATCGGAAACCCCTGGTTTCCAAAAGGAAGCTTCAGTAGCAGGAAGGCCTAGAAAACCCTTGACAGAATCAACAGGTAAGAGGTCCAGGAGAAAGCAGCTACAATCCAAGTGGAGACAGAGATAGCAAAGGCCTAACAAGGCCCAGGAAGTATGCAGCGCCCAGTTAAGCCCAAGGGGACAGTAAAGGAGTTGGACCCATACCCTCCCAGGTCCACCATGCTTGAGGCAGGGCGGTTCCAACCTCCCAATGGTGCCTGACAGGGGTCTGCAGGGCAAGAGCTTACCTCCCCTATGGAGCCCTTGTTCTAAGGGCTCATCTGCACCACTGCATTGAGGGCAAGCACCTTGTTAATTATTTTAGCAAACTGACTATTCAGAAATTCTAGGGGTTCTGCTGCTGGTAGTGAAACCCAGTACTAGGTATGTGTTCTTCCACTGAGCTACACCTAGGCCCAAAGTTTAGGAATTCTGAGTGATACATTTAGTTATCAACTCATTTAAACAAGCCCATAGCTTAAAACGTAATTCTTATCTCTGGAGAATAAAAACAGCTTTTATTTATTATTACTACTACTATTAGTAGTAGTAGTACTGGAGATTGAGCCCATGGGTGCTCTACCACTGTGCTACACTCCACACCCCTATTTTTTATTTTGGGATAGGTTTTGTTGAATTGCAGAGGCTGCCCTCAAACTAGTGATCCTGCTGCCTCAGCATCTAGAATCACTGGATTATAGATGTGCACCACCACGCCCAGCTAAAACTAGCTTTTAGTGTTGTAAGTGGTTGGGCTATGGTTATACCTCAGTGGTAGAGGGCCTGCCCTGCATGTCTGAGGCAATGGGCACAATTCTCAGCACCACATGTAAACAAGTAAAATAAAGGTCCACTGGCTACTAAAAAAAAATGTATAAGTGGTCAATCTAAGCAGTTTAACTTCCAAAGACAGTTGACCATGACCTGCTAGGTGTTTCTGGTTCCCGACATCTTCATCTGCTCCTGGACTGGGTTGCTGCCCTGGATCCACATCTCTGATAGGCAGCATACTTCCCCTGTCCATGCTGCCCAAGTAGCTCTGCTACTATACTTACACCCATTATTGCAGAAACACAGCCATCAAAGGCTCGGAAGCAAGCCCTTGAAGGTCTGTGGAAGGAAACCAGCTTGAGAAAGGCCCGGTTTTGTTTGGTGTGACTTCTAGAACATGGGCATAGGAGACAAGCCCACAGGAGGGACACAGGCAGGGCCCAGGTGTGTGGAGGCAGCTGTAGGGCAAGCTCCTCTTGCACCTGGCCTCTACAGTCCTGCCACCTGGACAGCAGGGCTCTGGTGGGCTGCCCTGAGGCTTTGTTTTGCTGTCGGCATGCTCCTCCACCAGGCCTGCAAGGTCTCCCAGGAACCCTTACAGAATTTCCTTCCTCCTTAGCCTATCGCCTAACTATTTACACAAATTTCATTGTGCGGCAACAAATGAAATTAAGATTCATGTTGTTAAGGAGAAAATGTCTAGTTTAGGGGTCAAAGAGGAGGCCGCATTTATTTAATGGGAAGAATTGTTATCCTGATAACAATAAATTCAGCCAGCTCCTGGCAAACGGAGAGAGGCAAAGCTGAGGCGGGTTCTGCAAGTCCTGTAGGATGCCTGGGAGGAGCCTAAGGGGCACATTTGACCAAGTCTACCCTAAGCTCACTTCAGGTCCCACAGGAACAATAAGCGCAGGTAAGGAAGAAAAAGGGTGTACAAGCCAGGCGCGGTGGTGCAAGCCTGTTATCCCAGCGGCCTGGGAGGCTGAGGCAGGAGGATGATGAGTTAAAAGCCAGCCTCAGGGGCTGGGGTGGTAGCTCAATAGTAGAGTGCTCGCTTAGCATGCATGAAGCACTGGGTTCGATCCTTGGCACCACATAAAAACAAACTAATGTATCCACCTTAAAAAAACAAACAAACAAAAAAACTAAAAGATACATAAATATTAAAAAAAAAAAAAAAAAAAAGCCAGCCTCAGCAATTTAGCATGGCCCTGAGTAACTTAGTGAGACCATGTCTTTAAATAAAATATAAAAAAGGCTGTGGATATGGCTTGGAGGTTGAAAGCTTCTGGCTTCAATCCCTGGTACCCCCCCCCCCCCAAAAAAAAAAAAAAGAAAAGAAAAAGAAAATTTTTTTTTAAAAAAGGGTGTACAAGTAAGAACTGAGTGCAACCAAGACAGTCTGTTGTTGGAATAAAGGCCAAAGTGAGGCAGCTCTGACAAGGTTTCATGGAGAGATGCCCACTGAGCAAAGGGCCACCAGGGAGCGCACCCTGTCAGCTACAAATCTGGGGAAGACAAGGTCTACACAGCGCTGAGGGTGAGCACTGACAAATGCAGGCACCTGTAAAGGCAGACTCACCACGAACCCCACCAAGACAAAAGCAGAGTCCACCTGGCACCAGGGGCGGGGGTCACTAGCATGGAACTCCCCACCACTGGGTCCAGGGCCCTAGAGCACTCCAGGGCAGCGATCACAGGAAGGCCCTGGTGGGAAAGGACATCTGTGTCCCCACATTCAGTAAGAAGCATCAAGCACGTTGGCACCCAATTTGAAGTGAATACCTAGGTTCTTCTGCTGGAGACTGAGCCTCAATCTGAGCTCAAGGCAGCCGCACTACCAGAGCTGCACCCCTAACTCAGGCTAACACACTTCTAAGAAGTAAAACCACACCACTGGGCAGAAAAAATGGGTTCAGGGGGCAGACACACAGGATGAGGTCAGGGTAGGGCAGCCCACTCTTCCACCCATGCTGCATATGACCTGGTAACTGGAAACAGCTGCCACCTACCAACGCCTTGGCCTCACTAAGAAAGAAAGGAATGGCCCCTGAAAGTGTGGGCTGGTGCTCACCCAACATGGAGAGGGAAGACTCCTGACCAAGCCTCGGGGCTCCCAGCAAAGCCCTGGAAGCTTTAGGAAGGCTGAGGGAAGTCTGCCATAGCATTTGACCCCAGTAGCTCAATCTAGATCACGGAGTGAGGTTCTGAAGGTTGGGAGCTGTGCGCTCTGGCCCTCATCTGTTTGCAGAGGAGACAACAGGGACCATCATCCAGCTTTCTCCTGAACAGACAGCACCTTACACTGCCCCTGGCAGCCTTCAGAGAGGACCCTGCCTGGCCTGGGAGGTTGTGGGAAGCAAGGCTCCCACTAGGTTCACTCTGAGGGCCCCAAAAGACTTGAAATGTTATCTTGATAACAATAAATTCAGGATCATTTAAAAACTCTCTCAGGCCTTCACCACCAAAGAAACAAGTCAAGCCTTCCAGTCCATGCCGAGCATGAACCCTTCAACACCTGTGCTCGGTAGATACTAATAGCACAGTGAGCAGAGCCAGGGGACACCAAAGGTAGAACTGGAGCTCTTCAGGGGCTTTCCTCAAAAAAAAAAAAAAAGAAAAGAAATAAAATAAAAAACAAAAAGAGCAGCAGCCCCACAGGTCACAGGACTGCCAACATACTGCCATGCATCCCCTGGATGCTCCATGCCCATAGAACTAGAAGACAGGCTGGCACGTCACAGGCCCACTTCCAGGGTCATTCAGCACCCATCATCTGAATATTTGCTTTTACTGAGTCCACATACCTCTTCAGTTCTAATTCAAGATAACTTTAAAGCTGACATCAAACTTGGCCGTAACCACCAGTGAAGCTAAAGGACTTAACACTGTTTCACCACAGGGAAGCTGACTTCCAGTCACCCTGTTGGACATCAACTGTGGGCTCCTTGTGCTCAGCAGTTGCAAGCACCCATCGAATGGGAGTAGAACTGGCCACCCCAGAACCACAAGGGGCTGACCTTCCCGCTTGTACTGACTGGGGTACCTTATCAGAACACCTGCTCGAGACAGCCAGACCTGCAGGCCCACGCTGTCTAAGCAGACGAGACCCTCATGGTCTGCAGGTAAGACACCAGCCCTGAAACTCACAACTGATGGCACCAGCACAGGACTCAGTCCAAGTTCTCAGCTGGGTCCAGTCACCTGCTGGAGCCTTGGAGGTTCATTCTGCCATGGCCACACTCAGAGCAGAGATCACCTACAGAGGAAGGCTGAAGGAGAGGAGAGAGCCAAGAACAAAGCAGGCAGGGAACCATTGCTCTGCCAGCGTCTCAACCGTCCTTGTAGCTGACCATTCCCCAAACTGTCACACTTAATCCAGGATTCTATTATCTGGCACAAAAACAAATACAATCATGTGGATGAGCCTGCAGGTTTGCACAAGGAATCCACTTTGTGCATGTGCCTTCCCACCCAGGGACAAGTCAAAGAACCTGCAGTTCTGAATCTTATCATCACAACTTCAACTTTGATCAAATTAAAATATAGGGGCTGGGGTTCAATGGTAGTGCACTTGCCTAGCATGTGTGAAGCATTGAGTTCGATTCTCAGTACCACAAATAAATAAAATAAAGATCAAAAAAAAAAAAAAAAAAAAAAGGCACAAAGAAGAATTCCTAAGTGGGAGCCCACTAGGAACTCCCTTGGGGGAAAGAATTCTCAAAAGCAGGACTCAGAAATGGTACTCCACTACTATCAGTCATGTTTTAACAAAACTTGTGGGACTCAGTGTCAACACCATCAGCCTGACTAGCCCTCATTAAACACAAACCCACAGGCTGGGGATATAACTCAGTTGGTAGGGTACTTGCCTTGCATGCTCAAGGCACTGGGTTCAATCCCCAGCACCACCAAAAAAAAACCCACAAGCTCTAGTCTCTGGCCCTTTTGACTTGAGGGGATTCTGCATGGGAACTCCATGTTAGTGAAATGGCCACAAACAGGCTCATGCATGCTCCCTGCAGGGCTGGCAACAGGAAGCAAAGCACTGTAGCCTCACCATCTTCCCAGAACAGCTGCAGACTGTGGGCCACAGTAGCTGCAGGAAGTGCAAACAGCACCACTGTCAGAACAAGGGTTTAATTCAGGCGGAAAAACAAAAACAAAAGTTAGGAAGATGACGGGCAGCACATTCATTCCAAGTATATGACCCATAGCTCTATAAAGCCTCTGTCAGCTGCCCTGGGCCCCGTGGGAGGACGAGAGGATCCTACAGGCAAGGAGCAAAGGTACAAGGCAAGGCATCACAAAAGCTGATGACAGCCTATTCCCAAATCACAAGAACAGCAAAGCAGGGCTGGGGTTGTGGCTCAGAGGTAGAGCACTCACCTAGTGTGAGGCACTGGGTTTGATCCTTAGCACCACTTAAAAACTAATAAAGATATCATGTCCACCTATACCTAAAACATAAATATTTACAAATAAAATAAAGCATTTTTTTAAAAGGGCTCGGGTTGGCCTTAAACTCATGATCCTCCTACCTCAGCTACCTAAGCAGTGGGATTATGGACATTCACCATTGCAGTTATTTTTATTAGGCCAAAATCAATGAAAGATGTTTTCAGGAAAACACAGAAAAAAGTAATAAAATTTTAACAAAGAAATTGGCTGATTAAGAAATAAATAAAAGAATAAATCAAGCCAGGCATGGTAGCTCATGCCTGTAATCCCAACAACTAGGGAGGCTGAGGCAAGAGGATCACAAGCTGAAGACCAGCCTCAGCAATTCAGCAAGACCCTATCTCAAAATAAAATAAAAAATAAAAAGGGCTGCAGATGTTGCTCAGTGGTAAAGTGTCTCTGGGTTCAAGACCTAGCATAAAAAAAAAAAAAAGAAAAGAAAAGAAAAAAAAAAAAAGTTTAAAGAAACAAAAAATATAGCCCTGCGAGGTGGTGCACACCAAATAATCACAACAACTCAGGAGGCCAAGGCAGGAGGACTGCAAGTTCAAGGCCAGCCCCAGCAATTTAGTGAGGCCCTAAGCAATTCAGCAAGATTGTCTCTGAAGAAAATATAAAGAAGGGGCTGGGGATGTGGCTCAAGCGTTAGCGTGCTCGCCTGGCATGCGTGCAGCCCGGGTTCGATCCTCAGCACCACATACAAAGATGTTGTGTCCGCCGATAACTAAAAATAAATATTAAAAATTCTCTCTCTCTCCTATTTAAAAAAAAAAAAAAAAAAAATATATATATATATATATATATATATATATATATATATAAAGAAGGGGTAGAGATGTGGTTCACTGGTAAAGCACCTATGGGGTTCAATCCCCAGTACCAAAATAGAAAGGAAATACAATGGAAAATACTATCTTTTGTTTGACATACTCAGCCCTCTCTCCACTCTGTTTAGGGTTAGCATCATTATATGCCTCAAAGAAAAAGAAACTTAACGTTGAGTCAGTTTTGGTAAAACCTACCTAACCTTTTAAACTTTCCTTCAGAACAGGACTTAAATTGTCCTAAGGAGTTCAAACCCAGATAACCCTGTGCTGCAGCTGGTAGACAGATGGAGGCCTCAACATGACCAGTACAGCACCATGCCCATTGCACAGAGGTGTGTGGCTGGGCAGATGCCGCCTGGGTCATCACCTAAGTAGCATCCTGCTGGCCAGCAGGGGCCTGGGGCAGGGCTTGGGACTTCCACTAGTGATGGGGATACATGTGCACTCTGGGTTAAAGGTAAAACACTACACTAATTGTTTTTTTCCCCCAGAAGATACTAATTATTTTTTTATTTAGGGTTTATTACCAAAAAAAAAAAAAAGAAAAGAAAAAAGAATTTTCAGAGGCAACCTTCAGAGAAAAAGCCAAAAGCATCTACAGGACAAAAACGCTCAGTTGGTAGAGTGCTTTCCTCGCATGCATAAAGCACTGGGTTCGATCCCCAGCATCACACACACAAGTCAAGCACAGTCCAAGTGCACAGCAACCTCCCTGGCTACCCCAGGTGCACTCCGCTGTAGAATGCTGTGTGCCCAAAGGTGAGCTGCCTAAAGAAAAAGGGAAGAGCGCATCCACAGGAGTTGTGGTCACAGCAGTCCCCACAGGGCTGCTCCTAGGGACCTAGGCAGTAAGGGCCTTTAAAGGAAAGCTGACAGTGAAACAAGATTGACCTCAGCAGACCTCTGAGCTTAGTGCATCAGAGCAAGAAAGAGGGATGCTGGCCTTCCCCAAGCCTGTCCTCCAGGCCTGGCCACACTCAAGATAGGGCCTCTCGGTACTGAAGTGCCAAGAACACCAAAAGCATGTCTGGGCAAGAGCTTTCCCTGACAGATTTTGAATGTTTCTCTCTTTGGGGTGATGATGCACCTGGAGTGCTGAATGGGGCTGGGATGGCACTCAGCTGCCTTCACCTGCACCAGAGAGATTCTTAGGGCTCACAGGCAGCTCGCACAGGGGAACTCTTGATGTTCACAACTGGAGCATCTGGCTCCTAGTGCACTTGCAAGGCAAGCTCACAGCCAGGCAAAACAAAGCCCAGTGGAGCTTGATGCCACGTGGCTGCTGAGACCCTTGGCAAGCCACAGGTGGGGTGCAGAGTCATTCAGAAGAGAGGTGCCCATCACTGCCAAAATGATGCAGGTGGCACAAAGAACGGTGCGCTGGCCCATTGTGCAATGTGGAAACGCTGTGCCAAAGCAGACTTTCAGTCACTGAGACATCAGAGCAACTCTCTGGCTCCCCTGGTGTCCATCCCTCTCAGTCCCATGCCCATACCATTCCCTGACCACCACAGCTCCTAACAGCTTCCGCTGCCCTTCCTCTTAATCAAATTCTTGAAGGAGCCACACTCCTTCACAGAAAGGTGGGTACTGTCCTAGAGCCCTGTGCTGGCTCCTCTGCCCAGCAGGCCTGCAGAGCCTGGCCCTTACGAAAGGGGACACAGGTGTGAAGCACTGCTACAGCAAACCGGGTGGCCGTGCCACGCTAGACCAGAGGGCCAGCTGTCCTCTCATGGCCAAGTGATGGATGAGGATACAGGAATCCTGGAGGCTGCCCACCTCTCCCAGTCAGACACCAAAGCACGGCACACAGGGTCACATTAGTGCCTTAAACAGCTAAGGCCTCAAAAGCCAGGCTGGAGCTCAGCTGGCCTGTTTCCAGGGTGGGTGCTGAAGTCACACAGGATACTCATGATCATGATGCCACTGAGCAGGAGTGCTGCAGGAACACGCTGCATGGGCTGCAGCTCAGCACAGCACCCAGGCAAGAAGAGAAAGACCAGTGTGTGGGTGGCTGGAGTAGGCCATGACATCCTGGACAAGGGAGGCCAAGTATGTCTAGGCAGGTGGGAGACAGCACCCACTCTCCATCCCTGGGACACAAGAGGGCTGGGCACATATGGAGGGAGAATGCATCAACATCATGAAGCAAAGAGCCATCAGCTCCTGTCCCTTTGGGAGGGCTGCTACACCAAAAGCTCGGAAGCAATGGCTACCTGAAGGAAATTCATCCTGACGAGCAGTATTTCCTGCGGCACAGGCTGCATAAGCTGGAAGAGCCACTAGGCACTCAAGTGCAGCTGGCGCTCAACACGGTGCCTCAGAGGCTGTGGTCAGGAGGTCTCCCCCATCTACAATGGCCTTGTGCCTCCTGTCCCCAGGCACTGAGAAACTGTCAGCATTACCTTATACTTAGTGGACAGGCAGTGTGGCAATGTCATGTCCAGACTCAGCAACCACCTTAGCCAATAAGCTCTGTTCCACTTCTGACCTCTGATCAGATGAGATGAGCAGGCAAACACCACCTCTGACCTCACCCAAAACACCCAAGACCCGAGTTTTTTCTTCAGGAAAGAGTGTTTTTACAAAACCATGAAGTAAATGTGTAGGCAAAACCTAGATGAGCATTCCTCTAGGAAGTGGTACCCGAGTCAGAGAACAGTCATGTCAAATATCATTTTCAAACCTTTTTTCCACCCCCCTGAGATACAGGAGGTTTAGCCCAGGGATGGAAGCTGGGATTCTAGGTGTGTACCACCATGCTTGGTTTCCAAAAACACAGCTACCAACCAGAGCAAAAACAAGATGAGAAATGAGTGGCCTGAGGATCACAGGTCAGTGTGCTAGGCTGGCCACCCGATCAGCAATTCAGCAAGGGGGACATACCCAGGACTTAAGTCAAAGGGGAAATCAGAGTAGCTCAGTACCAACTGTGTGGGTGGAGGGGGGGTTCTTCAGGGAGAACACCCAGAGGGCAGGAATCTGGAGACTGCCAGCCAGTACCGCCCTGAACAGTTTCAAAGAGGAGTTTGGTGAGACCTCTGAAGAGCAAGTTTTAGAACAGATCCTTGGTCCTAGTTTACAAAATGAGTGATGGTATAGAAGGTAAGAGAGAGGGACACTCCCTCCAAAATGCTGTGCCTAACGAGGGTACCCAGGATGAGACCAAAGCAGTGGAAACTTAGGATCCTGGCATTTTTTTTTTTTTAAACATTTTATCTACTCTTTTTTTTTCAGGCAGCCGGGAAGATGGCGGACATTCAGACAAAGCATGCCTACCAAAAGCAGCCGACCATCTTTCAAAACAAGAAGAGGGTCCTGCTAGGAGAAACTGGGAAGGAGAAACTCCCTCGATACTACAAAAATATTGGTCTGGGCTTCAAGACACCAAAAGAGGCCATTGAGGGCACCTACATTGACAAGAAGTGCCCTTTCACTGGTAATGTTTCCATCCGAGGGCGGATCCTGTCTGGTGTGGTGACCAAGATGAAGATGCAAAGGACCATTGTGATCCGCCGGGACTATCTCCACTACATCCGCAAATACAATCGCTTTGAGAAGCGCCACAAGAATATGTCTGTGCACCTGTCCCCCTGCTTCAGGGACGTCCAGATTGGTGACATCGGCACAGTTGGCGAGTGCAGGCCCTTGAGCAAGACGGTGCGCTTCAATGTACTCAAGGTCACCAAGGCAGCTGGCACCAAGAAGCAGTTCCAGAAGTTCTAAGACTGGATGCCTGCCCACCCTCCAAAGCAAAATAAACTTATTTTGTTTAAAAAAAAGAAAAAAATTATCTAAGGGTTGGGGCTATAGCTCAGTTGGTAGAGTGCTTGCTTCGCATGCACAAGGCCGCGGTTCAATCCCCAGCACCACAAACAACAACAACAAAAAACCTTTTACCTAAAGATATGAAGATATACACAGAAAGAAAGTGGGTATACACCTAAATTAACCCAGGCCCTAAAAAATGAACTGAAAGGATGTGAGGAAAGATACATGAATAGCTAAAAACCAATATACATTCCAAAGGTGAATTACAAGAGACCCACAGGATTAAACAAAAAGGAATGTCGGAATGCCAGCTCATGTGCTCAGCCTCCACTTCAAGCACATAGCCCTGACCCAAGAAAAAGTGCTAGTTGTTCCTACACTTCAATGTTTAGGGAACAACTGAGGCTTGGAATTAAAATCACATTATAACATTCAGAGCCACATTTTTACTTGCTTTTTAAGGAAAGTGGCTTTGTAAATCATAAAGCATCTACTAAAGGCTTTAATAAAATAACTTACGAAAGCAGCCCCCAAGGCATACCTGTAATCCCAGCTACATGGAAAGCGGACCACAAAATTTAAGGACTGTTTCAAAAAAAACTAAAAAGGGCTGGGGGTGCAGCTCAGTGGTAGAGCACACCTGGGTTCAATCCTCAGCACCCCACAAGCACACGCGCACACACAAAAAGTGTACAGAAGACCCTTTTCTTCCATCTTAGGAACGTACCACACAGCCTCTGGAATGGCCAATAGGACTGTCACGGAAGGAGTGGAGCTGCCCAGGTAGCTTCCCTGCAACCACCATGCTCCAGAAAGGCCCTGTAGCCCCTCTTCCAGCTTCTTGACCCCTTGCTGACTCCATTCCCGGGTCCAGTGGCACTTCATTTGGCCTCATTGGCCACTACGCACTTTTACAAGCAGAAACAACTCATGTCTTTACCAGACATGCTGCAATTAAGTCTGATAAACCAGTTTTCACTGAGCTAGAGATTAAAAGGCCCTGGAGCCAACTTAACTTTGAAACCTGACCCTAGCATAAAAGAAAAATCCAGAAACCTCTGAGGGAGCTCAGAACAGCACTGAGGGGACTTGGTGTCCCCTCAGTGGGACACCAAGCTCCCCAACGCTTGGTACTCAACATGATTCTAGCTGGGCACGGTGGCCACACCTGTGATCCCAGCAAATGAGGCAGCTGAAGCAAAAGGATTGTAAGTTCCAGGCCCGATTGGGCAACTCAGCAAGAAACTGTAACAAAATAAAAAACGGAAAGGTTTGGGATGTAGTGCATTGGTGAAGTGCCCTGGGTTCAATCCACAGTACAAAAAAAAAAAAAAAGTTTCAGTACATGCCACACAGCATGGGTGAGCCTTGGGAACATCAAAAGCAGTAATAGGCGGCCACCTGAAGAGGCCATGTGTTATATGCTTGCCTTCATGCCAAATGTCCACAGTAGGCAAATCCAGAGGGAAAGCACATCAGCAGTTATCAGGGGTTGGGGGGTGGTTAAGCTAAGCAGTACAACACACATGTTCAGTATGTGCAAGGTCCCCGTTTGATCCCCAGCACTGGGGAAAGCGGGGGTCAACTGCAGTGATTATTCCACCATCAAGAATAATAAAACTATGGAATGGCACACTTTGAATGTGACTCTTTACAAAAATGAACTGCTGGGCTGGGACATAGCTCAGTGCTAAAGGGCTTGCCTTGATATACAAAGCTCTGGGTTCCATTTTCAGCTACAAGGGGGAAAAAATTAAACTGCTGGACACAGTGGTGTATACCTGTGATCCCATTTACTCAGGAGGCTGAGACAGGAGGACTGCAAGTTCAATGCCAGCCTCAGCAACTTAGGGAGACCCTGTCTCAAAATAAAAAATAAAAAGTGAATGGGAATATAGCTCAGTGGTAATGGGCCCCTGGGCTCTATCCCTAGTACCAAAGAAAGAAAATACACTGTTGCCCTCATTAAAATGACAATCAGAATATAAGACACTGAACATTTTCTTCCCCCTTGAGATAGGGACTTGCTGTGCCACCCATGCTGCTGCAAATATTTCTCCCCCCTTACCCTCCAGAGCAGCTGGGACTACCTGAGCCTTGCTTAGAACTCTTTGTTGTCTGTCTTTGGAGGTCAGAGGACTTAGATTTTTCTATCTCTGATCCATGTACCCATACCAGGAGCGGGCAATTCCCAAAGGGAAAATGGTGAAACTATTAACCAACAAAGTGTGGCTTCATCAGGAAGAAGTGAGCAAAACCACCAGTTAAGTTTTGGCTCAATAAGGTTTCCATTTGGTGCTGCAAATACAGCCCTACTACCCTAATTCCCACCAGTAGGTTTACAAGATGTACAGGAAGGCATCGAGTCTCAATCCTTCAGGAGCAGTTCTACATGTGGAAACCAAAATCAAAACCACTGTTTTATGCTCAAGTATTTAACAAATTGTGAAGATGGGCTGTTTTTTTAATACCAAGGATTGAACCCGGGTGCTTAAACACTGAGCCACATCCCCAACCCTTTTTTAGATAGGTTCTAAGTTGCTTAAGGCCTCACAAAGTGACTGAGGCTGGCTTTGAACTCACAATCCTCCTGCCCCAGTTACTAGGATCACTGGTGTGCCCTACTATGTCCTCACAGCCGCTGTTTTGATGGGTTAGCTTTCAATGGTGCAAAAGTAATGTAATTTCCAGAAACTACTTTGACTCAGGTCTGTCCTCAGCCTGGTCAAAGTCTCAATATCCTAGGAAGGGGCAGCCTCAGATTCCAGCCAGCCCTGTGGTCAGGAGAGGATGAGACACTGCAGGGCACTGCTGCTGACTGAGGCCCTGCCAGGCCCAACTACCTACACTTGGTGGGTCTATCAGACACAACCACACCCCAAGTCCAGGGGCACCTGGGCTTCAACACCAGAACTACTGGCCAAGATCTACTGAAGGATAAAACACAGCCCCTCCATGGCCTGGGAATGGAGCTCAGGGGTAGAGCACTTGCTAGCATGTGAGGCCCTGTGCTCGCTCACCAGTACTGCAAAAACAGCAACTGTGTGCTCTCATTTACTCTATTATCAAGAACTCTGTGAAGTGGGAACACAAGGAATGTGAGGTCCTGGCCACAGCAGTCATCAGCCCCTTGGTGCACCCCTGGATTCTAATCCAGTCCCAGCTTTGTTGCAAGTCACATCCTCCTCTCCCTCGAAAGTTTAAACACTTCACAGACCTTTTCCATTCCCCTGCTTGTCTTCTAAGTTGCTGGGATCACAGATGTGGCCACTATGCCCAGCTACCTTGGAGTCCTTTTAAGTACAGAGGGTCTGGAAACTGGTGTCCTACTGATACCAGTGCACTTAAGCCTGGGGCACCGACTGAAGCAGTGGAGGCAGAACGCCATGTTTTATCTTTGGGTCACATCTTGAAATACCCTTCTAGCTTTGCACTGGAGACAACCAGCATCACTTCTGCAAACTGACAGGTTATTCTGCTAGATGTGTGTTTAGCTTTTATTTGCATGTATCACATTGGTCCTAATCAAGTAATGCTACCAGAGTGCCCCTCAAGCAGACATACCACCCACACAGAGGCTGTCCTGCACTTGAGCCATTCCCACTGTGGAAAAGGAGCCCTACCAGAGCTGTGCCATTCCTGTATCAGAAAGGATGCCACTGCCCACCCCAGCTTCACACCAACATCCACAGTGAACTTCATGGAGGTGTCCTTCATCTCCTGACCACAAGCGTTAGGAGGAACTTAGAAAAGCATCATCTGGCCCCTACTACTCCAACCTAGAAAATGGAGATGTGGCCCCAAAGAAGCCCACAAAGGTGGCCTCATCCCAAGGGGTGACCACAGGAGGCAACTCTCCTACACAAAGTCCCAGAAGCCAGGCACAGTGGTGCACATCTGTAATCTCAGTGACTTGGGAGGCAGAGGTAGGATCAAAAGTTGTAGGTCAGTCTCAACAACTAAGTGAGCAACTTAGCAAGATCCTGTCTCCTTGGGCTGGGGTGTGGCTTAGTGGCAGAGTGCTTGCCTGGCGTGAGAGGCCCTGGGATCGATCCTTAGCACCAGGTATAACTAAATGAAGGCACCTGTCCATCTACAAGTACAAAGGAAAAAAAAGCAGCTGGGACTGTAACTAAGTGGCTACAAGTGGCTAAGCACCCCTACTTCAACAATCCCTAGTAACCCCCACCCACCCCCCAAATACAAACAAAACAAAAACAGGTTCCCAAGGTGAATACTTCACTAAGCTCCAAAGGTGGCCACGAGCTTCCCCAGCTCTACCACCCCGCAATCCATGAAAAGCCCACATATAGCCAGGTATGGTGGCACGTATCTACAATCCCAGTTATTTGGGAGGCTAAGGGCAGGACTGCAAATCTGAGGCCAGCCTCAGCAGCAACTTAATAAGACCCTGCCCCAAAATAAAACAGGCTGTTTGTGAAGTAGCTCAATCCCTAGACCTGTAGGGGGAGGAAAGCACATGTGTAGCATCTTCTGGACTAACTGACCTATGGAGGAGATTCCGAATCCTGGTGGTGCTGCAGCTCCCTTTGAACCACTAGGCACACGCATCGCTCCCTCACCAGGTCCCCAGTGAACCTGCTGCTGAAGCTAGCCTTGGTCCTTGTAAAGTGTGCTAAGTGATATTCCACCTAGGAGCCCAGGCCAGTTGGTTCCTACATGAAAGAGCTGAATTTGTAACAATTAAGTTAGTGTGAACATGTGCATTACCTGTTTTTATTTCTCTCATTGAGCACAGGAGTTTCAAAAATGAATGGTGCCAGTTGAAGACAATTTTCAAAAGCAGAGGGTCTCAGGAAAAGATTAATGGCACACTTGTGTTTAAGTAACAAAAACCTTGAGCTTTTCCCAGAGTTGAGGGAAGCACCCAGAACTAAAACGAGATTCTCAGAAAGGGGCTTATGCTTCTTAGTGAGGCTGAGAGGAAAAAAAAAAAAAAGGGGACAGCCGCTCTCACCAAATGACTTCAGGGAGGTGCTCTTCCGAGACAGCCTGGCCACCTCCTCATCCAAGTATGTGGGTAGAGGAGACAGAGAACATTGAAAACCCCTAGGGACAGTTCTCCTCATGCAGATTCCTTGCTTCTGAGCAAGGAGAAGCACCGGATGTGCTCTGAGACCCTTGCTGGGTCTTCTGCCTGGAAGCTCCCAGGACCATACACTCCATATGCCCAAATGCTCCGCAGGCCAGGCAGTGGCACCAGCAGGAAATACCCATGTTTCACCCAATATTGCCACCAACAGCCTTTCAACTAGCTGGAAGAGAAGAGAGCAGGGAGGGCAGAAGATACAGTGATTACCAGGATTTACATTCTGCTAGAACTTCCAGGACCCTCCCAGCTACAAAAAACATTTTCAGTTTATTAAATACTATTTTTTTTGTTGTTGTTTTTGACTTAGGAACTGGCTATGTTGCCAATGCTGGCCCCAAACTCCTGCATTTAAGCACTCCTCCGACCCCAGCCTCCCGAGGAGCTGGGAACACAGGTAGATGCCAGCACACCCAGTTTCACTTTTCAGTTTATTAAATACTCTAATACCAATGTAAAGATAAGAAGTTTTCTGTTTGATACTTATATTCATTTCCTTAGAATATGTTTGTGATGGGCTGGGGATGTGGCTCAAGCGGTAGCGCACTCGCCTGGCATGTGTGCGGCCCAGGTTCGATCCTCAGCACCACATACAAAACAAAGATGTTGTGTCCACCAATAACTAAAAAATAAATATTAAAAAAAATTCTAAAAAAAAAAAAGAATATGTTTGTGCTCCATTCTGAGAACTAAAAAGCATAACAAAAGAAGGTCCAGATATTTAAAGGTGCTGAGGATCAAACCCAGCACACATGCTCAGTAGCCACTCATCCACTAAGCTACATCCTCAGTTCTGGGAAATTTTAAATCAGCCTGGAGGTTCACAAGATGCTCTGGTCAAAAACCCAGGCCAGGCTGGGCACAATGGCACGCACCTATGATCCCAGTGACTCAGGAGACTAAGGCAGGAGGATCGTGAGTCCAAAGCCAGGCTCAGCAATTCAGCAAAGTCCTAAAGCAACTCAGCAAGACCCTCTCTAAATAAATATAAAAAAGGACTG
The DNA here is from genome assembly GCF_047511675.1 of Marmota flaviventris. Classification (NCBI taxonomy): domain Eukaryota; kingdom Metazoa; phylum Chordata; class Mammalia; order Rodentia; family Sciuridae; genus Marmota; species Marmota flaviventris. Next base: position 568,387 of record NC_092507.1, read on the forward strand.
GGAGGGCTGGGGTTGTGGCTCAGTGGAAGAGCATTTGCCTAGCACTTGTGAGGTACTGGATTTGATCCTCAGCATCACATAAAAATAAACAAAATAAAGGGATTATGACTACCTACAACTAAAAAAAAAAAAAAGTTAAAAAAAAAAGGGGGGAGGGATGTGGCTCATTGGTTAAGCACCACTGGGTTCAATCCCTGGTACTAAAACAAAAAACCCAGGGCACTGCCAGGCATAATGGCCATGTATGTGATCTCAGCAGTAATCTCAGGAGGCTGAAGCAGAGGATGGCACGTTTGAGGTCAGCCTGGCCTACTTAGCCAGACCGTCTCAAAATAAAAAATAAAAAAAGGATTGGGGATGTAGTTCATTGGTAGAGCACCCTGAGTTCACCCCAGTAATTCAAAACAACAAAAGAAGAAGTATATGGATCAACTTAACATTATATAGCTATGGTGTCACTTATAAAAACCAATTTAATTACCATTCTTTTCATGAGTCTTAAGTAGCAGATCCAGCCTGTTTTGTCTCCCCGAAATGAAGTGCCCTGAGATTATCTGCTCCTAACATACTTTATTTGGTAGAAAACTTGGCCTTCTTCATCTGGTCCTCCAAGAACCAGAGAGACGTTAAAAGCAGCCAGATTACATGTCAGTGCACATGCATGTACCCACCTGAAAGGGGGGCAGTTAGAGCCCTGCAGTGTGAGTGCAAGGTACTCTGTGGTGCTATCTCTCCACCTAGCCGCCTTTGTTCACATTATGTCAGGGCCTCTGCCTCACCATGTCCATGTGGGTTTCACATCTGTCTGTAAGTATGCTTTCCATGGTCACTGCCTCAAATGGACCTAGCACTGGGACCTGCCAGTGGGCAGCAAAAAGAGAAAGGGGCCTACTTCACCCAAACATGACCCTACGAGAGGGGGTTAGAGCAACATGCCTGTCACCAATCACACCTGCCTGCAGCTGCCCCCTGGGTTCTCTAAGGGCAACCCAAGGGATACAGTTCTTTGTCTTTCCTTAGAAGATCATTGTACATCTGGTCATATGTAGTTTTGAAATCATAGACATTAGGCTTGTCAGGTGCTGGTCCTGGGAGCTTCACGTGAGTTCCTGTTCCGAAGGACCGGACGCTGAATCCCCGCTTGCTGGAAGACACAAAGCAGAAAGGGAATCAGTTGGATTCAGACACAAAGCAGAAAGGGAATCAGTTGGATTCAGACACAAGATTCTAAAACTGAGTAGGTATAAAATGGAAATGAACAGACTAAGCAGCTTCATTTGTGGACATTAGAGAATTAAGTTTCTAAAATATTAACCTAACGTTATTTAAAATTGAGTCAGGAATGTGGAAACACCTATAATTCTAGCAATTCAGGAGGCTGAGGCAGGAGGAACTCAAGTTGGAGGCAAGCCTCTACAATTTAGCAAGATCTGGTCACGAAAATAAAAAAGAACGGGGAATATAGTTCATTGCTACAGAACAGAATCTGCCATTATAGGGCTACATGCAAACACTACAGCTTTGAAAGCTGTTACTCTAAACTCAAAAGACTAACTGTGCATTGGAACCCTTGAGCCATCTGCCCAATGCCTTGACCTCTTGCAGGATTCACTTCTCAGGATCTGTAAGACACCTGGACAGACTTGACTGCTTGCTGTGAGCACCCCTTCCCAAACTGATCTGCTCCTAGGAGACTGTCCCTGCAAAGTCCCAGTGCCCTTGATGCTGGCTGATCCACCGGACCTAAACATCCATGAGAGTCCTCTGCAACAAAGGAAGTCTCAAATAACCTAGCAATCATAGGTACAGAGGTATACACCTGTAACACTAGCTACCCAGGAGGTTATGGGCCTCAAAATAAAACAGAGCTGGGTGTGGTGGCGCAAGTCTGTAAGCTTGGGAGGCTGAGGCAGGGAATCTAGAGTTCAAAGCCAGCCTCAGCAAAAGCGAGGTATTAAGCAACTCAGTGAGATCCTGTCACTAAATACAATACAAAATAGGGCTGGGAATTGCTCAAGTGACTGAGTGCCAAAGTTCAATCCCTAGTACTCAAAAAATAAAATTAAAAGTAAAGCACAGGGGCTGGGTTGGGGGCTCAGAGGTAGAGCATTCACCTATCATGTGCTGGGGCCCAGAGCAACACTTTCCTCTCCCTCAGCCACCCCAGTCAGGATCCTCCCTGCCTCAGCTCTTTGTCTGGGGCCATTCGCTCATCTAAACCAACAGGACCAGGTTATTGCCTAAGACAGGCTTTGTGCTGGGATAGGGCTTTAGGAGGCAGGGACCTGTCTCCAAGTCAATGGGGGAAGGATTGAAATTGTAAAATAAGCATGTTTACTATGAACACATGAACCCATAAAAACAAGATTACCCTAAAATGACTGGAACCAAGGCCTGGCAGAGCCAGGACTTGAGCTCAAGGTCCTGCCTTAGGAAACACAGGGAGCAGGGCACCCTGTGTAGACTAGAACACAGAGGCTGCACTGAACCCAGAGCCTAAGTTACCTAGGATAGAACTTCTGACCATAAGCTGCATACAATGGGACTCTGTATATGGGTCTGGAGCAACTCCTGTGGCTATGCCTCAAAGGGTAGCACTTTTTTTCAGGGGGGTAGGAGGGTTACTGGGGATTGAACTCAGGGGCACTCAACCACTGAGCCACATCCCCAACCCTATCTTGTATTTTATTTAGACACAGGGTCTGAGTTGCTTAGCGCCTTGCTGTTGCTGAAGCTGGCTTTGAACTCACGATCCTCATGCCTCAGCCTCCAAAGCCAATGGGATTATAGGTGTGCACCACAGGGCCTGGCTAGTTTACTGTTTAGTACTGCAAAAAAAGAAAAAAAAAAAACATCAATATATCATAAAGGAGTGGAGGATGTAGCTCAGGGATAGAGTGCTTGCCTATCAAGTGTGAAGAGGCTGAGTTCTACTCCCAGTGCAAAGAAAAAAAGTCACTGTAAGGCTGGGGATATAACTCAGTGGTAGACTGCTTGCCTAGCATACATGAGACCCTAGGTTTGATCCCAGTACACACACAAGAGAAGCTATTGTGAAAAAAATGTTCAATTAAGGAAAACTCTTTATCATTATCACAAAGCTAAAATGAACATTGTACAGAATTCTAAGGAAATACTCAAATTAACAAACTTGGCCTGCAGTATTTTTCTAATATTCTGCACTAATCGAATTCTTCTCTTAGTATTGGGGATTGAACCCAGAGACACTAAGCCACATCCCCAGTTTTTTTTTTTCCAATACTGACAACTGAACCCAGGACCTCATTATTGCTAGGCAAGTACTCTACCACTGAGCCACATCCCCAGCCCACTCAAAGTTGAAGATTTATTTATATTTACAAACTTTCTGAAATGTGACTTCCTACTAATGATGTTAGCACACACCTGTACGGCCAGAACTCAGGAAGCTGAAGTGATAGAATGGCTTAAACCCAGAAGTTTGAGACCAGCCTGGGAAATGAAGCGAAATCTTACCTCAAAACAATTTCTTGAGGCTAAAGCAAGGGACTGAAAATTCTAGGCTAGCCTCGCAAGATAGTAGGACCCTGCCTCAAATGTTAAAAAAAAAAAGGGGGGGGGGGACAGGGGGATACTCAGTGGTAAAGCACCCTTGGATTCAATCACCAGTGCTTTAAACAGACAGACAACTTTTCATGAGCTCTTCTAGCATCTAACAAAAAGCCAGGTATGGTGGCATATGCCTCTGATCCCAGTGATTCAGTATAGGAGACTGAGGCAGGTGGACCACAAATTTGAAATGAACTTTGGCAACTTAATGAGACCCTGTGTCAGTGCTAGAACACCCTGAATTCAATCCAGCAAAGGAAGAGGGGGAAAAAAAAAGCCGTGGTGGCACTGTCCTGTAATCCCAGCAGCTTGGGAGGCCGAAGCAAGAGGATCAAAAGTTCAAAACCAGTCTCAGCAACTTAGTGAGGTCCTAAGCAACTCAGTGAGATCCTGTCTCTAAATAAATTTCCAAAAAGGGCTGTGGATGTGGCTCAGTAGTTTAGTACCCCTTAGTTCAATCCCCAGTACCAATAAATAAATAAGACAGAATTGCCCAAATGCACTGTTGAGAGATTTGTAATAAAATTAACGCCTGGACAGGAGCCCTATAAGTTTCATAACCACCCCAGTTATTCAATATGAATAAATCTTAATATATCACAATGAAGAAATGAATACTGAAAGCCAGTGATGTTCGATATATCAGTGGAAAGCAGATTACTCAAGTTATTTCATCTCCCTAAACGTGTGCACACATATAAAAAGATACCCAGGAGGAAGTACCCCAAAGTGGTACTAAGTAATCTTCATTCTCTTCATCTTTCACTCCATTGTGCATCTACTCACTCACAAGGAAATATGAAGGATGTCGAAGCAGGTAAAAGCAACAGAAAAATTTACTTCCACCTGGTGATTATTTGGAGGGGCTCTTCTGCACCTGGTGCCATTCCAGACTTAAATCTTCACTGCCTGCCTCTGGCAAGGCTATAGGCTTTAACACAGCTGCTAAGTCTCAATTCATTAACAAAATTGTTAATGAATCATCAGTGAAGGAGGTCTCCTAATCAACCTTGGATAGTTTTCCAGGGGTGTGGACTTTGCACTCTTTTACTTAAATGTACCAGATGGGCATGGTGCACATGCCTGTAATCCCAAATATGTGGGTTGAGGCAGGATCATCCCAAGTTCCAGGACAATCTAATCAATTTCAGAAGAACCTATCCCAAAACCTAATTTACAAAAAGGATGGGACATAATTCACTGGTAGAATGCTTGCCTGGCATGTGAGGCCCTAGGTTTGATCACCCAGAACTGCAACATATATATAAATAAATACATGAAGACACAACTCAATGTAATTCTATCACAGTTCTGGCTTAAAAACAGTCTTCACATGGATTTGTTAGGTTCAAAGCATACCACCATCTACAGAAAAAAGAGAAAAAGACACTAAGTGAGCATTGTGGACTGCGTGGTAAACTGTAGGAGAATTAAACTCAAGATTAGCAGATTACACCTGTTACCTTCAGCCTCTCTAAAAGACGTAAGGGGCCTTCCGATTTTTAGAGGGCACTCAGGAGAGCACAGGCTGGAGCATCACAAGGGAACGGCGGCTTTTTTTCCCTTAAAATCTTAAATAAATAAAATATTGTGTCTAACTACAACTAAACGATAGACATATTTATAAAAGTTTACATGAAGTAACTTCGGGAAAAAAAGGATTTCAACTGCGCTCTACTATTCCAGTTGACATTGATACCGAACTTTAACTCTAAAACAAGAGATCAATGTTTCATCTTCTCAGCGGCTGAACGAAAAAACCTGTGTCGGGGAGGAATAAGCTTTTATTAACATGCACAAGGGCCAGGAAAGGTGAGCCGGTAACGGGACGTAGGCCAGGACCACCGACCCCAACTCCCGCCGCGTCCCCGCGCTGCCCGGAGGCTGCGGGGAGGGAGGCCGGGCAGACCCGCAGACGTGGACAGCAGCGCCCACGCGCTCGAGACGCCGAGTCGGACCACCACTGCTTCCAGACTCGTCCCACCGCGAGCTGACGCGGTGCGTCACCAGACCCGGCCTCGCTCCGGACCCCCGACGCCGGCCGCCGCCCTCGGGCCCGAGGCGAGCTCAGGCGGGCGGCACCCGCCCTCCGGGTTCGTCAGGGCGGACGGACGGCCGCGAGCGTTCCGGCTCCGCAACGGACGTCCCCGCGCCGACCGCCCGAGCGGGAGCCACGCGCTCCGACGCCGTCCGCGGGGCCTCGGAGCCGCGCGCCGCCAGCACTGGTGGGGACGGGGGTCGGGAAGGGAGTGCGCTGGCCAGGGCGGAGCACCCACTACCTGAGGATGTTGTGCGCCTCCATGCTCCGATTCTGGTTACTCGAGCACACCACCGCCACCCGCAGCGGCGACGACGGCATGGCGAAGGCCGCACCGTCCGCCGAACCCGCTCCCGGGCTCCCACCCAGCCGCGGGCTTCCGCGCAAGCAAGATGGCGGCGACCGGAAGTCCGCGATGCCGACGTCGCGCGTGCGGACACCTCCCCTCGGCCCCGCCCCTCGGGCGCCCGTTTCTCTCTGAGGGAGCACCGGCGTGAGCAGCCTACGGCGTCGGACAGCGGGTCTAACCCCGAGCGCGTTCCGGACGTGCGCAACGGAGGCCGGCGCTCCCGACACACAGGGCCGGCAGGCCGCTCGGCCTGTGACGTCACACTCCCGCGACGGCGCCGAGAGTGACGCGCGAGACGCCACCCCCTCGCGAGACGTCAGCGGCTCTCGCCACCGTCGTCGGGAGTGAAGAGTCGGGACCGCGCCTACCGACACGTCGGGGGTTTTCGGTTCTGGGAGGGCTCCGCGCGTTCCCCTGGTCCCCATCGGGCCCTGCTTCTCACTCCTGCCTCCCTGCAGCCGCCCGTCCTAGGCCCCGGAGCTCGTGCGTCCTCACGTCGCCCCCGAGGCGCCGCCTCCGCCCTAGGAGAACTTCCTCGTCCTCCAGGCCCCAGGCTGCCACGCAGTCGCCCGTCGCTCGGCTCCGAGAACCCGTCCCGGGCACCGGCGTGTTCGGAAGGCTGGCTTGTCGTCCCGGCTGAGGCTGGAGGGTCGCTTGAGGACAGGATTTTGGCACCTGAGCAACATAGCGAGACCCCTGTGCTGGGAAGGAAGGAAAAGAGCAGCTGATACAACTGGAGATGACCCGTGAAAGGTCCGGCTGGGAGGGCAGACCGCCAGGGTCCTCGTGTTGGGTCTGTGCAGACGCTGTGAGCTTGCTGGAGGTTGGGGGACCTGTTGTTAGGGTAAAACCAGACCCGTCGCCAGGTGCGGTGGCTCACGCCTGTGATACCATCGGCTCGGGAGGCTGAAGCAGGAGGATGGCGAGTTCAAAACCAGCCTCAGCAACGGCGAGGCGCTAAGAACTCAGTGAGACTCTGTCTCTAAACGAAAAATAAAAGTCTGAGGATGTGGCTCAGGAGTCGAGTACCCCTGAGTTCAATCCCCAGTACCTCCACCCCCCCCTCCAAAAAAAAGAAAAAAGAAAAAAAAAACAGGTCGGAGTTCTCCTGCTGCCAGCATTCAGCAGGAAGTGCGCAGTGGGTTGGTGTTTTGCTGTGGAAGTGCGACAGAACGAAGAGGGCCGAGGATGGGTGGTGATCCTCTGTAGAACAGACCTGGATAAGACCGTCAGTGATAGCTAAAAGCGACTGCCACGAAGAGATGCCATGGCACTGCATCGTGGACCCCAGTGGAATGCCGGAACTCCTCTGGAGCAAAACACATGCTTGAAACAAGGATGAGGAGAAGGTGGCCAGTTTCTTCATATCCCAGGAAGGTGGAACTGGAGGCACACACCGGTGGCAAACAGGCTCTCTGGAGAGGAGGCCCAGGAACTCAACCCCACGTGCTGGGGAACTAGCCTTGATAAAGAAGTTTCCCATAATTGCTCTTGGTGTTTGGGGGAAGAAAGTGTTTGAGAACCAGGTGTTCAAATTCTTTTTTTTTTCCCCCCTGGGGATAGACCCAGGGGTATTTGCCCAACCCTCATATTTTATTTTGATAGAGGGTCTCACTATGTCTCTGAGACTGGCCTCGATATTTTTTGCCATTTGCCTGCCCCACCCTTCCCAGTCACTGGAATCACAAGCATGTGCCCTCATAATAAGTCAGGTGTCAATGTTTTGTAATTTTTTAGTTGTAGATGAACACATTATCTTTATTTTTATATGGTGCTGAGAATCAAACACAGTACTTCACACATACTATACAAGAGTTCTACCACTGAACTAATTGCAGCCCCAGGTATTAAAAATCTTTTTTTTTTTTTTTAAATGTTTTTATTTTTTGGTTTTCGGTGGACACAACATCTTTATTTTTATGTGGTGCTGAGGATCGAACCCAGCGCCCCACGCATGCCAGGCAAACGTGCTACCGCTTGAGCCACATCCCCAGCCCAGTATTAAAAATCTTTAAGGACCTCCAGGGTACAGTTAGGGAAATGATATAAGGAAGCATGTGCTTTGTAGGATTTGGCAGGTTGAAGGATGAATTAGGGCATCTTCCCCGCCTTTGCTGTTTTATTTGAATATTTTGAATGCAGATCATAAAGTCTAAAGCATATCAGTCATTTATGGGTGGGAGTATTACCTGCAGACCAACCAGGGCACCCGCCTGGATCTCAGCTGGACAGATTCTGCTGCTCATCTTCATAGGAAATAAGCAAATGATGTTTTAAAAAAAATAATAATCACTTGCTTATTAATTAAGCAGGCAGGCAGCCGAATCCTGGCTGAACTGAAGACCATGGGAATCCTAGGGCCCCAGCATAGACAAGCCCCATTCTTCCCTTTAGGATCCTTCCACAACCCCCAGCATATGGCCTTCCCTTGTGACCATGAAGTACCAATAAAAGAACGAAGATACAGGAGGGGGTACTGGGCTAGGTGCCACATAACTATTATCCCCAGTAACTCAGGAGGCTGAGGCAGGAGGATTGCAAGTTCAAAGCCAACCTGGGTAATTTAGTGAGACCCTCTCAAGACAGAAAAAGGACTAAGGGTGTAGCTCTGTGGTAGAACACCCTTGGGATCAATCCCAGTACTGCAAAACAACACAGACAGGGCTGCTAGAGAAGATCCTTTGGTATATTTGATAAATCGAAGGATTGTTTGGCGGGTGATAAGAGATGATCTAGAGCTGGCCATGGTGGCACATACCTATAATCCCAGAGACCCAGGAGGCTAAAGCGTGAAGATCACAAGTTTCAAGCTGACTTGGACAACTTGGACCCTGTCTCCTGAAAGAAAAGGACTGGAGAAGCAGCTCTGTGTTAAACCCAGGGTTCTTTCCCTAGCAGCCCCCCATAAAAACCATCGGGGAAAAGGCTGAAATAAGCATGTCAATCCTTGACAAGTTTCTGGAAATATGTGTACGTCTGTGAAACAGATGTAAGAATGCATCTATTATTCTGGGAAGATCTCATCCTTCCTTGTGATTCTTGTGTTCCCTTTCATGCAACCCGCGTGTCTCGCAGGCAACCACTGATCTTCCTGTTGCTGTAGGTTGCATTTTCTAGAATTAAGTTTTTAATTTTTTTATTATTTTCAGTTATCATGACTGGAGCATGTATTTTGCCATAATTTGCATACATGGAGTATAACCTTCCATTTTTGTGGTTGTACATGATGTGGAGTTCCACTGGTCATGTAATCATATGTGAACATAGGGTAGTAATGTCTAATTCTTTCTACTGTCTTTCCTATTCCCATCCTCCTCCTTTCCCTTCAGTCCCCTTTTTCTAATCCAGTGAACTTCTGTTTTTCCCTCTGCCCCCCCCCCCTTATTGTGTGTTAGCATCCCCTTCCTTATAAGAGAGAACATTCGGTCTTTGGTTTTTTGGGATTGGCTTATTTCACTTAGCATAACAGCCTCCAGTTCCATCCTTTTACTGGCAAATGCCATAATTTCATTATTCTCATTTTTCTAGAATTATTATAACATACTATGTATTCTTTCGGAGTAGGGTTATAGCTCAGTGTTAGAGGGCTTGCCTAGCATGCATGAGGCTCTGGGTTTGATCCCAGTACCACCACAAAAAAAAAAAATGTGTTCTTTTCTCTGGTTTCTGACCCTCAGCAGTAGTACCCAGATCATCCATTATCAATAGTTGGTTCATTGTCGTTGCTGAGCTGTTTGCACCCTGTGATGTGGACATACCCACTCTCCTGTTGGTGGGCATTTGCACTTTGTCTAGTATTTGGCTACCACAGATAGATATTTTATGACTGCAGTGAACATATATGTGTGTGAACACATGCTTCATTTCCCTGAATTGATATCTAGAAGTGGAATATTGAATCATGGTGGTTAGTGCACATTTGATATTTTAAGAAACTGTTAAAAGGCTGGGAATGCAGCTCAGGGATGGAGCACTCACCTAGCACATGTGAGGCAATGGGTCCAGTCCTCAGCACCACATAAAAATAAATAAAAGGTGTTGTGTCAATCTACAACTAAAAACATTTTTTAATATTTATTTTTTTAATTTTATGTGGACACAATATCTTTATTTTTTTATTTTTACATGGTGCTGAGAATCGAACCCAGTGCCTCACGCATGCTAGGCGAGCACGCTACCATTTGAGCCACATCCCCAGCCATAAAAACATTTTTAAAAAAGAAACTCTAGGGCTGGGATTGTGGCTCAGCAGTACAGCGCTCGCCTAGCATATGCAAGGCCCTGGGTTTGATCCTCAGCACCACATAAAAAAATAAAGATTGTGTCCAACTACAACTAAAAAAAAAAAATTAAAAAAAAAAAAAACCTGCTAAGGGGCTAGAGATGCAGCTCGCCTAGCATGTTGAAGTCCCTGGATTAAATACCCAGTACTGTCAAAAAGAAAAAGAATTATCAGCCGGGTGCAATAGCACACACCTTTAATCCCAGCGGAGCGGGATTTTGCATGGGACAAAGGATTACAAGTTTGAGGTCAGCCTGCAAAACATTGAGAACCTGTCTCAAAAATGAGAAAGCTGGGTGTGGAGACTCGTGCCTGCAATCCCAGTGCCTTGGGAGACTGAGACAGAAGGATTGTGAGTTCAAAGCCAAACCTCAGCAATGGCAAGGCGCTCAGCAACTCAGTGAGACCCTGTCTCTAAATACAAATACAAAATAGGGCTGGGGATGTGGCTCAGTGGTTGAGTGCCCCTGAGTTCAATCCCCAGTACCTAAATAAATAAATGAAGGGATGGAGGCTGGAGTTGTGGCTCAATGGTAGAGCGTTTCCCTGGTGTGTGTGAGACCCTGGGTTCTTTCCTCAGCACCACATATAAAAAAAATAAAAGATCCATTGACAACTAAAAAGTATTTTTTAATGTTTATTTTTTAAGTTTTAGGTGGACACAAATATCTATTTTACATTTATGTGGTGCTGAGGATCAAACCAGTGCCTTGTGCATGCTAGGCGAGCTCTCTACCACTGAGCCACAACCCCAGCCCCTAAAAAGTATTTTTTAAAAAATGAGGGGTGTGAGTTGCTGCAGTCCGGCTGCAGCAGAATAACCGGGGGGTGACGAACAACTTGTGTACGTTGATACAGCAGGAGTGGGAGCCGTTTATTGCAGGACAGGAGCAGTATTTATACATTCCACACAGCTTATCTAATTAACATAAACTAGATACATCAGTCAACCAATAAGGAATCTCCACACTTAATGGCTCCCTGGCGTTACTTCACAAACCACTCCCTCTGGCAAAATGCCAGGCGCCATCCTGACTTGTTTACAGACCTTAACAGTGAGTTGGTTATAGAGCACTTGCCTGGTATGTGTGTGCCCCTGGTTCAATCCCTGGTACTGCAGAAAAAGAAGAGCAAAAGAAACTGTCAAGGTGCTTTCCAAGCTAGACATAGCATTTTGTACTCCACCAGCAGTGCCCAAGCATGGCTTGTCTTTTCTATTTTAGATATTTGAATAATATGTCATGGTACCTCAATAGTGTGCTTTTAATGAAATTGAGCATATTTTCATGTACTTATTCACTATTTCTATGTCTTCTTTTGTGCATTTATCATTGTATTATTTTTTAAAATATATACAATTATACACGTTTCTCATACATATGTAGATCTGAGATCATGGTTTGTAAATAATTTCTCCCTGTGACTTTTATTCTCATCAATACCTATCAAAAATAGAAGTTTTTAAATGTATCACGAAGCACAGTTTATTGACTTGTTTTGTGTGGGTCATGCTGCAGTGTCTGAGAGAAAGCGCTGGATGGGGTTAAGGCTTCTGTACAGTGAAGAGACAGTCGCAACGCAGCAGACACAAATAGAAACCAAGATGGGACAGCGAAAAGGACAGAAACCGTGGGACACGAGTGGCCCTGAGCCTCAGGCAGCCCTGTGTGTGAGAGCAGAGTTCCCAGAGAGCCTTCACCTTCCAGCTGTTGGTAGGCACTCTTCCTCCTGCTCCAGCTCTTGGTGTTGGCTTTCATGGACTTTGAGGACTTTCAGACACACGGGTACCCACCCGCAGGCACACGGAGGCACCCCCAGGGCTCCTTCCCTCCAGTCGGCTTCTGCACTAGCTGTCCCTGCTTGCTGGAGCCTGGTGCCGTCCTCCCCATCCTGAGAGACCACTCTTTGCCTGAGTTGAAGAAAACCTCCTGTGGTCAGTAAGTCAGGGCCACAGCACTCAGCTCATGCCTGTCCTTTAGGGCCACCCCTCCACCCCCTTAGTCCTGTGCACTTGGAACTCTGAGGTTTTTGTTGTTTCATGTGGTAGGGTAATTTTGATCCGTTACTTCATCTTGGCTGGAAGCAGAACTCTCAAGTTCTGAAAGAGCAAATGTGGGAAACCCTTCCTACAGGTATTAAAGATAACCTAGTGGCAGTGAGGGATGACAGACCTGCCATGTGTAACAGCTATGGACCAGAGTGTGCTGGTGGGCGTGTGCTGCATGATAGGGAGTACCCCAGCACCAGAGTCGAGGGGTGGTGTTGTGGATGGGGCTGGTGATGTGTCGACTGGTGCAAGCCATCCGCGGGCTGTGGGTGTGAGCTATGTGCATTTGAGCATGTGAGGGAACCGGGCTTACGTTGCCGCCTGATTGGGCTGTCCGACGTATGTGTGCCTTTTCTCTGGCTCTGCCTATGATCCCACACATTACCTGAGGTGGGCATGGCTTTTCAAGATGTCAGTCAAACTGCTGACCACAGACATCCCCAAGCAAGGTTCCACCCTCTGAAATCCAATCCCCTGCCTTATTTGGGTGGAATATTCTATGAATGGCTTCTCCCCAATGAATAGGGGGGTTTCAGGTGTGCTGGCTCTCTTGCCTGCCTCTTGCCTCCCTTGCTCTCCATGCCCTCCGGGACGGGAGCGTGATTCAGGCTGAAAAGCTGTCCTGGACCCTGAAAAAGGTATTTTCTGTGTTTTTTTTTTCCCCTGCCAGCCCGATCCACCCAGAATGAGCCTGATTCCATCACATATTGAAACAGTGGACTCCCCACTTCACAGCACGTATGAGGGTGGCCACCAGAAGCAGAGTGTAAGGAAACATTTTTGTGCTCTTTGGCTATGCCAAGATTTCTTAATATAAGAAATATAGAAGAAAAATTATAAACCTGTTACAGGTGGTACACACCTATAGTCCCAGTGACCTGGGAGGCTGATGTAGGAGGATCACAAGTTCCTGGCTAGCCTAGGAAATTTAGTGAGACCCTGTCTAAAATGTAAGGACTGGGGTTATAACTCGGTGGTAGTATGTGTGAGTCCCTGAGTTAAATCCAGGCAACACACACACAGAGAAACAATAAAGACAATCATCTAAAACGTGCTATTGGACCCAGCACCCAATCAACACATATGCTTATTTAAACTTAAGTTTATTTAAAATGTGGCTTCTCAGCTGCACTGGCCACATTTCTCATGTTCAGTATCTACAAGGACTAGTAGCTGGGTTTGTTGTGGGTAGAACTGTGGTCTCTGAAAGGATGTGGTGATGTTTGTGTCCCTGGTAACTGGGGGCTGCTGGACTGTTGAACACGTGGCACTTCTGGAGGGAATCCTGCATCACAGAATCCTGGTGTCACTGCTGTCATCTGGCACCAAGCACGTGTGCATAGCATGACTGTGGGTGGTTCCAGTTGGCTTAGATAGGGACACACACTGTGACCAGGTTCAGGAGATGGGCAAGGCTTTATTTTGGACATAGAAGGATTAAAACACTGGAGACATTGTACTAGAATTTCAAGAAGGGCCACACATCTAGCTAGGAGCCAGACAAAGATGCAGCTCAGGGGTCTTTGGCATGAATAATGGCTGCAATTAATTCTTCTCCACCTGCTGGTAAGTTGAATTTGATTACTGTGTCCATTTCACACACGAGGAAACAGGCACTGAAAGGTTGCGTGGCTTTGTGTGGCTCTGGGGATCAAGCCCAGGACCGGCTATTTCTAACTGCATGTGCTGTGAGCACTCTGTCACTACACTCCACGTGCAGCCCAGCTGCAGGGCTCCCAGAAGGCAAAGCCAGGTTGAAATCCCTGGCAGCCCACAGGAACCACTCACTGTAGTCCTTGGGGGAAAGTGCAAGGTTACGAAGCTTGGGCACCGGTGAGGTGATGCCAGAACCTTCTGAGGTCACCTCTAGGACAGGGAAGCCATGGAGGTGTGACAAGGAGAGTGACATGATGGCCATCACCACAGAGGCAGGAGACACAGGACAGAGAGAGGGACAAAACAGGAGGAGAGAGATTTGTTTTTTGCGTTTGTGATGCTGGGATCCAGTCCAGGCAAGTGCTCTACCCTGAGCTGCATCCCCAGTCCTGTCAGAAATGAAGAGACAGCCCTCTCCCTCGTCCACCGCTGCCGCCTCCTTCTTCTGCCGCTCCTGGAGCTGCTTGTGTGCTCGTTCGGTGTGGACCTGGTACCTCTTTTGTGAAGCGGCAGCTGAGGAGACCCCGGCGCCCGCCATGTCCGACGAAAAGCCCAAGGAGGGAGTCAAGACTGAGAACAACGATCATGTTAACTTGAAGGTGGCGGGGCAGGATGGTTCTGTGGTGCAGTTTAAGATTAACTTAGTAAACTAAAGAAAGCATATTGTGAACGACAGGGTTTGTCATGAGGCAGATCAGGTTCCGATTTGATGGGCAGCCAGTTAATGAAACAGACACCTGCACAGTTGGAAATGGAGGATGAAGACACAATTGATGTGTGTCTACTGAAAAGGGAACCTGCTACTTCACTCCAGAACTCTGTTCTTACAGAATACATTCTCAATTAGAAAACTGCAATTTGGTTCCACCACATCCTGACTACTACAGTATAGTTTTCTTTATTCTTTCATTTTCCCCTTCCCCATTCCTTTATTGTACATAAAGTAACTGGTGTCTGTGCACAAGCATATTGCTTTTTTTTTTTTTAAAACTAAATGGCCAATGATATGTTTTGATTGACATCAAATGGAGATGGGATGGGGAAAAATACTGGTTCTGTGAAAACATCCCCTTTCTCCATTAGTGGCATGCTCATTCAGCTCTTATCTTTATATTCCAGTAAGTTATTTTGCTCTCACTGTTTTAACAAAAAACAAACAACAAAAAAACCTGAACAACATAAAAATCCTTGCATACCTTGTTCGATTGGAGAATTTTAATGTTTTTCATTTATCATTGTGAAACCAAGGACAATTTTATAACTTTTTTGAACGTAGCTGTTACATGTAGGGCAATCTGTCTTTAAGTAGGGGTAAATTACTCTTAAAAAAGATTCCTAGATAGTTTTCCCTTCAAGTCAACCGTCTTGTTTAAATAAACTTCTTGTTTAAAATGAAAAAAAAGAAAAGAAATGAAGAGACAGGGAGAGGAAAAGAGGCCACTAGAGGATGGGGCTGGAGGACTTTCCAGTAGACTCAGAGGTGGACCTCTAGCCTCTCAGGTGGAACGGGTGCAGGAAGAACCAGGGTGTTCTTGGGAGGATGGTGGGACCTGCCCAAGAAGTGACCCCTGGGAAAGGAGGGGCCCATGGGAATGCCTGTGAGCTCAGCAGCAGATGCTGCTGGCTGGGACACCAGCTTCAGGCTGGACCCTGCTCACTGTTTCCTGCAGTGGCAGGTCTGCTCAAGCCCATCTGTGCAAACCCAAAGTGGCCTCTGGGCACTGCAAGTATTACTGGCAGGCCTGTGGACTTAGCTGGCAGGAGATTAAGCCAGGTCAAGGGCCTGAGGAGGCTTCTTACAACTTCAACTCCCAAAGCTTGGGACCCTGATTGTACCTGTGAGCTGGGGGTGGGACACTGGGGTGCCTCAGACAGGGTGCTGCCAAGGGCTCCCCCTCCTAACATCTGTGGCTGAAAGTGGCTTGGGCCCCAGGGAGCCAAGATAGGAGGCAGCTCTCCAGAACCCCCTCCCACTTCTGCTAGGCTGTCTAGACACTTTGCTGCATTGGCCCCTGGGGATGAGTCACTCTGCAGAGCTCAGCCTCTCCTCCAGCAGCAGTGTGGCTCAAGGACAGTCTAGACCGACCGGGAAGGGCTGTGCAGGCCCCAAGGAGAGGATGGGCTCCCATGGGAGCCCCAGGCCCCTCCTCTGCCTTCACATTGCCCCACCCCAGCTCCAGCACTGTACAGGGAGGCCCCGATGAGGAGAGCACCTAATTGCTGCTTGGCACAGCTCAAGTGGGTCACCGGTGAGACCGGCTATTTCTAACTGCGGCAGGTGCTACCTCCCCTCCCCCACTCAACACAGCTGGCCAGCCTGCTTTCCCAAGGTCTGGGGAGCAGGGGAGGACAGGCTGTGGGATGCCTGTCCTCCTGCTGTGACAGCCCTCAGCATGCTTGTGCACCATGCCTGGGGCCCAGCCTCAGGCAGGAAAAGGGTTTGAAGCTGCCACCAGACTGATGCTAAAAGACCTTGGAGAGGTCCCAGCCTTCCCACCCCCACTTCCCTCCCCATCTCAAATAAACACACAAGACAGTATTTTTGGTCTGAGAATGATGGACATTTAGACATTGGCGCCAGGTTGGAACCTGACCAGCGCCATGCGGGGTGTGGGCAGAGCGTAGACAGAGGTAGGGTGTGGGGTGCTGCAGGGGCACCAGCCAGGGCCCATGGTTGCTGGTGGTCCCTGGGGTAGGAAGATAATTAGCCATAGTGGCCAGGAGGTGCAAGGGTCAAGTCCAGGTGATAAGAGCCAGGGGCTCATGGAGAGCCAGGCAGTGCCACCCTCCCATGGGTGCCAACCACACCAGGTGGCTGGGTGACCTCAGCCAGGTGCTCAGATCTGCCAGGAGGTGGGCAAGCCCAGCCTGTGTCCATGGTGGGTGGATGGGCAGCATCACTGGGGTCAGATCCTGGACTCTCAACCCCCAATCATGAAAAGAGCTGGGAGTACTGCAGTTGGTCACACTGTGGCCACTGAGGTCTCCTGGATTGATTGAGGCTTAGGATCCAGACCACTGTGGCAGATCCGGCTGGGCAAGGCTGGCAGCTGTCCTTCTACCCTTGGGGTCCAATGCCATCCTTCCAACCACCTGCCCTCACTCCCCACAGAAAGTCCTAATCAGAGGCAGTACATAGAAGGAAAGGGGGGCCTGGCCCTGGGGAATCACCAGCCTCCCCCACCTAGAGGACACTCACCCCTGGATGCAGCAACCCAATGCTGGGCCTGGCCTGCTGAGCTACATCGTGGCTCTTGGCTGGTCAGACCCACAGAAGACACTAAGAGGCCTGATTACCCTTGCCCCAGGCTTCCGCAAAGCTTGAAGGGGGGTGTCCCCAGGGGGACTCTGGCCAGAAGCATGCAAAGCCAGCCAGTCTCAGAGCCACAGACCCCCTGGACAGCAGTGGGGTGGTGGCTGGCTCCTGCGGTGGGCCTGAGGAACTAAGGCACAAAGCTAACCTAAGCCCATTGGGGTAGGGCAGGGGGGAACACGGGCTCCAAGGGGCCACTCCCCCAACCTGTAAAGCACAAAGCGACCAAGCAATGACCATGGCCTGTCTTCGACGACTTGGCAGAGGATGGAGGTTCAGGGTGATGATCCCAGGTGCCACTGGCTCTTGCTGGAAGGGGCTATATGTCCTGGGTCCCCTGGTAAAGGCCTCTGGAAAGCCTAGAGACCTGGATGCAGCTGGCACCCCATCCCAGGCCCAAGGGCCAGTTCGGAGTCAGAGTCTGGAAAGCAGACGCCCGACTGAGAAGGTCTTGTGACGATGCAAAGGTACCTGTTTTGGACCGGCTGGTTCCCTATTCGTCTCCATCAGGCCCTCCGTGGGGATCTTAAAGAGGGAGCGGGAATGAGGAGGAGGGAGGGGAGCAGACGTAGGGCCTGGGGTCTCAGGCGTACTTGGGCAGGCTGTGCCCAGATGGGCAGACCGCCTTGCGCTTCAGGCCTGCCTGCGCAGGCCGGGGCGCCTGACAGCCGGGTGCATGAGGTTCTCGGTGATGTAGGCCACCAGCAGGCAGATGACCACAAGCATGACGCAGATGGAGCCGCCCACCGCCGTCATGGCCACCACGATCTCCTGCATGGCGGCCGGCTCGGCGGTGAACTCCACGCACTCGGCGGGCTCCGGTGCGGCGGCGGAGGCGGGTTCGGCGCGCAGCGGCAGCGGCTGCAGGCACAGGCGGTAGCGCACGCTGTCGTGCACGTCCGGCAGCAGGTAGTCGCGGCAGGAGGCGCCGAGCAGCACGCGATCGCAGGGGAAGCGCATGTAGGTGCCGCGCCACGAGCAGTTGAGCGCGAAAGCGCGCACGCGGCGCGCCTCGGCCGGCGCCAGGCGCCACTGCAGCAGCACGCTGCGGTTGCGCAGGACGTTCGCGCGCAGCGAGCGGCCGGCCGAGGAGAGCGCCACACAGCTGGGCGCCTGGCAGCGGAAGCCGCGTGCGGGGCTGCGGAAGCACAGGCGCCCGCCGCCCGTCTCGGGGCCCTCGGGCAGCACCTTGTAGGGGCACCAGGGCGCATCGGGGGCCGGTTCCCAGCCTGGCGGGGTCGGGGCGGCCGCGGCGCCGGGCGGCGGCGCGCAGGCGGCCAGCAGCAGCAGCAGCGGCGGGGCGCGCATCCTGCGGCTGGGCCGGCGCGGCGGGGCGCGGGCTCGCGGGCGCACGGGGCGCGGCGGTGGGTCACGCGGGCCGCGCCGCCACCGCCGCTGCTGCTGCTGCTGCCGCTGCCCGCACTCGCCCGGCGCCGCGCCCTCCGCCGCCGCCCGCTCCGACCCGCCCCCGCGCCCCGTGCGCGCTCGGACCCGGCGGCGGAGGCGGGGCGCCCCACGCCACGCCCCCCTTAACCCTCGCCGGGCCGCGGCCCGCGGGCGCCGGAGGGCGGGTCTGCCGCTGCGGGGGGCGCGGCGGGCCGGGTCTGGACTGCAGGCTGGACGGCCCTTTCTCGCTGGCTGTGGTCCAGAGGCGTGCATCTCTGCAGCTTCCCTTGACAGGCCGTCAAGGACTCTGTGTATTTCGGAGGGGGTACATAGTGGCTGGACCCCAGGTCCTGAGCCCATGGTGGGGACCGGCAAAATGAGGGTCCCGCCTCCTAGGTCGCGTGGGTGAGGACCCAACGTTCCTTCGCCCAGGGCTCCTGCACCACACTGCAGGAAAGCCTGAGGTGAGGCTTCGTTAGGTGCAAACTTCATTAATTCCGCACACCTTAAAAGTGCAGCTACAGAAGGGACCCTCTGTAGCTAACCCCTTGGGAGAGCCCTCCTGATGGCTCATGAAGATCCAGGGCTGTACAAAGGGAACAAGGCACCCAAGCCCATCCAGTGCGCGGCCTGGTAGGCATCGCAGGGGGAGGGGAGGAGGGACTGACCTCAGCACCCTTAGGGTCCCTTCCTGAGGACCCTGCACTGCAGATCTCTGGATAGCCATGTTCCCCCACACACCCATAGAGCCCCCTCCTTGGCGCCACTCCTGGTCACCTTGAAAACCGAGGTCAGCACCAGAATTAAGAGGTTCTGCTACAGCCTGAGGTGAAGGGCCAGGAGTCCCTTGCCCAGTCAGTGCACCTCCTCCCCTAGTCTGGGGTATCCCCACCCCAACACCAGGCAGCTGGTGAGGCCCTTGTACCTGGTGAGGGAGCTTGGGGGGCAGAGGCATGGGGAGAGGCACTCCTTGCTTCTGCCTATCCCTCAGACAGGCCAAGCCCTGGCTCTGGCTGCCCCCCAGCTTTTCGGGGAGATACCAGCTTCACAGGGAAGCAGAAAGTGAGGGTGACCTCAGAAACTCCCTGAGTCCTTGCCTCCAGACTCCCAGGGCTCTGGCTAGCCTGCTCACAGGTTCATGGTAGAAGCCTGAGGCACCACGGGCTCAGGGCATAGGTGACATGGTGTGGCCGCATCTCTGGCCCTGAGATACCTGGGTGGCCAACCTCCCAGCCCACTCCAGGAAGCAGAGGCATGGTGCACACAGATCAAGCACTTGGCCATGCTGCAGGGCCAGCGGAGTGGATACCCACAAGGCCAGTTGGAGGTCTGTGGGTGTCTGTCTTGACCATGCTTGACCTGTGCTGGGGCTGGGCGCTCCAGTGCAGAGCTTTTCCTGGCCAGGGCAGCTCCTTGCCAGCTGCCCCCAGTGGAGGGAAGGCTGCCCTCTCCTCACTGGGTTGCAGGCTCTACTCTCTCCCTGTCTGGACACATGCTCTGTCCATGGCATCTTGTCATTTTGGGTCAAAGAGAGGACCAGGTGGGGGGAGGCTGTGCCAGGCAGCCCATGGGAAGATCTTTAGGTTGGAGTAGAATCCAGCAGGTACAGTGAGTCCTGCCTCCCTCCCCAGGGTTCTGGGACAGAGCAGCAGAGGAGGTGGAGCAGTGCTGCCTCCAGAGACCATGAGAAGCCTCCCCAGACTGCACTGCCCAGCCGACACCACTTCTGCCTCTGTCCACCTCTGCAGCTGCCCTTTCCAGTGGCCAGCAAGGCCCCAGGGTGGTTTTGGGGGCTGGGGGACGGGGACCCTCTTGAGTCCTGCGGAGGCTATCCCAACCTTGGCTCTGCAAGGGTCTGGAGTGTCTCTCACCCAGGCATAGCCTGCGAGGTCAGCTGGTGCTCTGGCCATTTCAGGAGCTCTGTCACTGCCTCTGTTCAAGGTCTCCTTATGCCACCTCTCCAGGTCCCTGCCCAGGCGGTCACCTTTAAGCCACTGCCCACCAATCATCACAGAGCCCTCCCCTATGGGCAGAGAGCACAGCCCCAAGGGTGGGTGGAACAGGTGGCCCTACTGGCTGGAGCCAGCTTCCTGGGCAGTCCCATTGAAAGCCAGAAGGAAGGAGATTGGGGAGGTCATCATGGAGCCCAGGCTGTTAACCTGCTGAGCACGGGCGCGGCAAGGGAGGAGCCCAGACAGGCCGAGCTGAAGCAGAGTCTCCCAGAACTTCACCCCTGAGATCAGTGCCACTGGTGGTAGCGCTGCCTCCACTTCCTGTGAGAGGCCCCTTTCTCCGTTCTTGGTCATGGGGGCTTGGGTGGAGCGATCCTTTCCTGCCCAGGAGTTGGGAGGTGACCCAGCACCTTAACATCAACCTCTTTGCTGAGGCTCATGGGAAGGAGGTGGTTGCCCTGCCAGGGTTGGATTGCCCCACTGCTAGCGTCGTGGCCCCAAAGACCTCTCAGGGGAAAATCAGCCTGTCTCAGAAGGAAGCCAACTCTCGGGCAGGTAAGGAACCTAGTCCACCTACTTGCTTCGGGCACTGGATCCAGCCTCACTGAAGCAAGCCACGTCCTGGACTTTAACCCCTGAGTCCAGTGAGCCCCTGTTGTGCTAACGCTGAAGCACTGGCCTTCTGGCCACAGTGACTGATGGCTCCCACGGTGCACAGGCCCTACAGTTTCTGGCATAGGCCTCCAGCTACAGGCTGTGGACACACATTTAGCTCTGGGACTGGGGTCCTGGTGAGAAGCCAGTGGTGAGGGACAAGGGACCCACAGGGAAAAGCCAAGCTAAGAAAGCTGTGTAAGAGACAAACTGTTTCCCAGATTTCCTGTGGTCAGGGGGACTTGTTGGTGGGAGATGGGGCTGGCCCTGAGGAAGGAGGCGGTAACAGGGGCTTCTGTCTGGTATCTGCAGTGCAGCTAGGAGGCCCTGTGATCGCACTTGCTTCTGAGGATCACTATACATGCACACCAATGTGCTCGTTTTTGTTGTTGTTGTTGTTTTGTTTGAATCCTGAGGATTGAACCCAGGGCCTTGCATATGCTAGGTAAGTGCTGTACCATTGAGCTGCATCCCCAGCCTGCACCTAAAAACTGTTTAAAAATGGGCTGGGGTGGGCTGGGGCTGGGGCTGAGCAGTAGAGCGCTCACCTAGCACGTGCAAAGCCCTGGGTTCAATCCTCAGCACCATATAAAAATAAATACATAGATAAAATAAAGGTATTGTATCCAACTACAACTTAAAAAAATATATTAAAAAACATTTCAAAAAATGTTTAGGGGGCTGGGGATGTGGCTCAGGTGGTAGCGTGCTCGCCTGGCATGCATGCAGCCTGGGTTCGATCCTCAGCACCACATATAAATAAAGATGTTGTGTCCACCTAAAAAATAAATAAATAAATAAATAATGTTTAGGGCTGGGCTGTAGCTCAGTGGTAGAGTGCTCGCCTAGCATGTGTGAGGCACTGGGTTCAATCCTCAGCACCACATAAAAATAAATGCATAAAATAAAGCCATTGGGTCCATCTACAACTAAATAAAAATATATTTTTTAAAATGTTTAAAAATATCTTTCCAATGGGGAGTTTGTTTTGTGACCATAAATAGAATCAATCACTGTCAACAGAAGGTATTGGAAACATGAGCGTTAGGTGCTCTGCCTCTTGGGGGCTTCAGACAGACTCTGGACAGGGTGTCCCTGGAAGCCTCTGCAGTCTTTGTCCCTCTGCTACAGCCTGTGAGTACCCACAGTCCCCACCCTTGTCCTGGGAGGGGACATCCACCAGTGACTCTGCCCAGGGTACACCAGCTACTTCAGGGACAGCTCTGGGCCACCGGGGCTCACGGAAAACCCTGGTCAGGGCTGCCGAAGACCCCGGAGGGATGGCTCAACTCCCTTTGGCTAGGAAGCTGCCTGGCCTCTAGGCAGGTGCTCTCTAGGGACCCCTTCTCCCCTGCCCAGCGCCCGGGTGGCTGGAAACTCTCCACGCCAGGGAAGGTGCACCTGTGTGCAGGGACAGTGGAGACTAGGGGCTACCAGGCCAGGTGGCCCTTCCAGCCAGGACTTCAACAGAGCCTTGCAGCTGGCGTAGATCTGGAGGGACCTGGTGCACGTAAAGCCACAGGGACCAGGGGAGGGGCCTTGGTGCCTGGGTTGTCTGAAAAGAACCTCAGTGCTACAGGGCTGCAGCTGCCACTCCCTGTGCCCCATGGCCCAGGCCAGGGGGGAGGCAACAATGTCCTGGCGGACAGGCTCACAGGAGCCACCCTGCTCCAGTCCCGCACCTGTCCTGTGCCTCCAGGAGACACTCTCTTGCCCTTCCCAGGATGTGTGGTCCTCTCAAGCCCCCACTTATCTCTGACCAAGATCCCAGAGGGCCAGAGCCCCTGGTGAAGGAGGGCTGTTCTGCCTGGGTGCCACACCAGAAGGACAGTGGCCTGTGGAGAGGCTGCTCCCTTCTCACTAGCCCTTGGGCTCTGGGCACTGGGCAGTGTTGACCTGAGGTGCAGACACAGCCTGAGCTCCCTGTGGATGGTGTCCCTCCAGGGCTCCTTCAGGGCATGGGCCTGAACCATGAGGTGCTGTGGCCCATGCACCCTTGTGGCCCTGGCTGGAGAGTGAGATGACCTCCAGGGTCGCCCTGCCCTGCCTGCCAGGCCAAAGCACGTGACACATGCACAGTGTGATGCAGCTGAGAGTGCAGCCCGCGGACCTGCACCCAGGTCCCTTCTCACCTGCAGCCAGCCGCTGGCTCTCCAGTGAGGGATGGAGAGCTTTGACTCCCCGGTCCTGCTGCAATGTGGGTGTTGGAAGTCCCCCAAAGGCATGGTCCCCAGGGTAGGGCTTTAAGAGGTGCGGCTAGTGGGAGGCTTTTTTGCACCAGGGATTGAACCCGGGGGCACTTTACCACTGAGCCACAGCCCAGCACATGGGAGTCTTTAGGTCACTGGAGGTGTGCCCTTGAAGGCATGTTGGGCCCCCGGCGCCCTGTTCTCTGTTTTATGCCTTGGCCGTGAGGTTAGCAGCTTCACGCTACCATGCATGATGTGCTGCCTCACCAGAGGCCCAAAGCAGTGGGGCCAACTGGGGCCAGGTGCACAGGCAGGGCGCCTGGACTAGAACCTCTAAAACTGAACCAGCACAACCCTTTTCTCTTCATAACTTGATTGTCTCAGTATCTTGTTATAGTGATGGATAGTTGACTACCTCAGTCCCCTTGAGGAAGCCCAGCCTGCCCAGCTCCAAGGACTGTAGATCTCCAAGGGCCCCATCCAATCCAGGTGGGTGGGAGTACACTGCTTTGTGGGTTTTGGGTGCATGGACACTTCTCATCTAGGGGAGAAGCCTGTGCCTGAAGGCTCCTGGGACACAGGAACCCCACTCCTTTGACTCCCTAGTTCAGACAAGGGGGAGTGGCAGTATGAGGGGTAGCATCTGGGCCCACAGGGCCACCTGACCACAGCCTTAACCAGCCACTGGTGTCCCCTGGTGTGGAGAGGGAAACATGCTCAGAGGGTCCTTAGGCAGTAAAGCCAGGTCCCACCCAGGGCGTCACTCCCTGTGGAGGGGGCTGGAGGTGGGAGCTGCTGCTCTGCAGGTTCTCACGCTGTCCTGTCCGTCAGAAGGATGAGACACAGGGCTAGGGTCAGGGTTGGAGCACCCTGTGCCAGGAGCAGGACTCCCTGCTAGGACCTCCTGCTGGACAGAGGGAGGCCGCAGGGCCAGCGCAGAGCCGCGCAGGACAAAGCTGGTCTTATTCCTGGTGGGTGGTAGAGGGCAGCTAGGCTGGAGCTCAGGGTGTGAGTTGGCCTCCAGTGCTTTCCAAAAGTTGGCGGTTCTGAGCAGGGCAGTCAGCTGGACATCTGAGAGGCCACGTCCTGTGCGGAGTCGCTGTGGCTGTGGAGAGCCCCAGGGGCAGGGGGTGGGAGGATCAAGTTAGGGGGCTGAGAACTTGCTGTTCCAGTGACCCACAACTTGACCTTGTGTCGTCCTTGGAGACTCCTGGCCAGGGCATCCTCGCCTGCCTGTGCACCTGGTGTCTGAGGCCAGAGACTCGAGATTTACAGGGAGAGGTCCTCACAAGCCCACCAGGCTGAGTCAGGACAGCAGTGCCTCTGCCCTTCGGGGCTGGCTGGGCGGGTCTGCAGGGCTGCTCCTTCCCGGTGCCTCTCCCCATGTGGACGAGACAAGGAGTCTGCTTTTGCCCACCCTCCATTTAACTGAGCGGAGTGTCAAGCCAAGGGGACCCCATGTGTGCTCCCCGGGCCAGGCCCACGGCCCGGGGATCAGTGGAGCCTGTGGCAGCCCAGGCCCAGCAGGAAGGCAGGACAGGGTGAGCTGGCTAGCCTGGCCATGGCCTCGGCAGCTCTGCTAGCCGCTGTCCACCTGCTCCAGGTCCCTGAAGGACTCCCGTCTACTCAGACTTGTTCTGGCTCCTGCAGCGCATGCAGTCACATCTGCTCTTCAGGCCCCTAGGGGAAGGACTCCGTTGCAACAGTGACCTGTGCCCCGCCTCTCCTGAGTCTTTAGCAGCTCTTCCCGTGTCAGGCCCACCAGGAAAGGCCAGCCTCCAGCCCCTGGTGACCACTGCAGGAGAACAGCGTGAGCCCCCAGGAGCCAGGACTGAGGCAGACATGGGGTCCCTCTTCTCCAGCTGTGTGTCGTGGGTCTCTTCTGGTGCTAAGGGGGGGGGGGCAGGAGTACTTCCAAGGGTGGGGGCCCATCACCCCAAACCCACCCCGGAGTGCTGCCCTGTGCTCACGCTCTTCTGCCGGCTCGAGGAGTGCTGGGCAAAGAGTTCTGCCGATTGCCCTGTCTAAATGGAGCTGGGTCTGTCTCTGTTCACACCATCCCTGTCGGGGGCTGTCTGTTGGCATCGCTCTTTGGGGGTACTTCAGGGCTGCTGCTCCTGGTGACAGGAAGCTCTGTCCACCTCAGTCCTTGACTCCTGTTCTGTCCCTCCTGTCCCCAGCTTCTGTCTGTCCCTGGGTCTCTGGCTCCTCTGTTGCGCAGCCTGACAGCTGCAGCCCGACCCCAGGCCTCCTGTCCAGTGGATGAAGGTGCAGATCAGCTGCCCGGCACGCCGACACAGCCGGGCACCCCGACACAGCCGGGCACGCCAACACAGCCGGGGCTTGACAGGAAGACAGAGGAGAGGACAGGAATTCCTCCTGGGGATGAGCCCAGAGACCAGGCCTCTGCCTCCCTCCTCCCTGCCTGCTCTCCCCATGCCTCACCCCACCCCGTCCTCCGGCCTCCCGCCTCTGGGGTCTGGGTGCCCTCTCTGCAGTCTGGGCTTGCTCCTTGTGCTCCTGCCAGCTCAGGATGAACCTGACTCGACCCCTCCAAGGTGTCTGTGGCTTCTCAGCCCCTCTCAGGCTCTCCTCCTCGTCACTGGGCAGGACTTGCATGTGACTGCTGCCGGTCAAACGCTGCTCCCCGGGGAGCCCAGGACAGCCTGTTCATTCCCCTCACCGCTGTTGCCCAGGCCCGTCCCTCATGTGCCCTGGAGGCCTGTGGAGGGGGCCGGGTACCTGCTGTTTTGCGGCAGTTTTCTATTGATTGACTGATTGATGAGGTTTGGTTTCATTTTTGCTGCAAAAATTGTCCTGAAGCTGGGTGCAGTGGCCACACCTATCACCCCAGCAACTCGGGAGGCCAAAGCAGGAGGACAGCAAGTTCAAGTCCAGCCTGATCAACTTAACAAGATCAAAAAGTAAAAAGGGCTGGAGATGCAACCCAGGTGTTGAGCACCCCGGGGTCCAATTCCAGTACTACAAAAAAATTAAAAGAAAAAGAAAAGAAAATTACCTTGGCTCATATGCCTCTGCTCCGGTATTGGGGGCAAGGGAGGTGGGCTTTGGGGTGTTGCTGCATCTTTCTGACCACGTCGCCACCTGCTGGACACACCCCAAATCTCCATGCTGGTGGGTTCCTTTGTCAGGCAGGCAGGGCTCCGGCTTCCTTTCCACAGTGGAAATATGCTGGGCCCACGCTGCTTGTTATCACACCCCCTTTCCCAGCAGCAATAGTTCTGCCCAAGGTAGGCCCTGAGGCAGAGCAGAAGAGACCCTTTCTAGGTGGAGAGTGGGGTCTGTGAACAGGACCAGCCACCGTCATCTCCGCGTCGATGCTGGTACCAGATCACCTAGAACAAAAGCATCATCGACTTCAGCATCACCAGGTTCAAAGCCCTGGACAGTGTGTCCACACTGAGTTATGGCTGGGCTGCTTAGCCAGGAAGAAGCACTCTGAACCCCAGAATGCTTTGAGGTTCACAAAAGCCTGCCTGGGAGCTTGATCTCTGCTCCCCAGTAGGACCCTTGTCGGTTCAGAGCTGCTCTGCCCTGGGGGTGTCGCTTGGAGTCAGACACAACTTCTTTGTTTGTATGTGGTGCTGAGGATCGAGCCCAGGCCGCTCGCATGCCAGGCGAGCGCTACCGCCTGAGCCACATCCCCAGCCCTGTATTTCTTATTTTGAGATAGGGTTTCACTCAGTTACTCAGGGCCTCACTACGTTGCTGAGGCTGGCTTCGAACTGGGGATCCTCCTGCCTCATCCTCCCAAGCTACTGGGATTATGGGCGTGCACCACTGCACCTGGCTAATTCATCAAAGTGTTGTTGTTGTTGTTTTTAATATTTTTTTAGTTGTAGATGGACCCAATACCTTTATTTTATTTTTATGAGGATTGAACCCAGCGCTTCCCACGTGCGAGGCAAGCACTCTACCACTGAGCTACAACCCCAGTTCATCAAATTTAAGCTGATGCAGGTCAACTGAGCTGATTTTTTTGTTTTTTCTTTTCTTTTACCTCTCATTCTTTTGGAAGATCCATTGCCTAATTTGAGATCATGAAGGTTTACGCCTGTATTTTCCATGAAGAGTTTATTGCGTTAGCTCTTAAGTTCAGGTGTTTGATCCCTGTGGGGTAAAATTTTGCACTGGTGTGAGGTGGGGTGCACCCCGTTCCTCCCACGAGGACCTGCAGTCGCCCCAGCACTGTTTGTTGATCAGATCTCCGCCCATGGAATGACCTTGGCTCTCAGAGCGAAGGGGACGTGCAGGCTCTGCGGGCCCTGGGTCTGTGTCCTGCAGGACACTGTGGCTGTGAGGTAAGCTTTGTGTTATGGTTTAGGCGTGAGTGTCCCCCAAAAGCTCATCTGTGAGACTATGTGAGAAGGTTTACAGGTGAAATGATGGGGCTATGAGAGCCTTAACCCATTCAGTGCAGTAATCCCCCCTGCAGGGATTAACTGGGTGGTGACTGCAGGCAGGCAGGGTGTGACCAGAGGAGGTGGTCACAGGGACGTGCCTTTGGGGCTTATATTTTGTCCCTGGTCTCTGCTTCCTGATTACCAAGTCCTGAGCTGCTCTCCTCCTCCATGCTCTTCTTCCAAGAGGTTTGGCCTCACCTCGGCCCTGAGTAATGGAGCCAACCTTCTACGGACTGACACCTCTGAAACCATGAGCCCCCAAATAAACTTTTCCTCCTTAAAATTGTTCTCAGGTTTTGGTCATGGCAGCAAAAGACTGACTAGAACACCTTGAGATCAAAAAATGTAGCCCAGTGCGATGACGCACACCAGTAATCACAGTGGGAGGGAGGCTGAGGCAGGAGGATTGAGAGTTCAAAGCCAGCCTCAGCACTTTAGCAAGGCGTTAAGCAACTTGGCAAGAACCTGTCTCTAAATAAAATACAAAATAGGGCTGAGGATGTGGCTCAGTGGTTAAGTGCTCCTGAATTCAACCCCTGGTACCAAAAAAAAAAAAAAAAAAAAAAGGAAAAGAAAGAAAAGAAAAAAAAAAAGTGAGTCTTGACTGTTCAGAGACCTCTGCAACTGCACGGGAATTTTAGAAGCAGCTCTTCCATTGGTGAAAAATAAAACGAACAAAAACGGACGTTGGGCTGGGGATGTGGCTCAAGTGGTAGCAAGCTGGCCTTCCATGCGTGAGGCACTGTGTTCGATTCTCAGCACCACATAAAAATGAAATAAAGATATTGTGTCCACCTAAAAAATAAATATTTTAAAACCCCCCCCAAAATAACGGATGTTGGAATTTAAATGGGACTTGCATGGAGTCTGTCGATTGTGTTGAGTAGCAGCTGTTATCCCCCCACTTTCTTTGTGTGTGACCAAGAAACACAGAGTTCTCTGTGTTATGCTTGAATTCAGGACCCCCAAAAGACCAACAGAGACCAAGATCGATGTAAGCAGCAAAGAGGTGTTTATTGCGAGCTAGCTCGGCCTTCTGCACACAGCAACTGGTGACGCCGAGAGGCCCCAGCCCAGGGTTTGCAGCATTTTTATACACTCTTTGGGGAAGGCAGGGACTTCACATACATCATAGCATCTCTTAGCAAATCGTCACACACCGCGGGAAAATCATAAAACAACTCTAAAACATGATTAGCACAGTCACTGGCGGGAACAAGTTGGGGAGGGGTGGTTGGTTACTACAAGAGGGGGATTCATTTGAACTGATAGGTTTGGGCTACGAGGAGAGTAGTGCTGAACTACAGGGTTTCCCAACACGTTATCAACCACCATAAACTACTGGGGGGTCATCTGGCATCCCAGGTATTTCCCTGTCTCATGCTGATTGGTGGCTGCTAGGGGGTTGCTATGGGTCCCCAACTAGCCTGACTGAGTCAGGGACACCTGGTGCCACAGATCTCTCCTGTTATTTGTAGATAAACAACTCAGCAGGGTGGGTGTGTGCCTAGGAGTGCTCTGTGGGTCTTTCCCAGGACTAGGGTCCCGCCCCCTTCCTTGGACAGGCTTGGCTCTGAGGTAGAGGCCGGTTTTTCACTCTGACTGCTCTGTGCCTGGCCAGCTGTGTTTTCCCGGTGTGTCTGAGCCCAAGTTCAAACCCTGCACAGTCCCAGGTGCTGAGAAAGGCTGCTCAAAATCACCGCGGGTGGGGCTGGGGTTGTGGCTCCGTGGAGAGGGCTCGCCTCGCATGTGGGACACGCATCTGTCTGCCCAGCATGCTTGAGGCACCCTCAGCACCACAGAAATGAAAAACGGTCACGTTCCTCACGACTGAACACGCAGGGTCACTCCAGGGGAACTGGGCTGCACAAAATAACCACACAAGAGACAGAGAGCCATCTGTGATGGCTCCTCTGACCTTAGGGGTCCCAGGAGAGAGAGAGAGCGCCAGCATGCACTGCCCCTTAGGGTTAGGGTTAGGGTAGGGTGAGGAGAAGCCATTCAAATGAGGCAAGGGGTCAGGTTTCAGGGGGCTGAGTGTACCCTTGTGATGTCAGGTTGACTGACAGCTGGGAAGGCCACACCCAAAGGCAGAGCAAGACTGGGGGACACACAAAGGGCGTTTCCATGGGACATTCTGTCCCAGACAGGGCAAAGGGTCAGTAGAACGTAGCTCAACCCCATGGGTGACTTGTCTACACCTGAAGACACACCTTCGACTTCCCGGGCTGGGTTGGCGTCCCAGTGTCACCACTGTTTGCTGTTTACCGGTGACGAGTCCTTGCTTGCCCGAATGCTGAAGTATAACACTAGAGAAGCAGGCGGAGAGGCCAGCGGAGAGTGGACAGTGCAAGGCTTTATTAAAGGACAGCAGAAAAGACTTCTCCCGGAGGAAGAAGGACCCGAAAGGCGGAATCCTTGGAAGGGGGGGGTCTCCCCTTTTTTAAAGCTAAGGTCTTCTTTCAGCTTTCCCACACTCCTGTCCCTTGTTGCCCTCTGTCCTGCAGTGACAGCATGCAGGTGGGAAGGCCCAAAGGTGGGGGACAGGTGGGCTGGAGGAGTCATCTGGGCAGGAAGGGCCTGGGGCGGCCTTTGGATCAGCACCTCCCTGCTTGCTGGGAGCTGCTTCATTAACAGTTCCTTGGGGTGGGTTCCCGGCCTTGGGGACGCTACCATTTCAATTTCCCCGAGTGCTGCTCTGCTTTCCTGGCTCCGTTCTCTATAATGGCCTCCATTGTCTGCATCTTACTCCACTGATTTACGTGACTACACTAACTACCTATCTGTAAATCTGGCTTCACAAGTCACCACAAAATGTAGTGATTGGCCAGAGCCTCTTGCTTCAGCACTGGAAGGTGAGGGTCATTCAGAGTGGCTCCCCACATAAAATATATTGCGTCCACTTAAAGCTAAAAAAAATAATCTTTTTAATTTTTTTTTTAAAGAGAGAGAGAGAGTGAGAATTTCAATTTTTATTTCTTAGTTATCGGCGGACACAACATCTTTGTATGCGGTGCTCAGGACCGAACCTGGGCCGCACGCATGCCAGGCGAGCGCGCTACCGCCTGAGCCACATCCCCAGCCCCTAAATGTTTTTTAAAAAAGTCGCGGAGGGAGCCAGGCACAGTGGCCTCACCTTGATCCCAGCGACTGCAGAGCCTGAGGCGGGAGGCCGGAAAGTCCAAGGCCGGCTTCCGCAGCTTGGTGAGGCCCTGTCTCAGAATAAAGAATAGAATGGCTGGGGAGGTGGCTCCGTGCTTAAGTGAGGTGTCAGAGGTGCCCCAAGTCCCCAAGACAACACAAAGACAATGAGAGATCAACTCTCTAGAGCCCTAGCCACTGCCCTGGGCCAAGTCCCTTAGTCCTGGAGTCGCTGCCATCACAGCCTGACCCTTCTTGGACAGGAGTAGAGCATCCCTTCTCACTGTCCCTTGAGGGGACCGTGGCGGCTTTGTCAGGAGCTCCCCCGTTGTGGACCGACGTCCGACCCTGACCCTTGGGTCCTCTCTGGCATCCCAGTGGGCCCTGCCTTGGGATGGTCCTGCGTGGGCTCGGCCTGCCGCCGTGGGATTTGAACACGAGGACGGCTGCCGTGACGAACACCGTGCATATTTTTCAGGTGTTTCTTTCTTTTTTTTTATTTGTAGATGGACACGATATCTTCATTGATTTATTTTTACGTGGCACTGAGGATGGACCCCAGGGCCTCACACATGCTAGGCAAGAGCTCCGGGGCTCAGCCCCAGCCCCAGCCCCAGGTGTCTGTTTCTTTGATCTCTTTCACTCAAGGTCTTTGGCCACTTTGGTGTTTCATTCTTTTGGATGCTAGAATAATGGAATAGTTTTCTTCACTTCTCTTTTAGATTATTTCTTTCTTGTGTTCACAACTGATATTTGTGTGTTTTTGAATCCTGTGATTTTGCTAACTGTTGTAATTTAGGATTTTAAGATGGGGAGAATCTTTCCATGATTAGGAGAGTCACAAGGTAAAAATGAAGACCTTACTTACAGGCCCTGGGCTGCATAGCATGCCTGGAGGCCACACCCTGAGGTCAGAAAATTCAAGGGGCTGGGGACCAGATGGGAGACAGAGGACACCCAAGGGCACGCACCTGATTAGATCTAGGGGTTATCCAACAGCCTTCACTTTTTTTTTTTTAATATGTATTTTTTAGTTATACACAGACACAATATCTTTGTTCTATTTTTATGTGGTGCTGAGGATCGAACCCAGTGCCTCACCCGTGCTAGGCGAGCGCTCGACCTCTGAGCCCCAGCCACAGCCCCTCTCCCGGGGCTTTAACCGGCAGGTTCGCAGCTGGCAGTCTGAGTTCTGGAGGCAGCCTGTGAGGACTGCCCAGTCTGCGAGGGCTGAGGGGTCAGCAGGGCCACTCGGGCAGTCCCACAGGGAGGAGGCCTGACACATGAGGAGCTAGAAGGAGGATGGAGAATGACAGCCCTGTTTAGCCTGAGAAAGTCCAACTCATACTCAGAATAGATGCAGAGGCCATGGGAGAAATCAGTTCCACTGTGACATGGGTCTTCTTGTTATTTTCCCCCTGAGGAGTGAACCCCGGGCCACGTGCATGCTAAACCAGCCCTCTACCACTGAGCTCCATCTCCAGGTCTTTCTAGGTTTATCTGGAGACAGGGTCTTGTTGAGTTGCCCAGGGTGGCTGGACTGTGTGACCCTCCTGTCCCAGCCTCCTGAGTAGGTGGGATCACAGGTATGTGTCACTAGCCTGGCTTGTGGATTTTTTTGGAGGGGGGGTTTGGCTAGGGGGTTTTGGACATTGTCCTAGAATTTCCAGGACTTTTAGCAGTGGACTCACTCGTCTGTGGACTGAGACCTCTGAAACCATGAGCCCCAAGAAACTTTGACTCCTCTAAGTTGTGAGGTATCCCGGTCATGGCTACACAAGGCGGACTAAAGCAGAAATGGCACCAGGAGTGGACCTGTTCCTCCGACTCACCTGATGGTGCGATTCAGAAGCCCTTGGAACTGGTGTGCAGGAGGAATTGTGAAGAGTTTAGAGATGCCGGCTGGAAAAGCCACGGGGTGTTGGAAGCAGAGCTCACCGGGCGCCTGTGGTGGGAGGTGGAGGACAGAATACTGATGGGAATACAGACCACGTTCACTAGGTTGTAGAGGGAAATGAGGACACTCATGTGGCAAAGACCTGTCTATGTTTTGCCCATGTCCTGAGACTTTGTGTGAGGCTGAATTTAGCAGTGATAGACCAATTAATCTTGCAGAGGAAATTTCAAGACAGCAAAGCATTTGTTCAGTGGCATAGATATTGCTGGTGGTTTTTAGCCAGAACTGTGAGAATTGGGAGAAGATAGAGCTAAAGGAGTTTAAAACTTGCAGTTTGATCAGTAAAGTGCATGTACAGCTGGGGTCTAGGAAGGTGTTCTTGTTGAAGAGATCGCAGCTCCTAAAGTGATGTTAAGTACATTGCACAAAGACACAGAAAGATGCCTGCTGGCACCTTGGGAATTTCCAAGACCACACACACTCCAGGCTCAAGGAGCGAAGGGAAAATCCTTTTGAGATCATGTGGGCACCCTGCTCACACAGGGGAGCCTAGGAACTTTTTACCATGCTGAGCTGCTCAGGTATTCAGAGGCAGCCGTGATTCCAGGGGCTAGGTCTTGTCTTGCATGAGCTGGTAGCAGGCCTTGGCATCACCGTTGGTGCTGGTTCTGTAGGACTGCCTTAGGATTCCAGAGTTAGGGGATCATGGAGGCTTCCACCGAATTTCAAAGGAAGTCCTGCAGGACAGGCAGAGTGTAGCTGGGTCTGAATACCTAAGAGCTGTCCCTAAGTTCCCACTTAGGGGAACACATGAAGCTGTAAAGGGGAAGCCAAAGCCGGGAGGAAGACCCCAGGAACTAAAAGATGCAATAATGTGGACTGTCTGCTGCAGGCAGACAGCCATGCTCAGAGAGCCCAGGCCTCACGTGTGCTAGGTGAGTGCTCCACCGTTGAGCTACAACCCCAGCCCCACAATATCTTTATTTTTATGTGGTGCCGAGGATCAACCCAATGCCTCACATATGCATGGCAAGCACTGTGCCACTGAGCCCCAGCCCCAGCCTCAGACTTGGACTTTCGGGCAATGCTGGAACTGTCAGGACTATAGGACTCTTGGAGATGGACTTAAGGCAATTTACATGGTGAGATGCTTGTGAGCTCTTGAGGGCTGGGTGGAATGTTAGGGTTTGGATATGAGGCATCTCCCTAAAGCTCCTAATGTAAGGGACTGACGAACAACAGAGGAAGAGACCACCAAGAGACCGGCTCATGCAACAGCAAAAGGGGGTTTATTGAAGATCCAGCGCGCTGGGGCTCCGTGCTCACTCAAGGGAGCGGCCAAGAGCCCCAAGCAGGGGTTAAGCAGTGCTTAAGTACACTTTTTGGGGAGGGCGGGGGCTTTGCATACATCAGAGCAAATCGTCATGAGGCACGGGAAAAATCAAACAACAACTCTCAGACATGATTAGCACATTCATTGGCGGGAACAGGTCCGGGGAGAGTGATAGGTCAGTCCTAAGGAGGGGGATACATTTAAACTGATTGGTTTGGGCCCTGAGGTGCCTACGAGCCGAGCTGCACAAGGTCCAGGTTGTTAAGCAACTAAGTGGTCAGGGGGGATCTCGACACATATCTAATGGGCAGTTCTGGGAATTGTCTTAACTGCCACAGGAATTTCAGGTTCTGAGTGCAGTTTAGAAACTTTACAATACCTGGTCCTTTACATTTTAACTTCAGTTTCTTTTATCCTTTCCCTAATGCAGGACTATTCAGAGGTAAAGTGATTTTAAGAGCTGTAATCTCCTCAGTACATCCTAGTTTGACTGGGTCTTACCCGCAGGCAGGTGGGGTGTGGCTGCAGGGGGTGGTCACTGGGGGTGTGCCCTGGAAGGGTCGTCTTCTCTGCAGCCCCTTCTCTACTCCCTCCTCCACTTCCTGATCCAAGAGCAGAGCAGCTTTCCTCCAGTGGCCCTTCCCCATGATATGCTGCCTCACCTTGGGTCCAGAGCAACGGAGTGGGTGGTATCTAGACTGGCACCTCTGAAACCAGAGCCCCCAATAAACTCTGTCCTTTAGGTTGTTTTGTTGGGTACTTGTGCCTCCGGTACTGGTGGTCTCCGGGGATGGCGCCAGCGGGCGCAGAGCCGCTCCCCCGCTCCCGTCCTCTCCCCGGAACGTGCCCGGATGCTCCTGAGGGCAGCTTTCCAGTTCTCCTCAGGGTCTCCCAGTGAACGCCCGCCGCTGCGGCGTCAGAGAGACGCCCGCCCGCCGCCCGGCCCGCGCCCGCAGCGTCACGCGCGGGGCTTTGGGGGAGCCGCCCGCCCCGCCCCCCGGGCCTTACGCCCCGCCCCCCGGGCCTTACGCCGCGTGCGTCGAGCGCGGAGCTTCTTGGGAGCCGCCCGCCCCGCCCCGTGGAGGGGCGTCGCTCCGCCACGCGCGGGGCCTCCTGGGAGCCGCCCGCCCCGCCCCCTGGCAGGGCGCCGCGTGCGTCACGCGTGGGGCCTCCCGGGAGCCGCCCCGCCCGCAGTCCGGAGCCGCGAACTACAGCTCCCGGCGGGCCTTGCGGCTGCCCGGGACCCGAACCGGGGTCGCGGCCGGCGGCCGGTGGGCTGCGAGGCAGCGGGGCGGCCTGGCCCGGCGCTGCGCAGCAGCCGAGGGGCGGGCGCCGCCGCGCGCGCTGGGACAGCCGGCCAACACTGGCCGTCAGCCTCGCCGCTGCCCCGCTCCCCTGCTCCCCGGGGCCGAGCGGGCGCGCGGAAACTCCGGGCAAGTGGGGGCCCGGGGCGGGTGCCCGGGCGGCCTCACGGAGCCGGGATGGTGGCAGGGAGCGGGCCCGGTGGCCGGGCGGGTGGCCCGGCCGGTGTGGACAGCGTGGGCGGCGGGCCTCGCGTCCCTACCCCAGGGCGGCTGCTCGTGCGAGTGCGCGTCCGCAGTCTGGGCCGGCACGCAGCGCGGGGCGCCGACGTCCGCAGGCTCTGGACGCCCCTGGACGCCCGGCTGCCGCAGCGGGTCCCGGCCGCCGGTCCCCAGTGACCCTTCCGGGTGGGCGGGTGGGCGGCAGCACCGGGTCCGCGGCCGGCCGGCAGGCAGTAACTGCATGTCTCGGCTCGTCTGGCCGCAGGGTTGGATCGTTTGGTGCTGGCGCTGGAGCTCAGCACGGCAGAGGCCAGTCCCAGGTCTCCAGGCATCAGGGTTACAGCCCGAGTCTCAAGGCGGGCGGCGGGGGACAGTGGGCGGCCAGACAGGTGAGCTCTTCACTGGCTGTGGCCTGATAGTTGGGGTTCGGTGCCTTTGCCCTAAATGAGGCCTGATGTCCCCTCAGAGGGGCTGTGTCTGTGTCTTGAGTGTGCTTGTGTGTGGGTGAGGGAGAAATCATTTTGCTTTTCCTTTGGGTTCAGAAATGATGGAGAAAAGCAGAAGTACCAGGTGGGCTCCTGATGGGGCCAGCAGACTTAAGGACAGACCAGCCCAAGTGCAGGAGCCCTGGCCCTTCTGGGAAGGTTCCTGGCTCCCCATTCCACTCTGACCTGTTGCTCCACATGCAACAAGTATCGGTCACTCTCCTGCCAAGGTCAGCCTGGAAGTCAGTGGGATGACCTCTCAGGCTGCAGTATGCCTGAGGGTCTCCATCGAGGTCACCAAGAGTAGTAGTGGTGACATGCCTCACTGTATGTCTTTTCCCCCAGAAGGTCTATTTATTTATTTATTTTTTTAATGGTACTGGGGATTGAACCCAAGGGCACTTAATCACTGAATCACATTCCCAGCCCTTTTATTTTTTTTTTTATTTTGAGACAGGGTTTCACTAAGTTCCTGAGGCTGACCTCCAACTTGTCATCTTCCTACCTCAGTCTCCTGAGCTGCTGGGATTGCAGGTGTGCTCCATGGCACCCAGCCCAGCAGGTGCCTTGGTGTATGCTGGGTCAGGTCTCCTTGCCCCTGTCCCAGGGCTTCACCCCATTTCCTAGGGGCTGGACTCCGCTGGCACCCAGGAGCCTGTGACATACCAGTGTTTGCCAGCAATTGTGCCACACACTTGAGTAGTGTTAGAGGCAAGCAGGGTTAAAGGGAGGGGGCAGTAGGAGGGCAGCCTCGTGTCCTGAATGTTCTCAGTTTCATGTAATGTTCTCCTGAATAAAGGACCCTGCATCTTTACTACACATGACTTAATATCTATGGCTGTATACAACTTTCCAATAAAATACTCACAGACAGTGGACAGCATCCTCCTGAGTTGTCCCAGTACTTTTGTCCTGTAAGGGACAGCCGTTGCTTGTAGAAAGGAGCTCTGATGGTCAGCAGCAGCCCTGAGGCCCACATGCTGAGTGTGTAAGACTGGCTGGCTGCCTGCTGCTTGGTTTGCTGTGTTCTGTGTCAGCAATGGCTGCTAGTTTCCCACAGGAAATCTTGGTGGCTGAGCACATTTGTGACCCAGGAAGTGGCAACTAAGTGCTTGGGATGCTGACTCAAGGCTGCTGTGTGCTGTGAGGTGAGTTCTGATTTTGTTGAAGCACAATTGCCAATTGAGGCTGCCTTCTCTGACTGCCCCATGGTGGACAGCTGAAGCACAGCCTTCCAGGTGTTGGGAGTCAGCCAGAGTATGGCTCTCGGTCCGGATGGATGGCAAAACCTAGGGTTGCTGGCAAAGGGAAGAAGTTGACAACTCTGTGGGCACTTTTCCCACTGAAATGGCTACATGCACTGCCCATCGTAGCATCTAGCACCCTGCAGCATGAGTATTGGCTTTGTGTTCACAAGCAGGAATGGTTGGCAGCTGTTTCTGTGGGTCGACACTAAGACCCCTGTACACCAAGGCTGTGATGGCTGCAGTTCTTGGACCCTGCTGTCAGGGTGGTGCTCCCTGGTGCCCCTCCACAGGCACTGGGTCGAGGCTTGTGCAGGGCTGTGGGCTGTTTCTGGGACACTTTGGCAGGTCTGTGTAGGGTATCTTTCATCTCTGTGGCAGCCTGGGCCCAGAGAGAGCCAGCGGAGGGTGGCAGTGGGAATCTAGCTTATGTGCTCAGGGCTCCCAGGTACTTCCAGGAAGGTGGGAGAAGTGCTCAGAGGATCCCTGCTCTCCAGGAAGGGCTGATGTGCTGCAGTCAGCGGGCTGTGGCAGGGTATTTCCTGGAGGCTGCAGAGTGATGAAGTGCCCTCCGGGCATCCCTGTCCAAGATTGTCTGTCACCAGGACAGGGCCCTCATTCCTGCCCTACATCAGGAATTCCTGTCTTGCAGGTGCCCTGGGAAGGGACTCACTTGAGGCCTGCAGTGTGGTCTGCCTGGGTGCATGGTGCTGCCCAGACGTCTAGGCCCCTTCCCAGACTTGCTGAGTTAGACAGCAGATCCACTCTCTGCTGTTCTTAGGCTGTGCCCAGTGCCACTGGGGGCCAGGTTCTCCCCAACCCAGCCCTGAGTGGTAGCTTGTTCATGGCCCAAGGAGGACGGTGATAGCAGGGAAGCCCAGGGATGAATCCTCTGTCAACAAGCTCCATTCTGAGGTAGACAGGCC
The DNA here is from genome assembly GCF_047511675.1 of Marmota flaviventris. NCBI lineage: Eukaryota > Metazoa > Chordata > Mammalia > Rodentia > Sciuridae > Marmota > Marmota flaviventris. The sequence continues at coordinate 606,814 of NC_092507.1, forward strand.
ACCTGCGAGGCCTCATGTCCCCTCGCTCTCTGTGAACAGTGGAGATGGGCAGGCTCCTCACTGGTGGTCAGGATCCCCATGCTGCCCTAAGAGTAGGGACTTCCCACATAGAGGGGAGGGAAAACCAAGAACCCCTGGGGTTCCCTTCCTTCAGGGTTATTACTGCTTCCCCATTCTTGACCTGTCTCTTCCCCACTCACTGCCCCGTGTACCTGGTGGGACCTTTTGAGATGAAGTAGTGTTTACCTTTTGGGTCACTGTAACCAAAATTCCTGACAAGAACAAGTTAGAGGAGGAAAAGTTTATTTGGGGCTCGTGGTTTCAGAGGTTCTGTCCGTAGATGGCCCACTCCATTGCTCTGGGCTTGAGGTGAGAGAGCACATCATGGGGACAGGCCCGGGTGAGAGGGAGGAAGAGACACCACTGTGGTTCCACATTAACAGGAGTTTTGGGGGGACACTTTATATCAAAACCATAATAAGTAGTGAGCCCTGAGACAAGGCACAGGGGCTCAAAGGCAGGGGGACATGACCAGCAATGACATGCTGGGCCCAGGAACGAAAGTGACAGAGGCCAGGCAGGGGTGAGGGAAAGTTGTCGGGTCTCCCTGAGAGGGTCCTAGGGTGCCAAATCCCTGTGTTTCTGAGTCCCAGAAGCCCTGTCCCTTGTCTGTCCCTGTGGTAACTATGAGAGGGTGGCAAGGGGGCTTTATCAGAAGACCAGCTCAGGCAGAGGCCCTAACCAGGGCTGTGATGCCATGTAGCACGGAGGGTGCTGCCTCTGAAGACCTCTGGCATGGGCTGCTTCAGGGAAGGAGCCCTGGGGGCCACCATGACTGGTGCTTCTCTGTTCTCACCCCTTGGCACCCAGGGGGCAAGCAAGCGTACCAAGCCCTGTGTGCGCTCCTCCAGGTCCTCCCTTCTTGTCCAGGCAGTCCTGGGTGTCAGTGGGTGCTGGTTATTCAACTAAGCCCGTCCCACGTCCTGCCCGGCTGCGGTCCGTCTCTGGTGGGCTCATCTGAGTGATAGTCTTCCAGAATGTGGCAGTTTGCGGGCTAGGGCTGAGGGGAGTTGTTTGGCTGTTCTAAAACTACCAGGTGTGGTGGCAGGCAGATGCTGTCACAGGCTCGACTACCTGGTGGCCTTCCTGCTAGGCAGTTGTCAGCTGAGGTGTGGTCCCAAGTTTCTCCAGACATTGCCAGACACCCTCCACTTTGATCTCCCTGCCTCTGTCCATTCTCCTGAGGGAGAGGTTGGGCACAGGCCTTGTTGGCATTCATGCTTGGGGCACCCCCCCCCCCCCATGTCTTGTAAAAGGCCCAGCAACAAGTGGCCAGTTGGGCGATAGCTGGCAGGCAGACATGGCAGCTGGCCTGGGCAGGCAGGCTCAGGCTGGGAAGCTGGGTTCACAGAGGCCAGCAAGCTGCTTGGCTGTAGAATGACCACAACATCAACTCCCAGTACTTGGGTCTTTTCCTGCTCCAAGTCTTCTCTGTGCTGGGCCAGGTTCTCTGTCACAGGCCCCCTGCTGGTATAGCCTCCTGCTGGGCCTGTGGTTGCCTGTAACAGGGGTATGGGGTGTGGACTGTCTCCTCAGTTTGCCTCCCAGCTGTGATTAGGGTGACGGGTTCCTGGCAGGAGGGAGGGTGTGTGTGTATATCATGGAGGTCAGTGGGCTGGTGGGGGGTCACCGTCTCTACTTCCCCTGCCTCTGCCATGCCTGCAAGGAGGGCCCTGTGCAGAGGAGACTGGGGAAGGGTGGGGATGCCTGCCCTGGCTGAGCCTGTGCTTTCCCAGGATCTCCGTGGACAGAAGCTGAACTCGTTGCCAGGGCCCAGGGAGCAGAAGCCCAGCACAGACTGCCCCTAGCTGGTGACTCTGCAGATCAGGCAGTGGGGAGCCACTTGGTCCTGCTGGAGAAAGGTGTGACGTCCCTCCCAGATAGCTTTCATGGGGACTGGAGTGTTTCCAGCAAAAGGTCAAGGGAGCTGGGCCAGCTAGTGGAACTGGGCCCCAGGGCCAGGTGTAGCTGTGCTGCCTGATGACTTCCAGTGCTGGGATGTGGTGAGCACACAGTGTGTGGGTGAGGCAAGAGTGGCCTAGCCGGCTGGGCCCCTGGGACAGGGGGTCTGCTAGTTGTCCCAGGAGCACAAGCTTCCTGGGCGCCGGAGTTTTACTCGCTGTCATGCAGTCAGTGATTGTGGAGGCCAGCAGGGGCTAGCCAGCCAGGGATATGGCCATGAGTGGGCATGGGGGCAGCCCTTGGAGGCCCTGCCTTTGTGGGCTTGCTGCCTGGGCAAGGGAGTTGAATGGCATTGTGTGGGGCATCCTGGTGGCCCTCAGGGCAGTGAGGAGCTGCTCTGGCTGTACTCGTGGTAGCAGAGATGTGGGTGGCACCGCTGTACAGGCTGCAGAGGTGGCTAGAAAGGCAGAGCTGATTGCCACACCTGACTAGCCTGGTGGCTGCCCACCAGACACCCCCCCCTCCTGGACTCGCAGGTGCCCAAGAGCCTGGGGCTGTCTGGGCCTGAGGCATCACTAGAGCCACTGGTGCTGTGCCTTCTGGCCTTGGGCCTCAGTGCCACACCTTGGCAGGGTCCCAAGATCCCAGAGAGGGGAGGTCCCAGACCAGTGCGGTGCTCTCAGGACGTCTCAGGACGGCTCCTAGTTGTCCCTGGTTCAGGAGAGAGTGAGCTTTAATCCTCCTGTTTCTATGCCAGCCCTGGTGGTCCTGGGTGATGGGCAGCAGGGAGAACTGCCCAACGCTGAGTTGACCAGATGATTCACGTCCCTGAGGATCTGAAGCAGGTACAGACCAAGAGCTGGACACAAGCTTTGGACTGGTGCTGGGATGGCCTGCGGGCTTCCCGCCTCTGCCTCTAGCTGCAGGCAGAGCTGCAGTGGGGGCCTCCTGTGCCCACCTGTGGCTTCCCAGGAGGCAGAGTGTTTCCAGGACTGGCTGGCCCAGCAGACTGAGTGTCAGGCTGGGGCAGGAACAGGGACCTGAAGCAGGGCCCAGTTGGAGGGTGATGTGTTCATCTCTCCCCTCGTCACTCTCGGGCCTAGGCTGCCTCTGTTCTGTGGCTGGGCAAGGCCCTCAGGCCCCATCTGGAGCTGGAGGGACATTGGCTGATCGACGGCATCCCCTGCAGCTTCAGCCGCACCAGCCAGCCAGGGCAACCCCCAGCCGCGGTTGGAAGCTGAGCAGGAGTGCTGTCCCCTACTCTGGGGGGAGCTCCTTCGCAAGCCAGGGGCCGGACACTTAAATGAGAGCGTACATGTGACTCCTGCGTGGTCCCTGTGTCCCTGTCCCCCCCACCCCCTTCACGTCCTGTCTTTTAGCTGCATTTGTATTAACAAGTCTTCCTTCAAGATTAGCTCAATACAGAATTCTCAGGCCGTAGGTCTGAAGGAACGCCTGGGACCAGCCTCGTGGTTGGCTTCCTAAGGCTGTGACTTGGCTTGTTGCTTTTGCAAACTTGCTATACGTGTAGTGCCTGTAGCGGCCTCTCTCACACTAGGCTCTTGTCCTCCAAGCTGTTTGTGAACTTTGCATTGCTATCATTCATGGTGAGGTGGGTTCGTGCTCCCTTGGGGACTAAAACCTCGCTGTAGGTCCCAGTACTCCCTGAAGGACCCCGGCAGGTGCTTCTGTAAGTGTGCCACCTTAGACCAGGCCAGACTTCTCCAGAGTAGGTCCTAATAGGGCCATGTGCCCTCACTGTGCTGTCCCCGACTTGCGGGGGCCCAGGGCTGTGCCCTTCCTGTGAACGTCCTGGTGGTGCTGTGTGGGCTGGTGTCTGGTGAGCCTGCGTCCTGCCCAACTTGCTGCTTGTCTGACTTTCTCGTGGGGCTGTGGGGGTTCTTTCCCTGTTCTGGATGCAAGTCATGGGGGCCGTGCTCTGCGCAGCTCACCTCGGGCCCTGCTGCCTGTGCAGTTGCCAGATGGGGTCCTGTTGAACAGCAGCCCTCCACTCAGTACCTGTCTAACTAGGCTACACAAAGAAATAGTCTGTTTTCTCCCAAAGGCTGAGTTGTTTTACCTTATCAATCAACTAGCTGGGGTGTGGCTCAGGCAGAAGCCGGCCTAGCATGAGCGAGGCCCTGGGTTCCATCCCCAGCACCTAGGAACCACCAGCAACCAGCCAAAATCCTAAATAAACCAACCGACTGAAACCAGGTTACTAGCATGTGCCGCACCCTGCTCAGTCTGATTGCTGTCCCTCTTCCAGGCCAGGTTCCCTGTCCACCTTGTCTCCTGGCCTCCCCTGGTGCTGACCTGTGTACCTGTGCTCCCACCTCCCCTGGACCCAGGCCATTTGTTCCTACTCCCTGCCCCTCTGCCTCCCCCTTTTGTGTTGGTGCTTTCTGCTCCTGGCCTGCCCTCTCTCCCAGGTGGCCCTTTAGACAGGTGTCTGTGGGTAGGCTGGGCCTGGCCTCCTGACATGGCCTGAGGGTGCTCTCTGCTTACAGGTCCTGAACAGCCCCTTGCACCATGGACCCTGACCCCCAGGCAGGTGTGCAGGTGGGCATGCGAGTGGTGCGTGGCGTGGACTGGAAGTGGGGCCAGCAGGATGGCGGCGAGGGCGGCGTGGGCACCGTGGTGGAGCTCGGGCGCCATGGCAGCCCCTCCACCCCAGACCGCACAGTTGTCGTGCAGTGGGACCAGGGCACTCGCACCAACTACCGCGCCGGCTACCAGGGTGCCCACGACCTGCTGCTCTATGACAATGCGCAGATTGGTGCGTGGCAGCACGGGTGGTGGGAGGGCCAGTGTGCCCTGGTGGGTCACTGCCGCTGACCCTACCCTGCCCCCAGGCGTCCGCCACCCCAACATCATCTGCGACTGCTGTAAGAAGCATGGGCTGCGGGGCATGCGCTGGAAGTGCCGCATTTGCTTCGACTACGACCTCTGCACCCAGTGCTACATGCACAACAAGCACGACCTCACCCACGCCTTTGAGCGCTACGAGACAGCCCACTCACGCCCGTGAGTCCCCCCCGCCAGCCTCAGGGAAGCACAGGCCCTCCTCAGCCACGTGGAGGTGTGTGGATGGCTTCTCTGTGCTGGCACCCCTTGGTGCAGCTGCAGCCTGCGTCACTGAGTGCGGCCTGTGTGTGGCCATGCCAGCAGCAGTGGCATTGAAGCAGCGAGCATTCCCGTGGAGGTGCCAGGCCTGGCATCGTGGCCTCTGGCAGGGCAGCCCACTCTGGACCCAGCCCTGTGGCACAGCATGGGTGCTGGCTGTCCAGAGTGCTGTGCTGTAGTCAGAGGGTCTGTGCTGAGAGGGCGCTCCGCTGTGCTGGAGCAGGCACCCAGAGGCACCACCCCTGTTCCCTGATGCCAGCTGTCTCCTGGAGCCTCCCCCTGTGTGTTCCAGGGCCCAGTGGCTGTGTGCTGCTGGCCAGGCCAGGCCCCACCCACTGGGAGGGCAGGCTTATCCAGACTACACAGGAGGCTGTGCCCTGAGGGTCAGCCTGAGTCCCCTCCCAGCCAAGGGCATCTGATAGCTCCCACAGAGCCTTCCCCCTGAGTGTGGAAGGCACTGCCCTTCTGGGAAGGGCATTCATGGGCAGGAACTGGGTGCCAGGACACCCATCTGGTAGATCCCACCTGGTGTGGGAAGGAGCCTGGGGGTGGAGGAGCTAGTCTGGGCAGGGCAGGGCAGGGGCCTGACCGTAATACCTCTCTCCTGCATGGCTCAGGACTCACTCTCTTGCAGTGTTACCCTGAGTCCCCGCCAGGGTCTCCTTAGGATCCCACTAAGGGGCATCTTCCAGGGTGCAAAGGTGGTGCGAGGCCCCGACTGGGAGTGGGGCTCACAGGATGGTGAGTGGTGGCCGGAGGGAGAGATGGGAGGTGAGGCAGTTGGCTATGGCTCAGCCTTGAGGCTCAGCTTTGGGGTGGGGACACTGTCTCCCCAGGAGGGGAAGGCAAGCCAGGTCGTGTGGTGGACATCCGTGGCTGGGATGTGGAGACAGGCCGGAGTGTGGCCAGTGTGACATGGGCAGATGGGACGACCAATGTGTACCGCGTGGGCCACAAGGGCAAGGTGGACCTCAAGTGTATAGGCGAGGCAGCTGGCGGCTTCTACTACAAGGAGCACCTCCCCAGGCTGGGTATGGGACTGGCCCCACCAACACTGGCTGCCCTCCTGCCCTGGTTGGGCAGGGGCTAGCCTGTGATGTCCTGGGTGGGGGTGCTGCCTGAGGCCTGGCCTGCCAACCCCCCCCCCCAGGCAAGCCAGCAGAGCTGCAACGCAGGGTGAGTGCCGACGGCCAGCCCTTCCAGCGTGGGGACAAGGTCAAGTGTCTGTTGGACATAGACGTCCTGAGGGACATGGAGGAAGGCCATGGCGGCTGGAACCCCAGGATGGCAGAGGTGAGCTGCCTCCCCACTGAGCCCTGTGTGCCCTCCCCTCCCAAGCCCTCTGGACCCCCAGCCATAGTCTCTGCGACCTGCCACAGTTTATCGGACAGACGGGCACCGTGCACCGCATCACCGACCGTGGGGACGTGCGTGTGCAGTTCAACCACGAGACCCGCTGGACGTTCCACCCCGGGGCTCTCACCAAGGTGCCTAGGGGCTAGGCTGAGCCTCATCCATTCACTTCTGTAACCCTTCCATGTACTTAGGCAGCCCTGGGAGTGGGCAGGCAGGATTATGGCCCTGGTGCCCCCATGAGTCCCCAGATCTGAAAGAAGGGGCAGCCTGGTGGGTGAAGGTGGGGCCGAGGAAAAGGGGATCCAGGCATGAAGAGACCCAGAGGAGGGCCAGGCACCCTGAGGCTGCAGCAGGCAGGCCAGGGTCTGTCTGTCCTGAGGATGGAAGAAAGGTGGACACCATAGTAGGCTGGAAGTGGGGTACTGGGCTTGGTTTCTAAGATGCTACCTGTGAGTGGGAGGTGGATGCTGGGCCCAGGTTGGTGGGCACTAGCAGCGTGGACAAGGTGGACACAGTGAGCTGCCTGGAAAGCAGGACTTGGGGGATGGAGGACAGAGGGAGCAGGTGTTGGGGCGGGCATTCAGAGCATTCAGCTCTGAACTTGGAGAGCTTTGAGGGGGCACTGCAGAGCAGCGCAAGCCCCTGTGCTCCTCGCAGGGGAGGGGGAGGGGCGCCACCCTTGGCTCCGCCCCTACGTCCGGGGCCCCGCCCCACGCCGCTGCCAAGCTGCCGGCAGTCGGGTCGATGTACCGGCCGCGTGGGGCTTCACACCTCCCCAGAGCCGGCTTTTGTCTGATCGGGATGCCGCTGCCCAGCTGCTTCCCCAGCTGTCGCCCCCGATCCTCTGGGGCTGGGCCACCTGGGGCTGCTTTGGTCACCTATGGTCCTTGTCCAACCAGACCCTTAGGCTGTGCTTGGCGCAGGAACTGGGGTCAGGTTCATGCCTGCCTGACCTGTGGAGCTTGTTGGGGGTACCCTCCCCCACCATGGGCGGCCACATGTGGCCGGGGGGAGTCCCTTACGTGCTTCTCTGTCACCCAGCACAACTCCTTCTGGGTGGGCGATGTGGTTCGTGTCATCGATGACCTGGACACTGTGAAGCGACTGCAGGCTGGGCATGGCGAGTGGACAGATGACATGGCCCCTGTGAGTCCCCTTGCCCGTGTTGTGACCTCCCCTGCTAAGACTTCCTGTGACCCTACATTTCTCCCTCAGGCCCTGGGCCGCATTGGGAAAGTGGTAAAGGTATTTGGAGATGGGAACCTGCGTGTGGCAGTCGGTGGGCAGCGGTGGACCTTCAGTCCTTCCTGCCTGGTGGCTTACCGACCAGAGGAGGACACCAATCTGGACGTGGCTGAGCGTGCCCGGGAGAACAAAAGTGTGCACCAGCCCTGGCAGCCTGGGGGAGGCAGGGTGGCCCTTGGCCATCACTTACCCAGTTTTGCCCCCAGGTTCACTGAGTGTGGCCCTGGACAAGCTGCGGGCTCAGAAGAGTGATCCAGAGCACCCAGGGAGGCTGGTGGTGGAGGCAGCGCTGGGCAATGTGGCCCGGGCTCTTGACCTGCTGCGGAGGCACCCAGAACAGGCAGGCCCCTTCCCTGACCTCCTCCCAGTGGCCAGCAGGAAGGCCAGAAGGTGGCAGGTCCTGAACTCACTTGCTCGCTCTCCTGACAGGTGGACACCAAGAACCAGGGCAGGACTGCCCTGCAGGTGGCTTCGTACCTGGGCCAGGTGGAGCTCGTGCGACTGCTGCTGCAGGCAAGGGCAGGCGTGGACCTGCTGGATGATGAGGGCCACACTGCACTGCACTATGCAGCCCTGGGGTGAGGCTGGGTAGGCTGCTGGGGTCCAGAGGGGCCGCGCCTGTGGGTCCAGCCAGCACAGTGCTCCCTCCTACTCCCTCTCCCACCAGGAACCAGCCTGAGGCTGCCCGGATGCTCCTGAGTGCAGGGTGTGGGGCAGATGCCCTCAATGGTGCCCGGAGCACAGCGCTGCACTTGGCTGTGCAGAGGGGCTTCCTGGAGGTGGTGAGGATCCTATGTGAGCGCGGCTGTGATGTCAACCTTCCTGTGAGTGTTGGTCCCCAGGTGCCCTTGACCCTAACCAACCCTGGATTAAGGAGGCAGCTTGACTCCAGGGACAGTCACCTCTCAGTGACCACTGGCCCCTACTGGCAGGATGCCCATGCCAATACGCCTCTGCACTCTGCCATCTCCGCGGGGGCCGGCGCCAATGGCATCGTGGAGGTCCTCACCGAGGTTCCGGGCATCAACGTTGCTGCTGCTGACAGCCAGGGCTTCACACTCTTGCACCATGCGTCCCTCAAGGGCCACGCGCTGTGAGTGTGGGGTGGGCACCAGTGGCTGCCAGGCTTTGCCCTGCCACCTGGCCACCCCGGGAACAGCCCAAGGCTGGGGATGATCTCCCTGCTCTCACAGAGCCGTCAGGAGGATTCTGGCACGGGCCCGGCAATTGGTGGACGCCAAGAAGGAGGACGGCTTTACCGCGCTGCATCTGGCTGCCCTCAACAACCACCGTGAGGTGGCTCAGATCCTCATCCAAGAAGTGCGTGCAGGGTCCCCCCACACACACACACTGGAAGGCAGGGGCCCAAGGGGGTCTCTGGGCTGAGTTTGCCCCCCACTCCCCAGGGCCGCTGTGATGTGAACGTGCGCAACCGGAAGCTCCAGTCCCCATTGCACCTGGCCGTGCAGCAGGCCCATGTGGGGCTGGTGCCCCTGCTGGTGGATGCTGGTTGCAGTGTTGACACCGAGGATGAGGAGGGGGACACGGCCCTGCATGTGGCGCTGCAGCGCCATCAGCTGCTCCCCCTGGTGGCTGACAGGGCTGGGGGGGACCCAGGGCCCTTGCAGCTGCTGTCCAGGGTGAGGAAGTGAGGAGTGGGTGCTGGAGAGGTGGGCCCACCTTCTATCTCTGGTGACGGGCCAGGGAGTCAGGCTCTGGGGAAGGGGGCAACTTGGGGTGGGGGCATGATTTAGAGAAGCCATTCTGTGCAACCCTTGTGGGGATTCTGCACTGCTGGCCATCATGGGGAGGGGATGGTGTGGTAGCCCGGGTGGCATCTTAGAACTTATTCTTTAGGTTGCCTAGCAAGGGCACCTCTCTTGCCTGCCCTCTACACTGTTCCTGGAGCTGACAGCTTCATGCAGGAAGGGGGTACCCTTGGCTTCCCCCCCCCCCCGAGGATAGGGGTGCCCCTTGCACAGGCTGCTGGGGCTGCCTGGCGCCCCAGAGGCTTCCCTCAGGCCTGCGCCAGCGCCCATCCTCAACAACATCTGTCCTGCTGCCCAGCTACAGGCCTCAGGCCTCCCAGGCAGCTCGGAGCTGACGGTGGGTGCTGCGGTGGCATGCTTTCTGGCACTGGAGGGTGCTGATGTGACCTATTCCAACCATCGTGGCCGAAGCCCTCTGGACCTGGCCACAGAGAGCCGTGTGCTCAAAGCTCTGCAGGGCTGCGCCCAGCGCTTCCGGTAGGCCGCACCACCAGGGGGGAGCCCTCCACAGCCAGGGGCCTTTTCAAGCCCCCTCCTCCAACTGCAGGGAGCGACAGGCAGGCGGCGGCGGGAGCGCGGTCCCGGGCCCCAGGCACGTGCTCAGCACTCCCAACACGGTGACGAACCTGCACGTGGCTGCCACTGCGGGGCCCGAGGCTGCTGAGTGCCTGGTGTGCTCGGAGCTGGCGCTGCTAGTTCTGTTCTCGCCGTGCCAGCACCGCACTGTGTGCGAAGGTGAGTGGGGGCCGCCGAGGGCCGGGGCGTCTCGGGCCGCCCCGCCCCGCCCCGCCCCTCCCAACCGCGCTGCTCTCTGCAGAGTGCGCGCGCCGGATGAAGAAGTGCATCAGGTGCCAGGTGGTCATCAACAAGAAGCTGCGTCCAGGTAGGCGGGTGGGGCCCTGCCGCGCGCGCGCACGCCCACCCACCCGGATTTACCCGCCTGCGGCTGACTCCTCCCCACCCGGTCCCCCGCAGACGGCTCCGAGGTGGCAAGTGCTACCCCGGCGCCTGGTCCGCCGCGGCAGCTGGTGGAGGAGCTTCAGAGTCGCTACCGGCAGATGGAGGAGCGCATCACCTGCCCGATCTGCATCGACAGCCACATCCGCCTTGTGTTCCAGTGTGGCCATGGCGCGTGCGCACCCTGCGGCGCCGCGCTCAGCGCCTGTCCCATCTGCCGCCAGCCCATCCGCGACCGCATCCAGATCTTCGTGTGAACCGCGGCCCTCTGGAGCTGCCTCGCATCCCTGTGTTTTATAAAAAGATTCTCGGACTTTGCCGCCTGCTGCCTGCCTGCCTGGGGGCACTGGGCGGGCCGTGGGGTCCTGAGCGGCACGGGCGGGTGAGCCTGGGGTGGCCCTCGCCGCCCTGCTGCTGCTCCTGGGTCGACTCTGCCCCGGGGCGGAAACACCACCGGCGCGGCACGACACTGACCCAGGCCCCGCGCTGGCCTTCTGCCAAACGGGGTGGCCCTTCCTCCCCTGGAAGGCCAAGGCCCACCTCGACCCCCCGCCCCGCCAGGAGCTTTTGGTGTCCCGGGCCTCCTGGGTGGGTGCCGAGTCTCGGGCCGGGCTCTCGTTGGTGGTCTCGGGAAGTGGAGCAGGGGCGAAGGGAACACGGTCCTGTGGAAGAGGCAGGGCGCCTGCCGAGGGAGGCCGGTTTGTTGGAGCAGATATGTAGCCACGAAGAGGGGAGTCCTGCATGCAGCGCTTTCCAAGAACCACCCGCACTGCTCAGCCCGGCCGCCCGCCAGCTGTTTGGCGCTGTCCCCGCTGGCCAGAACGCCGCTGTCACCCTGGGCCCGAAGCCGGCATGGAGGATGGGGAGGGACAGGACGTTGACCATATCTGGCCCGGAGCAGACAGCTCCTCGACCTCACCCCCAACTCCCAGCCCCTTACCCCCAGCTGCCCCGGCGTCCCCCAGGATCCCGCCTTCCCGCCAGCATTGCCTTCGGCCGCCCCGTCGAGCCTTCCAGGCTGAGCACCGCTCCCCACCCCCAGCCAGGGCCGTTCCAGACCTCCACGCCCGGCGTCTGGCCTGGCTTCCCGGCTTCCCGGCTCCAAGAACCCCCTCCCCGCGGCCTGGCGGGGGATTCCCGGCCCTGCACCCTCCCCACCTCCAGCCAGCCTCCTCGGGGGTCCCTCCCGGCCCAAGGCCCGCCCCTCCGCCAGCCCCTTCCCGGGTTTTCGCGGGACCCTCGAAGCTCCCTACGCCTTGCCCTCTGCGGGCCCTCGCCGCCTGCCCCTTCAGCCGCCCGATACTCACTGCCACGTCCCCTTGCTCTGCGTCCCCTCCCCTCTCGCGGGGACGCTTTTTGAGCTGGCTACAGGGTCACGATGCGCTTCGCTCCCGGGTCTCACTGGGGGTTCACGGGGTTGGGGTGGAACTCCACTTGGGGGAAAAGCCAACCCGTCATGAAGTCTCACCGGCATGGGGCCCCCGACTGACGCCACTTTAAGCGCGAGCCCAGGGGCCTATCCCACTCCAAGCGACCCCACCCAGCAGGCCGTGTCTGGGCCACCGCCACCGGCCACAGGTCCTGAGTCCCGGAAGCCCCCGGGGGCGCCCGTTGCCGCTCCCCGACAGGCCAGCTGGTTCCCCTCATGGGCGCCGCGCCCCCCCACCCCCCCACTGGGCTGTAACCCGAGCCGCCCGCCGTCGCCTCCCCTCCCCGCTCCTCGGCGGCTCCATGGCCCAGGTCCCCGCGCCGCGCTGCCCCAGCGGCCCCGAGCCCGACAGCGAGTCTGCCATGGGCCGCGGGGCCTGCGTCCCCCCGAAGGTGTCAGGGGCCGTCCAGGACCGCCGGCTCGGGGCCGTGCTGGGCGGGCTGTGCCTGCTCCCCGCGCTCCTGCTGCTGGCCCGGCTGGGGGCCCCTGCGGCGCAGGCCTGGAGCGCAGCGCAGGTGAGCTGGGTGGAAGGCAGGTGCGCGAGTCGGTCCGGTCTGCGGCCCGGCGGTGCCCCCTGGGGTGGGGGTCTGTGGATGCGGATGTGAGTCCCTAGGTCTGAGCGTGACCGGAGGTGGGAGGCTGCATCTGTCTCCGGCTCCGCCCACTCCCACCGGCTCTCAGTAACCTTTTTCTCTCGCTCAGGCAGAAAACTTAAAATGGGGGGGGGGGCTGTCCAAACCCTCCATCACCCCATTGCTCTTCCACCCCCCCTTTCCACAGTCCCTTTTCCGTACCAACTCTGGGGTGTGGGGACTGTCCCTACGACTTCCCCATGCCCACTTTCTTCCCGTGAAGAGAGAGGCCTATACGCTGGATGCACCAGGGGTCCCTACAGCCCAGGTCCCCAGCCCATCTTCCCCGCTCGTGCCCCGAAAACGCCGCTACACGTTGACCCCGGCCAGGCTGCGCTGGGACCACTTCAACCTCACCTACAGGTGCGACCTGGCCCTAGGGTGGGGGCTCGGCCACAGCCTAGCCCCTGTCCCTGACCTTGACCCTCACCCCAGGATCCTCTCCTTCCCTCGGAATCTGCTGAGCCCCCGTGAGACTCGCCGGGGCCTGGCTGCTGCTTTCCGGATGTGGAGCGACGTTTCCCCCTTCAGTTTCCGTGAGGTGGCCCCTGAGCAGCCCAGCGACCTGCGGATAGGTGGGCGCTGTGCCCCTGCCCCTGCCCAGCCCAGTGGGCTCTATCTCAGCCCTCCCCTCTCCACAGGCTTCTACGCAGCCAACCACACGGACTGCCTGGTCTCTGCTCTGCACCACTGCTTTGACGGTCCCACGGGCGAGCTGGCCCACGCCTTCTTCCCACCGCACGGTGGCATCCACTTTGACGACAGCGAGCACTGGGTCCTGGGCCCCACACGCTACAGCTGGAAGAAAGGTGCCCCGCCTCCCATGGGTGCACTGTCCGCACCAGGGTGGCTGTGTGGAGAGGGCTTGGGGGCAGAGCAGGGGTTCCTGGGGTGTGGAGGGTCCTGTTCTTTGGGGTTAAGCAGGCAAGGGAAGGGAGGTTGTGGGGCTGCTGCTGGTTCCGGCAGCCCTGAGACTGCCTCCCCCATGCTGCTGGAGGGGAGCTGGGGCTGCATTCCTGGGGACCGAGCTCACCGCCCAGGCAGAACATTCTTATCTTTCCTTGGCTGTGGCCAAGGGTGGCTCCACACCACACTCCAGCAGATGTGCTGGGCCTAGGGGTCAGGCCTGAGGGCTGCAGGGCCAGGCTGGGGCTCCAGGGAGCTAACTCACAGGGTCAGCAGGTGTGTGGCTCACAGACCTGGTGCACGTGGCAGCCCACGAGATCGGCCATGCACTGGGCCTGATGCACTCCCAGCACAGCCGGGCACTCATGCATCTCAACGCCACGCTGCGTGGCTGGAAGGCACTGTCTCAGGACGAGCTGTGGGGGCTGCACCGGCTCTACGGTGAGTGTCTTGGAGAAGGTGGTGTGGAGGGGTGGGCAGGCTTGAGGTGGGCCCTGAACCAGGCTGCCCTTCCCTCAGGCTGCCTGGACCGGCTGTTTGTGTGTGCGTCCTGGGCACGGAAGGGCTTTTGTGACACCCGCAGGAGGCTCATGAAGAGGCTGTGCCCCAGCAGCTGCGACTTCTGCTATGGTGACGGCTGGGGCAGGGGCTGGGGCAGGGTCACATGCCTGGGTCTTCCAGTTGTGGCCCCAGTCTGGGGAGGGGCACACTGATGTGACACCTTCCCCTGCCATGTGCAGAGTTTCCCTTCCCCACGGTGGCCACCACCCCATCACCCCCCAGGACCAAAACCAGGCTGGTGCCAGAGGGCAGAAATGTGACCTTCCGATGTGGTCAGAAGATCCTCCACAAGAAAGGCAAAGTGTAGTAAGTGACCACTGCTAGCCAGGCCCATCCTGGGGGGAATCTGTCTAGGGTCCAAGTTGTAGGGGGTGGAGCTGCCCAGGGTCCTACAGGATGAGGGGGGATGTCCTGGGGGCTCAGGCTGCCTTCAGGGGCACAGGGCAGGTATGCAGGACCCTCCTCCCACAGCTGGTACAAGGACCAGGAGCCCCTCGAATTCTCCTACCCTGGTTACCTGGCCCTGGGTGAGGCTCGCCTGAGCATCATCGCCAACGCTGTCAACGAGGGCACGTACACGTGTGTGGTCCGCCGGCACCAGCACGTGCTCACCACCTACTCCTGGCGTGTCCGAGTGAGGAGCTAAGCTCGTCTCCTGGGCCACAGAGGCCTGACAGATAAAGCTCTGTGTTTGATGTGTCTGTGCCATTTCTTGGGTGGGTGGCCCTCATCTGGCCTATCACTGGGATGTGGGGATTCTGAGGGGCACAGACTCTAAGAATAAGGATATGACCTTCAAGATGAGAACAGCCTTGCCAAGACAGCCTCAGGAACACAGCGGGGCAAACTAAGGCCCAAGTGCCCACAATATCACCTGGGGTGGGTGCTGAGGACCAGTTTTGAGGGTGGTACAAGCCCAAGGCAAGTGGTGGGCACCTGCTGCTGCACAAGGCTAACACTCCTTGATTAGATCAGGAGCAGGACACCAACCCAACGGGAAGGACCAGCCCACATGGGGTCCCTTTTGATCCAGTCATCCCCAAGCCCAGGCAGCCAGAAGCCCTCCTCCTGGGTGCACCCAGGGGACGCAGTTTGGGGCCAGCTGGCTGCAAGGCCACCCCAGAGCGCCCCTCAAGCCTAACTGCTGGATCTCAACAGGAAGGCATGTGCATGAAGCACGCTGTGGCTGAGGCTGCCCCACGCCCAGGGCTGAGGACGGGACCTAAACCTGTGGACAGGGCTAGTCTGAAAGCCTTGCTTGTCTACGCAGACAGGCCTCCAGCCCCAAGATGGACAAGCAGTGAACCCCGAGCTGCTCTAGTCCAAGCTGGCTCATGGGGAGGGGTGTCCATTCACACTGGCATCTGTAGACATGCGCCCTTCCCCACTGGGCACGTCAACACAGCTGAAAGCAGTCAGCCTTTCCTTCCACAGCAAGGAAAATGCAATTTAATTCTACAAATGTACAAATCAAAATAATATAAAAATCACCACGTGGAAGCCAAGTGAGAGGAGGCGCGCCCAGCCTGGGGTCAGCCCTGGCTGAGGTCTGGGTCCTCACCACCAGCCAGGCTGCTGAGCTTCAGAACTTGAGGCTGAAGCCAGGGCCTGCAGCCGAAGCCCCCTGGTTGGTGGTGGTGAGGTGGAAGCCCGTCTCCTTCAGGTCATCGTCCCCCTGCAAAGTGAGGTGGATACTGTGAGGGCTGTGACCCACACAGCCCAGCCCCCTGGGGACCCTGTGGGCTTTGCCCCTCACCAGCTGGCTGTAGCCCAGGCCACCCTCAGGGGGCCGGGGGCTCGTGCCCCGCTTCACCCTCTGCTGCTCGCTCTTGGCAGGCCATGTGGGGAACATCGAGGGGTCAATGGGGAGAGGGGTCTCGCGGAAATATTCGTGCTTGAGGCCATCTTCGGCATTGATCCTCCTCCCGGGAAAGTAGGTCAAGAACCTGGAAGAAACAGCTTTGGGGCACTGGGCACCATGTGGGAGGGGGTGCGGTGTGCATGGTTGCCTCAGGGCCCAGAGCCCAGCCTGTGTTGACCAGGTGGGTGCTGTGGGCACGCAGGGGTGGGAGGCCAAGGGGGTACCCGCCACCTAGAGCCTCCAGTGTACCCTGAAGGGCTGGGTGTGCAGGATCAGGGTGTGAGTCACTAGGGCAGCTGTGGAAGGGTGTAAGCAGCTCAGGGCTGGTGCTCCTGCAGCTGCAGACCAGTCATCTCTGGGACTCACTTGTTCATGAGGTCGAAGCCCTGGTCTGAGAGCAAGGCCCCAAAGCGCTTGCGAAGGTTGTTGTAGGGATGTTCACTGAAGGTCATCTTCTTGACAGCTGGGAGGTCATTGTAGCCAGGCCAGATCTTCTCACTAGGTGTCCCCAGGTCCTGGAAGACAGGGATGCCTGAGCTGAACTGCCCTGCCCTGCCAGGAAAGATCCTGCCCACTGGCCTATGGCACTGATACCTGAGTCATGGTTCTCAGTGAGGACAGGTCACTGAGAGGCCACACTGTGGCCTCGGGACTGCAGCCCAAACCCATCCTGCACACACCCTGCTGCTGCTCCTCACAGTGCCAGTTGACCAGAAGGGCCAACATCCCCAGCACGGCGTGGTCCCCATACCCACCTTAAACACCTTGTTGATCTGATCAATTTCCGACTTCCCAGGGAACAGGGGCTTCTGTGTTAGCAGCTCTCCGAAGATGCAGCCCACTGACCACATGTCAACAGCTGTGGAGTATTCCTAGGAGTCCAGAGGACACGGTTCAGGCCCCTGGGCCAGTGTCCCTGGAGTCCACCTTGAGGCAAAGGAGGGTCTCAGACCTGATATTCACCTTGGCGCCAAGCAGCAGCTCTGGGGCCCGGTACCACAGGGTCACCACGACCGGGGTGTAGGCTTTCAGGGGCGACCCATACTCCCGAGCCAGGCCAAAGTCACCCACCTGAAGAAACAGAGGGCAAGCTGTGAGGTGTGGCGGGGACAGGACCCCTGGGAGGGGCTGCCGGGGCCTACCTTGAGGATGCCGGCGTGGCTCAGCAGCAGGTTGGACGTCTTGAGGTCCCGGTGCAGGATCCAGTTGTCATGCAAATGCTTCACCCCACGCAGCAGCTGGATCATCAGGGTCTTTACCTCCCCTGGCAAGTGACAGGGTCACACTCATGGCCCACCCACCGAGAGCCCCCCAGAGGCCCAGGGCCCTCAAGGGTTATCTATGCCCTCAGTAGCAACCAGAGACTTCTGGGAGATGGTTATCTGAGAATGCTTCCAGCCCAGGGTGGCCCTTGTGCCTACTGGTCACTGCACACCACAGAGTGTCACCACGGTCACTATAAGGACACTGCTCCTGCCTTTGCTCTGACAGCCCCTTTGATGTGGCAGAGGGCAGCGTGTCTGAACTGCAGCTCAGGGCTGAGCAAGCAGGCGCCCTCCTCTGTGCCCATGGTGTCACCTGGCAGGAACGGCTGCTTCATGGTCTCCATGAGGCTCTTGAGGTCATGCTCCACGTAGTTCATGACAATATAGATCTTGTCCATGTTGCTGCCCACCACGATCTCCTGGGGGACGAGCGTCTGTGAGTACTGGCATGTCCTCCAGCCCACCCTTGTGGCCACTGGCTCTCCCAGGCCTCCTGCCCAGAGAGGGTGTGCCAAGGATGGGGGCCAAGCTCACCCTAACAGTGACGATGTTGGGGTGCTGGGCTTTGAGGATGGTATTGATCTCCCTCAGAGATGTGATTGGGAAGCCTTCCTTTTCCTTCTCCATCTTCAACCGCTTCAGAGCCACAATTTCATCTGAAAAGAAAGCAAGCCACGGATAGACAGGCTAAGAAAACACACAAATAGGTTAAACATCTCCGGTGTGTTTAGTCAGGACTTAATTTGTTTAAGAAGCATTTGTTATTTCACAGTAGGTGCTCCTGTTCCGGCTGTGATCCCAGCTGCTTGGAAGGCTGGGGCAGGAGGATTTGAGGATCTTAGGTTCAAGTTCAAGGCCAGCCTCAGCAACTTAGCAAGACGCCATCTCAAAAAATAAAAAGGAGGGGCTGGGGTTGTGGCTCTGGGGTAGAGAGCTCGTCTCCCACGTGAGGCACTGGGTTTGATCCTCAGCACCACATATGAATAAATAAATAAACAAACAAACAAACAAATAAATAAATAAAGGTATCCTGTCCCTCTACAGCTAAATATATATTTTTAAAAAATAAATTAAGGGGCTGAGGTTGTGGCTCAGTGGTAGAGCGCTTGCCTAGAATGTGTGAGGCACTGGGTTTGATTCTCAGCACCACATATAAATAAATAAAGGTCCATCAACAACTAATAGAAATATTAAAATAAATAAATAAATAAAATAAAATAAAATAAAAAGGACTGGGGATGTAATTTGGTGGTGCAGCAATTGCCTAGCATGCAAGATGACCTGAAGTAAATATCTAGGACTGCAAAATAAATAAGAGTGTGCTGCCTGCTGTCACAGCCAGCAGTGAGCCAAGTCAGGCTGACTCTGGTTTCTAGAGGCACCAAGGGGCTCAAGATAAGACCTGGTGTTTGCAAGGCACAGGGACAGGGACAGAGAGAGGGTAAGATCTAATCCAAAGATCCTGGGGCCATGCAGAGATTAACCCACATTCAGCAAACATGGGCTGAAGCTATGTGGACACGGTCGAGGTCAGAGGGTACAGAACCAGTTGCCTAGGCCTCTGCTGATGTATGCCGCTCAACACCCCTCCCTCCCAGAGAGGGCCCTCCATGGAAAGTGGTGTCTGTCACCAGGACTTCTAAGGCTGAGCCTGCATCACTGACTGGACCTCCTCAGGAGAGACCCCTGCCTGTGCTAGAATGGGCTAGGGATTGGCTACCCAGGCCCTGCTGGCCCCACTGGGGACACTTAGGACTCTCCCCACCTGTTTTCTTGTCCTTGGCTCTGTAGACCACACCATAGGTACCTTCTTCAATCCTGTTGAGACACTGGAACTCTTCCACACTCCGGCAGCCCTGGAGGGAAGCCCAGAGCGAGGGCTGAGCAGCCACACTGGCCTGAGGTCTCACCCACAACCACATCACTCCATGCACAGGGCAGGTACACAGAAGACCCCACAAACATCCTCAGGAGGCTGGTGCATGTAGATGCGTGCCTATGTGTAAGTGACCCAGGACCAGAAGTACTCTGTTCTCTTTTCTTTGGAACTACCTAGTATGTGAATGTGAAACAAGGGCAGCACCAGCCAGGGCCACCGGGCGTCTCCTACGTAAAGCACCCCTCCCGCAGATGACACCTGGGGAGAGCACAGCCCGCCTGCCATGTGCGGCTGCCCTCCTCCAAGGGGTGGGGGCCATGCTCTGCAGCACATGGCAGGCTCTCACTGGAGAAAGGATCAGGGGGCCAGCAACGGGCCTGCTGGATCCGTCAGACAGTATCTTTCCTACGATGGCACTAATGTCAGGGGCCTGTGGTGGTGCTCCAGGGCCCTGGGGGCCACCAAGCCCTCTCCTCTTCCCCAAGGCAGCCTCACTAGCTGCTGTTTCCCTGAAGAGAAGTCACCACCTTGCATACCTGTGCTGACACACTCTCAGCATGGGCGGGTGTTGAGGAGGCCTTGGTGCCCCTCCCAACCCACCTATCCAGGGTCAAAGCAAAGGCAAAAATGAAAGCAAGCATCTCCTGGCACCCAGGACACCTGCTCAGTACTGCCGGCCACTAAGAAGGACCATGACCAGGAGTCACAGGAGGTGGGTCACCATGTGTGGCCCAGTGACCTTGCTTCATAGGACACTTGTGCTCAGACACCTGTATCTCTGGCCACCATAGCAGGGATCCAGCTCAGGCGAGGGGGCAGGGGGCCTGACCTGTAGGGCTGGCAGGTACTTGGGCAACTCCTGCTTGAGCTCAATAGGCGATAGGGCTGGGGAGTCAGGCACGTAGTCCCCTTCGGTTGGGGCGCTGCTCTGTGGGGTCCCCTCACCCACTTCTTCCTCCCCTTCTTCACTGTCCCCGGAATCTCGGTCAAATCGTGACTCTGGAACTTTAAAAGTTAAACCTAATTATGGAACGAGTAAAGAGCACCAACACTCCTCCTAATCTGGGGGGACCTGAGGGCTGGAGAGGCCACACATCCTATATCCTCCACACCAGGTGCTGCTGCAGGGCCTGTTCCCTGGACAAAGGCCCACAGGTCTGCAGTCCCAGTACACCTGGCTGACTGGATGTTCTGAGGACATGAGCAGCTGCTACGCAGGGTGGGCATGCCCAGAATTCATGCCCCAGAACCTCACGAGAGCGCTGCTGCCTGTTGGAGGCCATACCAGCCCTCCACTCTCAAGAGAGTGTCCACCCCTGATGACCCAGGACCTGCTGTCCAGTGCAGCTTCCTTCCCTCTTAGGATTAGACCTAGAGTGGCACTCCCCAGCCTCCTCCATCCAGCGTCCAAGTCACAGCGGGCCCTTAGAGGATGCTCCGCAATTAAAGATGCTCTTGGCTAAGTTACATCAGCACAGACTCAGAGGGCCACTGCTGTATCCTGGTGTCCTCCCTGCAGGGACAGGTGAGGACAGGGCCAGCTGCTAAGGGAGCTGCTCACCAACCAGGACGTGGTTCTCGTCTCCTCGCTCTTCCTCTTCACTCATCTCTTCATCGCTCACTTCCTCTGCAGGAGAAAAGAGCGCTGGTTGAGTGCTGGCCTGGGAACCCCCAGAAGCCCGGCCCTGACAGCTCCGAGCTCAGTGTGAGCTTCGGGCTCTTCTGGGCTCTCACTCAAGTCCCACAGAGGAAGGCAGCTCCACCCTGGAAATGCTAAGTCAGACTTCGAAGGATGTTCCTGCAGTTCCCAAACCCTCCCGTGAACACACAATGCTGTTCCGTCAACAAAGACCACAGAGACCCACCAGTTCCTCACCTGCAGACTGCTCGGAGGCCTCCTCAGAATTGCTCCCAGTCTCCTCCTCCTCCTCCTCCTCTTCCTCCTCCTCCTCCTCCTCTGACTCCTCACTGGTGCTCCCTTCCTCCTCCTCTTCCTCTTCTTCCTCCTCTTCCTCCTCCTCTGAGCCCGAACCTGATTCTGCTGCAGGAGAAAATAGCCACAAGGTGACACTTGGCCTTCCCTGGGCAGCAGCTGCAGGGCCTTGGCCAGGAGGCTCAGTACCTGACGAGGACTCAGCTGAGCTCGTTTTCCTCTCGCTGTCACTGATGTCCTGGAGGTCAGACAGCAGGTCTCTTTCTTCCATTTTCTCTTCTTTCACTTGTGAAATAAACCAGCAAAGATGAATTTAGGGAAATGTTTTTAGGTTAGCAACATAGTACCACCCAAAATTCAGACGTTATCTCTCACACCTTCCCTCTACGTGTAAAAGTTCACCCACGTGTTTTTAACTGGGAGACAATTCCCAAAAGGACTGGCAACAAATGACTGTCTCAGTTGAGAAATGGGTCACTGATCCAGTCCCCTTGAGACACAGGGCACTGTGACAGGAAATCATGCAGCTGGGTGTTCCTTAATTTTATAAATTGCTAAGCAAATTTTTATGTTCAACCCGCCCCCCCCCCCAAAAAAAAAGACACCCTGTGCTGGCTCCAAGCAAGTATGAGCCCGGGCTCACCTGGCTTCCTGCCGTCTCCAAGCTCGAAGCGTTCCCTTGGTGGCCGTGACGGGCTGCGGCTCCAGTGGCTGGCCTTCCCCTTGTCACTGTGGTCTTCCCGCACTGTGCGATGGTGTGCAGAGACTGGGGCCCATAGGACAGAGGGAGAATGGGTGCTGGCAGCAGCCTGGCTGACAACACACAGCCCCCCAGGTCCCACTCCACACACCTGGACAGACACACCCAACAGCATTGGAGCCAAAAGCCAATAAACCCGGGAGAACAAGCTCTAACCTGAAGGCCACAGGATAGTCCTGATAACCCAGGGGCCACACAGGAAGACATAGGACAGAATCCGTCTTATGCAATTAATGTGAAACTCTATAGAGTAGGTATGCAAATTTCAGGGGAGGCTTTGACAGCAAACCATGGTTAATTCTGGTCAATTTCAGCTCTTAGCAAAGCAGCAGCTTCTGGCTCTGGTCTCCAGGGCAAGGAGTTGCGCATGAGTTTCCAGAGCAGTTGCAGGAGGAGGATGGGTGAGAGAATCCAGCCTTCCAACACCAGAGACTGCACCCCTGCTGCTGCATCTCACCACAGGAACAAGGCTGCAGCTGTTGATGCTGCATCCTCCCCTGCCTAGGGTGACCTCCAGAGGGTTCACCACCGGGAGCCCTTATCCCCATTTTTTTTTTTAAATCCCTTTTTGGAAGCCAGACATTTAAGGACAAGGACATTAAAGCAACTGCATATAGGAGGAAAACTGGAGTGCCCCTGTAGGCCCAGAGACAGGCACAGGCTCAGACAGGATGCTGGAAGGTGTGCCAGGCTGGTCCTCAGCACTGAGAGTACTAACAAGCTCCACAGCAACGTGGCAGTCCTGGGAGGGTCTCGTTTCCAGAACTATAACAAATGTCCAGTTTCCAACAACAACCACAAAATCATAAGACATTCCAAGAAACAGGGAAAAAAAAATAAACTGAGGGAAGCCATCCTGGAGACCTGAAGGCACACTGCCTGAGGACAACGTGCGGCAGCGCCTGGAGGAGGCTGGGTGCCACCCACGGGCAGAGTGCTGCCTGGCACACGTGAGGCCCCGTTTCAACCCCAGCATTAGGAAGTAAGTAAGAGAAGTCTCAAGGTAAAAGGAGGTGGCAAGAGTAGGCCTGAGCCCTCAGCAGAGAACACACTGGCATCTGCATCCAAGCCCTTCCATGACACCCCAGCCCACATGCCTTAGCCCCCGGCAAGGAAACCACCTACCCTGGGACTGGGGAGGGGCAAGCTTTCACCAAGCGTGGCCCTGCTGGCTGCCCAGGTGTGGCCCAAAGGTGACGGGGCGGGACAGAGCTCCCTGTGCACCAGGCGCAGGAAGAACAGGACAACAACCACTGGTCCTGGGGCTCAATCAGCCCTTGGAGGCCTTGCCCATCTGGGTGTGAACACAGCATGAGTAGGTTGTTGCTCCGACCCTTCCAACAGCACCATCTGAGAACAGGGCTCTTCAAATCATTGTTAAAAATTGCCTTTGGGGCTGGGGATATGGCTCAGTTGGTAGAGTGCTTGTCTTACATGCACAAGACCCTGCGTTCAATCCCCAGCACCCCCCCAACACACAAAATCACCTTTGTACAAAGAAGCAAAAGTAAGACTCTGGGACAACTGTCTAAAAGAACTTAAAAGAACTACAGTAAGGGCTAGGCTGGGGCTCAGGGGTGGAGCACTGGCCTAGCACGGGTGAGGCCCTGGGTTCAATTCTCAGCACCATATAAATGAATAAATAAAATAATGGTCCATCAACAACTGAAAAAAAAAAAAAAGAACTACAATAAAACAATGCACCAATATGGCAACACGAGTCAAGAGAGAGGAACCCTGGGCTGGGGCTCAGTGGTACAGCACTTGCCTAGCATGCGTGAGGCTCTGGGTTCAATCAGTACCACATGAAAATGAAAATAAGCAGAGAAAACAAGGCATTCTGTCCACCTACAACTACCAAAAAAAAAGTCAATCTTAAAAAAAATAATAAAATAAAAAATAAAAAGGAGGGAGGAACCCTAAGAAAACTCAACTACTCTAGAGGTCGACATCTCAATAAAGGAACAACCACGAGAGCTGAGCAGGCAAGAAAGAAATCAGTGATGCTGAGGTCAGGGCAGGGGAGACCCAGTCTCAGGGACAGAAAGAACAACAGTGGAAGAAAACTGCATGGCAGAAGGACCAGCCTACAACCGAGGAGCCAGGGAGTGGAGAGAAAGAAGCAGAGCGAGGATCTGAAGAAGCATCGCTGAGAACGCCCCACGTGTTTCCAAAGACACACATGTTAACATTCAGGAAGCACAACAAGCTCCCAGAAGGACGAACTCGGAGGCCCACGGACATCAGGTGTGGTGGCCACCCCCGTAATCCCAGTGACTTGGGAGGCTGAGATGGGAGGGTCCCAAGTCTGAGGCCAGCCTCAGCAACTTAGCAAGACACTATCTCAAAAAAAGGAAAGAAAAAGAGAAAAGAAACCCTCGCAAGGGGGTACAGCTTGGGAGTAGAGGACTTGCCTGGCATGTACAACATACTGAGTTCCATTCCTAGCACTGCCAAAAAAGAAACAAGAAAACAAAAACAAAAGCAAGAAAAACCACATAAGACAAAGCAGAATCATGAAAGCAGAAAGAGAAGTGAGTGGGCACACACAGGAGGTCCTTAGATGTATGACACCAGCAACTGAGCCACAAGGTGTCAGGCTGATGAATTCTAAGTGGTGTAAGAAAAAAAAAACTACCGCCAAAAGTGCTATACTAGTTGTGTTCAAAATAATTCCTAGGAAGAGAGGGAGAGATGAACTGGACACACAAGAGCCACAGAGGTCCACATCACTTGACTGTCCTGCAGGAAAAACGCAATGATGGGGCTGAGGCTGTAGCTCAGCGGCAGAGCACTTGCCTAGCAGGCATGAGACACTGGGTTAGATCCTCAGAGCCACATAAAAATAAACCATAAAATAAAGCCATTGTGTCCATCTAAAAAAAAACCAAAACAAAAAACTCAAGGATGTCCCACAAGGAGAAGAGAGGACCATCAGAAGTAAACTCAAAGCCAAGAGCAAGAATGAAAATATAAGTAAAGCTAAATACAGGGATGATAAGCACTGGTGTTACTATAACAATTCCAACTCCAGTTTTTGCTTGCTACATGATTTAGTAGGCTATTTTATTTATTTTGGTACTTTACGAAGGAGCTACATTCCCCAGTCCTCTTTGTTCTGGCGGGGGTGGGGGTGGTGACAAGGGATTGAACTCAGGGACACTGGACCACTGAGCAGCGTCCCCCAGCCCTATTTTGTATTTTATTCAGAAGCAGGGTCTCACTGAGTTGCTTAGTGCCTGGCTTTAAACTCATGATCCTCCTGCCTCAGCCTCCTGAGCCACTGGAATTACAGGAATGTGCCACCACACCCAGCTCCCAGCCCTTTTAAAATTATTATTTTGAAACAAGGTCTCCCTAAACTGCTGAGGCTGGCCTTGATCTTTCAATCCTCCTGCTTCATTCAGCTTCCAGAGCTACTGAGATTACATTCATAAGCTATAATGCCTGGATAAAAGTTACTAGTTTATATTTACGGACAGCCAATAGACAAAAATGCAATTTTGTGACAACAACAACTAAAACAGGTGGGGATGAAGATTTAAGAGAACAAGGGTTTTGCATATTTCTGAATTGAAGATGGCATCAATTCAAATTGGTGTACCACTTTAGGATGCTAAATATAATCCCCTTGGTGTAACAATAAAAATAGATATGAGTATACAGGAAAGGGAATGAGAGAGGAACTTAGACATTTCACTACAAATTCAACAAAACACCAAAGACCGCAGTAGTGCAGGACATAAGGGACAAAAAGGCAACAAAGCCCAGAGAAAGCAAATAGGAAAAGGACACACGCTAGTTCCTGCCACCAGCTGATCTCCAAGGGAGTAAATTCTGGCACAAGGGAGCCGGGCATGGACGCTGAGGACGCGGCTGTGAGCCACAGTCAGCCGGGCCACAAAGCCCTGGGCGCCCCGAGGAGCAGAACAGGGGAACCTGGTGTGTAAGGGCATCCCCTCAGTCCTCCCAGAGGAAAGGGTTCTGGACACGGGTGGTGGAGGGGAAGCCATGTAAACATCCTTAAAAACGGTCACGATGGCAAACATGGGTTTTGACGTGTAAAACTAGAAAAATAGGGGCAAAGACAGCACAGGAGCAAGAACCTAAGCACAGCCGGCAGTGGGCACTGGACAGCAGCGCCTCGGCCCTAGAGCCTTCACCGCAGTGCCCCTGGGCCTCACGATGTGCAGCCTGCTTTCCCTTCACCCAGTCCTGCCTCTCACCCAGCCCAGGCCAACCCCTGGGCACAGCCCAGGGCACGGTCAGTCTACAGAGTCCCCCTAATCCGTGGCTGGTCACCCTCCGGGGAGCAGCCCGGGAGGCCTGCGGAGCAGGGGCAGTCTCCGCCTGCCTTCCCTCCGCCCGCCCTCCGCCCCACCTTCCGTCCGCCCCGCCTGCCCTCCGCCCGCCCTCCCTCCGCCCGCCCTCCCTCCGCCCGCCTTCCCTCAGCCTGCCCACCTGCCCTTCTCCTCCCACCTTCCCTCCGCGCCTCCCGCTCCTTGCGCCGCTCCTCGGCCCTGCGCTCCCGCTCCTTCTGCTCCCGCTGCTCCTTCTGCTGCTCCCTCAGCTTGCGCTCCCGCTCCCTCTTCCTCTCCAGCTGCTCCAGGCGGTCCCTGCGGAAGGAGGCGCCAGGCCTTTAGTCCAGCTGAACCGAGAACCCGGCTCTGCGCACTGTCACTGCGCAGAGGGCCGAAGAGTTAAGACGTAAGTGCACACGTTCCCAAGTGCCACTTCTGAGGAACACACCAGGACAAAACTGAGTACTTGCAAAACAAGACAGATACTTGTCAGAAACCAAACGTCCTGGTGCTAGTGCCTTCCTCCAGCTCTACTACAACAACGAGCGTCTCACCCAGCACACCCAGTATAGATCCAACAACCAGCCAGGCACGTGGCACACAGCTGTCATACCAGCTACTCAGGAGGCTGAGGCACGAGGATTTCAAGTTTGAGGCCAGCCTCATAGAAACTAATGAAATCCTCATAACTTAGCAAGACCCTGTCTCAAAGTAAAAAGGGTAGGGGATGTCACTTACTAGTAAAGTGCCCCTGGGTTCAATCCCCAGGATCCCCGCCCCCCTCCTGCCCCATCCAAATCCAACCACAAGGAGGTGAATATGCACTAGCTGCAAAAGAGGCAAAGGAGTTGCTGCAAAGGGGAGGGACCTGGGCAGAGGACTCCTGGGCCACTTCTACCCTTGCCTGAGACAGTCCGGGTTGGAACACGAGGTAGAAGGGTACAGAGGCGAGTTGCTTGCACACAAGTCAGGCATCACCTGACATGCAGGTAGTATCAGTGACTAGAGAATGTGTTCCTGCAACATCAAACGACCAGATGTCTAGAATTGCTCTCAAGTTAATTTTTGTGTTCCCAGAGTTCAAGTGCAACCCAAATAGCTAATCCATGTTTTTAAGTATCATCAGACACACAGACAAATGGTCATGTGGAAGCTGGTGAGATCTGAATAGACTGGTGGGTCAGGTCACAGCCCTGCACCCATAGCCATCTATGTAATAAGTCTTGGCTGGAGGAAGCT
Source organism: Marmota flaviventris (assembly GCF_047511675.1). Lineage (NCBI taxonomy): Eukaryota > Metazoa > Chordata > Mammalia > Rodentia > Sciuridae > Marmota > Marmota flaviventris. Next base: position 633,995 of record NC_092507.1, read on the forward strand.
TGTCAGTTTCAGAATTGTAAGGTCTGATGTTACAAGCACTAAACTGTATCTCTAGATCTTTCCTAAAACTTTTGAGACAGGTTCTCACTAAATTGCCAGGAGTGGTCTCAAACTTGTAATCCTCCTGTCTCAGCCTCTGCAGTAACTGGAATTCCAGGCATAGGCCTCATTAATTTCATAGTGGTTGCTTTAGGGACTGCAATACACTTCACATCAGATTAATGCTAATTCCCACTGAAATATAGCAACTGTTATGACACAGCTCCCTCCCTTCCTGCCTGCTCTGTGTGATATCACGCACGGTGTTAGGTACAGCACAGTGCTCCAGAACTACTGCTTCACAGATCTTTCATCTTGGAGAATCAGCACTGAGAAGAGCTGGATTTACTTTTTTTTTTTTTTTAAGCAGATTTTGAGGTTTATTAAAATAAAGTATTAGCAAACAATATGCAAAAACAAATTTAAGAATTATGGTTTTGAAAAGCACAATGTAGTAAAACTTAATACATTTTTATAAGTATCAAAGGATAGCAGAATTGGAGCGTCATGCTAATTTCATTTTCTACAACATGAATAGAAGCAAAACAAGAACAAATAAGCAGCAGTCGCGGCTGGGGATAGAGCTCAGTTGGTAGAGTGCTTGCCTGGCATGCACAAGGCCCTGGGTTCAATCCCCAGCACCAGGAGAAAAAAAAAAAAAAAAGCAGTCCCACAGTGCAGCCATTGGTTTGGTCTTTATCATCTACGTATGAAATATCTTTTTAAAGAGAGTGTAGATAGGCACATACATGCAGTTTCAATGATCGGAGCTGAATTTAAAATAAATGAATTTCAAATTGGAATTTTAACCCAGGTTAAAAAAAACCTCTAGTACAACCATCATTATCATTTGTGTGTTCCTCTAGTAAAATCAAAGCAACATCATTTCCAATAATATCATAGAGGAAAATCTGACCCTATAAGATTCTTCTTTTACAAAACACTTGGATTCTTTGGCTTAACTGGTGTTTTCTTATAGCTAACACCAGTTAGTTTTAAGAAAGGCACTACTTTTTGTTTGTTTGTACTGGGGATTGAACCCAGGGGCATTTAACCACTGAGCCACATCCTCAGCCTTTTTTATGTTTTATTTTGAGACAGGGTCTTGCTAAATTGCTCAGGGCCCAGGTAAATTGCTGAGGCTGGCCTCGAACTTGTAATCCCCGCCCTGCCTCAGCCTCCCTAGTTGCTGGGATTAGAGGTGTGCACCACCGCACTCCTGTTCACCTTTACATCGCCGGCTCCAGCACTTCCCTCTCATTCCTGTGGACTCGAGCTACGACGTGATGTCACTTCAATCAGTAGGAAGGTCTCCTTTTGCATTTCTTCCAAGGCAGGCTTGCTAACAATAGATTCCATCAGCCTTTAGATTTGTTTTGAGATGTCTTTATTATTCTTCACTTTAAAATGCAAAGAAGCTGTTTCAGGTACAATATCTGGTTTTCCTTGGCAGTCTTGGAAGATGATATTCTTTATTCTCCACCTCGGCTGGTTCTCAAGCTTCCCACCCTCATGCCACATTTTTTTTTCCTTTGGAGGGGGGCGTACCAGGGATTGAACTCAGGGACACTTAACCACTACCACTGAGCCACACACCCCCAGCCCTTTTTTGTATTTTATTTAAAGACAGGGTCTCACTGAGTTGCTTAGTGCCTTGCTGTTGCTGAGGCTGGCTTTGAACTCACAATCCTCCTGCCTTAGCCTCCCAAGTTGCTGGGATTACAGGTGTGTGCCACCATGACTTGCTCCTCCTGCCACCTTTCATGTCCCCTCTGGCTCTTACCAGCTAGCTTTGAGCGACTCTGTTTACCCTACCTGAGCTCACTGAGCTACTCAGACAAGGTTTTTTTAATTTTTTTTTTTTTAGTTGTTGATAGACTTTTATTTTTATTTTTATATGCAGTGCTGAGAATTGAACCCAGTGCCTCACAAATGCTAGGCAAGTGCACTACTGCTGAGCCCCAGCCCCAGATAAATAAATAAATAAATATATATATATATATATATTTTTTTTTTGTAAAGAGATTCCTTTACTTTTTTTAAAAAATAGGCCTTTAGTTTGTTCATATATTTATATGTGATACTGAGAAACAAACCCAGTACCTCACACATGCCAGGCAAGCTCTCTACCACTGAGCCACAACCCCAGCTCCAGATCAATGGTTTTTGTTATCAAATTTGGGATGTTTTCAACCACTATTTAGAAAAACATCTTTCTGCCTTTCTTCTCTTCTGAAAATCCCAATGCACTGTGAGGGCACAATGGATGTTGTCCCACTTACACAGAAGCTCTTGACAATTTTTCTTTTCCTTACATTTTTTTTTCTTCTGGTATGTATGTGGATTGAACCCAGGGGTGCGTTACCACTAAGCTACTTTTTATCTAGAGATAAAAAGTAGCTTATCCAGCCCTTTTTATCTAGAGACAGAGTCTAGCTAAGTTGGTGAGGCTGGCTGGGAACTTGTGATCTTCCTGCCTTAGTCTCTGAGTTGGGATTACAAGTGTGTGCCACTGCAGCCGGCCCCTCCTTGTTCTTCAGAGTAGATGACTTCTTCTTCTTCTTTTTTAATGGGCCTTTATTTATTGATATGCGGTGCTGAGAATCGAGCCCAGTACCTCACATATGCCAGGCAAGTGCTCTACCACTGAGCCACAACCCCAGCTTCAGGAGTAGATGACTCCTACTGCTCACTCAGCTCCTATTTCCACACTGTTGCCAAATCTAACAGCTGGAATACTCAGCACTGGCTCTCCTCTTTCTTGACCTGGGCCAGACTTTCTTACTTCTCTGTAGATCTCAAATTTATTTTGTTTAAAATTGGACATTTTAGATAATGAAGTATATCAACTCTTGAGTTCTGCTATAATTTCTGTAGTATCTCTCTGATCCAAGTCTCAGGAATCTGTCTGATGCTGGCAAGCACTGGATACCAACACCTTATGCCGGCAAGGCCTCCTCACTGAGGGGTCCAGGTGCATTTGCTTCTTGAGCCTTCCTGTGGTGCTTCTCCAGGACTAGCCAGTGCATGGTAGCTCAAGCATCATGAAGTGCATGTTGCACATCCCCAGAACTACCTCACACCAGCAGATGGTGCTGAGTTTCACCTACTTCTAGTAAATCTAAACAGGTAGGGAGGGTGCCATCCAGCATTGTGCATGGAATGATCCCTCCCACACACTGTGGCCTGTGATGTACTGCCCTAGCAGAACCTCTACTGATCAAGGTCAGGGAGGTGACAGCGGAGGGAGAAGCTTCTGGGTTAGAGGGCCAATTTCTATTGTTTTCAACCACTTTTATTAGCTTTCCAAGTATGTGTACTTTTCAGATTATCTTCTGGTTAATTTCCAAAGCACAAATGCGTGTTTTAATGAATTTTGTCCACCTTAAGGTGTGTTTTGGGAGAAGACTGGCAGATCACGTTCATTCCACACCAGAAATCTGCCAACACATGCCCTCTGTTCTCTCTCCTGCTTTGCCTTCCAGTAAATCTAAACAAAAGCTCAAAGCCCCATCCCCCAAACTCGACTCCCATTCTAATCCTGCCTCACTGGAAAAGCCACACTTGATACTCAGTACTCGGTGGGATGAGCACGGACACCTACACACTGCTGGAGACTTGCATACCCCCACCGGGCTCAGACTGCTGTTGCTGGGCCACATGTCTCCCACCTTGCTCTGCACTAAGAGCAACTAACACTTTTCTCATACACTTTCTTTACTCACTGTTCAGTGCTGCCTGCTGAGAATGGGCAATACCTCTGCCTTCCAATTCAGACACCACCCTCCCATGCAGCAGGCCAGCTCTGAAGCTTTTCCTGGACATGAATTCAATGCACAGGAAGTGGACCCAGCATTCAACCTTGACTGGGCCAAAGAGAAGAGACCCAGGCTAAAGCCACCTGTTCCTGGGAGTCCAAGCTGTCCCGGTGGCAACTAAGAGTAATGTGACATCCCAGCTCCCAGACTATCCAGAGGCCCTGGTATCTGCTTTTATTATCCTGTCCCCATTTGTCTGAAAGAATTATAGTCTATTTTTTTGGTGGGGGCGGGGGGGGGGGGGAGGAGCGGGGGACCAGGGATTGAACTCAGGGGCACTTGACCACTAAGCCACATATCCAGCCCTGTTTTGTATTTTATTTAGAGACAGGATTTCACTGAGTTGCTTAATGCCTTGCCATTGCTGAGGCTGGCTTTGAACTCACAATTCTCCTGTCTTAGCCTCCCAAGCTGTTGGGATTACATCTAGCTTGTAGTCTACTTTTAATGTGACCCAAAGGACCCTAAGTGATCTATTTTCTGAGGTCAGACCACCCAGAACAGTCTGGTACTGAGCAGGTGCTTAGGAAACACCTGTTGAATAAATAAACCATGCCACCACGAGACTTCTCTGGAGCACTGTCCTGGGAGGGTTCATAGACATGGGCTCAGCTGACTTTCTTTTTTAGACTTTTTTTTTTTTTTTTTAAGTTGTGGTTGGACACACCACCTTTATTTATTTATTTTCTTGTGCTGCTGAGGATCGAACCCAGGGCTTTGCACATGCTAGGTGAGTGATCTAGTGCTGAGCCACAACCCCAGCCCCTGACTTTCTCTTTACCCTTTTTTTTTAAGTTGTAGGTATCTTTATTTTGTTTATTTATTTTTTTTATGTGGTGATGAGTATCAAACCCAGTGCCTTCAACAAGCTAGGCAAGCATGCTTCCAATGAGCCACAACCCCAGCCCCGCTTTACCCCACTCTTTACCACAACCTGAATCAAGGTACCTTTACCTACCCCTAAAAACTCGCAGACCTCATATTCCTCCCTGTGGGAAAGTGACTCATGTCATGATGTGAAAGGGGCATTCTCCAGGAGCAACTCCTTGCTGCACCACCCTTTTCACCTCCAGGGACTCACACATGGCCTAACCCTTACCTCCGTGTGCCTGAATTCCCACCTGTGACCTCCAGCATTGCCCTGCAGTTTTCCTTCTCCTGCCACCATCACTCCAAACCGAGTCTCTCAGGGAGTTACAACTATGACTGGCTAATGATGACTTCCATGCCAGCCTTGAGTGGAAGGCTACTCAGAGTTCTGGGGCCTTGGTCAGCTTCTCTGTCAATTCAGACACACCTGCCTCACTTCCTGCAGGACATTCCTCCAGGCGACCACCACCCAACATCTGCCATGCTGCACCCACTGTCCATATACTGCTCTACGCTAATCATGCTCAGGTATGGAATGCTCCGCTGCCCCTGAAGGACCCTGACCATCATGGCCCTGGATGAAGGCTCCTGAATGGAGCAGGCCTCACCTCTCTCTCCTGGAATGCTCTCGTGCCAGCTCCCTCCGCTTCTGTCTCTCCCATTCCCGGCGAGCTTTATCCTGTTCTTCTCGATGGCGTTTCCGACGCTCGTGTTCTCTTTCCTTTTCTTTCACTCTAGCATGCTTCCCTGAGAGGAAATGATAGGTGTCATGAAAAAACAGCTTAGTTTCCCAAAACATAACTTTGATGAGCCAAATGTAGTAGTGCACACCTATAATCTCAGCAACTGTGGAGGATGAGGCAGGGGATTGCAAGTTTGAGGCCAGCTGGGGCAGCTTAGTGAGACTCGTCTCCCCAAAAATAAATAAAAAGGGTCAGGGATATAACTCAGCACCCCTGGGTTCAATCCCCATGCCAAAATAAATAAATAAATAAAAGCAATACATAAACTACAAAGTTTTGTTCCTTTATTTGACAGACTTCTATATTATAAAACTAAATTAATTAACCAACTGCGTTTATAATAATGAAATTTTAAAAAGGCCCTCTGTTCCTAGTGCCCCTTAGTACCCCCTTGATACTGGCATGAGATTAAACCTCTAAACAAGCCAAATCTGTTACTTGAATTCGACCAAACACCCATTCTTTTTTTTTTTTTTTAAGTTATTAATGGACCTTTATTTATTTTTTTGTTTGTGTGTGGTGCTGAGAATAGAACCCAGGGCCTCACACATGCTAGGCAAGCGCTCTACCACTGGGCCCCAGCCCAGCCCCACAACCATTCTTTTTTATGTGTGTATTTTTCTCCAGTTATTGGATTGACTATTTTCCATATAAATAAATTTAAAAATAATGTAATGAGAGAGAAAAAACACCAGAAGGAAAATGGAATGGTTATTCTAAAGGAGTTTACTTTTTTATTAAACTTCTACTCCCTTTGCTATAGTCTGGAGAAGGCAGATCATGAAAAAAGGAGAAAACACAAAGACTACTGGTACCCCCTTCTGCTGAATGGCTGCGATGCCTGCGTTTCTCTTTTCTCTTTTCGTCTTTCCTGTGATGAGCCTTTTCTTTCCGAGACATCTGCTGGGGTGGTTTGATAGCCAGAGAATCGTCTTCCTCTCCTCTGAAATAAGATACAAGACACCACGTCATGCTGCAAAGCCTAGAGAGAACCAGGATACTACAGTTTCTCCAACTTAGAAAAAAATTCAGGATTCACAACAGAATAAAGCTGCATTTGATCAATCATTTAAAAAGATACAGTAGGGCTTGGGCTGTGGCTCAGTGGTAGAGCACTTGCCAAACATGTGTGAGGCACTGGGCTTGATCTTCAGCACCATAGAAATGAAGTTATTTAAAAAAATGTATCGGGCTGGGGATGTGGCTCAAGCGGTAGCGCGCTCTCCTGGCATGCGTGCGGCCCGGGTTCGATCCTGAGCACCACATACAAACAAAGATGTTGTGTCCGCCGAGAACTAAAAAATAAATATTGAAAAATTCTCTCTCTCTCTCTAAAAATAAAATAAAATAAAAAAATAAAAATAAAAAAAATGTATCAAGGGGCTGGGGATGTGGCTCAAGCGGTAGTGCGCTCTCCTGGCATGCGTGCGGCCCGGGTTCGATTCTGAGCACCACATACAATCAAAGATGTTGTGTCCGCTGAAAACTAAAAAATAAATATTAAAAAAAAAATAAATAAATAAATAAAATAAAATAAAAAAATGTATCAAGGGCTGGGTATATAGCTCAGTTGGTGGAATGCTTGCCTTGCATGCACAAGGCCTTCGGTTCAATCCCTAGCAACATACACACACACAGACACACACACATGATCAAGCTGGGCACGGTGGCGCACATCTGTAATCCCAGTGGTTCTGGAGGCTACGGCAGGAGAATTGCAAGTTCAAAGCCAGCCTCAGAATAAAGCAAGGTGCTAAGCAACTCAGTGAGACTCCTGTGTATAAATAAAATACAAAATAGGATTGGGGATGTGGCTCAATGGTGGAGTGTCCCTGAGTTCAATCTCTGGTTATCTGCCCCACCCCCCCGCCAAAAGTATCAAATTACACACTTAAATCTTTGTAGTTCATTTTGTCATTTATAGCTCAGTAAGGCTGTTAAAAAGGGCTTAAATGTTATCAACCTTAAAGATCTCAACAATTCTTTTTTTAAAAAATATGTATATTTATTAATTTTTTTTTAGGTGTAGATGGACACAACAAAATGCCTTTATTTTTATGTGGTGCTGAGGATCGAAACCGGGTCCCACCCGTGCCAGGCGAGGGCTCTACCACTGAGCCACAATCTCAGCCCTCAAAAATTCTTTAAAAAAAAGATCCACACAAACCCACAAAAACAAAAACAAAAAAAGAAAACACTCACTTAATGGGCTAAACATTTCTGACTGTGGCCCTCTCAGCATTCTACTTTAGATACATATAGAATCTTAAACTTTCAACAACATGCAAATATCTAATTGCATGATCTAAGTGGTGCTGGCCTAACTGAAGAATTATCACTGAGAAAGGAATACATACTCATTCAGTTTTTGTGTAAGAGAAAAAATAGGGATAATGGACTCCATCTAGCCTCAACTGTGAGGTGTATCTGAAGTCACAACGCTTTTCAAGTAACAGTGAGGACAGTCAAGACCTCGTTCATGTAGAGTGCTCCCCAGTCTGCTCACTCTTGCTCCTAATGACTTTGCATTCTCACCTGTCTTCCATAGAATCCTCACGTCGGTATGGTGAGTTCCTGATTGTAATCTCCATGCGGTGATCTCTCAGCTCCCCCTCCTCAAGGGAATCCCGTTTGGAATCCCGGTCATCAGACTAAGAAACAAAGAGAAAATTAGTCACTTTCTTATAAATGTATTTTTAATGATAACCAAAGTTTGTCAACATACCAAAGGAAGCTTTCACGCATACTTTGAAAGGATAAATATTACACAATATAAAAAGTAATTCAAATCCCATGGCATTAAAATTACAACTCTCTGTAACCCAAAACCTGGGATAGAAAATTTAAAACCAGCATACATGACAAAAGATACTAGACTCTGTTAGTTGCTGAGGCTTAAGCCACATTTTGTACACCAAATACTTCTGATACTTCATATAATACTTATATATATACTTTGAAATAATCTGTTCCTGATCTTATCAGAAGAGGTTCCTAATGCCAATGCCTCTTATCCAATTACTAAAAATCTTTTGATATGTTATGCAAATCAAGAAAAATACGAAACATTCATATTAATTTTAAGGCAAGTTCCCACTATATTAAAAATACTTGGAAATGGTACTATGAATACGCTAATAATGAAATGAGAAAAGTTAGTCTGTTCACACTAATGATTCTAGGTTCAGAACATTTTATTCTCCACGTAGACATTCTTATCTAGACACAGCTTCAGTGTTATCAATCTGCCTTCAATGTAAACTGAGCATGTGAATGTTTTTGTTAATTTTTAGAATAGATTTGGGCTCACCTGTGACATTTGGAAGTACAAAAGAACTTCACCGAAGAAGCGTTGTTCTAATGGAAAAATGAGGGCAAAGAAATTAAATCTCCTTTAAGAAAATCACTTACTTAAAAAACATAGCTTACATTTTTTAAGCGTTTTATCTCTGCTTTCTCCTCTTGTTCCTTCCTTCGTTTCTTTTCCTGGAGAATTTCATCTAAAGTTTTCACTTTCCAAGAGTCCTTTTCATCACCCATTTGAGTTAAAACGCTGCAAAAAGAAACATAATTCAAGCGACCTCGGGACACAGCAAACTATGGTTTGATGCTCTGCTGCTTCTGAACCCTCAGCCTAGTCACTTTTGAGTTTTCAGCATAAGTCCTCGTGAGGAGGGCTCTGAAAAGTGACTGTTGGCCTCTCGTCTCTTCTCGCTCCTCCGAGGTCTTGGGCAACAGTGCACTCGGCTTTCCCACCGATGGGAACAACACCTACCGAAAGGGATCGCGCGAGGATTACAGGAGATCATCCAGCTAAAAGCTCTTGGCTCAGTGCCTGGCACTCATCAAGCGCTGCCCTTGGTGTCAAAAGAATGTGTCAGAAAGACCACTGGGCTAGATGCTGGCACTGGCCGCTGGACAGCTGCACCCTCCGTCACAGGGCACCGAGGGGCCGGGGGAGGCAGGTGCTCGGAGAAGGACCGCACGGCTCAGGAGAGCGCCGGGGCCCGCCACCCCGTCCGCCCGAAGCTCGGAGCGGGACGCGACTGGACAGCGGAGCGGGAAGGTCGACCGCCACCGAACCCATGCCCCCTACAGCCCCGAGGGCCGCTCGCTCGCGAGACCTCGGGGCCGCCGGCCGCCCCGCGCTCCCATGCCCGGGCCGCCCCGCCGCCACTCACCCCAGCGCCACCGCCGCCGCCACCGCCACCGCCGCCGCCGCCGCCGCCGCCGGTCCCCGAGCCTGAGAAGAAACAGCGGCCGGCGCGCGCCAGGAGCGTCGTCACTTCCTGCTTTGGCGCCCGATGATGACGCACGAGAGTAGGGGCTGGGGAATTCCGACCCAGGACTCGGAGAGGAAACAGCTCCTGTCAGGCGTCAGGAGTGTCGCCACTTCCTGTGGTCGGCGCATGCTGATGACGCACGGGGCAAGGCAACTTCCGGTCTAGGACTAGAGGCGAGGAAGTCGTCGCGTGCTGTGGCTCTGAGCGTCACGGGCTGGTGACGCAGGCGTCGTGGCGCCGTCCTGGGCGAGTCCTGCCCCGAGAGCGACACTGGTTTGGGTCTATCTCTTTGAGGCCGATAGGTGGACGGAGGCGACCGCACCCTTCGTGCGGCGCCACCGCCGGGCTTGTCTGCTCGAGGGGCGGCCGGGTTCGGCGACGCGCTGAGCGCTCTGTTGCGGAAGAGCTGCGTCCTCCCGCGGTTCCCGGGGGCCCCGGGGCCCGCGACGGACCACCGCGCCGCGCTGGTGCTAAGGCCACGCCACGCAGCGGAAACCTTCCGAGCCTGGGGAACGAGCGTCGGGGCTCGGGCTGCAGGAAGCCCCGCTCCAGCCTGTCCACGCGAGCAAATTTGGGATGATCAGACATTTTTCTGTCGTAACAACTTCTCTGCTCAGGGGTCCAGTCATTCGATTCACTCCCATTTTGGAATCGCAAATAAAGCCAGTTAAGAACTTTTGTTGTAATTTGGCGGGGAGAGTCAGTGCTCCAGAACCTCGCACATGCTCGACAAGCGCTCTACCAGCTACATGCCCAGTCCTTTTTGTTATTTCGAGACAGGATCTTGCTAATTACTCAGCCTGGCAGGAATTTGTGATCCTCCTGCTTCATTTCCCGCCTTGGATGACACGTCTGCTCCATGGGCACCTGGCTGATTTTGTTTTGTTGTTTGGTACCAGAGATTGAGCCCGGAGGTGCTTAATCACTGAGTCGCATCCCACTTTTTAAAATTTATTTGGAAACATGGTCTTTCAAAGTTGCTTAAGACCTGAGAAAGGTCTTGCTAAGTTGCTAAGGTGATCCTCACCTCAGCCACCTGAGCTGCTGGGACTACAGGCGTTCAGTCACTGTGCCTGGCTCATAATTTTGTTTGTTTGTTTTAATACTTTCATTTTTTTTTGAGAGAATTTTTTTAATATTTAGTTTTCAGTGGACACAACATCTTTATTTTTATGTGGTGTTGAGGATGGAACCCAGCCCCCACACATGCCAGGCGAGCACTTTACCACTGAGCCACAACCCTAGCCATAAGTTTTTTAAAAATCTTTATTATATTGACTTATTTTTATGTGGTGCTGAGGATAGAACCGAGTGCCTCATGTGTGTGAGGCAAGCGCTCTGCCACTGAGCCACAACCCCAGCCCTTATAATTTTGTTTTTTTAAACGTGTACAAAAATAGAGCAGGGAGAGAGCTTCACAGTGTGATGCTATTGCATTGTTCTTTTGAAAAGATGCTTTTCAAATCCATGGCCGGTTTTGTTTTTCAGGGTCCCTAAGTCTCACTCAGCCTACAGAATTCAGAACTTTCTTGGGAGACTTGCTAAAATGGGACTAGTGTTCCATATATCCATGTCAAGTTATGCTGTGGACTTTTAAAAAAGTCCAGCAACATCCTGAATCATTTTGAAGAGACGACTGAAGTTACAGCCATGGATCTGAAAATGCAAAAATGCAGAAGACTAACAAGAAATAGACAAAGGCATAAAAAAAGTTGAGGGGTATTGGGATTCTTTCCCCCCTTGAATGAAATGTTTACTTCCCGAATTTTAGTTACCAGAGAGCCTTTATTTTTCCCCTCCCTCCCTGCCAGAAACTGGTGAAGGCAATAAGAAACCGAGTTTGATAATTTTGTTGGCATAAATGGAAGAGATACAAAGGAGAATGGAAGTGCACACTTGACATTGATCCCCCTTTTGCAGTACATGAGCCACTGACCATGGCTACCTTAGCTGCTTCATTTAGACAAAAGTAACCAGGAGGCATCCACAGGATTAATTACACAGTACCAATTTATTACCAGAGTGGAATTAACAGGGATTCACCTAAGTTATTTAAGAGAACCAAATTTTTTGAAAGCATTAATCTAGTCACATAAATACTGAAATTGGTGACACACAAAACAGCATAAACGTTTTGTATGATAGTTCTCCACAGTCTTGTTTGGTATAAAGCAAATGTAATTTGGCTCTGATGCAGGCAATTACTGATATGATTATCAAGTTTTTCAGCGTGGGAATGTCACCCTACTGTAGTCCTCTGGGATGGAGTCTACAATACCCTGAAGGCAGGAGCATATGTCTGCAAATAGTTTAGAAATTGCAAATGAGCTGAATGCACTTTTCCAGAAATGAAAACCAAAAACAAAAGACTTTTCAAACTGAATTTGGATGTCTGAGTAATGGTCCAGCAACTACCAAACCCAGAATCAAGAACCCCAGCAAAACAGGGAGAAATATCCCAGAGAGTGTGAAGTTGAAGTTTTCTGTACTGAGTTGCAGTTAGCAGCAACTCACAATCAGCATGATCTGAAGGATCTGCTCTTGGCTCCTTAGACAGGGCAGAGGAGCAGGGATGTTCTCATTTTTTAATTTAATAGGTGGAGGGCGTAGCCATGAGGTAGAGCACTTGCCTACCATGAGCTAGGCTCTGGGTTTGATCCCACATAAAAGAAGTTCCAACCAGGCAGTGAACATATTTTAAGAAGGAATGAAGCCCTTGGTAGAAAGCCCCACCCCCACAAAAAAATTGGGACTGGGGCTGTAGCTCAGTGGCAAAGTGCTTGCCTAGCATGCCTGAGGCACTGGGTTCAATCCTCAGCACCACATTAAAAAAAAAAAAAAAGTAAAGGCATTCTGTCTATCTACAACTACAAAAAAAAATTTAAAAATTGATTTCTATGATAACATAGGTGCTTACTTTTTCCAACCCAGGGTAACAGTGTAAATACTTCCAGACCTTAGAAAGCACAATGCTTGGAGCTGGGCACAGTAGCACACACCTGTGACCACAGCAACTTAGCAGGCTGAGGCAAGAGGATGGCAAGTTTGAGGCTAGCTTGGGTGATTTAGTGACTCTCTCAAAAAATAAAAAGGGCTGGGCTGTAGCTTGGTGATGGAGTGCCCCAGCACCTAAACAAAACACACACGCCCATCGCTTGGACAGGTATAAAAGCTGCGGTGCCTCTGCTGTCCACTGACCCATTTTAGTGGTCATTCACAGGGAAGCTAAGCCCACAAGTTTCTGACAAGTATTTTAAGACATGCTACAAAGCAGCTCTATTTTGCTGATTTCTTTATGCAGCATTTTTTAAAACTGTCTCTGACTCACTGTTCATTTTTCAAAAATTAAAGACACATTTTGAATTGTGCAAGAGTGTTCTCAACTTCCCAGCAGGCAGACTCTTAATGCTGATATACAGAAAATTATGACTATCAGATTTTTTAAAAAGCATTTTATGCAGTTAGTAGTGGAGGTTTTCATTTTTCCCTTGTAGTGCTGTGGATGGAACCCAGGGCCTTGCATACCCTAGACAAGTGGTCGACCACTGAGCTACTCCCCAGCCCCCATGGAAGTTGTTTCAATATTTGAAATCTATACACCTCTAAGTATGGGTTAAGGAAGAAGCAGACACCCCACTGGGAAGGTCTGGTTGGTGTGCTGTTTACAAGGCACAGACCAAGGCCACAGGAGGAGTTACCAGCCCAGCAGCGGTCCAGCACCTGGGCTCCCACACCACATGTGTCATGGTTCCATAAAAGACTAGACAGACATAATAAGAGAGAATCGTCAGCACAGGGCCAAGCCAGGCCTTGGGTATGTCCTAGAAGTGCCAGGAGAAGTAGGGGTTGGTGCAAGACGGGAAGGAAGGTGGGTGTGGGTGAGGGCTTGGTGTTGGCCAAGCTAGGCTTCCACCATCTTCCTGCCCAGGATGCATGGAGGTCTCCAAAGCATCGTTACAGGAACTGCCTTGCTTGCTAGTGATTTAAGGAAATCAAAACAAGCTGAGCGCTGCTTTTGAAGCAGGAGGGGAGGGGTGAGTCACAACAGGCAACTTCCTAATTCCACAGGAGACAGCGCACCAGAAATTCGAAACAATACTCGGAAGCCAGGCGCCTGGACCTCTCAGCAAACTCAAAAGTGTCTGCCCCCCACTCTGTCAGAGCTTGGTAGCATGTGCTTGGGAGTGGACCAGGCCTTGGGGCAAATCAATCCAACAGCACCACCCAAATGCCACCTCCACCTCTTTTTCTTCAGTTTTGGGGGAAAGCAGAAGAGGAAGGAAACAGAACCCTGGGCAGAATCACACAGGAAAACATCTTCACAGTGGAGGTGACCCTGCGTGCAGGAGCACACAGCTGGCCCATCCTCGCACACAGGCCAGCTTCTTTAACAAGGCGGCTTGTGGGTTAAAAGACCTCATTTTGATCCATCATCATGAAAAACCTTTTCAAGTAGGTGGGAAGAAATGAGGCATAATTATTGCTCTTTGTTTCTGGGAGTTTACTTCTGGGAGGAACTGTTTTCCTATTCCCCAGCTGAGAAACCAACTGAAAAACCAGTGAGCTGATGATGGTTGCCCCTAACCTGACGAGTGGTGAGGGGATAAGCCCGGGAACAGTGGGTGCCAGTGGCTGCAGCCCACAAGCACAAGCCCAAGCTCAGGGCACAGAGAGGTTTCAGACTGGCTGGCCAAAGAGTGCATGCACCCAGGTCAGACTCCAGCAGGACGAAGGGCAGAGCCAGTGCCAGCCTGACTGCAGCTCTAGTACCCAGTTGAGACTCAGTCCGCCCAGTGGCTGGGGCGCTACCATATCGTGGTCCCTCGGGGGCAGCCATGGCCATGTGCCTGGACATGGCCACCTGACACACCAGGTCCACAAGCCAGGTGGCTGCAGCTTTGTTGGAAAGTCGAGTGTCACGCAGCATAACCTGAGTGCTAAGTGCTCTGCAAGGACTCCCCTGCTCAGCTGCCCCCCGCGGAGTCCAGCAGGGCGGTCCAGCAGGAGATCAGGGACCTCAGAACAGCCTGCTTCACACACATGAGTCTGAGATGTGAATGGAGCTAACCCCCCAAAGAGATCTGTCCTCAGCCTCCAGAATGAACAACCACCCCCCAGAGGTGAGGGGCTCAGTGCCAGGATGTGAAGGGTGAGGGGCACGGTGCCAGGCTGTGATGGGTGGCTTTTCCCCTCACAGAGCAATTCAGTGGACAATCCCTGTCACACGATGTTGTGGCTATGGGGTCAAATGGCAGCCATAGGGCCCTCCATGAGGACAGCTCTGAAGCAGAGAGAGGAGTCTAGCCCCCTCTCAGCAGCTGAGACCTCTGCTTAGGGACCTGTCCACCTGCTCAGGTCTGGCACCTGGGAAGGTAGCCCACAGGGGACACTGTGGCCAGTGTCTGTGGATGGCTGGGGACCAGGCAGCTTCGGGGCCTGTGGTGGCTGGTGTGGGAGCTGAGGTCTCTGTTGGCACCAGGCAGGGAGAAGCTCGTGTTGGCACTGGAGCCCGGGCACATGTGGCCCAGTAGTCCCTTCAGAGGTGGTGGGGTCTGGCCCAGCTGCAGCCTGGTCAGCCCGGGGGTGCAGGCTGGTCCCTCCTCCAGTGCTCAGCTGTCAGTGGAGTCTGTGTCCCACGAGCCTCTGGCCCTCAGCCCACTGTGTAATGCAGGGGGCAGCCCTGGCTGGTTTCCAGGGACCATGCAGCGGCAGGGGGAGCATGCAGCGCCCAGGCAGCCAGGGGCCTCCCATGTTCAGGGGTGAACATGCTGTCTGGGGTCCTGGGGACCCACTGGTTCTGTATCGTCCTCGGGGACCCAGCTGGTGGCTGTGGCCAGGCTCTGCATGACTTCCTGCTGGTGCTGCCTGGCCTTGTTGTAGAGCAGGACACCCACCATCACGAGAATGGTGCCGACGGCTGACAGGCTGGTGATCTTGTTGCCGAAGACGATGATGCTGAGCCAGATGGACAAGGCGTGCTTCACGGTGCTGGCGACGCTGTGGCAACAGGGCAGAGGCAGGGGACGCTCAGCCCAGGCCACGTGCAGCCGGCCTGGAGAGTCCCGTGGGCACCCGGGTGCAGCTGCACGGGGCCTGTGGGAGACAGGGCGAAACCCCGTCCCTCCTTCCTTCCCTCTTTCTCTGGGGTCACTTTTTGTTATGAAAAATGTCAAACAGAAAAGTGGAAAAACATGGCAGCCAACAGCCACATTCTCAGCAGCTAGATTTGGTGAATAGCTTTTTCTACATGTGCTTCTTTCTTTCTTTGTGTTGAGGTATTTTAAAATAACTCATAGACACTGCACCATTTTGCCACTAAATACTTCAGCCTGTTCTCTAAAGAATGAGAGAAAGGGCCAGGCATGGTTGCACATGCCTGTGATCCCAGTGGCTAGGGAGGCTGAAGCACGAGGATCACGAGTTCAAAGCCAGCCTCAGCAACTTGACAAGGCTCTTAGCAACTCATGAGACCCTGTCTCTAAATAAAATACAAAAGAGGGATGCGGGTGTGGCTCAGTGGTTAAGTGCTTTGAGTTCAATCCCTGGTACCAAAAAAAAAAAAAGTACCCAGAGTGGGTGCAGCTGAGGGGTGGGGCACTTGCCCTGCATGGGCCAGGCCCTGGCCACCACTCCCGGCACCACACGCAAAAGGGATCCCTGTTTGGTGCTGCACCTGCTACATCTCGAGTGCTCAGGAGCCAGGTGTGGCCAGCGGCTCCTGTGCTGGACAGCACAAAGGCAGAAGGTCCCACTGTCACAGACAGTGCCACTGGCTGCTCTGTTGAGAAAAACACTCAGCCAGTCCCCAAAACGTCTCTAATGTCAACTTCTAGTGGAAACCTGTGGGGACTCTGCTCTCAAGCTCACTGCACTTCACATGGTGCTGGTGCAGAACGGCCCAGCGACTGGGCACGGGGCACCAGGCGTCACCACGGAAGATGCCAGACTTCAGGTCTTCTCTGCAAAACACCGGGCACACTGTGCCCCTCGGGAAGTCTCTGCTTACCTGAACGTCACCGGGGAGATCTTCCCCATGAGGGCATATGCAGTGACACTCTGAAGGTGGAACAGGGCACCATCTGTCAGGAGCAGGATCAGCATGTCCTGGCTGTAGCTGAAGCTTGTCCCGCTCCTCCCCATCATGGGCACGTCCTAGGGCCAGAACCAAAGGCTGCTCTGCTGGCCCGCTAAGGAGGGCACACAGGAAGGTCCCTGCAGAACTGCCACACTCGGGATCCCCCGCAAGCACACAGACGCTGTCACGAGGGACGACAGAACCACCTCACTTCTGTGAGGACAGCTACCGCCAAAAGCCAACCAAGCCAGAAAGTGCTGCAGAGGGTCTGGGCAAACAGGAACCTGCGCAACGGTGTGGTGGTGACCAGGGTGGCAGTCCCTCCAGGATTCAAACACAGGTCACTGCAGCATCCCGCAGTCCCACTGCCGGGCACATACCCAAAGAGCTGAAAGCAGGGCCTCCCAGGGAGACGTGTGACCGGAGTTCCCAGCAGCAGCACTCTCGGGGACCAAAACAGGACCAACTCGAGTGCCTACGGATGGTGAGTGGACAAACCAGAGCGGTCTGCCTACACTTGGGGAACACTCGGCCTTAAGGAGGAGCTAGGCTGGCACATGCCACATCAGAGAAGAACCTCAGAAAAGCTGTGCTGGGCGGCGGGCAACCTGGGGACAGAGCGCCCGTGGGCATGTACGAGGCCTGGGTTCCATGCCCAGCACCACACATACAAAAAAGGTCGTGCTAACCAGACACAAAACACAAGCACTGTGGATCCCACCAGCAGGAGCCCTCAGAGGAGTTGACTGCCCAGAGCCAGAGAGGAGGTGGTGGCGATGGGGCTGGGGAGGGAGGGGAGCCCTGGACAGGGCGCAGGTCTGGGCTGGAGAGGAAGTTCTGGGTGGGCTGTGTGATGGACACGGGGAACATGCTCTGCCTAGTGCCCCTGTACTTGACAGGATCGAGACAGGAAGCTCTTGTCCTGTGTGTTTCATCACGATAAAGAAATATGCAGACACGCAGCACGCTCCAGCTCTGACAAGGTGACCCAGGAAACGCCCTCGTGGGTGTACGGCACCAGGGTGGGAGAAACGCGCCACTGTTCCCAAAAGGAGAGGGCGGGAGGCAGCCAGGGCCCCCAGCTGGGCGTGTCCACGGTGGAGGGAAAGGTCTGCACAGGTGTGACGCGTGCATGGTGCGTGCGTTGGCACACGCGTGGACTCACACCACCACGCACAGGTAAGTGTGGCAGTGAGGCCAGGGAGGGCGGCTCGGGCTTCACTCCCAACACTGCCTGTTCTGCAGCAGGCATTTTATCACTTGCTGCACACCTGTGATCCCAGTGACTTGGGAGGCTGATGCAGGAGGATGGCAAGTTCAAGGTCAACCCCCACAACGTAGTGAGAAAAGTAAAAAGGGATGGGAGTGCAGCTCAGTGGTAGAGAGCCCTGCATTCAATCCCCAGCACTGCAAAAATTAAATCCAGTTAAAAAAATAATTTACACAAATCTAAAAATCCTCACACAGATATCTCTGCAAGTTGCTGCAGCTGTGGGCAGCTCCTGTATGTACAGCCCACTCTAAAGCACATACCGCACAGCCATCGACTCGCAAAGGTAAGTCATTGTGTCAGGAATTGCCAGAGAGATGGGGCCCAGCTACAGTGGGATGCCCACTTCTAAAACCCACCATGAAGAAGATCCAGGCAGGGATCAGCATGGCCACGGCAGCAGCGCTGGTGTAGAACTGCAGCTCCGGGGCCCTGTGGGGACAGAAGACTCCTGACCTCCCCGTGCCTGGGGGCTGGGATTTCCCTGGGGATTTCACGAAAGAACACATCACAGTGCTGACACACAGTCGTGGACACCCATGGCTGCCCAGAACTGAGAAGGCAACAAGGACCAGGCTGGCTGTCAGACAGGCCTACAAGGAAGCTGAAGGGTCCTTTCCCTGAGTTTTCTTTTTCTCCTATTTTTTTTTGGGGGGGTGGGGTATCAGGGATTGAACTCGTGGGAACTTGACCACTGAGCCACATCCCCAGCCCTATTTTGTATTTTATTTACAGACAGGGTCTCACTGAGTTGCTTAGCGCCTTGCCTCGCTGTTGCTGAGGCTGGCTTTCAACTCATGATACTCCTGTCTCAGCCTCCCGAGCCGCTAGGAGTACAGGCATGTGCCACCATGCCCGGCCTTCCCCTACTTTTTGACAAAATACTTTCAAAGCCCCCTAAGCCACAGGGGAAACATGTCATGTCTTCCAGGAGCATCTGGAATCTTCCTTCTTGGCACTGGGGATTGAACCCAGGGGCACATAACCACTCCCTTGCCACATCCCCAGTCCTTTTTATATTTTATTTTGAGACAAGATCTCACTAAATTGCTGAGGCTAGAGTTTGAACTCTAGATCCTCCTGCTTCAGCCTCCCAAGTCACTAGGATCACAGGTGTGTGCCATCCTGTCCAACGGTATTTGGAAACTTAAATGGGCAAAAGTCCTCATGGGCCTTACAAAATCAGATGTCCCCCCTCTGTGATACTTACGAGAAACGGTATTTGTCCCCGCTGAGGAGCTTTTTTGAAAAAACATTCTGCAAACTAGAACAGAGAGAAGAGAAGGTTAAGGATGGAACTGAGTCGGCGTGGCCCTCAGGAGCAGGGGCTGGGCTTCCTGTTAGCAGTGACATTAATGGCCATGCCTGGTGGACAGCGCTGAGCACCTGCTGGGAGCACGTGCCCCACCAGGGGTTCCAAGCATCTGCCTGCTGGGAGGTGGGCGCCATGCCGCCCGTCACGGGTGGGCAAGAGGAAGTACTCAGGGTCCTGTCTCGGGCTTCACAAAACCCTTCTTGGATAAAACTGCCACGAGTCACAGCCTGCCTCAGTCAGGCACCTGGGGCTCCCAGAGGAGGGCATGACTCAACAGACTTCACCTACATGGAGACCCTGTGGGAAAACACAGCTGGAGCTCACGAACACCAGGCTGTGGGGACACAGGACATGTGTCTTCGCCAGCACCCAGCACTCAGAACTCAGCACAGTGTGAGCTGTGACTAAACTACGCCAGCATCCTAGAGGACAGGCGATGTGAGCACTCACTGGCCCGCCACGGGCCCGGACTAGGGCTCGGGCTCGAGATTCTGTGACCCTGGCCCGAGCCCTTCCAGAGGTTCCCAGCTCCGCCAGGCAATCTGCCATCCAGGATGCTCCGAGGACAGCCAGAAACCAGGACTTCGAGCACAGGACCCAGCAGGTTGCCTGTGAACATGAAGTGCTGCCTGCGTGTGAACAAGAGGCCTTCCTGGAAATCAGGCTGTGGACACCCGATGCCATGATGCCCCTCCAACAAGCTGACAGAGACCTACCACACGCACAGGTGGTGCGGCCCTGGCACCCTCCTAGGACACAAACACAGTGCAAGAGAGTAGCAAGGGCTGTCAGGAGCTCAGGATGCAGCTCAGGTTGGAGCTCGGGTTGGGGCTCAGGATGCAGCTCAGGTTGGAGGTCAGGCGGAGCTCGGGATAGAGCTCGGGGTGGAGCCTGGGTGGAGCATGGAGCTCGGGGTGCAGCTCAGGGTGAGCACCCCAGTTCAACACCAGGACCAAAACAGAAAGATGATTCCTGTCTTTTAGAGGCAGCTGCACTATTCAGACTTGCCAGCTCTTCCCTGCTGTGAGAGGAGTGCCGACCTGCTCCTGCTCCTGGAAGCCCGGCTGCTTTTCCCTACCTCACTCAGAAATGAGAGGGACCCAGCAGTAGTCAGTAACCCTGAGAGAAGGTTTTGCAGGGCTGACAGCGGGTGGGGAACCAATCAAAACAGTGGCTGGAAGGCGTCCTGGCCTCTGCCTGCACAGGACCCCAGCACCACCGCACGCCTCCCAGGGCCTGGCTATGTGGCAGTTTCTTGCCACCAGAGGTAGCCTCTTTGCAGCTGAACGTGGACGGCCACTTAACCAGGAGAGCAGACGCACCTGTGAGCACCACCACGGCCCAGAGCCCGTGCGTGGCTCAGCCTGCGGCCTGGTGATTGTCGGCTTGAACAGCGTCTGAAGTAGGACTGCATCCTCAGGGTCAGGCTTGCTTCTGAGAAGAAGGTGCCTCACTGGGGACTTACCGCTTTGCTATTCAGGAAAAGGCACTGGGAGCCCTGCTGAGTCGCAGGAGTGACTCTGAGCCAGCCTGGGCTGGGCGTGAATACCCGTGAATCCAGGAGGAGGGCCAGCGCCATTTCCAGGCACCCCCATCCTGCACACCTTTAGTGACTCACCAGTCCATGATGTTGGTGGACAATGCAGCTGAGAAGCCCAGGATGTTGAAGCTCATCTCAGTGGCTGTGCACAGGGCCAGGCCTCCCATGACGGGGATGAGGGACAGGTTTACCAGCAGTCCTGAAGGGCAGGACGCACAGGTGACTGGCACAGATCCCTCCAAGGGCCCAGGCTCCTCCCACCCCCTCGGATGACAGGTGGGGCTTTCACTTTGACTCAAAAACAAATGCCACCAGCTCCTCAAGTCACAGGGAGACAAACCAAGAGGAAGCCCAAGTAAGGCCCACCCTGCAGCAGCCTGCACAGTGGGGCCCTCCTCTGTGAGGGGTGTATGCTGGGCCTCAGAGACCTGAGACCCACAGACACGCTCTGGCAACATGGAGAGTCATGGGAGGTCCCCAGGAACGACTGCCGTCCTAAGGTGAGCCAAGTGCTGAGGCTCAGGGGAGCATGGTGCAGCAACCCCAGGAAGCTCACCTAGGGCCCACTGGAGACCGGCCCCACCCCGGACACCCTGCTGCCGGTCTCTCCACCAGGCTGGGGCATGAGGCGCAGCGCCCTCTGACCTGTGAGCACCCTACTCCTGGTAGGCACAGGAGGCTCCTAGTAGGCACTCATGACCACTAAGCAAATGTCGGGGAGGGGAGGCGAGGGGCTGGCACTTTGTGACCGCAGGGCTGTAGCTGCTCTGAGCTGGAGCACACTGCAGGGAGGACAGGACGGTGAGCCCGGCTCCAGGGCCACTCACCCGTGTACTCCCCCAGGATCATCCGAGACATGATCACGGTGAAAATAGGGGCAGAGCTCTTCACTGTCTCGGCAAAGGACACTGCCACGTTCTTCAGGCTGACCAGCCCCAGAACCACTGTTGCGAACCTAACAGCAAGCACGGGCATCCTCAGCACTGGCACTCTGGGTCAGACCAGCCTCGCCAGCACCATCCTGCCGGCCATGGCTTAGCACCCTGAGTGTGACTCCCTCAGGCTGCAGGATACCCGGGCAGCACCCTGGGAGAAGGCACCTTCCCTCCAGCTGATGCTAAACTGGTTCTTGACAAAGAATCTGGTGAGGACACAGGGCATGGAGATGCACAAACTGCCTCCTCAGGCCCAGGCCCGACACTCCCCAGCAGGGCCCCAGCCACCGCCGGCAGAAGCACTCCCACCATCAGTGGCCAGAGGCATCTCATGCCTGGAGTAACTGGACACTCGAGCGAGTGCCAGTCTTTACCTCATCAGGCCCACAAAGAGCATGGTCACGATGAAGTTGGGTGGGTAGGCCAGCCGGGGCTTGTGCTGGTGTAGGCAGCAGGGCAGGCACATCTTCACACACCCGATGACCGTGGTCGACAGCATCTGCACGGCACCTGAGGGGCGCGGGGGCCACGCTGACCACACTGCCCGCTGAGCCCTCCGCCCACATTCCCTCCCGGCCGGGCACTACCTAGCATGCTGGGTTCGCCCTCCAGCAGGGACAGGATGTACTTGTTGAGGAACAGCGTGCAGAAGCTGAGGAAGAACCAGAGCGACAGGTAGCTGAGGGCCCGCGGGCTCCACACGCCCAGGCCTGACTCGAGGACTGTGGTCTCCGTGATGGTGACAGTGAGCAGGCTCTCCTCCGGGCTGCCCTCGCTCCTGGTGAAGGCCATCTTCTCGCTTCGGTGACCGAGAAGAGCGCCCCAGGCTAGAGCCGCCTGTCCCTTGGGCTCCTCTGCAGGGTCGGGAGCGCTCTCCGGAGCCTCGGGTTTGGTGGAAGATGACATGCTGGGGTCCTGCCCAGGAGAACCAGCTTATCTGGAGGGCGGGCAGCATAGGTCACGGCCACTGCCCAGGTGGGAGGATGCTGGCAGAGGAGAGGACGCCGTGGTCCCGGCTGGCACGAACATGGCCCCTGACACTGGCTCTCCCCAGCAGGGCGCGGAGGCAGAGGCTAGGCTGCTGAGGGAAGGAGCTGGGTCAGCACGAGAAGCCAGAGCCAGAGCCACCGGGGGCTGCACAGGGCACGTGCACTCAGGCTTGTCTTCAGATGGACCGAGAGTCCACTGCCCTAAAAAATGTACCAATGCCAGGATCCTCCTGCCCGAAGCTGGCCACCCCCAGCTGACCCTCCTCTCCCTCACGCAGCAGCTCTCGAGCAGGTCCTGAGGGCTGTGTCCACAGTGCAGGCCAGGCTGGCCTTGGCCCTTCCTCTCCCACCCCACCCAGGGCCCTGCAGGCCTTGGTCACTGCAGTAGCTCAGCCTCAGTGGTCACCCTCCTCTGGGCTCGCCCTCCTTCCTGGCAGGAGACCAAGACCCTGCTGAGCTCCGTGGCCTCCAGGCTGAGGCTGCCCCTGCCCGTGCCCGTGCCCTGCCCCAGGCCTGTGCAGCCATGCTCACGCCAGATGGCCACTCCTACAGCTGTGGGCAGGGCCACATCTGCCCATCTTCTCCCTTGTGCCAGGGCGCTCTCCTAGTTCTTGCTCCATACAACCCTCGGTGACAAAGACCTGCTCCGTCACAAGGACCAAGGTCCCCCTTCCAAAGTAGACTCACACCTGAGTCCAGGGCCCCAGCCTGACAGAGCCTCTGGAGCAGACTCCTGGTCCTGGGTTCCTGCCTCGACACCTGGCCACGCTCTTCTCTGGGCTCAGCTTTGCATTTAAAAGGGTGCCCTTCACCTTCCCTTGCTCTCCCAGTCACCCGGCCTGCAGCAGGGTGGCTCTGCTTGTCCCTGACCTCCCCAGGTCCACCTCGGGACAGCCCCACCCAGACCTCACCTCATGGGTGAGTCCTAGGCTGCGGCCTCCCAAGGCCTCCCAGCTCCCTGCTCCTCCACCTGTGTGCTCCAGGCTCCCCAGTCAGCCGTGGAGACCGGCCCGACTCCCCACAGTGTGACTGCGACCCTTCCCACTCCTGGTGCAGGCCAAGGCTGGAGGCTCCGGGGTCAGCCCCCTCCCACAGTCCACCCATCTGTCCAGCCGGCTATTACTGTGCCAGCAACCGCAGCCTCTCTCGGCCACCCACGTGCGTAGGGTCCCGCTGCCCCAGGGTGAGGACGGCTCATCCAGTCCACGCTGAAATGCTGTCTCCTCATTGTCCCAGCACAGCAGCACCATCTGCCCTGGTGACCATGCTGGTGGCTCTCTCCGGGGCTCTAGCCTGAGATGGGGACACAGGGAGAGCTTGCTCTATCCCACCCTTCCTACCGGGTCCAGGGCTGGCTGGAGGCAGACCGGTCACCTTGCCATCATCCAATGCCCTGGGCACCCTGGGGGCTCCTTTCTGAAGCAGCTAAATAGCCCGTGGGACTAGCCAGCACAGCCCTCTCCAGATGGCTGCCCACGCGCCTTCACCAGCACACCATTGCCAGGGGGCTGTTTCCCAGCCCCTTGTGGGTGCCCCCTTCCACGGCAGACCCAGATCCTGATAAGGAGACCAAGAGGCACCCTGTCCCTCCGGCCTGGGACCTGTCACACAGGCACTGCCTGAGCTTGGGGGAACAACACCAGCTCCCACTGTCCCTGTTCTCTGCAAGGGAAGACGAGGTGCGTGGGCTTCCTGTCTGGCGACGGAACACAGTCTGGATTCAGAGCACAGGCCTCTCAGCTCACCCTTGGCTGAGCAGCTCCCTCTGCCAGGAAGGTCTCCCACGGTTCCTGCTGAGGAAGTCACGGCATTCCAGGCAAAGCTGCCACAGCAGCAGGTCATGCTGGCCCCAGAGCCCAGGGCCCTTGTTTCTGCTGAGGCCATGAGGCTGTGTGACATGGGCAGCGTCATCCAGGGCTAGAGGCAGCCTGACACCTGCCCTCCCACTGCTCACTGTGGTAGT
This sequence comes from Marmota flaviventris, assembly GCF_047511675.1. NCBI lineage: Eukaryota > Metazoa > Chordata > Mammalia > Rodentia > Sciuridae > Marmota > Marmota flaviventris. Next base: position 658,835 of record NC_092507.1, read on the forward strand.
GAGAAACCAAGGGCCCAGGGTGCCACCTGGGACGCTCTGTTCCTGGCCAAGGCCTCATACAGGAGCCAGACACATGGTCCCTTCACCTCACTACCGCAGCGTTCCCTGAGAACAGGCTGCTGTGCCACTCCTCCACCAGCCAGCACCTGGGCCACACCAGCACCCACAGGGTGAGCTCCCTGGCCATAGATGTGCACAGGAAGTCATCATACAGACCCCTTCTCCCATGCACCCGCTGCACGGCCTCAGTGGCCACTGTCTGCCCTGCTCCTGTGCCCATGCCGTCCTCTGCCCTGTTAACCTCTCCACTCCCAAAGGACACTGATATGGTGCGACCTCCTCCCGAGTCTGCAGTGGCCAGCAGAGAGGCCCACAGCACCTTGAGAACGCCCCCTCACTCGTGCTCAAGGGTGGACAGGCGGACAGCCACTATGCCGCGCCACCCCTGGCACCCAGGCCCTGTGCACATCGGTGCCCAGGGTAGCTGGCAGGACAGAAGCAAACAGATTCCAGAGACTCTGCTGGATGTGACCTTTCTAGCCAGAGCAGGTGACAGGAGCAACAGGCGAAAATCACCCAGGCACTTCCTAAGCCAGGTTTAGCAAGAGCCAGGTGGCCCTGGGAGGCGTGCTCCCCTGCCGTTAAGAAGGTCTGTCTGGAGCTCTGCGGGGTCACTCAGAGCAAAGACAACCAAAGAAGAAAACAGCTGAGTGTCTCAGCGGAGGAGCTGGCAGCGTGCTTTCATAGCCGCAGGCCAGGAGGGAAGCCAGGGCCGGGGCTCCCCTGCCAGGAGCACGCCTGAGACTGAAGGGGCGACTCAAGGCTCAAGAGCAGTCGAGGTGCAGAAGTCCACAGGCCCAGGGCGTGATGGTTACACACCAGGGTTCCCATGAATCCCCTCAAGTCCAGCCACTCTGCCAGGACCGCTGTCAGATCTGGGAACACATCACCGTGGAAACACTGCCCAACAGATGAGAGGCCCTGGGCCCAACCGCCTCTCTCCCGGCATGCCTGCTCAGCAACCCTGGAGGGACCGTCAGGTCTTCATGGTGCTTGATCTCCAGTGCGCACTTCCTGGAGGCCGAGGGGAGGCAGAGCTCCCTCTGATGCTCGACTTCTTGCCTGAGCCACTCAACGCACAAACTCCATTCCACCCAAAAGAGGCACCCGGCAAGTAACAGCATATTCCCATCACTCAGGAAATCCCAAAGGCTTTAAGAGTCCTGTGCCAGGAACTAAGGACAAAGACCAAAAATAATCTCAAGATTATCTCAGGCCCCAAAACAGCTGAAGTCCCGGGAGAACTGCAGGTGTGACTGCCAGCTGCCAGGATGCGGGATGGAGGGAGCACCTGGCAGCCCTTCCTGCAGACCCACTGCCCGGCCCTTGCTCCTGCTCCCTGGAGTTGAGACTGGCCTCCGCTGCCTGTGGAAGACCCCAGCAGAAAGGTGGGGTGTGCCAGTCCCTGGCTGCCTGCGTCCCTGCAGCTATAGCCTCCACAAACTGGCCTTGGCTTGCTTTGTAGGGCTCGCTCAAAACAGACCCCTGGAGCAAGGCTTGGGGACAAAAGTCTGCACCAAGGGGGCCGGGGCGGAGAGGGCAGCAGGAGCAGTGGAGGTGGTGGCCACTCCCTCCTTTCTGGGAAACAGTAGAGCAACCCAGTGGACAGGGCGATGCCCACAGCCGCTGTTCTTCAGGCTGAGTTCGGAGCTTCCGTGTCCTCCCAGGCAATGGGCCACAGTGCCACCCCCAGGACAGGCGTGGACATTGTGGGACAGGCTCTCACTGCCTCCCTGTGTTCTGCTGTCCATCTCCTGCAAATGCAGAGCTGGAACCCAGGGAGCCAATGGCCTGCGTTGTCCAGCTGCTAGGACACACGGCCGAGTGTGCACGTACCCAGGTCCACCTGTCCTCCCAGTGAGGCAGCCTGTGTGCTGCTGGCAGCAGCCGCGTGGCGAGACAAGCCCATCACTGGCCATCGGCCAGATGGCACTCGGTGAATCTTGAGCTTCCCTCAGGGTCCAGGGCAGAGAGGAGCAGGTGGGGGACCTGGGCCTCTCAACAGACCCACCTGCTGCCCACCACATCTAGATCGGGGCCAGGAGACCTCAGCTTCGGGACGCATGCTCACTCTCAGCCTGTCTTCAGGACAGCTGGGCTCTCACAGATGCCCACTCACCTACTATGCACCATAGGTGCCACGAGGAGGGATCAGGGCCAGGTGAGGGCCAGCAAGACCCACAGGCTTTACCCAGGCCGCTGTCCTCCCTGGAGGCCCTGGACAAGGGGGCTCTGCACCCACCTGGCCTCCCTTCCACCCCTGTGGCAGGAGCCTGCCGGAGCACCCTAAACACCAGTGTGGACATCTGCGACAGAATTCAAGGAGGCCGAGGCCCAGGCAGCTGAGGGCTCACTGCTCCAGAAGCCCAGGTCGTGGGGGAGATGAGGAGGGGAGGCAGCCGCAGACCCCTGGCAGGCAGAGGAGCCGCCTCTGGGGAGTGCGGCAGGACCAGGACCTGCCAGGGGCCTGGAACAGGGCGCCTGCACCTCCAGTGGCCTCCAGGGCCTCTTGGCAGAAACCAGCAGAGACGCAGAAAGAAATGAGCCCAGAGAGGAAGGAGGGAGAAGAGCGAAGGGAGAACCTCAGCTGCCATAGACCTGAGACAGCCTCGGCTAAGCCACACACCAGGGCCATGGACGCTAGTCAGAGAGGCAGAAGCAGCATCTCACCAGGTCTCACCAGGGAGCTCCTCAGCGACTGGGAGGCTCTGAGGCCCGTCACAGCTGAGAAGAAGCCAGGGAGCAGGAGGTGGGCAGAGCCCAGCTGGGGACCGGAGAGGCAGGAGCAAGTCCTCTTTGCTGAAACACTTCCGCTGTGGGGCCGGAGAACATTTAGATACAGATCAATGCTGAGGATCAAAGATCAAGGATCAGTAGCTACCAGGCCGCCAGCAGGGAGGAGCAGCTGCCTGCAGCCTTGGGGTGGACCCAGAGGCCTGAGGACAGCAGTCTCCACAGCTGCCAAACAGGACACCATCAGGCAGACAGACAAGCAGACAGAGCCATCAGGACTGACAGGTAGGGAAGAACCAAGCCCTTGCACAGAGCCTGGCAGTGGAGCCGCACTCTGCGAACCCTCTCCCCACAGAAACCAGGGCCTGCATCACCTGCAGGTGAAGGACAGGAACCTGTGGCCAGAGGCAAAGCTCCAGATGGGAGACCAAGGCTTGAGCTCCGTCCACCCCAGAAGGGGTCTTCCTGCACCATGGCAAACCTAACCCAGAGAGGTGTCAGGCAGGTCTGAAACACATAGGTGGCACGGTCCTGGCACCCACCCGGGGGGACCCCAGGGGGCACCACAGCCTGTGGACTAGTCCACTACGCTGTGTTGGAGTTAACTCCCCACGGCAGACAGTCACACTGAGACCAAGTAAAATGTCAACGTTGAGGCAGACAGAGGGTGCACAGGAACACTCACATGGCTCTTCCCGAAGTCTGAACTTTTCTTAAGATACAAAGTTTGAAGTCTGGGTGTGGTGGCCCCATGCTCAGGAGGCTTAGGTAGACTGAGGCAGGAGGATGGCAAGTTTGAGGCCAGCCTCAACAACTGAGCAAGACCTTGTCTCAAAATAAAATATAAAAAGGGCTGGGGGTGTGAGTCAGTGGAAGAGGACCTCTGGGCTCAGTCCCCAGTGTTTAAAAAGAGAAACGAAACAAGAGACCATTTACTCTCTGAGTCCCTCTTGCTGTGCAGGCACACAGTGAAGAGGTGAAGATCAGTAGCTCCTCGTGGGGTGAGGGCAGGGGTCCCTTTCCACCTCCTCCTGGGGCAACCCCTTCGCTCAGGGTCTGGAAGCCAGGCCTGCACAGACCCCCTGCAGGGGGTATGGGGTCACCTCAGAGGCTGCCTACTCCAGCCTCACCCCAACAATCAGGGATGAAAAGTCAACCCCCTGAGACAGCACTTCAAGCCCACACTGACCAAAGTCAGTTCCAAAGTTTTTGCAAGGTGACATGGGGGGACGGCAGGCAGCAGAAGTGAACCTCAACAAGGTGTGAGTGACCGAAGGAAGGACACTCTTCCACCTGTGCCTGGCTCAGCCTGGGGCTTGGATCCCGCGCAGCACCCACTTGGGGAGGCCACAAGACCCCTGGGGGCTTGTCAGCCCCTCTCAGGCTACAGGGGGTTGAGCCAGAGCTACACAGTGTAGCAAAGCATGGAGTCCCCACTGGATTGGCCACCATCCCTCTTGGCCTCCGTGACCCAATTCCTATTCTGCAAAGGACTGAGGTCAGCAGCCGTCTGGTACACAAATGCTGGAAGGGCGTGCATGGCCAACCTCACCTGGGGACAGAGCTGCTGGAGCTGGGGAGTGGGCGTGCTGCCCACCTGCTCGGGCCAGAAATGGAGCGGGTGGCTCCTGTCCCTCCCGCCCCAGCCGGAAGGATGTGTGCAGGCTGGGCTCACAGGGAGCAAGCTGCACAGTGCTGACCCCAGTGAGCGGGCACATGCTGGGCTTCAAGGTCCCCGAGCTGCCAGCACTGCGTGCACCGGACCTGCTGGCCAGAGAACGTTCTGGCCAACATCTTCACTGTCCCTAGATTCCAGGCCATGGACCCAGTTCAGAAGCTGTTCTGGAGCAAAGCAGATGTCACCAGGTGTTCTGCCTGACTGGTCTCCATTTTTGGTGAGGGTGTCAGGGCACATCCACGCTTGACAACCCACACTCATGGGTTCAGAATCCTCACCTGAGTGGCTCCAGCCTCTGCCTGGCCTGGGGCTGCTTGCTAAGCTCTGGTCTCCCAAGTAGAAACTGGAAGCCCCCAGGAATACACACCAAGGAGTGCCCGAGGAACTCAAGCACAGAGTGCGGACAGATGCTGCCCGCCACCCTCGGCCGGGATGCCACGCTTCGGCACACAGCACCGTGCCGGCCGTGTCCAGCTCCAGTAGGGGGACACCAAGTCCATTTTTATTCCTTTTCTCTTCTACATTCTCTCATTTTTCTACACTGAAAATGGATAATGTTAATGTGAAAACCTTCCTATTTCCTCTTTTTGTTTTCTTCAGTACTGGGGACTGAACCCAGGGCATTCTACCACTGAGTTACACCCCCGACCGACCCTTTCTAAATTTTTACTTTTGAGATAGAGCCTTGCTGACTTGACCAGCTAGCCTTGAACTTGCCAACCTCCTGCCTCAACTCTCCCAGTCACTGGGATCACAGGCGTATACCACCATGCCCACCTTGCACTTCTCTCTTAATGTCCCTTTTAATGTTAGTAGTTTCATTCGGTGTTAAAATGTTATTTGCAGACTTATAAAGTACACTGAACTTGGGGGGAAAGGACCTTTAAAAAAGCCACTGAACAAGAAATTCCTGTTTAAACAGTGGTGTTGTACATTTTGTTTTACTCTTTTGTAGAAGCCTGCAAAGATGTTCCCTGCTCAGAGAACAAATTTGCGGGGAACTGCCTGTTTGTCAGAATGCCGGAAACACGACGATTAAAGCAGACTCCCCGCGCGGGACCCGCAGCTCTGGGCCTGGCTGGGGCGGGGCTGCCACCTCACAGGGCCCTGCCCTGCACCGCTGTTCCAGTTTCCCAGCGTGTTGCCCTCCCGACGGAGGAAGGGGCGACTTCGCGAGGCACATGCCACGGGGCCTTGGCCCCGGTTGGGCACCTCCCCACCCGCATCCCCGGCCCCCAGTGTCCAGGTCCACCGGTGTGGTCCAGGTCCACCGCCCGACCAGTGTCCCGGGTTCCCGAGACCCCGCCCCCGCCCTGTGTCCCCGCCCGCCCTGTGTCACCGGCTCCTGAGACCCCGCCCCCCCGCCCTACCTGTGTCCCCGGCACGCGTGGCCGCCGCAGGAGGGACCGAGGCCGCGTCTCCGCGCGGACGACCACAACGTGGTTGCGCGCGGGGCAGAGAGGACCGACCGGCGCGGGGCGCGGGGGCCGCCCGCCCGCAGGGGTCCCGGGCCAGGGCCGACGCGGGGCGGGCGGCGGCGGCGCGCTGTCATTCGTGCCGGCTCACGTGCTCGGCGGACACCGCCCGGGGGCGGCGGGCCGGACCCGCCCACCACCGCGGCCGGCCGGAGAGGGGGCGGCGCTCGTGGGCACCGCGACGCCTCGCGGGAGGGGCCCGCAGGCCCGGGCTGGAGCGGGGACAGGCCGCGGCGGGGGCCGGAGGTGACGCACAGGAAGCCGGCGCACTCCTCGCCACCCGGCGGGCGCCCGCCCCTCGGTGCCCCGCGCGCCTGGCCGGCCAGGAAGGCCGCGGCGGCACAGCCTCGGGGCCGCTGGGGCCGCCCTCGGAGCCACCCACCTCGCCCGGCGCGCGCTGGTGGGCCGAGCCTCGGAGGGCCCGCCCTGGGGCGTGGCTTCCGGGCCGTCCCGCGCCTGCGCGGCACCTGCGGTTCCGGGTTCCGCCGCGGGGCGGCCCAGCCGGCTGCGGTGTGCTCGGCGGCGGCGTCGCTGCAGGGCCAGAGGCTGAGTGTTATTGTGCGGTACTGGGGTTGAACCCGGGGTGCCCTTGTAGAGGCACTCTCTCCCCCACAGGAAATCGGAATTAAACTCCTCCAGAAGGCGTCTCCGTAACTGATCTTAGGACTCTCAGCAAGAGCCTCCGCAGGGGCTCAGGGTCCTGGAGCTTCCTGGCTCCTGTGGCCTCACCTGGCCCCCGGCCTGGGCGGTCGGCGCGCCAGGTGTGCAGCACCGCTTTACTGTTTCTTCACCGACATCTATGACTATGGAGCACGTGTATGTGAAACAGTTTGTAAAGGCTTTCAAGGGAAGTGTGTCTGCAAATGCAGAGTGTGATAAGAAAAATAGGTTCTCTTAACTAGATCCCTGGCCTTGATGTTTACATATCAAAGATAATGTCACTAGCTGGCTCTGTGGTGACAGCTGGCAGGGTGAGGGAAGGAAAGGGGAGAAGACTCCCCTTCTCAGTCGCTGTCCTTGAAGGGTTAACATGCCCAGAACAGTAAAAAGAAAAAACTTTTGTGTGTGTGAACTTGACTGTGAACTTCTGAGCCTCTCCTTACACGCTGGGCATAAAGTTCTGAAACTGCCTGAACTTGGAGTTCAGGGGGATTAATTGATTACAGCAAAAGCTGTACCCTCTGAGCCTGGCCGCAGCCAAATAAAACTGATTCCTGCTATTTTCTGTGTCCTGCCTTGTCTCCTGAAACACTACCACTGAGCTACATCCCCAGCCCTTTGGGGGACATATTTCTTGGTTGGCCTCCAACTTGTGATACTCCTGCCCCAGCCTCCTAAGTCACTAGGATCACAGGGCAACTTTTAAAGTATTACACTTGTTTTTCGTTAGTTTAGTTTCTCCACCGTCATATAGCTAAGGGTCTGTTAAGGTCAGCCTCCTCTGTCTGATCTCGGGGTAGCTGCCCTAGTGTCTCCCACTCCCGTTGAGTGGGATTGTCCCCCCAGGGACATTAGGGGTAGGTGGAGGGGTAGCGGGTATTCAGGGAGTGGGTCAGGGCTTGGGCCTAAAAATGGAAACATTTTTAAATGAAAGAAGTAGAAGTGAAACTCTAGTGTTCACCTGAATGGGAACCCCAGCCTGGCACAGTGGCCAGGTCTGTGAACACAGCCAGGCTTTTACAGGGATTTGGGGAAGTATGTATATTTGGAGGCTGTGGCAGGGCCATCACAAATTCCAGGCCAGCAGGGTAACTTAGTGAGACCCTGTATCAAAATAAAAAATAAAAGGGTTGGGAGTGTAGCTTAGCGGTAAAGTGCGCTCGTTCAATCCAGAGTAACTACAAAACATAAAATGAAATAAGAAATAAGCCCGCACAGTGGCGCACACCGGTAATCCCAGAGGCTCAGGAGGCTGAGACAGGAGGATTGCGAGTTCAAAGCCTGCCTCCTCTAAGCAACTCAGTGAAACCCTCTCTCTAAGTAAAATACAAAATAGTTTACTGGGATGTGTCTGTGGTCGAGTGCCCTTGAGTTCAATCCCCGATACAAAAAAAAAAAAAACCCAAAAACGAGCCACAGAACGAACAAGATATCAGTCTTCTCTTGCCTAACTTTGGCATCCAGAGGACTGCACAGGTCTTGGAATTGGCTAAGCCCCGGTCACATCTGAACAGAAATGCCTCCAAGAAGCCTCCAGATCTTTCACTAATGACTCTTAGGATATGGAACCGGCTTTTCAAGATTGGGCATGAGCAGGAGCCAGGGATGTCTGAGGAAGCGATACCCCAGAATTAATGCTTGGCACCCACTGGCTGTGGCCAGGAGAGCCGTCCCCCAATCCCTATACAGGGTTACTGCCGCAGCCCCTGCGAGGTGGCACATAGGCGAGAGCCCCCCACTTTCGCCCGTTGCCTGTCACTCTCAGCCCTCTCCAACACTCTGCCAGTCACTGGCCTCATGGATAGCCCAGAGCAGGACCTTTGCCAGCTACAATCAGGGCACAGCTTCTGGGGCAGAACTTCCTGGTTGGCATGAAGCCTACCGTGCTGGCAACCGCCCATCTGTCCCGGCTTTATTCAGCAAGCTGGCTGTACCTGGTAATTTCAAAAGCAAATTTGTAACAATATTGTAGAGATTTTTACATTTCACGTGGGATGTTGCATTTTACTGACTTTGAACAATGTCAGGGAGCCTGGGCAGCTTCCCTCCTGGGCAGGGTCTGCACAGTGCCCTGGCTCTGCTGCCCACACACAGACCCAGAGGCCCGGGAGACCCAGACCCCACGTGTGCGCCTACCCTCTGCATGTTGACAGCATTTGTCCCCAGATGCTCCTAGGTGACACACATTTCCCATTGAAAGGAGGCTCTGCGAGTCCTTTCACCTTGGAGAGACGCCACGGCAAACTGGCCTGTGTTTGTCTGAATTTGCTGGAGTTTACACTTCTTCCTTTGGTGGGAGTCAAAGTAGAACTTTGGGGTGAGAAAATATAGCTAGCAAAGGCCCTTCACCCTCCGCAGCCCCAGGATTCTGAGCATGTGACTTCCTGACCCTTTGCTGATTTGAATGGTGGGGTGGGATGGACTTCTGATCATGTACAAGTTTGGTCATTTTCTATTTCCTTATTACATCTTTGTATTCTTCCTTGAATCGTCAGTTTCTTTCCTTTAACAACTTTTTCTGGTAATGTTTTATGTGGACTGTGTGTTTTTTGGGTACCAGGGATTGAACCCAGGAGCACTCAACCACTGAACGACATCCCCAGCCCATTTTTCTTTTTTATTTAGAGACAGGGTCTCACTAATTTACTTAAAACCTCACTAAGTTGCTGAGGCTGGCATTGAATTTGGGATCCTCCTGCCTCAGCCTCCCAAGTTGCTGGGAATACAGGTGTGATCAGTGTGCCCAGATGGGCTGTATAAGTCTTTGTTACCAAACTTAGGTTCGGAAGCTTGCTTCCCAGACAAACCAAGGCCCAAGGGAGGAGTGTTGGGGAGAAAGAAAGTGTGCGGCATTGAGGGTGCTAGCAGTCTTGAAGGAGACAGTCATTTTAATGTCTCAAGTTCCCCTTCCAGGTCTTTGGGGACGTGAGATGTCTCCATGAGGATCAGGTTGGGGGCCACCTGAAGGATGTGGTTTCCCAGGAGCTGACCTTGGGCAGCCTGGTGTATAGGTGCCTACTATGGGTGGGAACTCCTTGTGGCCACCTTCTTGTAGGGCAGCATGTTCCAATTTGGGGTCAGATTTGTGGTAAACAACTGTTTTTTGGAATTAGCTCAGGAAAAAACCAAGCCAGCCAGGCATAGTGGTGCACACCTGTGGTCCTAGCAACCTGAGAGGCGGAGGCAGGAGGACTGCAACTCAAGACCAGCCTGGCAGTGTCGCAAGACTCTGTCTCCAAATAAAAATCTAAAAAGGTCTAAGAGTGTGGCTCAGCAGTAAAGCACCCGATTCCACCCCCAGTAACACAAAAGCCAAGTGAGGTCACAGGATGAGAGTGAAGGCCATACCTGGTGTGGGGAAGGGAACAGCCTCTGTCCTGTGCACTCCTCAGCCTGAGGCCGAGGCCCAGGACCTGGCAGCTCCCTGCTGGACGGGGTGCAGGTCTGGGCGGGAAAGACCCACCTGCAAACCACAGGCTGTTTGGTCAGCAGGTGACTAGAACTGGCAGCCACCTGGTGGCTGTGCAGGTGGTGAGTGCCACCCTGAAAGGAGTCAAGAACGCGGAAGGTGCAGCCACACACTCTGAGGAGCATGGAGAAGCCAGAGACGCAGCCACACGTCACATCAGGCTACTCTCGTTCCAAACGGTTCCATGGGAAAGGACCACTGGGAAAAAAAAAAAAAAACAAAAAACTACTTCTGCCAGACACAGTGGCACACCCTGAAATCCCAGTGGCTCGGGAGGCTGAAGCAGGAGGATTGTGAATTCAAAGCCAGCCTCAGCAATGGCGAGGTGCTAAGCAACTCAGTGAGATCCTGTCTCTAAATAAATTATACACACAAAAAAAGGGCTGGGGGAGTGGCTCGGTGGTTGAGTGCCCCTGAGTTCAATCCCCAGTATCAAAAACAAACAAACAAAACAAAACAGCTGGGCGTGGCAGTGCACACCTGCCATCCCAGTAGCTCAGGAGGCCAAGGCAGGAGGATCACAAGTCCAAGGCCAGCCTGGACAACTTAGGGAGACCCTGTCCCAAAATAAAAAGTAACAGCAGCTGGGGTTGCCGCTCAGTGGTGAAGCACCCCTGGTTTAATCCCCAGTGCTGAAGCCGGCCAAACACCATCCCTGGGGGCAGCGGTGTGCCTACATCAAGGGCCCTGGTCAGAGCTGTGGGCTCTGCTGTGTGTGGAGTCTGGTGACTTGGCTTCTGCTCCTAGTTCTGCTCCCGTGACTGGCACAGACCTGGCTTTGCCCCACACATGGTCCACTTGTGAACACCTTGAGATCTGGTTTTCCACCGGCAGGCCCTCACCTGGCCTGGCTCACTGCAGGCCTGGGCTCTACTGGGGAAGGGGACAGGCAGTAAGTGGGTCATCAAGGCATCTGGGGCGGGCCCAGGAAGGAGGCGTGCAGGGGCCTGCAGCACCCCGGCCAGCCCATCCCACTGTCATGCGACAGTCTGTGCAGATCTGCTTTCCCCTGAATCACCATGTATGACCTCTCTTCATTTTGAGGTGCTCACAGAGGATGGGCACAGGTGGGTAGAAGGGAGTCTGCCTGGGCAGAGCCTGGAGAGGGTCAGGCCTTCACGGGCACCTTGAGACTTGCCTGGTTGTGGAGCTACTGTAAAGGGACTTTGCAAAGACTTTCAAAGGGGGCAGAACTTCAGACTGGGGCCAGGTGGCATACCCAGGGGTGTGGGCAGTGGGTCTGCTTGGGCCTGTCCCTGTCTGGACTTGGCATTGATTGGGGCTGCAATGCCCACACTTCCCTGGTTCTGGGGATGCCCCTGGCCAGGGCTGTCAGGGTACAGTGTTGGGCCTGGAGGGAGGGACAGGCAGGGGACAGGAGCCAGTTGACTATTCGTCAGCAAGATGAGGCTGGGCCTGGGCTGCCTAGCTGTGGGGTGCAGAGGCCCCCAGGGTTTCCGAGCCCTGCTGGGCCTTCCTGAGTGTTCCCACCCAGGCTGCGGGTCCAGGTGAGGCCTGGGGACACTTGGGTGGATGGACACTGTCCTTGGGCATCCAGGTGCTGAGGGCCCAGGGTGGTCCCAGCTGTCATCCTGGTTGACCCTGCTGACCGGGTCCTGCGGGCCTGAGCCTGCAGCCCTTCCCACCAACAGGTGGGCATCAGGTGGGAAAACCGAGGCTGCGGGTCTTTCCAGGTCATTCTGTGGCCAGGCTGCACTCCTCCCACCCCTGGCCTGTGGCTGACTGGGCGGCCAGCTGTCCCCCGAGGCTGTGTGTCTGTTTCTGTTGCTGGTAACATGCCCAGAGTCTGGGAAGCTGTGGAGAGGTTTATTTTGGCTCATAGTTCTGGCCCAAGGTCAAGAGGCTGTCCCTGGTGGGTGCCTGTCTGTGGGCAGGGTCCTGGAGCACCGTGTGGTGAGAGGGAGCACGTGTGCTCACCGGGTGCTCATCTGGTCTGTCCCTCTTCTCCTAAAGTCACTGGGATCCAAACTGGGGCCACATCCTGCTGACCCTGTCTTGGCCTTGACCCACAGTCACAGTAAGTCGCTTGCACAGACACCCCACAGCGGGGACTGCGCTGCAGCCTGCGAAGCCTGGGGACACTCAGCCATGCCACGCCCCATCGGCGTCTCTGCTCGTCTCCTTCTGAGTCTGTCCCTTGGTGTCTCTGTGTCCCGGGTTTCTGTCTGTCAGCTCTCACTTTCCTGCCAGCTGTGTGGACCGGCTGGGACTGGATTCTGGCTCTCAGGACCTGCTGGTGGAAGTGGAGCTACTGGCCAGGGATGCAGTGTCCTGAGGCAGCCCTTCCCCCGGTCCTGTTCTCACTGGGCTCTGAAGGGTGGGCAGTCCTCGGGGCTGGTCCTGGCCAGCCCTCCTCTGCAGGTCTGCACCTGCTAGTGGAGGCTTCTGGGAACGGTGTCTTCAGCATCCTCCCCTGGTGGCCTCAGTTTACCCACTGGTAAACGCTATTTCCAGATTGTGAAGGCCACTGGGCTCTGGTCTGGGTACTTCTAGGGGCTGAATGTGGTCAAAGTGGTAAAAAGCCTTCCACCTGGCGAGCGGCCAGTTGCTGCCAGTCTGTTCCTGACCTCTCTTCCATCTTCCCTGGCATCCTGCCTTCTGCGTCCCTTGACGGCTGCCAGTCAGACTTGGCCCTGGCACACCCAGACCCACAGGGGCCATGCCAGTCTGTGCACTACTCCTGGGGGGGTTAACAGCAGCCTTGGGCCTGGCCAGGCCACCTGCTGGGGTCCAGAGCTCAAGGCACTGTCTGCTGAGACACTGGAGGCTGTTGCCTGAGGCTGCCCGGGGCCCGGGGCCTGAGCCCACCAGCAAGGCCCACAGGCTGTCTGGGGCCTCTGCCCACCCAGGCAGGAAGGTTAAGGCCCCGAGGTCAAAGGCCTTTGCTGGGGAGCAGGATCCTGGGGTGGGAACCCAACCACTGGCGAGCCTTCCCTCTGCAGGGCTTACTCCCTGCCTCCGAGTGCTGGTGGCCACAAAGGCCTGCAGGCCTGGGGCAGGGCAGCACCTGCCTCACTGTGGTCAGTGGCACCTGGGGCCTCTGCAGCACTGAACCCGTGACCCGTGCTCTTAGGCCACAGCCAGCCTGCTTCCCAGAGCCACCGGGCAGCGAGGTACTAGGTACCTGTACCTGTCCCAGCAGCAGTGGCCATCACAGAGGTCCACTCCTCCATATTTCCAGAGAGCCAGTGGGAGGCTGAGCTGGCCTGCAAGGGTGGGTGTGAAGGGGCCGACAGCTGGACCCACTGATGGTGCTGCCACGGCTGCTCTACCCTGAGCGCACTGTTGACCACTGATTGCTTACCTGCACCCACTTGGTCCCAGGACTGGGCTCCCTCCTGGCTGTATGCACAGCCAGGCTGGGGGACAGCCCGGGGGCAGCATCCAGCACAGGGAGGCCCTGGATAGGGCTGACTGGGGGGGGGGGGCGGCCCCCACCCACGAGGGAGGTGCTGGGGATCCTGCTCGATGTCCCAGAGTCCTTAACTGGTTGCCAAAAGCCAAAGAGAGGCTGTTGCTCAGCCCAGCTGTTTTAAACAAGTCTGTTTATTGAAAGGATTTGAAAATAGCAGTAAGGCCTTCAGCAAGGAACACGTGTCAAGACACCAACAACAGGAGACGACGTGACTTCGCTTCCCAACTCCCCAGTGCGCTCGCTGGCCACAGGTGGCTTCAGACCAGCCCACCTGGGGGGCGAGCTCCACAAGTGGGCTGCCTCCCTGGGGCCCCCAGCCCCACCCTGGCTTGTGTCCCCCGCCCAGGCCATACCAGGTTCCCGGGGTGGAGGAGAGGAGGTAAGGGACACACGGAAGAGGTGCTTGTGCTCGAGCAGGCCCGGAGGCCCTTCTGCCCAACGCGAGGCCTGCGAGGCCGCCTGCGGCAGGATGGGCACCTTCCCTTGGAAGGCATCGCCTCCCGCTCTGGCCAGTCAACAGGTGAAGGGGAGCTGGCGCCTCCAGACACGAGCCCCCCCCCCCCCCCCCGACACCTTGGCACGGCCCAGGGCCCCGGGGCTGCCACTCCTGCTCTGCTTCAAACAGGCCTCGCGGTCCCCGCATTAGGAAATCATCTCAGAACCCTCACAGTGGCCTCAGAACCAGGGGGCCCCACCCTGAGAAGCAGCGACTCCTCTCCTGGACCCTGGACCATTAGCGCGGGGCTGGACACAATGTAAACACTGGACTACAGGACGGTCCCCCTCTAAATCTACACAAAAGTGTGTACAAGAAAATATGTACATAAGCACTTGAGAAAGTTCAGAAGAGTCTCTAGGGTTAAAACACCTTCCGGGAGCTGCCGCACCGCCCTGCTGCAGGAGGTTCAGAGCGGACCCTGGGGGGCGTGTGGCTACCCCAGAAGCCAGGACAGCAGAGCCGCTGGTGGCCCTGAGCCCCAGAAGCACAGGGCGGAGGGGAGAAGCATCGCACCTGAAGGAGACTCTGGGCTGAGGCATTTATTTCAACACGGAAGGACAGATCAATCCTCTCCGACCCTCTGAATTTCAAGACTGATTTATGGAAAGTTCCCGACCTGGAATCGCAAGAGCCTTGCTGGGGGCTGCAGGGCGCCCAGCACGGCTCTCACTGTACTTTAGAAATGAAAAAGAGTCAGATTAGAAAAGGTAAAAAGCTGATCTGGTCGGCAAAAGGCAGACCGGGCTCCCCTGCTGCAGGCGGCAGGTGGGACGCGGTGGGATGTGGTAGGACAGCGAGGCCGGGCGCTGCCCGGTGCTGCTAGCTGTCCTCCCCGTCCTCTTCATCCTCTGCGAAGTGGGCTTGTTTCTTCCTCACGTTCCAGTGCAGACACTGGGCCAGGCTCTCGAACCAGTCGCTCACCGGGTCTCGCACACAGATGGAGGGCAGCGGGTAGCGGGAGGTGGTGATGGTGATGCTGCCCGGGGTAGGCGCACGGTGAGCCCCGCCCACTCCAGCAGCACTGGGCCTAGCACCCAAGAGAGAGGCTGCGCAGACCCTCACCAGCCTCCTGGCCCGTCCCAGTCCTGGCTGACGGGCCTCCCCATGCTGGACAGCCCACCCAGGAGGTGGCCTGAGGGGCGAGATGCCCTGGAGGACCCAGCGGCTGCCTGAGATGGTGCAGCTGTGGACCTGTCACCCTAGCTGTGCGGAGGGACGCCCAGGCTTGCTGAAGGTCCTCTGCTGCACCATGTGGCCACCCTGCCACAGGCCGCGGTCAGTCAGGCCCCAGCCCACACACACCTGTCTCCGTGGCGGATCTCCTGCCGCTTCCGTCCATCCAAGGATACCCATGCAGTGTTCCTAGCTTCTGGTGACAGCATGATCTGAAGAGATTGAGAAGGGACAAGAAGAGTAGGCCTGGCCGTGAGCTCCCAGTGCCTCCTGCAGACACAGCCTCTCTGCCACAAGGCACCTCACGGATGTCTGGGGCTGGGGACCAGGAGGCCAAAGCCAGGCAGGGACCTGTGGTAGGGACTCCTAGAAGGGTCTTTCCTCACCCGGAGCCACTTTGGCCACCCCCACTCAACAGGGCCCTTCCCAATGCAGCTGGGTGCCCCGTGGGAGGCTGGCCCACTCTCCCTGCTGCCAGGGACAGAGACAGGGACAGGTGTGGGCCCTCTCCCCTGACGCCCAGGTCTCTCAGGCCCATATGAGCCCCAGCAAGGTGGGACTGGCCTCCCAAGAGGCACCAGCCAGCCTGGATCCTGAGGCCATGGCCTCATGGTCAGCTCCATGGTCAGCACCGTGGGGGGGGGGGCAAGGCTATAGAGGCAGCTGGTATACCAGGGGCAGAGGGGTGCTTGCCCTGACCTTCAGCTCAACTCCTGCAGGGACCACGATGGGCCGGAAGGACAGTGAGTGTGGGCAGATGGGTGTGAGCATGATAGCCGGCACGTTGGGGTGGATCATGGAGGCTCCCGCTGCCGCTGCGTACGCTGTGCTGCCGGTCGGGGTGGACACGATGACTCCTGCAGGAACAGGGTGCGGGTTTGCTGTCCAGCCTCACAGCCCCTCAGGACGCAGGGGGCGCGCAGCCTTACCATCGCCCTGCACTGTGGTGATGAGGTGTCCGTCCAGGTAGACATCCACGTTGGACAGGTATGAGGAGGGGCCTCTGTCAATTACGACTTCGTTCAAGACCTGGAGGGGACAGTGGGGCCACTGCACTCAAGGAGGATGCCAGGGCCTGGGTTGCGGCGCACCACCGGTGCCTGAACCCTGAAGTCCAGCCTCAATCATCCCCGACCACTCCCCCGGAATATAGGACAGGAAGGGACAAGGCCAGATCAGCAGGGGCATCCACAGACCTGATACTGCATGGCCTGCTTCCCAAGCTCGGTGTCCAGGCCGGGGGCTGGCAGGCCATTTTCACTGAGTCCATTGTGGACGGTCATCTTCTTGCCTCTGAGCTCCTTCACCACCCTGACCTTCAGCCGGCTCCGAAGAACAATAGCTGCATTCCCTGGGGGCAGTGGGGTCAGCAGGGCCCTGCCCAGGGAGTAGGGGTCCACCCGAGGGCGCAAAGACCCTCCCTTTCTGCCCCTCAGAGCCTTGGTGGAGCCAGACCCCTCTGCAGAGCACCCCCAGCACTCCAGCCCGTGAGGCCCCTGAGGCTGCCCGGGGTCAGGGACTCTCAGTGGTGCTCCGCAGGGTTGCGAAAAGGGCAAAAAGGAAGAAAAAAAAAAAAACAAGCGGGCGAGCGGGCGTCCCCACCCCCAGGCCACCTCGCCTCACCTTCTATCACCTGAGTCACTTGGGACTGAAAGTTCTCAAAGTTGAAGGGAGTCAGAAAGCCCAGGGAGCCCAGGTGGAAGGCCATGACTGGAGGCACACTGCCCTGTGGAGAGGAAGGTGGGCGCTAAGTCCAGCCTGCACCACAGACACAGCCGCGCTGCAGCAGATGGCCGGGCCTTGGGGACTCAGCCCTGTCCCCAGGCTGCCTGCACTCCAGAGACAGCACAGTGTAGCTGTGGGGCAGGTGGAGAACTGGACCAAACTGGAAGTGGGGGTGGTCAGGAGAGGGGCCCTGGATGTGGGGGGTGCTCAGGGGAGTGAGTGGTCCTGAGACACATGGGCAGTCTTCCAGGGAGCGGTCACCGCTAGCCCTGGTGGCTGGGAATGCTGATAAGAAAAACAAGACCAAGCAGCTCTCTGGTCACAGAACAGGAAAGAACTGGGCGGTGCCGGCCACAGGGCTCTGACATGGGAGACCAGGCCCCGCAGGCTCTGGAGGGTGAGGAGACCTGGCAGCCGCCTGGGGTGGCGGCAGGGCAGCGTGGGGGTTGTTTTGACAGCCCCTACACATAATGGGGTGAGCCGAAGCCATGGTCCCCACAACAGGGCAGCCTGTGGCCCTGGAAAGGCCCACCTCTGATGTAGGATGGGACCACTCCCTTCTGTCCCAGACCTCTCTGTGCCCCTTACTCTCATCCCCAGCAAGTTTCTGGGCTCCTCACTGGCATCCAGGAGGCTGCCCTGCCCACGTCCAGGCTGCTCTCCACAGGCCTCCTCGCCTGAACGAGGCTGCCAGAGGGCTGGGTCCTGCCTGGCATGGGGTGAGGCCCAAGGGCTCTAGTTGGCCCCTGGCCTCCTTGCACCACATCCCCCTAGCTGTCCTGATGCCCTGGCCACACCAGCTGTCCCCAAGGTTGTCCCATCTGGACCTGCAGCCGCCCTGGGCACTGTCTCCCACCAATGTCCCTTCCTGCCAGCCGGCCTAGGCAGTCCCGGGCCCCGGCCTTGCCGAGTACCAGCAGCTGTGCTGCTTGCACTACTGCTAACAACGACCTGGAGAACACTGGTGTCCCCAGGGTAGGCAGGCAGAGCAGCTCGACACCCCGGGCCAGCTCTCACCCGGGGGATCTACGCCCACACCCAGCTCACCTGGAAGAGCGACGAGGCGTAAAGCAGGGTCCCGTCTCCCCCCAGGCAGATGATGAAATCAATCTGGTTGGAAATGTCGTCATAATCTGGAAGCAGACAGAACCAAGCAGCAGCGGTCAGAGCCTCTGGGTACCCACGTGCCCAGAGCAGACAGCAAGGGGACGGCTGGGGGAGGGGGCTGCAGCACACCTTCCCGGAACGTGCAGAACTTCTTCTTCACAGACCCAAAGTTGTCGTCGCAAGCTATGGCAGGGTCTTCCAGCACCTTCTTTTCCACGTACACGATCATGTTGTTCTCCTAGAGGTGGGACGTGAGGCGGAGCACGCGCCTTAGCCCACCGTGTGCTCAGCCCGGACCATGCTGCTCCTTCCCCACTCTTGCAGGCCAGGCAGGCTGGGACCAGGTGGGAAGGGTGGCGAGCCACTTCCTGCCTGCATGCTTCTCCCTCGCGCAAGGCCTCAGCGCCTTCTGCTCCAGTGGCTCTGGAACCAGGCACCCTGTGCCCTGTCCCCAGGACTCGAGGATAGAGGCTCACCCCCACTCAGGCACCAGGAGGAAACTGAGCTCCGCGGTGCTACTCATAGGAGGGGCCTCTGGAGGGGATCTGGGTCAGCAGCCAGCAGGGCAGAGCCTCTGGCTGAATCATGGTGGCTCTGAGGGACAGAGACCACATGTGTGTGTGCTGCCTCTTGCCACATGGTGCCCTGGGTCACCTTGGGACTTGGCCAGCAAGACAGCCATCGCCAGATGTGGCCCTTGACAGTGCATCTCCAGAACCGTGAACCAAAATAAGGCTCTTTGGTTAAAACTGACCTGGGGCCCCCCAGCTCCGAAGCCCGACCTCCCACACTGCAGCAGCCCTGGGGAGGCAGGACAGAGGAGCACTGGAGTGGTGGGGCGAGGAGGGTGCCACCCTCTGGGCAGTGGCTCTCCTGCCTCTCTGTGCGCCCTCCTGCCTTCCCTCTGCCATCTGAGGGTGAGCAGGCACAACCCTCTAGCTTGGACTCCCTGGCCTCGGACCCTTCTCCACAGAGCTCCCTGTCTGTGGCGTTCTGTGGGACAGACGCCTCAGGAGCCGTGCAGAGGCCGTGGGCCCCCAGCTCCAGGGTCCCCTACTCGCGCCTGCTGCCCACAGCTGGGATGCCAGCGTGCACAGGAGCCTCCTCGGGCCGACTTGCCTCCATGAGGTACACGCACAGCTCTTTGAAGGGCTGCAGCAGGCTGGCGTCCCGGATCTTCTTGATGACAAGCACACTCTTTGGAGACTTGTTCCATGTCAACCTCTGGCTCGCAGGGTCCTGAATGTGCCTGGCGGGAGGAGAGTAAGTTAGCAGGCACTGGCCCTGGAGGAGGAGGCCCTGAGAGGGGCTGCGCCTCTTGGACACACTGCACAGTGGTTGTGGGAGCCTGGCACAGATGCCAGCACCAGGGCACAGCAGAGCTACTCTCTCGGTTGCCGTAGACCCAAAGACCCTGCCTCGCCCTGCCTGCTACCTGCAGGGCTCAGCCAGGTCCCTTCAGGCACCCACCACTCACCTTTGCAGACCTATGCACAGAACCCATGAAGAAAAGAGGCCAGGAAACCAGGAAAGCCCTCGGCCCCACCCAGTCGGCTGGGATCCTACCCATTCCTGGGCCTGGCCCCAAGGACACAGCGGTGCTTCCTGCACAGCCATGGGGAGTGTCTGTGCTGCTCTGGGACACCCCAGGTGAGTGGGCTGGCCCTTGTAGTCACAGTAAAGGCTGCTTGCTCACAAGGTGGCGGCAGCCCTGCTTGCCCAGTGCCCACGGCCCTCTACTCTGCTGCCTGCAGCGCACCAGCTCGACCCCTCACACGGCATGCTGAGGGGCAGGTGGGGTCCTCCAGAGGCAGGGCCACCCAGCAGGCCCTTCTATAACTCAGCAGTCCCAGGAACCGCCCAGGTCTACAGTGCCTGGGGCACATGTGGACTGTATGTGCCACAGAGCCAGCTGCAGATGGTAGGCATGACAGGCAGCTGGCACTTTCCCTGGCGCCATACTGCCTGCCTCAGCCCCTTTCCAGCAGGTGCCTCATGGGGCAGCGAGAGCCCACCACAGAGCCTCAAGCCAGGCTGCGCAGCACCAACCACAGCAGCAGTGCCTGGCCTTGTCCTGTTACTGCTGGGAGACGAGGGGCGGCTCATGGCACCCTCTCTTAGCCTCCCCATCTGCCCGCACCTCTCTTGCAGCTACGAGGTGACCTCCACCCTCCAGGGGGCAGCCTGCATATCCACAGCATCTTGGTTCCGCCTGCTGCGGGCGGGTGTGCAGCAGCAGCCCCTCACCGCCAGCTCCACATGCCCTCGCCCCACGGCCAGCTCTGCACGCTCCAAGCTGAAGGCAAAAGGCAGCTCGCAGGACTCACGTCTTCAGGGCGACTCAGAGAGCTTCCCAACATGACGAGAATCAAGACAGTGGGTGGCTTTCTTGCTGTTCTCGCTCCTCCATCCACGTAAGAGGCCCACTCTACCTGTTCCTAGCGGAGTGCCATGGCCGCCAGCCTGCCCAGCTCGGCCTCGGCTGCAGCCTGTGCAACTGGCCAGGCCTGCTCGTGGGCCACGGGCGGGTGAGAGGCTCCAGGAGGGAGTGTGGGATGCTCACAGCCCTCTGCCCTGTCAGGTGGCGAGAGCCCTGCTCCGCACGTGGCCGCCCAGCAGGCCTGCTCCTACTGTAGCTGCCCTGGGCAGCCCCATCAAGACTCTTCCAGCCCTGAGGCCTCGCTGGGCCCAGCCCGTGTCGTGCGTGACCAGCAGTGCCATCACACGTGGCCTGGGCACCAAGCCCTCCGCGTGACCGTGAACCAGTCTCTCAACTTCCTGCTGGGTCATCTGCACAGCGGGGTGCCGACCCTCCCAGGCCCACAGGTGCAGGTGTGGTGTGCAGCCCCAGCCCTGCCTGCTTCGAGTCCACACAGGGCAGGGTGCAATCCCAACCACTGGGCAGAGGGGCTGGGGAGCAAACGTGGGCTCAGAACCATCTTCCCAGTCCACACTGTACAAGAACAGCTCCTGGAAAGCACTGTGGGGTGATGCCAGGGCCCCGGGGACCTGCAGTTCCCTCATGGACAGGAAGGTGACAGCACCGTCACAGGGATCCGCACTGCCAGGCCACTCAAGTCTGTAAAGCAGCTCCTCAAACAAGCTGAAGGTGACAGGTCCATACTTCTGCTGTCCCCACGCTGGAGTTCCAGGAGGTGGGCCAGGTGTCTCACCCAGGTGGCACTGCAGCGCCGAGCCGGCAGGCACAGTGCAGCCCCGGGGACACCAGAGCTGCCCAGCCAGCCCCTCACCCAGTGCCGTAAAGGTGCAATCAGCTGGCAACTTCCCATCTTCCGCTCTCGAGTCCACCTGCAACCTCCAGGCACAGCACCGCCCTCGACACAGCCACCGGCCCCATGGCAGACCCACACAGCACTGCATGTGACCTAGCCCTGGCGGGACGGAGACCCGAGCGGGGTGCTCCCCAACTCCAGGAGCACAGAGGGCCAAGACGTCCTTGGTGCAGGGCGAAGGTGGGAAGAGCAGAGCTCTGACCCTTTGAGGTCGAAACACTAATGTCAGATCACTTTGGTTTTTCCCTCCCACAAGCCCTACCCGCAGCCAGACCACCACGCAGAGCACAAACACTGGCTTGGTCAACACCACGCAGAGCTGGACTGCGGCGCTGTCACCAGCGGGGTGGGGGACGCTGACTGGCACACTCCCAAGCATGCCTCCTCCAGGGCACGTGGGCCAGCAGCAGAGCTGGCACAGGGAGGAGGGGACCCTGGGCTGGGTGTGGTCCTGTGACAGAGCATATGCCTGGCATGCTGAGCCCCTAGATTTGGACCCAAGCACCAGGAAAGAAAAGGACAAGGCATCCTTCAAACAGCTAAGTCTGACGGAGAGAAGCCAGCTAACACCTTTGCCTTCTATACATATATATCCATGATTTAGTTATTGATAGACCTTTATCTTATTTACTTATTTTTATGTGGTGCTGAGAGTCGAACCCAGTGCCTCACACATGCTAGGCAAGAGCTCTACCGCAGAGCCACACCTCCAGCCCCACACCTTTGTATTCTTGAAACGACTGAAGGAAAAGCCAGCATGTTGACACGGGGGCAGCCCATGCCCAGAACTCTCTCTGCTGGAATCAGAAGCGACTTGAGCTTCTCACTGCAACGCCACTCAACCTGACTTCCAAGCTTAAGGCCAGCCTCAGCAACTCAGCCAGGTCCTAAGCAACTTAGCAAGACTGTCTCAAGATAGAAAATAAAAAGGGCTGGTGGTGCAGCTCAGTGGGGCACCCGAGGTTCAACCAACGCCAGCGCGGGCCCAGAGTCCACAGGCTAGGCAGTGCCCAGCTCATCCCCTCCACTTTGCAAAGCCACTAGAGGAGATTGCCACTCAGGGGCTGGGAACTCAGCAGGGCTGGGAGGTACCCGCTCAGCTTCTGAATCGACCAGGAGGATGCGCTTCTCCCCGTAGCACCCCAGGACACACCCCGCCCTGGCCCACACACTTACATGATGGTCTGGGGGTTCTGTAGCACACAGGCCTTTGGTCCAAACGTGGTCACTGGGCAGGGCCCATGGAGAGAGCGTGTCCTCCTGCAGGGGCACAGAGGGCTGCCGTCAGAGCAGTGCGCAGCTGGCGACACGCAGTCACGTCAGACTCCGAGGACACGCACGGCGTGAGCCTGAGCAGCCACCACAGCCTCCAGGGTCAGCCCAGAGGTCCTGCCCCGGCCCAGGCACCGGGCTGAGCTCACAACCAGACACGTCCTGAGAACAAGTGAGTGCCACCTGGAGGACCTGGGCCAGACTGGAACTCCAAGGCACCCTCGTCGCCAAAAAGAATGAGCTCAGCAGCCCAACTTCTGTGGTCCCTGAAAAGGGACTCGGCCAGCTGAACCCTGACAAAGGGCCTGCTCCAGGCCATCACCTGGGGGGCCGCATCTGGGCTCCCCACCTGCCCAGCAATGGTGGGCAGCACCATGACTGCCCTCCTCAGGAGGCTCCCTCCCTGGCCTCCAGGCCTCATAATCCCCTCACGCACCAGAGTGACTGTCACCAAGCCAGGGAACCCGGACCTGCAAGGTTGCTCACCTTCCACTGCCCATCTCGTGACTCCACAAAACTGCCTAGTCCTGATGCAGATAAAAGACCTGCCCTGCCCTGGGCGATGGGCGGCCTACGGGCCATGGAGTCTGGCCAGGCCTATGCTGACACGGAGAGGGGTCACCTGGGTGCCAGGGCCTTTCTGGACTAGGCACTAGGTTTGTCTACAAAAGTCTAAAAATCATGCAGATTATCACACAGAACTCCCGCTGGGAAGGTCAAAGGTTGTTGGAAAGACGGTCCAGTGCCTGCAGAGACTACAGGTGGCCAGGTGGACGTCCACTTTCCCTCTCTGCTCCTCAGAACTGCTGTGTGCCACGCTGCCTCACCCTGGGGACCCCCAAAAGGCTGCCCAGACCCTCACCACTCTCATGGTTCAAAGTCCCGTGGACACAAAAGGTGTGCTGTGCTAAGTCCACGGGAACAGGGGGCAGCCGGCCGTCATCCCAGCCAAAAGGGAGCTGAGGCAGGAGGAGGCAGGTGGGCTGCTCGGTGAGACCCTGTCTCAAAATAAAAACTCGGCAGAGCTGGGTGCAGCCCCGGGTGGAGGCCCCACTGCCCTGTTGCTGCACACAGATGCGTGTGCACCCACGGCCACTGGACCCACCCCGGCTGTCCCCTCCCCACCCCACCACCAGAGGCTCGGAAGGCCCCTCAGCTCCCTGAACAGACGTGGGCTTTTTATTTCATAGGGTGCTTTGCCCTACCAGAGCTGGACTGAGACTCCCTCCTCGAGTCGATGGTGCGAGGTACGCAGCTTTGTCAACGTCCCCAGTGCCCAAGCAAGCAGCCTGCTCTGTACCCCACTCTCAAGACGCTGGCTTTGTTTAAGCATCTTAACACCAACATACAAAAACCTGACCTCTCGTGTTAGTATGACCTCTCCATAGGTGACTCCATCACTCAAGGTCACCCACAGGCTGCAGCACCCAGGGTCCCCCGCCCTGTGGCCTGCGACCCTGGAGAATGCATGCAAAGAGTTGCGCCTCACCCACACCCCAATCCCACACAGCACGGACACTGCTGTAGACCACACTGGTTCCTGGCGGGCTTCTCTATGAAAAGCACCAGAATCACTGTCCCCAGGATTGAGAGCCACACCCCAGGCGCCACTGGAACCCTGTGCTCATCAGGCCGCCTTCCCAAGGCCCTGAGTGCTGCTGTACGGGTGACATTGTACCAGGGCAGGCCACCGCAAAGGGCCCCATGGCCCTGCACCCGAGACCCACGTCCCCGACGTGAGGGGCTGGCCCAGCACAGGAGGCTGGTACCTCGGCCCTGCCCGCCTTCTCTCCCTACGCTGAGCAGGCTCCACCGAGCCGGCACCCCTCAGCATGGGCTCCCGGGTGGCCGTGTGCTGGCGTGGAAAGCAGACAGACACGGCTCAGCTGCAGCGTGGCACTGGACATACCCTGCTCTGCTCTCGGGGCAGCTCCCCTGGGCAACGCCTAGCCCAACCTGTGGCGAGTGTGGACACTGCTTACAAGGACTGTGCAGTGCAGCAGCCACACTGCAGCACCTTCCTGGTCCTACCTGGACTCCTTGGTGCTGCCCAGGGCAGGTGAGGCCGACAGGCTCCGAGACTTGGCACGACCCCGGACAGGGCGGCTGTAGCTCCAGGCCTCGTCCCCATGACATGCTGAGCAGCAGTACGAGGCCGCGTCTGGGCTCAGCTCCTTACTCACACTCATCTTCTCTTGTTCCATTTCCATAGCTGATACACGAGAACTTCTGCCAGAAAAGCAGACGCCTTGATCCAATGAAAGAAAGAGAGTCAGTCGGTGTGAGGTTGCCCTGGGGTGTGTGTGTGTGTGTGTGTGTGTCTCTCACACGCGCCCCTCCCTCTGCCCCTCCTCTGCCATGTGGGGTGGAGCAGGGCCTGGCGGCGGTGCGCCCACTGTTCTGCCCACACGCTCCTTCCAAGGGAATGAGCGCCAGAAGCCGCTGTACCCAAGTGCTTTGGAAACGGGCTGCTTCCACCCCAAGGGTGTTCAAGAACTCAGGGTCCCACCTGAGGCTTGTGAGTGAACCTAGAGAGCTAAAGCAGAAAAAAATAACCAGTGGGGGCCACAACAGAGCAATGGTGGCTGCATCACAGGGCAGGCCAGGGGCTCAGGGGTGGATGCTGTGCCCTGGGGCAGAGCCCCATGGCCAAGCGGGGATGCCTGAAATGAAAGGCCACGCTGCAGACTGCACAGCATGCCAAGTGGAGAGGAGAAGGCCTCGCCTCGCCTATGACCTCCTGGCCCAGGAAGGCTGTAAGGGCTCCGGCGAGGTCCATGGCAGGCCTACCAAGAGGATGAGCCCGACCAGCATCAGAGCCACAGAGGAAACCCCGGCTCCAGGCAGCAGCGAGGGCAGAGCTCTGCACCTCTGACCACAGCAGCAGGCTCAGGAGAGCAGAGGCCAGGAACTAAGGACAGCAACCTTACCAATCATGATTTCTGGAACTTTCTCCCAACCAGCTCAGGGGTCAAGGCCAAGACAGAACTCACAGGTGCACCATCAGTGGATGAGTGGCAGCAGACACAGCCCCCAGCACCGGCCCCTTAAAGCTGTGCGAGAGCTGCGGAGTGGGAAGTGGCCAGCCACCTGATCTCAGCCAACATGGAGTGAAGCCAGCCAGGAAGGGCCAGTGGCAGGAACTGGCACACAGAAGACAGAAGCCTGTCGTCCCACCACTCGGGCAGGAGGGTGCAAGGTCCAGGCAGCCTGGTCAACTCAGCAAGACCCTGCCTCAAAGCAAAAGACGGAAGGGCAGGAGCTGCAGCTCAGCAGTTCACACCCAAGTCCCATCTCGAGGAAAGAAGACAAGGAGAAGGGGCTCTGGAGAGGAACTGAAGGGTGATAAGCACAATCTCCACGGATGGTCCATCAGGACGCATGCTTCTCCTCAAAGCCACCAGGGGGTCATGAGAGAAGCCAACGGCGGCCTTGGCGACAGCCCCTGTCCTCTGGAGGCCAGCCTGCCTGGGCAGGACAGCTCAGCGCTTGGCAGACACCCTGAGGCTCGGCACGGGGCAGAGGGGAGAGCAGCCAACAGGGTCCTACAGCTGGCCTCCAGTGGGCAGGAAGCCCTAGACCGCTGGATGGAGGCTGGGCAGAGTAGCCCGGGGTTTGTTCTCCTTACAGAAGAAAATCCAGCCAGCCAGGACGCAGCAGCAGAGGTGCCAGGCAGGCCGAGGACACTGGACTGGACTGGCCTTGCCGGGCCAAGCAGGGCTGTATTTGGGGACGGGGCCTCAGCAGGTGATCAAGGGAAACACCCCATGGGTGGCCTGACCAGGCAGTGTGTCTGCGGGAGGCCTGAGGCCCCACCCTCCACCCTCCACCTGAGATAAGGCCACGTAGGGCCAGGAATGTCAGCCACTGGCGCCAATGCTGGGCGTCAGTCACTGCAGAGCCCAGAACACGCCTCTGTGCTGCTCTGTCTCAGCAGTCCGCGACGCCAAGACACCTGGGGCGCTGGCAAGGGGCAACATCAAGGTTAGAGGTGGGGCAGTCTCTGAGTCCTCGCAGCTGGGCTCTCCTTCTGGGTACATTTTACAATTGCCTGAGGTCCTTCAAAAAAAGAGAAAAAAAATGCCAACTCTTATGTCTCACCTTCTCCAAGGGACCAGGGTGAGCGCACGGCAGGGGCCTCACCTGTTAACAGACAAGGCTAACATGTAGCTAGAGCGGAGAGCACTGCCCTTGTGGTCAATATCCCCCTGAAGTTTACTGAAAATCAGACCTACAAAAACTTGTCGACAGAACCAACGGTGCACTGGAGGCCAGAGCCAGCACAGAACGGCAGGAAGAGGGGCGCAGAGGCGGTAAGCAGGCACGCACCAGACACGGACTTCTCTCTGGAAAGCCACAGAACATGTACAAGCATCCACAAGACGGCCACACCGAGCAGGTGAGTCTGCCTGCAGGTCTGCAGGAGGCAAACCAACAGGCAGACCAGGAGAGCACCCCATGGACGCAGGAAGAGAGCACCTGGGGTTGAGACACCACCGACCACACAGCAGGCAAACACGAGGCCCCACAGGAGCAGTGGAGGCCCTGGGCACAGCTGGCAGAAACAAAGGGACGGCCAGCGCACCCCATGCCTGCGGCAGAGCCCACACAACAACCACCTACAGACTCCCCCCATCCCGAACCCAAGCAGGGCTCTACACGCTGTGACAGTCAGAGCCTGCTGTTCAAGCGGGAAGGTGAAAGGTCCAGAGTACCTTAAAAACAACTCAGAACAAGACCAAGGTGGAAGTCCAGTGCCATCTGGCGTGTCACGCCTTGCTGTGCAGCTGCGGACGCCAGACACAGCAGGGCTGGCACCAGAGATCTCAGGCAAGGAAAAAGCGGCGAGCCCAGAAATGTACCCCATAACCGCAGCGCATTCTGGGCGGCTGTGCTGGGCCTGAAGCCAGAGACTGGTGCATGCAGAAGCTGGGTCCAATCCCTAGTATCACCAAAGGGAAAAAAAAAGCCAAAAAATATACAAGTCCCAGACAAAGAGTTTGCGAAGCACATTGTGATGAAGGACTTGTTACGTAAGGAACTTCCACGAGGGGCTGGGGATGTGGCTCAAGTGGTAACACGCTCGCCTGGCATGCGCGGGGCGCTGGGTTCCATCCTCAGCACCACATACAAATAACATAAAGATGTTGTGTCCACCGAAAATTAAATATTTAAAAATTCTCTCTCTCTTAAAAAAAAAAAAAAAAGAACTTCCACAATTCATTAAACAAACCCCCCAAGAAACACGAGCAAAAGATCTGAAGAGACACTTCCCCTGGGAAGGTCAGGCAGGGCAGCAGAAGGCCGGCGGCAGGACCGGGCAGGACCGGGGCCGCACTGCCTTTCCTGCTACTGGTGGCGTGGAACGGCACACAGCCAGTTTGGAAGACAGACTGGCATATGCTAAGCTGTATGTGCTGTTCCCAAACTGGAAACGACCCTCATTTGACTTCTGCTCAAACGCCAGCTCCCAGGGAGCACACCTGCCTCACCACCATCCTTCCCTCTCCTCGGAGCTGACCAAACACACCACCTGCACTGGCACTCCTCTTCCTGGGGGACTCCCTGAGCTTGGCCTCAAACTCAGCAGCCCAGCCTGGGGCAGCACCAGGAATCCTACGTGAACACAACTAGGGAGTTCGGAGAGGCACTTTCCAGCCAAACTGTTACTCCTCTCCAGGCGGGAGGGAGACAAGAGCTCCGACTGCACGGCCGGCACTGACCTGAGGCACTGACCTGAGGCCCAGACCAGATGGAGCGCAGAGGGAAGGCGCCAACCTGAGGGGCCGGTTAAGAGAGCAGGCGGGAAGGCTCTGGACGGAGGCTGAGGGGCGAGGATGGGGAGCACGGCTGCGCAAGGGAGCTGAGCAAAGCCCACAGTGCTCCCACAGCAGCAGAACAAGTCAGCAAAAGACACGGGATGGCAGCTCTGCCTCAGTGTCTGAAACATGAGGCGTCACGGCTGGGAGACGTGGTGCCCCAAAGCTTCCGTGTGCCGAGGCAGGGACGCTCACTGTGAAATGACTAGATTGAGACAGCCTGATCCGCCCAGGGATCACCTGGGTGGTGGCCACAGGCAGGTGGGTGTGGCTGGAGGAGGCAGGTCACAGGGACGTGGCTGTGGGGCGCACATTTTGTTCCTGGCCAGCCTGGCTGAGCTGCTTTCCTCCTCACACCCTCACACCTTGATGTTTTGCCTCATCCGGGCCCAGAGTATGGGGTCGGCCACCTACCTCCTGAGCACCCAGGGCACTTCAGAGCCTCAGAGTGCCCCTGGCAGGAGCGGGGAGAAGCTGCCTCGCAGGCAAGGGTGCTCCCACTTCAGGCAGCACCAACGAATAGGTGCCACTCCACGGCATGAGTGTCCCACCAGCCCTCGTGGGCACACAGCCTGGCTCTTGCACCACACCTCGTGTCCTTCTTCCTCCATGGAAGACCCAATGAGAACCCGAGGTCCAGGGTGAGCGCACTGCACCACCCCCAGCCAGCCCCTGCCTGTGGTCTCCGCTTGTTGGGAGGTTCCAGAATTTCCTCACTCTCAGTGTCCTCTTCTCTCTTTTGACACTGGACTTGGGTGCAGGGTGCTCTGCTGCTGAGACATGCAGCGGCCCTTTCTATTTTGAGACAGGCTGGCCTCGACTTGTGATCCTGTGGAGCTGGGGCTACAGGTACGTGTCACTGTCAACGGTCCCACAGTGTCTTTCAAGGGACCCCAAACAGTGCTCAGCAAACCATCAAGCATACACAACCAGGCAACGAAAGACAAGGGAGAAGGAACCCAGTGACCAGAGTGAGGCTGGAGGCAGGGCTTAAAGGGCAATGTCCCCAAGCAGCCAGGCTGGTGTGGCTCAGGGGCAGAGTGCACGGTAGAGCACACACACCAGTCGCAGAACCAGAAAGTTCTCAGTGCCGTCACCACCTGGTTCCTCAAAGACCATTAACAGCCTGGAAGCCACACTTGGTTTCCAAAGCTCTTCTCCATCGACAGGATGCTGCTCCCCACCCTGAGCTGAGCAAGGAAGGGGTCCATCAAGACCACCTCACAGGAGAGCTGTGAAAACAGCCTAAGACCAAGGGTCTCACAACATGACTCTTGGGGGAGGGACTGTCACGCAGGAGCAGTGCTGGCCCTGGGCACAAGCCGGGTCAGAGCAGTGGGAGTAGGGAGCCAGCCGACAGCTGAAGTCCAAGGGCTCCAATGGAGCAGGAACCGCGGCCAGGACGCACGACCTCCTGATGGAGGCAGGGCTGCGTGAGGGACTCGCTGGCTCTCAAAGCCTGGAGACAGGGCTGCCCCCGGCCAGAAGCTTCCAGGCCCATCCTGACCCTGGTGGGAACTGGACAACAGGACCCAGCACAGAAGGGACACCCAACAGAGGGGCACAGGGCTAGAGCCAGCCAAAGGTCCTGGGGGAAATGGCCACACAGAGTCAAAACTGTGCCTCTGGTGCACTTCCTTCTAAACCAAGAAAGTGCCACAACCACCTCGTCTCCAGCAGTGTGGGGTTTACGCAGGGCGATTTCAGGCCATAAATCCCAAGCTCTGGCCAAACCAAACTCTGGACCACAGCCGGGGAGCACACCACACAGGAGGCCCACCCACAGAAACGCCCCCATGTGGCCGCACAGCTGAATCACCTGGGGTGCCCAGCTCTGAACCTGCACCCCGAGTCTGGCTGTGCCCCAGGAAGGGTATGGAGAATTCCATCACTCCAGGAGAAGGAGAAGCAACCACGCAGCAGCCTGTGCCTCTGACTGACAGGCCTCCAGCCAGTCCCCTCCCCGTTCAGACGGATCACAGAGCTCAGGGAAACAGCCACTGGTTTATTACACAGGATATCACCAAGGACGCAGATGAAGACACGCACAGGTGGGGCGTGGGGAAGGGGCGCAGAGCCTCCCGCCGACCCAGCACTGCCCTGCAGGACCCTCCCGAGCTCTCTGGACCCTGCCCTCCGGTTTCATGGAGACTGCACTGCATGGGCATGGTGCAGCACTGTGCGTGGGCAAAAGGTTCTGATCCAATGCTAACAGACCAAGAGGAAAAACCAGCAAGGCCCGGCTGCTCATCTTATTACAGGAAGCTCTGTAATATTTACTTGCAAAGACCAGTTTGATGACCAAGCAGTCAACTAACTCATACTCATATTAAATACTAAAACTAGCTTTAAAATTTTAAGTCATCTCTACAGTGTATTTTTTTGACAACTGTGAATCAAGATTCACATTTAATTCAAGTTTGTTGGCATGCTAACCTTTTTTTTTTTTTTTTTTTCTTTTGATGGTGCTGGGGATGGAACCCAGGGTCTTATACATGCCAGGGAGGCACTCTGTCACTGTTAACCATTTCTAAAGAACATGATTCTGACTCCATCCAAGTGTGCTCTGATTCCTCAAAGCACACAAATCTAAACGTGACTTCTGCGTTAGGAAGTTTCACTGGGAAAAAAATTGAAGCATAATAATGAAGTATTCATAAAGAATGCATACATACCGTTATACCATGTACATGTACAATATGTAACA
Organism: Marmota flaviventris; assembly: GCF_047511675.1. Taxonomy (NCBI): domain Eukaryota; kingdom Metazoa; phylum Chordata; class Mammalia; order Rodentia; family Sciuridae; genus Marmota; species Marmota flaviventris. Next base: position 689,941 of record NC_092507.1, read on the forward strand.
AGGGATCCCCTATTACATATAATCACAATGCATCAATAAAATTAGGGAAAAATTTTTTAAATAAAGAACTTGGGGCTACAGTTGTGGCTCAGTGGTAAGAGTACTTGTCTAGCATGTGTGAGGACCTGGGTTCAATTCTCAGCACCGCATATAAATAAATGAATAAAATAAAGGTCCATCAACATCTAAAAAAATATGAAGAACTCGTACAGCCAGGCACTGAGACACTGTGGCACAAGCCTGTAATCTTAGCAACTCAGGAGGCTGAGGTAGGAGGATGGCAAGTTCAAGGCCAGCCTCAGTAATTTAGCAAGACCCTGTCTCAAAATAAAAAATAAAAACGGCGCTAAGCATGATGACACATACCTGTAATCCCAGAGGCTTGGGTGACTGTAAGTTCAAAGCCAGCCTCAGCCACTTAGCAAGGCACTAGGCAACTTAGCAAGACCCTGTCTCAAAATAAAATCAAAAAAGGGCCGGGGATGTGGCTCAGTGGTAGAGCACTGCAAACAAAACAAAACAATTCAATACGAAATGGTGAGGAAAAACACCAAGATGCCAATAAACACGGGTTCAATAGACAGGAACAAAAGCTGCACCCGTCGACTAGAGCACAAGAGTGCTGGGGGGCAGGCAAGTGTTGAGCTAGCAGATGTGAGAGAACTCGTCCAGAGACAGAGATGGGGAGAGGCTCCTCAGGAACATTAACTCCCCCAGCAACAAGGCCGGGCTGGCAGAGATGAGACACGGTGGACGTGCACCACACTGCCCATGGGAACAAGGCCAGTGGGCCCAGCCTGCACCCCGCAAGCTAAGACCACAACTGGAAGGCAGCTTTCTAGAAAGGTGGCTCTGCTGCGTCCTTGGGCACCCAGGAAAACCTGAGACCAGCACTTCCCAATGGGAAGCCAGGTGATGCCCCTACTCAGTGTGTGTGGCACCCTCTCCCTGCCTGCACCTTCTCCATTGTTACCATCTGTCCAAAGGACCAAAACTCTTTACTTTTATTAATTTACCTGTTCCCATGCAGCGGCCCGGGGCCCACAGTGATGGGTCAGGAGATGCTGCAGATGATAAGTCACCAGTACAAACAGGACATTGAGTCCTGAAGTTGCAAAGTGACACCTTCCGGTCCAGAAAGGCCAGATGCAGTGGTAACTACCACTAGGTGGAGGTGGAAAGTGGGGCTGATGGAGGAGGCCCTATGGTCACAATCATGTCCTCCTGTCACCTCAAGGTCCCTCCCAAAGGTGTGAGGCCTCTGAAAAGCTGCTTTCTGCTGCTGAACTCTCCCATCTACAGATCTGAGGTCATCAAGATTGAGGCCATCCGCATCCTTAAGCAAACCATCTGGCTGGGCACAGGGGCACATGCCTGTGATCCAGACTTGGGAGGAGATAGAGGCAGAAGGACCCCAAGTTCAAGGCCATTCTGGGCACCATAAACAAACCTCATGTAAACAACAGGACTGCCAATTGCTTTAGCAGCACAAACTCATGAAGAAGAAATACCAGAAACATGTAAAGGGGCCACTTTGCAATAATGCTCCTGTATCAGGCTGTACAAGGACACCTGTTGAGCCACAGGAAGGGCGACAAACTCAGTGAAGAAGTGACTGCTGAGGGCAGACTCCCCACACCCAGGAGAGTCTCCAGGGGCTCAGGGCTAGGGGAAAGAGGAGACCCTGGAGCAGGAAGCATGTCATCCAGGAAGGCGCTAGAATAACACCAAGGTAAGCATGCGAGCACAAGCACCAATGAAGACAGCCTGGAAAGCACTGCCCTCAAGGCCAAGCAGAATGAGTAAGTTTTCAGCTAAAATGGAGAGTGTTCCAAAACAAGAAAGGAAAAATAACTTGTAATCCAGAATCAAAGTCAAAGGAATCCCATTGCTATGGAGAAGGGAAGGGAAGGGAAGGGAAGGCAGGTCCGTGGCCAAGGGAGGAGACTGCCATCAGCTGTGCCGGGGACGCCCTGTTCCACAACTGAGAGAAAAGGGGGCCGCGCGGTGGGCTGCAATCCCCGGACTCCCGCGGGCTCGGGAGGCGGAGGCGTAAGACCCACGTTTGAGGCCAGCCTAGGCAACTTAGTGAGTCCCTGTGTCAAAAAAGAAGAGGGCTGGGGTGGTAGGTGAGTGGCAAGCGCCCGCATCCACCCGCGGTACCGGGGAGCGAGCCGGACCGGGCAGCAGAAAGGACCGCACGGCCGGCGGCTGCGCTGCTGACCTGGGCCGCGCGTGGCCGCTGCCTGTGGGAACATCACCCGGACTTTGGGAACTTTCGAGTTTTCTGGCGAGGACTGGGTACCAAGTTACACGTGACTTTGGCGAAGTCCAGACAGCACTGCCCCAGGGTCCTCGGCTCACCGCCTTCCTCCAGGTCCGGGTCCCCTGCGCGGTCACACGCTAAAGCCCCTCGGCCCCCAGCGACGCCCCGCAGGACCAGGTCGGCGCCGCCGCCCATCGAGCCTCCAGGTCCAGGCTCCAGCAACCCAGGGCGCGAGGATGGCCAGCGGCCTCCCGAGGATGTCCCCGACCCCAGACCCTCCACGCCATCTCCCAGGCCCGAGCCCCGGCCGCGGCCCCGCCGGTGGCCCCTGCCAGTTCCCGCCACGAACCCGAGCCGCGCCGCGCTCGAACGCAGGGCGGAGGGCCAGCGCCTGCGGCGGCCACGGCGGGCAGGTGGGCAGGGCCGGCGCCCCGAGCCCGGACACCCGCGCGGCCTCGGCGGGGCTCCCGCGCACTCACCGTCCGCTGCCGCGCACCCGCGGGGCGTCTACATGCCGGGCCGAGCCCGCGGGCCCCGCCGCCCCGCCGCTACCTGGCCCTCGGCGTCCCCGCCGCCCGCCGCCCCATGGTCGCACGGACCGGCGCCGGCGCCGCCGAGCAGCACTGCACCTCCTCTCAGTGCGCAGGCGCGGCCGCCGCGCACGCGCACGCCGCCGCTCACGCGCACGCCGCCGACCCGGAGCTCCCGCCCTGCGCGCGGCCGAGGGGAGGGGGGCCGAGGGGAGGGGGGCCGCGGGGGCCGACTCCTGTCCTCCCTGGCCTCGGCGTCTCGGCCTCCTCCACGGCAGCCTGACCCTTACCCCCTGCCCCACCGCGCCCCTCGGGGCGGGCGAGGCCTGGCGGACCGCATGGCCAGGGCGAGCGAACCCAGTGGGCTGGCCTCGGGTAAGGGGGCCGCGAGAGAGGTGTCCAGTCCGCCGCCAGAGTCCTTGATGACTCGAGCGACACGACGTGGACCAGGCCCACTGCGGGAACCAGAACTTGCGAAGGAGCCTGTTAGCGCTGTGCTCCCCCAGGGCCGCCAGGCGCGCTGAGAGGTGGCCCTGCCCCTCGCACCTGCATTCCTGTCCCTTGGCCACCAGCAAGCTGCCCGATGCGCCTCGATGTGGGGGGTCTGGAAGTCCCCGGAACAGCGCTGTGCCACAGCCCACAGCCTGGAGGCAGGGGACGAGTAAGAGGCCAAGGCCACCAGAGCTGACCTGAGCTTCAGGCAGAGCTGTGGCCCCCAGTGCAGGGGTTTGCTGAACTGTGTCATCCATTTGTACTGCCTCCCTGGCCGCAGATGTCTCAGCAATGTGCCAGGTGCTGTCCTGGGCTTCTGGGTCCTGGTGGGAGACTGACCAGAGAAGGGCACCACGGGGTGCTTTGGACCAGGCTGGCCTCCCAAGCACCAGCCTGGGTTTTCACATGGTCATTCCTTCCCCATGGTGGGGCTCCCTGACATGGCACCCCTGGCCTGGTCCCCTGTGAACTTGAATCCTCTCAGCAGCTTTATGGGTCTCCCCACTACCCCATACCTGCTACTGTCAGCCTGCTCTCTGTTGGGGGACTCCCAGGATCCGTCTTGTGTCTTCCTGGGAAGAATGACACTGCTGTACATGGACCACTGCACTGTGGAGGCCCCAAGGGTGACTGGGAAGGGGGCAAGCATGGTGGGAATTTCGGGGGGATTTCTTAAGCTCTGTAACTTCCTCATGGGTTATTTTGTAAACTCGGCAGCTTCCCCAAAGTGACTGCCAGCCACACCCACAGCAGGCTTGAGCTGTTTCCAGCTCAAGAAATTATTGGCATTATAGTGTTAGATCGACATTGAGTGATAGATGCCAGGCACTGGCCTAGGCTTCGAGAAACTTCTAGAGTGGGAGCAATCACCTGCAGAGGCACCCAGCTCACATCCTTCTCGTGTGATCCCTCTAAAGGGAATTGACAGGTGCACAGTGGGTGGCCAGGGGAACCCCTTGTCTACCCTGGCCCAGCAGCCTGTGCAAGTGGCTTCCCCATTTTACAGGAGGAAGCAGGCTGTGGCTCCCTTTGGTGACCTTAAACATGCAGCTTCACAGGGCAGGGGGTTCAGGGGCCAAAGTCTCACACTGGCCCAGGACAAGCCTGCTCCAGCAAGGCCAAGGGTGGCAGGGGCCCTGAAAGCACCCAGAAGCATTTCACTTGGGCGAGTCCAAAAAGGGAGGGGAGGGCCCAGGGCTGGAAGGAGGTCAAAGTCCATAGGGCTGGAGTTGGGTGAGGAAACTGGTCATATAAAAAGGAGGGGCCGGTCCAGGAAGGGGTGGCAGCAGGGATGGTAACCTTGCCCTTTTTCAGGCCCCAGAGCTGCTAAGTTAGCTGTTAGTGTAATAATTTTGTTAATTTGTTGTTTGGTATTCTTTCTCTTAAAAATGGCCCCCATGTTGTTTACGCTTCAGACCCCCTAATGTGGTCCCCACCTCTTCTGCAGGTTAAATGAGGAGGCCAGCAGGTTTGAGAAGCAGAGGGAGAAGCACAGTGGCCTGCACCCAGAAAAGGGCTGTCGCTGGGGGTGCGCCCCTTGCTCCTAGGAGCCAGGGTGGAGTGCATGGTGCAGGCTGCACTTTTGGGCGTTGTTCAGCTCTGGGCAGGAAGTTGGCTTCAGGTGGCCTGGCTGCATGGGGTGAACAGGGTGAGCAGAGGCTGACCAGCATCCAAAAGGGAAAGTAGCAGCCGGAGGGACAGGTGGGCAGCAGGTGAGGGCCCTGACTATTCCAAGGTCATCTTGTCTGAACCTCAGCCTCTGGTTTCCAGCCAGTGCACCTGGCACAGGCTAGTCTCAGCATTCTCTGGCTTGGGAACAGAGAAGGGGGCCATCCCATCCACCGCTGACTCTGTCCTCCCTAGGCGTCAGTCTCCTGCCTGGGCTGGTGGGGTCAACCAGCTTTCTAAATGCCACGTGCCAGACACATCATGCCACAGCAGAGAAGAGAGGTGGGACAGGCAGATGGAGGAGGGGTCACAGAGCATGGGCTCAGTTTTGCCCAGGAGTACTAATGGACAGGTGTCCCTTAGGTAGGGGGAATAGCAGGTGTAGGAATTCCTAGTGGCATGAGCCCAGGGTGGTGGAGTGGGTACTGGGACAGCGGTGAGACTGGGAGGCTGCGGAACAGAGGGATGAGCCGGTTGGTGGGGACCCGGTGGAGCTAGGCAAGCCCCCTCCTAGCCTCAGGTCCCTGTCCCTGCACCCAGGCCACCCAGATGACCAGGGGTGGTGCTGACGGAGTCTGTGGCAGCTGCCCTGAGCCCCAGATGTATCTCTGTGACCAAATAGGCCACAGGCAGGGCCCTGCTTTCTGGGGTCCCTGCTGATGGCCAAGTTCTGCTGTATGTGGGGCAGTACAGAAACCTAGTAACACAGGACATAGAGGACACATGCAGTTAGTGCTGGAGACAGGACCATCCGGGAGCAGAGCCCAAGAGGCCCCCTTAATTGTTTCTACCTGTGACAGGTATGCCACCCTCCAAGGGCAGGGCCAGGGCCAGTGCACATGGGAAGAGCAGGGGCTACAGGGCAGACTGTGGGGAGTGATGTGGAAGGACTGGTACCTCCTGGTCACCCCTCAGGGCTGCAGGTGGTGATGCTGCTCCTGTCCCAGTCAATGGTGGACACCATCTGTGCAAACTGGACCTTTGGAGCCTACCATCTGAAAACACCTGTGGTTCATCCCCAGTTGGAAGAGAACGATCCTTCCCTTTTCACAACCCTGGTCAGTACTGCTGTCCACATGCCCACAATGGACACCTGTTTCAGTGACATTGCTAAGTAAACGGAACAGTGGCCATCAGCTCCTGTCCCCTCTGGGCAGAGGGTAAGGGAAAGGGGCAAGGGGTCTGATCCCACCTGTCAGCTCAGGTCTGCTTGCCAGGTGCCAGGCTTGGACCCCCCCAGGATACAGGAACTCCCAAAGAGAAGCACAGAGTAGGTGAAGTGACCAGCCCCCGTGGACTCCACCCTCCAGCCCAGGAAACCTACAGGCTTAGCCCACCAGTCACTTCCACTTTGGAGGCCTGAAATAGCACCTTACCAGGTCCATCCCAAGAGCTGCTCCTGAGGGGGACAGATACCTGCATCCAGCAAAGTGGGCCTGGCCACGCAGTCCTAGGACCAGCCTCTCTGCTGTTGGGTAGGAGGCAGAAAAGGGACATTTTCCACTTGCATATGAAAAAGTGCCAGCATCCAAGCTGTGAAGGTTGGCAGTCACCTCTAGGCTCTGCAACTGGGAGGCCCGGAAAGGACTGGGGTGAGCGCAGGAGGCGGGGGGCGCTGAGCCACACGAAGCCTAGCCCTCCTTTCCCATGCTCCTGGGCAGCTCGGTCACTCAGACAGATGAAAATGCCACCTAGCTAAGAGGAAAGGGTGTCTCTGGGGCAGCATGGCCTCAGGCACCTTAGGGGACTACAAAATAGAAGTCAGGGTTGTCAGCTTCCAAGGAGGGGATGGCAGGGTAGGGACCTGGGGAGACACCACCCAGGATGGCCCGGGTGGTAGCAGGGGGACCATGCTGTTCTGCAGGCCTGAGACTGGGGCTTCCCAGGAACTTCAGAGGGGCCAGTGTTCTGACACAGGGAGGACCATGCCTATCAGGCCTCACAGCAGCAGGGGCAACCAAGGGCGGGCAGCCATCCCATACACTAAAATCCCGCAAACAACCAGCACAGCAAAGTCCCTCATGTCAAACTGCTTTATTACATCTTAAATAACAGTACAGTTCAACATAGCATCTACCTTGCATCCAGCCTCCTTGCAGTACACCGACTTTAAATACAGAAGGGGAGAAGGGGGTGAAGAGAGCTCTACAGAGGTGCAGGTGGAGAGCAGGAGGGCCACTGTGCTCTCTGCCAGGCCCAGGCCCTCTGCAGGCCACAGCACAGTTTTGCACAGGTGGTGCAGAAGACAGGATGGCGAAGCCTCTACTGCAGCTAGGAGGAGCACTGGGCGAGGGAGGAGGGGCCCTCGAGATGAGAGTTGGAGGTCTGCCTCGGGTGCAGAAGGCGGTCCTGGCGCAAGGAGGCAGGAGGGCTCTCTGTCGCTCCCCCCACCCCTTCCCTCAGAATCCAACAGCAATCGTTTGCAACAGGACTGTATTTTTTTTTAAAGAAGTAAAGAAAACAGTGACTTATCCCGCTACTCAGACGTGTAGAGCGCTTGCTGCTTCCGATATGTGTGCAGAGTAGCGACAGGAAGTGGACAGCCGCCACGGTTACAGCTTTAAGAGGGTATTTCTTAAAAGAAAAGAACACCTAAGGACTGAGTCCTATGTGCAGTGAGCATTTCTACAGCATGCGATTCTAAGAGTAAACCACCCAACATGGCAAACAATCAAAGTGTTTAAAATTCAACTTAGAAAGTCTGAGATCATTATTTTCAAAACATTGATTTGTACATTGTTTCATACACAAATAACCGACTGACTATCCAAGCACAGGACAGGCATCTCTCTTGAGAACAGGTTCCTGACGCGGGGCGGGGCAGGGTAGTGTTAGGGGAATACAAACGTCCCTTCACAGGAAACCCAAGGTGAGAGTGGAGACAGCTGGGCAGAGCTGGCCAGGAGGACGGGCTAGGAGGGAGCTGGAGCAGGACTCTGACTGCGCTCTTGCTTCTCAGCACTCCTCGTCCACAGCCATCTGGGACCAGAAGAGAACGAGCCAGCTCACCGGCAGTATCAGAGGCCTGCCCCAGACACCCGTCTTGCTTGACTTCTGAACACAGAGAAGTATGTCTGAAAAAGGAAGTGCGAAAGCGTCCAGAACCCTGCTATGGACCTGACTCGAAATTCAGAAACAATCACAAGCTCAACAGAGTCCTCAAATGGCTCTGCATGGGTGCCACAGAACAGGACCCTGGTCTACAGTTCCACCTGCTAGTGCAGAGGCGTCTGTCTCACAATTACACTCAGGGTGGCCTTCTGGTTAACATGTTTATTGTAGTATTTCCTTTTAAAATTTATCCAAGACAAAAAGAAAACAAAGACAATGGCCCCGGAAGGAATGCACAATTTGTTTTAGTTTACAGCACAGAGACCTTCTCGTAATGGGAATTGTGCTCTTGGTTTCAGCAATAGGTGAAGGAAAAAGATCTTGCCCTTTGAAGTTCTGAGGGGAGGTGTGGGTGTCCACGTTAGTACGGTTGGATAGGATATGCTATCACTGCAGCGCTTCAAGGTCGGAATGGTCTTCCAGTCTCCGTGGCGTCCACCTGCTGCTGTGAACAGAGCATGGGTCAACGTACAGACACGGGCACTCAGGACTCAGCCCGACAAGCAGTGCCACTGCCCTCTCTACTGCTCCTGCAGCAGCCATGGCCAAGGGGCCATCCCTTCGATCTACTAGGCTCCAAGACCACACCACGTCCACGTTACTCTACAAGCCACGCAGCAACTACCTCAGGTCCTAAGAGAAACACATATAGCTCTACTCGGGGAACGGCACGTGGGCTGCTCCGTTACCTACTGGTGTTAGTTCCAGATTTTGAGGAAGCTGTCCCAGGACCCTGTCGCCACGGCCATGCCATCATCAGTCACCCCCAGGCAGCTGACGCGGTTGTCATGTCCAGCTAAGACACCTGGGAACACAAGGGTACAATCACACACACATCCAGGGGTGCCTCGCCCACTATCAGGCTGGGACAAGTGCTGGATGGCCACACCTCAGGTGGCAAGGGAAGAACACCAGCAAGGGGGAAAGCTTTTTGTTTTTGTTCTTTTTTTGGTACTGGGGATTGAACTCGGGGGCACTCGACCACTGAGCCACACACCCCAGCCCTATTTTGTATTTTATTTAGAGACAGGTTCTCACTGAGTTGCTTAGTGCCTCACTTAGCTGAGGCTGGCTTTGAACTCGGGATCCTCCTGTCTCAGCTTCGCAAGCCACTGGGATTACAGTGTGTGCCACTGTGCCCGGCGAGCGGGGGCAAGTTTTGTCCACAAGGAAATTACACCAAAGGGTGTGGCCAAGTCCAAGCTTATTAAAGGGGAGTGGCTACGACTAGTGTTTCCACAAGCATTCTCCAGAGGATGAGGAGGAACCACCTGGACAAACCCGGGGCCACTCGGACCGACTCTGGCACACTCACCTGAGAAGCTTAAATCATCAAAGGAGTGTGTGTGTGTGGGGGGGAAACAGGCAAAAGAATCAAAACCTTCTCAGAGCAGCTGACCGCATAGGCTATGGACGTAACTGACCCTCCCTCACAGTGCTGTGACACTCCCGCCCACCCACCAGGATCCCCCTTGCTCTCCCAGAAGGGCTGAAGAATGTGGAGTCCAGCTGAGCACAAGAGCAAACAGTCCTGGAGTCAAGCTTCCTGACTTCCAGACTCAGACTTGCTGGAGGATTCCCAAGGTCAGCCTCCTTCAGGTTAACGGCCATGTGTCCACTTAATAAGAAAGCCCTTTAGCACCCTTGACAGGGACACACAGAGTGCAGACCAGTAACACACTGTCACGGGCACTCACCAGGCCCACTGCCATGTTCCATCTGGGTGTGGCTCTCCTGCCTGCCACCCGAGTGCACTCCTCTCACAGGGGGAGCGCAGGTACCCTGAGAGTCCGCTCACTGGAGCGGACCCTGGTCCCGTGGCTGCATGCTCAGCAGGGGCCCCGTGGCCACCTACCTGCCCTGTCTGCTTTGAGCGCATCCCAGACGTTGCAGTTGAAGTCGTCGTACCCGGCGAGCAGCAGGCGCCCGCTCTTGGAGAAGGACACAGAGGTGATCCCGCATATGATGTTGTCATGGGAGTAGGTCATGAGCTCCTGGTCTGCACGGAGGTCAAACAGCCTGCAGGTGGCGTCATCTGAGCCAGTGGCAAACGCGTTGCCGTTTGGAAAGAACTGGAAAGAGAAGGCAAATCAAGACCATACGTAGATGCTCATGAAGAAACCATGGTAACATGACTGCTCAGTAGTGGGGCCACTGTAGACACGACTGTAAGGAAAGTGCAGCAGGTTGGGCTCTGGCAAGACTGGGGCAGCAAGATACAGCTGAGGTCGGCTGCCACGGACGGGGTTCCTGCTCCCCTGCAGCTGGCAGCCCAAAGCTGGCTGTGTGGAGAAAGAGCAGAGATCCTCCCCAGCCCAGCAGACATGTCCCTCCAAGCCACCCTGGGAGGCCAGGGGCCCAAAACCCTGTACTGAAGTCAGGTGTGTTGTGGCACCTGCACCATGGTGTCCCGGGTGGGGACGGGCCTGTCACAGATGTTTGGCAAGGCACAGCGTGCCATCAGCTGGCCTCCAAGTTCCTATCAGACTGCAGCCAGTGTTTCTCAGGGTTCCAGAGTCCTATCAACAGGAAGAGAGAAGCCCCAGCCCAGAGGCAGCCCAGACTCACGCAGATGGCATTGATGTCCGACTCATGGCCTGTGAAGGTCTGCCTGCACATCCCCTCCCGGACATCCCAGAGCTTGGCCGAAGCATCACAAGCACCAGAGACAAACAGTCTGGTGTCAGGAGCGAGAGACAGGCTCATGACATCTCCAGTGTGCCCAGTAAATGTGGTCGTCTGCTGTCCGGTCTCAATGTCCCACAGAGCACTAAAGCAGGGACAAACAAGTCAGTCTTACGTCTCAGCCCATAGGTCATCTGATATACTACCTTCCACCCACTAGGACCACAGGAAACATCAGCGCTCTCACAGAGGGCAAATGGGAACTGTTGTATGTGAGTGGCACTGGATTGAACCCAGGGGTGGTTCACTACGGAGCAGCGTCCCCAGCCCCTTTTATGTTGAGACAGGGTCTCCCTAAATCACTGGGGCTGGCCTGGAACTTGCAATCCTCCTCCCTCAAGGTGCTGGGATTACAGGTGCACACCACTGCACCCAATGCAATATGACTTTGTTTGGAGGAGAAATAGCAAAGCAAATAAACCCAGGGGCAGGGCTGGTCCCAGAGCACCTGGGCCCAAGGGCAGTTCACACCAGCACAGGGCTGAGGCTCTTCAAAGTGGGGACATGTAGGGCTCGTGGAGGATAGTGAGGCTCCCAACGGCTGCTGCTGGCACTCCATGTGCTGGTGCTGTTCAAGGTGGGGCACCCACACCACTGCACAGGGGTGGCTCAAGGACATAGCCACTGCTGCCCCCAGCAACGATCACAGAAAGCAGCAACAGCTCTGAAAAGTGCCCCTCTATGTCGGCCTCCAGGGGAGCCTTGCTGGCCTGGCCATGCAGGTCCATTAGAAGTAAGTCCCACATGCTGTACAGAGGCACCCTCACCAGGCTTGAGGGACACAAAGGAAGCAGGGAGCACAGGAGCTTCAAGGAAGTGACCAGATGTGAGCTTCAAAACCATCTGACCAAGTGTAGAACATGAGCTCCTGTAAATCTATGGGGTTACACTCCTAGGACACTCTGACCCTATAAAGCCCCAGCTGAAGGGGCCGGAGCGGGCCATGTCCCACAGACTCCACCTCCTCACCAGATGTGGGCCAACCTCATCTCAGGGGTGGTTGTCTGTGCCACAGACTGGCTAGTCACAGCAGCTCCTGGCCACCCACAAATACCTCTGAAGACCAGAAGACGAGGAGGAGCTACAACAACTCTCAGGAAGCATCTGATGACACCGTTCACTCGCGGCCCAACTCTGCTTTCTCACGCTGTGCTCAGGAGCCCCTTCCTTAAGAGCTACAGATATACGTAGCCAGGGGGAGACACGCAGAGCAAACAGAGAAACCAGGCACCTTCATGCATGACTGCAGCCTGGAATCATCTGTACTTAGTTCCAGTTAAAAATGGCCTGATAAATGCCAAGAACCATCCTTCCTGCACATGTGGACTTACCAGTGAACAGAGGAGTGGCCTCAGACTACACTGCCAGCCCTGGCCAGGTGGCCAATTTTCTTTATTCTTCAGTGATGGGCACTGAACCCATAGGCACTCTACCACTGAGCTATAGCTCAGCCCTTTTTATTTCTTGTTTTGAGACAGGGCCTTGCTAACCTGCATCATGAGTCTCTGGGACAACAGGTGTGTGTCCCGTGTCCAGTGCTGGTCTGGTACTTACCACGTGGTGTCTCCGGAGCTGGTGACTATCTGATTGTCATCCAAGAATCGGCAGCAGGACAAGTAACCTGGCAAAGAGCAGACACAATGATGACCCACACCTAGCAAGCTCAGATCCCATAAGCAAAGAAAGGCACAGTAGCCAATCAGATATGCCTGGAAGACTCTCGTCTAGGCCGGGGCAGTCTAAATATTACCTTTGGTTCCATCTGTGCACAGAGAAGCAGCTGTGTCGGAGTGCGCACTGCTGAGCGAGCTGAGAGCAGGCTCGAGCAAGAGACGCCAGGACCGCGGGCAGCACCTCACAGACCACGTGCTCTGCAGCAGGTGGTGGGGCAATCGCACCTACCAGACACCTGAGCCTGGTGTGAGGAGGCCAGCTCTCCACCCCAGAGTCCTGCTAAGTGGGCCAGGCTGGCCTGGAGCTTGCAGCCCTTCTGCCTGTGTCGCTGGGATGACAGGTGTGGTCACAACTACTGCACCTGCATTCTTCACCTGCTTTTCTGCTCAACAAAGTATTGCCTCCTGACCTCACTGGCCCTTCACCATTGTCCAGGGTCCAGTGTGGCAGTTCTGGAAAGTGGAACACAGCCTTGCATGAAGTGGATACTGCTTGCTCTGGTGGAGCTCACTGGAGTGGGTGGAGAGTGATGGTTAACGCAAAGATCATGTGAGGGAGAAGTCAGAGTCCACGCCACAGGGCCAGGCCAGACAGGGCTCGTAGGCCCCAGAAGGACCAGTGGTGGTGGGGGAGCCCAGCCTCAATGGCAGTGACTCCGAGAAGTCCAGTGGTGAGGCTCTGTGAACAAGGGGCATAGGCTGGCTTTCCAGGGCAGTGGCCATGATGTGCAAGTTGGGGTGGGAACGGTCCCTGCCAAGGAAGTGAGGCCATGGGGCTACCAGGATGTGGGCTGGGTGCAGCACATCCTACCCCATGCAGCCTGAGGAAAGAAGAGAGGCAAAACCAAGGCTGCAGCTGGGCCTGATGCCTGTGGCTCTATTGGCGCTGCTAACTGCCACTGTGCTGAGCATCGGTTTCCTGTGGCACCCATGGAGCCACGTATTTACCACAGCTCTGGGGTTGAGGGCTGGGCATGGCAAGCAGAATGGCCTGAGCCTGGCCTTTCCATGGGATCGTGGAAGCACTAGGGAGTCTCGAGAAGATTCCCATTTATACTGTGGTTATGGAAATTCTTTCCCTCCATGTTCATGCCAGAGGGCCACGTGGCCCATGAAGAGCAGAAACAACACACACAGCAGCCCACTGAGGAGCTCAAGAGGAAGTGGCAGGAATATGGGAAAACAAAGCACCTTTTCCACAGACATCATTAATCTGGCCCCACAGGAAAAACACAGAGGTGATGGACCCCAAAATACCAGTACGTGTCTAGAAAAGGACACGTAAGCTGAGCGTGGAGGCCTAGACCAGGGAGGTCAGCAAGTTAGAAGCCAGCTTGGGCAGCATCGTGAGACCCGGTCTCAAAATAAATTGAAAGATCTGGGGAAATGTTCTTGGGTTTAGCCCACAGGAAGAGATGTGTGGTCAAATTCTTCCCAGAAACCCCAGGGACATTAGGGACCACATAGGAGCTGTGGCCTGGCATGGCGGGTGGGCCCAGCTGTGGCCGCACCCCACAGCTCCCGTGGCTGTCCTGGTCCTCTTCCTGCCCTTCCTCCCAGAAACCCCATCTTGTTGGGTGTGCACCCAGATGGTGCTGCTCGGCCTCACAGCTCTCCTCTGGCCCATGTGTGAGCACAGAGGGCAGAAGAAAGGGGGAGACCCCACTGACCTCACTGGGCTGGGCAGGAGAAACACAACCTCAGACCAGGAGCAGTCCCGTAAGCTGGTGCTTTCCTGCAGGACAGATGAAATGATAAGCCCCAGCCCTGCAGCCCTGACACAAGGAGCTGGATGACTGTCTTCGGATAGTTGACAGGCCTCAGCTCACCAGGAGGAGCCACCAAGACCTGAGTGGCACCTGAGGTCCCCAAAACTGTTAGAGCCCAGACACCCTAAAGCACAGCAGGGGTGGACAATATAAGTCAGAGTTTCCAGGGTGCGCACCAGCTGTCTCTGTGGCATGTGAGGAGGGGGCTGTCAGCTCACAGTGTTACAACTCGCTGCCTGTGAGCTTTCATATACGGAAGGAATACAATTTAACTGTGCAGACACTGTATCTTTTACATGTTTTATACATATTGCCTCGCTCAGGGAGGAAATGGAGAAACTCTAACTTAGCCAGCAAACGTGCGGCTTGTTAGGGCTCCACAAGCATCAAAAGAGGAGCCCACCAAACATGAAGTGGGCAACCCAGTGAGTGGACACGGCCCAAACTGCCCTGTGAGGCCTGCCCTGCCCAGACACACATAAGATCACAGGCTCTGAAGTCACACAGGCCTGCCCCAACCTGTGTGGTGGCTACTCAGAGGCCAACAGTACTAAAGGTTCTTGTGGATTCTCCGGAGTCCCAGTCTCCCTGTTAACGAGACCCGTTCGGGGAGTATCAGAAGAGCCAGCTGTGCACATTAGAAGTTCCCAGTGGTCTGAACCACTCAGGGGGCTGAGCAGGAGGTCGCAAGTTCAGGCCAGCCTGAGCAACTCGTGAGGAGGTGCCTCAAAATGAAACAGAAATAAGAAGGGATGGGGGTGTGGCTCAGTGGCAGAGCACTCTGGGTTCAATCCCTAGTACGAAAAAAAGAAAGAAAGAAAAGAAAAGAAAAGAAAGGAAGGAAGGAAGGAAGGAAGGAAAAGGAAGAGATAGCAGAAGCAGTTCTCAGTGCAAGGAGAGCCACTGAAGCAAGGTGAGTTCCTATGTGCATGCCCGTCGGGTGGAGAGGCACGCGCTGGCCCTGTCCTCTGGGTGGTAAAGGCAGGATTATCCTGAATGTCTTGGGGACGACTAGCTGCAGAGACAGGCTTGGGGTGAGGTTGGGCAGAGGCAGAGGGAAAGGTACACTACTAGAGCACAGGACAGGTTACCAATGAGGGTCCTTGAGGACGTACCAAGGGGACATCTCGAAAGCAGATGTCACCAGGCTGGGGAAAGAATGCAATATAGGTACACACACTCATTTACCCGGAGTAGCTGCTGTGGCCAAGTGCAGCCCCCTAAGGTAATGAGTCTCAAGTGCCCAATTATAAGGACAGTCTCCCTGCTCCATGTCCACAGTGGAGAGCAGAAGATGGGAAACCACAATGTCCAACAACGGAGACAGCTTAGCACTGCACAGCAGAATGCTCCTCGACTCCCTTGAAGACAACACTGTGGTTCTAGTTAGGATTTTATGTAAAAACCATAAAAGATAATTCAAACTTCTTTCCCTCAAGTTCTACAATGAATACACATTGGCAGCTTTAGCCTCGCAGCCCGCACAAGGAGGAGGCTGAAGAAGATTCTGGGCAATGGTGCCAGTGCTGACCACTGGCAAGGTCCTCCAGGAGAAGGGCCAACAACTCCAGGAGCCTCTGTCCTCAGGAGCAAAGAACCATCCACCTACAACTGCAGGAAAAGCCAGCCGGGCCATGCTGGACGGCATAAAGGGGCAGGAGACAGAGGTGAGGAGTGCAGGACACCTGCTTCACCAACGAGAGAAAAGGCAAGTGAGGCCACTGGAGGGACCTTCTGTGAGCAACCAGAGGCAGAAGAAAAGGTGTGCAGCTCCAAGGTTTCTCACACTGTCAGGGGACCTGGGATCCATTCTGGCTCATGGCAGCTTCCTTCTGGTGCAGCAAGGCTGCTAAAATGGAAAGGCGGTCCAGCTGAGCCCCAGGAGGCCCAGGGGAAGCACTGGGGGCTGGCCTGCAGCCAGAGGGAGCGGAGCTGCTGGCAGTGGCAACTGATGGCTGGCATGACTCCCGCCGGGAATTTCATGGAGACAGTACATTTCCTTCTATGTCTGAGTTCACTAGAGCCTATGAGGAAAGACCCACACATTTCCATGGGTATGTCTGACATTCAGCTTCTCTCTGGAGAAGAAAACTGCCCAGAAAATGAAGTTGAACTTTGTCATGGGTCCCCACGCCCGAGGACAATGCTCGGTCATATCAGGAAGGCATCTGGCCAGACCTCTGCCACAATGCTCAAATGCCCGTGGCCATCTCAAACGGAAGGCTGTGTGAGGGCCAGAGTGTTGTGCTTGTACCAGAGGTCTCAGAAAGAAGCGGCTGCTGGGACAGGGATGGATGGATTCTCTCTTCTTTAGCCCCTGGGGCCAGGACTGAGAACCATCTGTGTAAGTGGGCCACACAGTCTTGTCAGAAATGAGTGTTTAGGAAACTGATTATTTTTCAAATTATTTTCATCAGAACAGAAGTTGCAAAGTTTGTTTTCTTTGCAATATATTTAAAATATTAGACACTCTGTCCCAGCCACTATGAACTCACTGGGTCAACCACTTCCAGAGTATCCTGATTTTAAAATCAGACGCCTGTGCACTGCCGTCTCTGCAGTCCTGCCACACTCCCTGAAGCCTGGGTGGCAGGCTGACGGTGGAAGCCTGGGCTGGTACCACATGTCCCCTTCAATTCAGTGGAAATAGGAAGACATCCTCGACTAGCGAGAGCCCACTCAAGAGGCTGACTGTAACCGATTCCTGACTTCACACTGCTGCACAGCACTATGGGCTCAGCCAGCCTGGCTGGGATGTCTCTAGATGTGCCAAAGAGAAAGATGCAGAGGGAGCCCTGGACCATGCACTCAGCACCCACACCAGACACCTGATGTACACTGGTAGAGAGCAGACCCCACCAATGCACTGCTGTCCACAAAGGAAAGGTCAGCACCGGAGCCCGGAGGGCAACGAGAGTCTGCAATGAGGTTACTCCAGATGGCCAGTGCACTACTACAGCAAGAGGAGTCAGGCTAGAGCCACAAAGACCAACCCTGGAAGACCACATGCTGGGATTAGCAGACAAAGACTGTGAAGGCAGCTACTTATACTGGGTTCAAGATCCAGATGAAATAGGCTTGTTAAAAAAAAAAAAAAAAAGTAAAAGTAAAACTTTAAAGCCTAAAATTAAAACCGCTTTAAAACAGAAATAAATATAAATTCTAAAAATAAAAATTAAACCTGCAATAATAAATATACATCTGTCCATTTCCTGGACACCCTCTGTGGCTCACAAGCTTGCCAACCGTGCTTTCATGCAGCTGGGTGAGATGCGCTTCCCTCTTGCTGGGACATTGCCGTTCTGACGTGAAACCACCCAAGGGACGGCCCGTGTGCTGGAGGCGACAGACACCAACTGGACACGCAGAGACACGGACACATCTGAGCCAGCAGGGAGACCACAGATGGGAGAGACACTGCTGAGCCCAGAGGGGGGATAGTAGGGGAAAGGAAAGGTAGCAGAATACAACAGTCACTAATATGCCATTATGTAAAAATGTGAGTGTGTAACTGATGTGATTCTGCAATTTGTATTTGGGGTAAAAATGGGAGTTCATAACCCAACTGAGTCAAATGTATGAAAGATGATATATCATGAGCTTTGTAATGTTTTCAACAACCAATAAAAAAAAAAATAAATAAAAATAAAATAAAATAAAATTTTCCTGGGGCTGGGGATGTGGCTCAAGTGGTAGCGCGCCCGCCTGGCATGCGTGGGGCCCGGGTTCGATCCTCAGCACCACATACAAACAAAGATGTTGTGTCTGCCGATAACTAAAAATAAATATTAAAATTCTCTCTCTCTTTAAAAAATAAATAAATAAATAAATTTTCCTATTCGTTACTACTGTCAGTCCCTTCTCTGCCTAATACACAAGTCAAACCACTACAGGTTTGGATGCCTTGGGAAAGCACAGCACAGGGTTGGTGCCATCTGCCGCTTCACTGGGGGCAAGGGATCCCTGAGGAAAGGGATCTCCAACACAAGACACATTCAAAAGCTAGTTATTTTTTTCTAATTTATCAAGATTCCTAAAGCTATTTCTTCAGAATGTTTAAAGGCAAAAACTGTAACAATGCATTGCAAGGGTGACGGCACGTGTTGATGTGATACTGATTACAAAGACCCAATGCACAAGGAGAGGCAGACAGTGGGCCCTATGTTCATATGGACTTGCACAGCATTAACTGCCTGGACTGTGAAAAATGATGCATGCATCTGTAAACCCTAGAAAACCACCAAAAATGCCACAAAGATGTTTGCCTAAAAAGCCAACTGCTAAATCAGGCTTTTAAAAGTCCAGTTGGCCAGGCACGGTGGCGAACACCCACAATCCTAGTGGCGTGGTATGCTGATGCAGGAGGATGGTGAGTTCAAAGCCAGCTGCAGCAACAGCAAGGCACTAAGCAACTCAACGAGACTCCATATCTAAATAAAATACAAAATAGGGCTGGGGATGTGGCTCAGTAGTTGAGTGCCCCTGAGTTCAATCCCAGTACCCAACCCCCCCACCCCCCCAAAAAGAAGTCCAGGAGAAGCACAACATGGCAGAGGGCAACAGAGCAGGGCCCAGCAGCAGAGATAACAACCACACAGGCAGGGCTGGGATCTGACTAGGAATCTTGTCCAGCACTGACCAGGTGCTGCATAGTACCCTGGGGATGCTCAGAAGTAGCAGCGAGCCTCATCCCTGAGACAGCCTTGCCATCACAAGGGTGCGTAAGGCAAGGATGTGTGTCCGGTGCGCTCGACACACTCTCACAGCGGAGACTCCCCATAAAGTGAAGAGCCCACGCACGCAGAACAGGTATGAAGTAACAACCGTTTAACAGGTAGAGGCCTTCCGAGGAGGGACAAGATCCATGGCCCAACTCACGCAGTGTCCAAGAGACCATGAATAAAGACACACAAAGGGGAAAGGAAAGAAGAAAAAATATGGCATGTAAACCTTGAGCACAAGGGTGGACCGGCTATGTGAGGTTGGATAAAGGAGACTTAACAAGAAACCCCATGTGGGGCAGTCCCATGAGGGATGTGGGGCATGGCAAGAGGACACCACACAAACATGCAGATGTACCAGCTAGCTGAGCACAAAACACAGGAAGTAAAACTCGACAGACTGAAAGGGAGGGATAAGGAAGGACATCCTATCAACACCCTTCCTCAGTACTTCATGCAAGTGAAACAGAAAACGTAGACATGTCACAACTTGCTCTAATTAATTAACACGTACACGGACACTGCCTAACACAATGTGGCCATCTTCACAGACCACAGGCTCACAGTTTTAAGAACTGCTTTCTGAACACAATGGCATATAATTCAAAATCAACAAGTTAACCACGAAAACTTCAGATATATGCCCCGTGAGCCAAACATTCACAAGAGCATTAGAAATATATCATCTGGTATGATAATTTAAATATGGTAGGTCAAAATTTGCAGAATGCAACTTAAATTTAAAGCCAGACTTACAGGCAACCTGTATCTTCAAAAGTGCTTATGACCGTAATGGTGTAAATGTACTTTGTATACAACCAGAGATATGAAAAATTGTGCTCTATATGTATATATGTGTAATATGAATTGTAATGCATTCTGCTGTCGTATATAGCAAATTAGAATTAAAAAATTTAAAAATTTAAAAAAGTGCTTATGAAAGCAAAGTTTAAAACCAGTGGGCTACGGGCCCACCTAAGAAGTTGGAAAATTAAGGAGAAAGCAACCTGAAGTAAGGAAGGCTATCTTAAAGAGGACAACGGACATGCTCTTTCCTGGCCCTGAGCCACTCACTCCCAGACTGCCAACAGATGTGAAGAGCAGTGTTGATCACCCGGGTGAGGATCATTTCCCTGGCTTCACGTGAGGCAGGGAGCCCATGATGTGCTGCCAAGAGTACCCTGGGGGACAGGGTTCTGAGGGTGGGGGACACAGCCATAGAAGTGAAGTACGAGATGGGGCCTTTTTTTTTCTGAAACGCTGAGGCTTGTTACGAGGGCTGGGATCCCAGGGGAACCCAGGCTGGCAGGACAGTCTGTGTGTGGAAAGCCCCTGTGCAGCAAACACACCTGTTCAGATGAGGAGCCTCCTGCGGAAAGGTGCTCAAGATGAAGACACTGCAGGAAAAGACTCAGCTATGCTACACTGATGCACACGAGAAGGTGGGGACGCCACAGGTCCAGTTACAGTGACAAGCCCGCAGGTCCTGACTGGTCCAGGTACTTCAGGCCTAGCTTTCATGTCCAGGACTTCTGGCCATTACTGTGACTTTGATTTGAACCCATCTTATTCATGACTGCCAGGAGGTGAGCATCAAAACACGCTCTGAGGACCCTGAGTAAGCAGCTTGCATCCTTTGAAGGTTATTAATGAGTGTGTACCTGTGTGTCCTGCCAGCTCACGACTCACACGCACATTCCCTTCGCGAGTTTTCAGGTTGTAAATGGAGCAAATGTTGTCCAGGCCACCACAGGCCACGTAGTTCCCAGAAGGGGCGTAAGCACAGGTCATGACCCAGGAAGAGCGCAGAGGGATGGCGTGGACCTAAAAGGCAGAAACACAGACAACAAGCTCAAGAACACTGACCTCCACCAGGTTTGGTGGTGCACACCTGCAGACCCAGCCACACAGGAGGTGGAAGTGGGGTGACTGCTTCAAGTTCAAGACCCACCTATGCAACACAGGGAGACCCTGTCTCAGAAGACAGCATGACTCAGCTTTTGCTTCTCAACATTCAGCCCAAGCTACTGAGAGAGAAATGCCTGGAAACCCAGAGCTGCACACTGCGATGCCAACCTAACGCAGAGTTCACTGAAGGCACGATTCAGAGCAAGGCAGGCATCTGAACGACAGCAGTGCTGCCTCCTGATCCAGAGATGGTAAAAGGCAGCATTTCATCAGCTTGCCAGATGGCTGAGGTTTCATTTAAAAAACAGAATATCTTTACTGAAGCAACCAAATTCCTGTTATCATCAGTTGGTCACATAAACCTCCCTGTGTTTTAGATACACTTACTAGAATTTCTGTGATCTTTAATACACATTTAGTATTCTTTAGTAAAATATAATCACATTAGATTGTTTATATTATCTGTTTGGGCTCATGATAGTACTTTTTTCTCTAAAGCATTAGATTATTATTATTTTTAGTTGTAGATAAGACACTTCACCTTTATATTTGTATGTGGTGCTGAGGACTGAACCCAGAGCCTCCATGTGTAGGCAAGCACTCCACCACTGAGCCATGACCCCAGCCACACCAGACAACATAGATTTTCTTAAGTTTGCTTTTGGGCAATGCTAGGGATTGAACCAAGAGCCTTCCACATGTTAGGCAGATGCTCTATCCCCAGCCTCCCCTAACTTTTTTGAAAAGGGGGCTCACTAGATGGTTCAGTCTGACTCAGGTGACCCTCTTGTCTCAGCCCCTAAGGAGCTGGAATTATGGGCATGCAGTCTCATGCCCAGGTGATGGGGACAGACCAGAGCCTTACATTCCCAGGTCTGGCTAAATTCTAAAAATAATTTAATTTATGATTCAAAGTAAAATGCCTTTCAGATTATCCTTTGTAAAAAGCTGTAACTAAAAAAAAAAAAAAAAAAAAAAGGGGGGGGGGGTAAGAAAAAAAAAGCTGTAACTAAATGAAAATCTGTATTTTTGTATTCTACAAAGCCAGGCATGGCGGTGCATACCTGTAATCTCAGTTACTCAGAAGGCTGAGGCAGGAGAATGCAAATTCCAAGCCAGACTAAGCAACATAGTGAGACCCTCTCTCAAAATAAATAAATTAATTAAAAAAGGGTTAGGGACACAGCTCAGTGGTAAAACACCCCCGGGGTTAATTCCCAATTCTCAGCGGGAGAAGCAGGAGTGTAAGAGCCCCACCCCCTAAACACACACAGGCAGCTAGCTGTTTCATCTCTCCTATGGGACCTCACCATTGAACACAAGACTTTCTGAGACTGCCCCCTGCCAGCCATGTCAGGTGAGGTGGTAGGAACAAACCACTCTCTGGGGGTGTTTCAGGGAAGGGTCTTAAGCAGCCTACCTTGTTTGTGGTATAGCTATCCCAGATGATGAGCTTTCCGTCCTGCGAGGCACTGACGAGAAGCCTGGAGAAAAAACAGAAGCAAACCATTAGTCCCACTGGCCACAGAAATCCCACAAAGAAATGGAATGGAATGGAAACTGGAACTCTGGTGACTTCCAATATGTGCTTCCATGTTACACTGGCTTGAGACAAAACACACCTACTGATAAGAAAAAGAACCCAAATATACCAACTGTGAAGACATGAACTCATGGCTCAGACTGCAAAGACCACCAGGTTCCTCACTTGTAGGTGCAGACAGACCCATCTCCTCTCACAGCTGCTGCCGCCTGCCTTCCCCTCAGTAAGTCAAGGAGCAGATCTCTCAAGAGCCAAAAGTGATACAAAATATTTACTATACAATTTTCTGTTCCATTCTGGCAAAGAGAAAGCCTGGATATAAATAAATAGAAAGCTTTTAGACCTTCCAAATTCACGAAACATTTCTCATCCAAAACCCCTATCAGCTGGATGCAGTGACGCATACCTGTAATCCCACTGGCTCGGGAGGCTGAGAAAGGAAGATTGTGAGTTCAAAGCCAGCCTCAGTAATGGTGAGGTGCTAAGCAATTCAGTGAGACCCTGTCTCTAAATAAATTCAAAATAGGGTTGGGGATGTGACTCAGTGGTAGAGTGCCCCCAAGTTCAATCCTTGGTACCAAAAAAAAAAAAAATATATATATATATATAGGTAATTTAAAAACCACACAACAACAACAACAAAAAAACAAACAAACAAACCATCAAATGCAGCAGCCTGTACGAACACTGGAATGCAGGTCTCTACCTAGCACCCACCTCCACAGTAAGGAGATGAGAAAGGATGCAGAACTGCACCTCAATGGCAGAGACCATGGAGCATCACAAACCTTTCACAACTGCTCTCTTGCTCTGGGCAACCATGCAAAGTTTGGGGTCTGTGTGGAGAAGCTGCCCTACCTGTACTTGCAGAATTAACACAGGATGCTGCAAAAGTAAAGCATGACTAATGGGCAAAGGAATTAAAGTCATGTGGAAAGCAAGCAGAGTGAGGGTGATTCTGGGAGCCACAACTACTCATGAGCATTCTACGGCATGTGTTGTTTTGTCAGGTGTGGTGGCCTTGCCTGTAACACCAGCTACTTGGGAGGCTGAGGCAGGAGGATGGTAAGTTCCAGTCCAGCTGGGAAACTTAGCCTGACCCTGTCTCAAAATATAAGAGGACTGGGGAGGTAGCTCAGTGGGACAGCACCCTAGGGTTCAATCCCAATTACTCCAAAACAAAAAACACAGAGGTTCCAACAGTTTTAGCTGTACGCATAATGTGGCTACTTGAAGCTAATCAAAAGCTTGAGGTAAAACTCAAATATGGATCCCTGTGACACTAAACTACACACAAATTTTCTTTACAAAGAAGTCAACAAGTTGGGCAAAGAATAAAACCTCAGCACTTTGCTACAAAACCGATCAGAACTAAATCAAAAGCAGAATCCAATCCTATTACTTTGCAGATACTCTTCTCTGGTGCCAGGGATGGGACACGGCCTTGTGCATGCTAAGCTGTGTCTACAACAGGTCTGTACCCCAGCATTCAGGTGCCATTCTTAAACCAACTTCTCCAGGTTCAGACCCCATGCGCCAGGTGCTTCCCTCCATTTCCCTGAGATAGCAAAGGTCTCCTCTGCTGCTCTATTTTTGTCTGGCCTTTCTGAGCCTTTATATGAAACATCAGAGCCACCTTTAGCAGCTCATCCTCCCAGTCAGGGGGGGTCACCTTCAGAGAGGTCTCCAATTCAAAAAGCTTAATAACTGCTGACTTGCCCAGGGGTCAGGGCAACGTTAAGCTGTGTGCTGATCCTCCAGAAGGTGAGAGAAGACAGGACTCCTAATCCCAAGGTCAGGTTCCTGTTGAGGAATGAACACAGCTCACTAAGTCTCCCGAGGTGCCCTCAACATCAAGGCGGGAGCTGGGAGCAAGCCTGAGGACTGCAGGCCACTGAAAAGAGCCATCACAGCCCCAGTGCAGCTCACCCTCATCATCCCAGAGGAGGGTGGGCTCTCTCTGCCAGGCACAGGCCTCAGCAGACTTTTTGAGGAAGGAGAAAGAAAATTAACATTAACCCCTATGCCAGAAATGGTGTCTCCAAAAGCACCACAAACCCACACGTCCTGCACCCAGCACACGGACACAAGCACTCCCTAGGCGCTCTGGCTTGAAAGGGGAATTGTCAGCACTACCACGACTAAGTGTCCCCATCCTACACAGGAAGGAGCAACCTTGGTCATGACCTCTGGCCCAAGCCACAGAGCCAGGACTGCGCCCAGTGCCTTTTACGCCAGGCAAGGGCTCCACTGTCCCTGTGAGGAACAACCTGTACAGTCGCTCAATGAAGGCAGGAAACTGAGGACGGCAATACAGGAAGACACAAGTCCCAGAAAACCCCAAAACAACTATTTTGGACTTGCATCTCGGAAAACATGGCTACTAGAAGAAACAACCCCGGAATACTTTGAACAGCAGAGGCCCAGCTCCACACTGTTCTTTGGTTCTGTTCTGTGGTTGTGTGTTATGAACCACAGCGGTTCATCTTGAAGAACGATAAAGAACAAAGCCACACACCTACCATCTACCCAGGAACAAGGGCACACCAGCAGACACCCAGTGGCCTCTTGTGCACAGGAGTGCCACCAGAGTGCCACCATCCTGAACTCAGTCCAGCTAATGTGTGCTCTTCTTCCTCCCGAATCCGGGCTTTCAAGGTCAGACTCCAGTTTGAGACCACACGGAACATGAGTCCCACACAGCAAGTGACCTGGTGCAGTCCACCCATCTTGCCCAGCCCTGCTCTCACGCCACTGCTCAGGCCAATTGCCCGAGTGCACCTGGCCGCAGCTCACATGTACCCTTCAGGCACGGAGCCCACAGCCAGGCTGGGGAAGGAGAGCACACGGCTGATATGAGCTCTGCAGACAGCATAGCTACAGCGCTGTCCAACCCAACAGCGGACACACAAGAAAGCCATATCCTGCGTCACCATGTACTTCTGATAACAAATCTAAGGTGGGATTATCAGTAAGGATATTCTTTCTTCTTCCTGTTTACAACTTTTAAAAAACTAAACAAAATTACTCTTGGGCTAGGAACGTAGTTCGGTGGTAGAGCATTTGCCTGCCAAGTTCAAAGCCCAGGGCTCTGTCCCCAATTCTGAAAAATATAAGAATGAAAGAACTCCTAATATCATCATCACTAACTATGGTCATGGTGCTGTGTGCTCATCTCTGAAGTGCACCCTTCCCATCTAGCTGAAACCCTAACCCTCTTGGCAGCAGCTCCTCACGACCCTCCGTTCCTTTTTATTCTCTCTTTGATGCCATCATTAAATGATCACGAGGGCCTATCTGCACATGCAATTGCGGGACCCTGTACAGAACAAACTAAAGATAGAATCCTTTGTTCTCTCCCTATTTACACTCTAAAGCAGACAATTCAAAAAAAAGAAAGCCAAGCAGAAAATTCCACTTTGACAACTGCACGCACACACACACACACAAACTACAAGGAAAGGCATGTTAACACTTGTATGTAGGGTCTGAAAGAGCATGTTATGGTCACACAAACCAAGTAGCAATGTATTTTATTATTTGGGTGGAAAAGCAGAAAAGCCAGGTTTTCTAGTTACCTCTGAAAGAAAAGAGGAAAAGGAGAAGAGTTTAACTAACAGACTCCGCTTTGGCACAGCTGGCCAGTTCAGACAGACCGGATGAGCGGGGTGTGAATAGGGTGAGGAAAGGGAAGGACAAGGGAGGGAGGGTGGTGGAGGGGAGATACCCAGAGGAAGATATAAGTCTGAGCAAGAACTCAACTCAGAAGAAACAGGAGCCATGAGGGGCTTCACCTCCTTGGGGTGGCACGCAAGTAGAAGGGGACACACAAATCAGGTGGGAAGTTGGGGTCAGCTGCTAAGGTGCACAGCCCCACATGCCTGCCAAGTGAGGGCTGGAGAGACCAACTAAGCCATGCACACTCCACGTTCCAGTGCCCAGAACAGGTCTGGAACCCCTAGGAACATGCTGGGACCAGAGGACCCAGGGCACAGAGAGGGAGACAGCTTCCTTGAGGTCCCATGAGCAGCAAACAGCAGAGCTGGAACAAAGGTGCAGAAACCAAAGGACAGGTGAGTGGAGAAGGGAGGCAGAGCTGAAGTGGTGACTCTCCTGAGACCATGAGTGCAACCCTGGCCAATGGAGCCTGTCCAGGGAACGAGTGCCTGTGAGCGTTGGACCCCGCCTGCTCAGTGTCTGACTCAACTTCTGAGTTAGTGTTTTGCCCTAAAAGAGCAGAACATGCCACCCTCGCACTGGTCAGGCCCGTACCTGGAATCAGTGCCCCAGTGCATTGCGTAGATCTTGGCCAGGTGCCCCCTCAGTGTTCTCCTGGTGCGCATCTGGATTCTTCCCACAGGGTCGATGTTGTTTGTGATCTTAAAAATAAGAAAGTCAGTGCAGATGAGCATGGGTGAGGAGCAACCCTCCAGCTTCAGGCTCTCTCTCCCGCGTGCCAAGACCTAGCTCTTCCACGGCTGTTGGACAGCATTCTGCACCTTCCACTGCAGGTGCACACACCCTTGGCCTTCCTTTCCCTCTCCTGTGCACAGCAGAGGTGCTGGCTTCTCCCTTTCCCCTCACAGGTGAGGTCCACAGAATATGAAGTATCCACATTCTGGCTGCTACCCTGCAGCACTCAGTGCCTGCCCGATGCGATGCGGCCACCACCACCGGAGGACAGGAGGCCTGCCCTGGGAGCCCTGCTCCCCAGGTCCCTCCTAGCCCCTGCACACTCACTTCCCTCCTCTAGACCTTTCACACTGACAAGGGTCAGAGTCCACAGCCATGGGTCTGGCTTTTGTCCTGGTCACAGTGCCTACGAGGCCTACCAAGTGATGCTGTGTTGCAGAGGCACTACAGTCCTTGTGCACGCAGTCACCCAGTCCACTGGCTGCCGTGAGCAGGCCGCCAGCCCCATGCTATTGGTGGCTTTGCTCTTTACGACTCGTTCCCTAAGGTCAAACAGTCGGAAACTCCAGATAGGAGCAACTGCCCTTGTCCAGCGTGCCCATGCCGTGAAACACACCATCTGCTCATCAGTCACTGGGCAGCTGCCAGGTTTCCAGCTTAACCTCAACACACTTGCGTTGATGGTGGGCCCATGTGGCCCCTCGGCCAGGCACATAGTGTAGGCCGTGGGCAGCAACACACCCCCCCACACATACACTGGGGCCCTACAGCTGTTCCTCTCATTAGTTCCTGCTATGGCCTATTCCTAAGCATGGCGTATGAGCCAATCTCATCGCAGGTAAAGATGTATAGGATCAGGCCGGTGCATGTGGGGCTTGGTACCACGGCTGCAGGCTCCATGGGGGTCTCAGAGCACACCCCAGGGATGAAGGGGCTCCTTAACACTGCTTGTTTGAAAACCAGTTTTCAATTCTCTTGGGCACATATCTAGCAGCAACTGCTGGGTCATATGGTAATCTTACATTTAACCTTTGTTTTAGTTATTTTTCAATCTAATTTGTTAAATATGACAGCAGAATGTATTACAATTCATATTATACATATAGAGCACAATTTTTCATATCTCTGGTTTGTATACAAACTAAGAGTCAACAACATTTATGTCTCCATACATGTACTTAGGGTAATGATGTCCATCTCATTCCACTGTCTTTCCTACCCGCATGCCCTCTCCTTTCCCCTCCCTCTCCTTTGCTCTAACTAGAGATTGTCTAATCCTCTCATGCTCCCTGTCCCCAACCCCATTGTGAATCATCATCCTTATATCAGAGAAAACATTCAGCACTTGGTTTTTGGGGATTAGCTAACTTCAACATTTAACTTTTTGAGGAACTGCCAAAGTGGACATTACACAGTGAAGTTCTAAGGCAGGTTCCGTTGATTAGAGAATGGTCAAACCCACCTTAAGACAACAGTATTTTATAACTATCACTTTTGTACCAGGAAGTGATTCTTTAATGCTGGAGAGACACTGCTTTCATTTAGAAAAAAGCCATGGCTCCTCATGCCTAGATTCAGAAGGACTTCTGAATGAAGCACCCTGCAGTGGCCTTCCACCTTACTGCACAGGAGCCCCAGGAGCAAGGTCACTCCAGTTCTGTGGGCAGGTGCCAGGCCCCACCAGCCTCTGCCCTGGGAGGGACACTGCGCTGTGCAATTGTTTCTTACCTGGGAGAGAGTTGCATCTGCACATGCTTTTCGAGCATCCTGAAAGACAAGGACAAAGTAAGTTAGTCACATCTCTTACATTCAGTCCCAGGACTCCCCCCACATGCAAGTTTCAGAGAGCCTCCACCAACTGCAAACAGCACCAGCAGAACAGGGTGGGGCAATCTCCCCTGCCTCCCCTCTCCCCCAGTGCACTGTGCTTGTGGACTGCCCAGGCCACCCTGTATAGACAGTCATGATACCCAAACCCACCCAAGCCTGCAGTACCCACAGGTCTCAGAACTTTAGGCAGCCCTGGAAAGAGCACACTGGAAGCTGGGACAGCAAAGAAAAGCACGGGAACCAACACTGCCTTTCCAGGGCCACCAGACACGTGCTTTTGTCCAGAGACACCTGAGGGTAAAAGGGGTGGGGGTGGGGGCCCCCCAAAAGACCCACTACCCAGGCCAAACAAATGTTCTTCTAGATTGTATTAACTAAGGACTTTGCTTTCAAGCCATATAATCATTAAATCTAAATTCTATGTAAACAGCAAGGAATCAGGAATCAGACACTCAAACTCTGATTAAAGTTAACTCTGGTCAAAGCTATCCTGTTATCAATCTGTATTCCCTTCTTTTTCTTCTTTTGGTGCCGGGGATTGAACTCAGGGGGACTCAACCACTGAGCCACATCTCCAGTTCTCCAGCCCTATTTTGTTTTTTATTTAGAGACAGGTCTCACTGAGTTGCTTAGAACCTCACTTTTGCATAGGCTGGCTTTGAACTTGTGACCTTCCTGCCTCAGCCGCCCAAGCTGCTGGGATTACAGGCATGTGCCACTGTGCCCGGCTCTTCATTTTTTTAAACCCAGGGTGCTTTGCCACTGAGCCACATTCCCAGCCCTTTTTATTTTGGGATAAGGCCTTGCTAAGTTGCCCAGGCTGGCCTCAAACTTGCAATCCTCCTGCCTCAGCCTCACCAATGGCTGGGATGACAGGTGTGTGTCACCATACCTGGATATCTATCAATCTGCTTTCATCTCTGTAAATCTATGGAAGCAGGTAAGAACTGTGAAGAGATACACCATGAATGTTAAATTGTTTACACCACTAAGAAGTGATCAAAAGTTACTAGAAAATGAGTCCTGAAATCTCAAATCAGCATGTGTTGTTGTAAGCAGAAAGCTCTGTATCATGAAGGAAAACGAGGCGACAGCTTTATGAGGTTCAGCATCTGAGTGGAGCATGACCTGAAGGAACCCACCACAATTCCTAGTAAGAAAACGCTTTGTCATCTGACCACCTGTTACCACCATGCCAGCTGGGGCACTGCCAGAGCAGTATTTCAGGACAAACCACCTCACTGGAGATGACCATTTTTTATGAAGTTGACGGCAATACTTGGGAACTGATAGCATGGAAATATGCTGAGATTACTATTACTGCATACCAAACCTAGATTCCAAATTCTTCTTTAATGGAAGTTATTAGTAATTCTGCTTGTTATTAAAACACACCAAAAAAGCATTTTTACATCAGTAATAAAATGAGGAGAGCTGGGCTGGGAATGCAGTTCAGCAGCAAAGTGAGCAGCCGCGGGGGTCAACTGAAAACAAGTTCTGGAGTAAAGTAGATGAGAAAGATTCAGAGTAGCAAGTCTTCTCATCAATTAATTTTTTCTGCCAAGTATGAAGCTTAATATTTATTTCCAAATACATGTGTGTTAATATTATATATGGCTTTTGCTTCAAAAAAGGCACAACAGGAATTTTTTTGTGTGCGTGTGGTGCTGGAGATTGAACCCAGGGCCTTGTGCAGGCGAGGCAAGCACTCTACCAACTGAGCTATATCCCCAGCCATACAACAGGAATTTTTTAAACAGAAGAAATAAAATACGGCACCTAAGCAGCTTAACCCTGGTTGATTTCTAACATCCATGTGGGCATCTAGACACACCTAGAGGGGGCTGTGGTGAGACCACTGCTGAAGAGCAGGGAAAGCACAGGCGAGCCCAGGCCTCTCCACTTCGGCCAGCATGGCTGTCAGGGAGCTCAGTGCCTCTCAGAACACACTCCTTCACCTGCAAGCTGTAGAAAAGCCTCCTGGTGCAAGCCAGCCCCGCACCTGCTCAAGGAGGACAGTGCAACATCCCTCAGTTAACTTCTAGTGCAATGGACACGCACAGCAGAGCACATTGTCCACTCCATCAGAGGGAATGATCAAACAAACAACCCTTCTCCTATTCTGTCCAGACAAATGGTAGACCCTAAGCAATGCCACAGGAGAGGCTTCACTCTCTTGTTATGCGGGTGTCCTGCTATCTCACACATGGAGCTAAGGCCTGGGCTCTGGCCAATTCCAGTTTCTGCACCATGTGTTCAGGGTAGCTGGTCTGTTCCTGAGTGAGTTGTGCCCTCTGAGTATTTAAGCTATGCCTTGTTTCAATCAGCATCTCCAAGAACCCATGTTTCCTCAATAATACAATCAAAAGAATAATGAAACGTCCTTTGGGGTCTTTTAAGCTGAAAATCAAATCTAAGAAAGAAAAAAAGACCCTTCTTGGAATCACCTGCTGTTTCCTGTTCGCTCTGCAGCTTTAATCAGCATGCCATCCTCGAATACTCACAAAAACATACTTTTTGAAAGAAGTTTTCTCTTCCCATTTGGGGTAATGGACTCAACGGCCTTCAACTCACCCCCTGGTCCTGTGCAAAGGAGGCAGCACAGCACCGAGTCCTCACTTCAGAGACAAAGCCCAAACCCCAGGCAAGTGTCTATGGAGTAGATCCTCATCAGGATAGCAAGGGTACAGGAATGGTATGGAGCCGCGCTGCCCACGATGGGCTCCTGGGCCTTGACCGTGTGCAGGTGAAATGCACTGGGGCGAATGGAGGCATTCCCTTAAGGGTGGGCTATGAATTGAACTCTGAAGACAAACATCTCAATAAAAGAGCACCAAGCACATACTAAAACACTGAAAGGAGACTTGCAAGGGCTGCTTGCCTCCACATTTTTAATATGGCAACAAGAGCATTTATCAAAGGCCATGTGCCACCACGTGGGCCCAGGAGGACCCTGTGCGTTCCACATGTGAGGGTGAAAACACAGGAGAGTGTCTCCCGTCAGTCTCCCTCTACCACACGGTCTCTTGTGAACAGAGCCGAGTCCACATTTATGAGCAACAATTTATGAAAAATTTTCACTTATTAGAAAAACAAAATGTCCCAGGGACTCAGGAGATAGAGGTAGGAGGATCACAAATTCAAGGCCAGCCTGGGCAATTTTTTAGAAAGTACTGGGTCTGCAGCTCAGTGGAGTATGTGCCAAGCACATGTGAGGACCTGGCTTGGATCCCCAGGATCACAAAAAGATCACAGAGCCATGGAAGGCAACATGTCTTAGCAGGACAGTCACACATGGGCACATGTCCACTCCATCAGGCACATAGGCAGGGCTTCACAACCCCTCAGCCTGTACCACACTCTGGTTACATTCTTAGCCATCGGGTTTTGGGTAAAGAAGAAATATGATCTCAAAAGCAGTAAACCAATTAGAGTGCTTTGAATTCAGGGAAAATGACTCAATTACACTAACATTAATATTAAGCAACAACATCACAGTTTTGCTTTTAAATTTACCAAAACCAGTGCTTACTTCAAAATGAATTATGTAGAAGCTTAAGAGTTTGTTTTTTGTACTGCAGATTGAAACCCCAGGGGCTTTACCACTGAACTAGACCCCAAGCCCTTTTAATTTTTTCTTTAAATTTTGAGTCAGGGCCTCATGAAGTTGCTGGTGCTGGCCATCAATCTGGGATCCTCCTGCCTCAATTTCCTGAGTAGCTGGGATTGTAGGCACATACCACCACTCCCAGCTAGAAGCTTAAGCTTTTAAGTCAGACAAATTTTTAGGCAAGACAGGGATGGAAGTTCTCACCTGTGATCCCAGCTACTCTCGGGAGACTGAGGCGGAAGAATCACTTAAGCCCATAAGTTTGAGATCAGTCTGGGTAACAGAGATAAACCCTGTCTCAAAACAAACAACCCCCCCAAACCCCAAAAAAACACAAGTATAGCTCAGTTATAAAGTTCTTGCTTGCCTGATGGGTATGAGGCCCTAGTAAGATTCCCAGCATCACCAAAAAATAAAATAGAGAAATATCTTTTGGTTTTATTCAAACAAGTATGTCAGGGAATAACTTTATATCAAAGCAAATATTTTAAAATGTATTTCATTAGTTAGTCCTGGGTAAAGACACACATTGAGGAAGCCTGACCTAATAAAGCTAATAAAAATCTAGATCCTTCTCTCATGCATTGAACTGTAGCAGGCCATTTTAAACATCCAGCTGTAAAATTCCTAAACTAGAGAATATTTTCTATTTTTTTCCAGCTGTAAATTTCAGTAATTCCATTGTTTTTTCTCAAGTCTGAGACAAAGGTGGCAAACATGAGGTTGGTGCTTCTTTCTCCCGCAAGGCTGCTGGGCATGACTGGCATGTAGAAGGAAGCCTGCGGCTTTGTCCTGACACTGCACTCAGAACGGAGCTGCTGTTCAGAAACGTGCTCAACACTGTGACTTCTTGTAAAGGGGTGCTCTGAAGGACAGCCAGAGCCTCACAGAGGAGACTAAGCCAGTCAGAGGAAGTTCCCAACAGACAAAAGCCCCGCCGATACTGGGTTTCTGCTGATGAGCCTGTCTCCTCTTCCCTCATTCATCATGGCAAGTGGGAGGACACACACACTGTTGCATTAATGTGTCTCTAAAAAATGTTCACAGAGGGGACCAAGCAGAACTAACTCCTTTTAGATCAACCTCTCCCTTATAAAAAGCCCGTGGATTCTGCAATTTAGCAATAGGTGTCGGGTGGGGGTATGGCTTAGTGGTAGAATTTGCCTTTTAGACAAGAGGACCCAAGTGTCAACCCAGCACCATCAAAACAAGAAAGGAGGAAAGCAAGAGAGAGTTAAATGTTTGTGGCCTTTTGTTAACCTTTATTCGTTTATTTTTACGTGGTGCTGGTGAGCGCTCCACCACTGAGCCACAACTGCAGTCCCGAGAATTCAATGTTTTAGAATTCCGTTGAAGTTATTCATTGTCCGGTTTTAACCTCAATCAGATACATCTAGCTTTCAGTCTCTCAAAAGTCGTAGGTTCCCACAGCCATCCCTAGGGAATATTCCTCTTTGAAATTAAGAAAAAAACAAAAGAAAGAAAGAAAAACAGGCATAGCTAAAATACTTTTGCTTTGTTGTTGTTAAAGCTCTTGTCTGTAAGCACCCTGTCTACCCTAAAGTTGGTAGCCATTATCTTCAGGGGACGGGGCAGAATTCACCCTGTGATACAGTGACCAAGTCACAAAACTATTTCCCAAGGTGAAGACAAAAAGCACAGAAGAGCCAGGCATGGTGGTACATGCCTGCAATCCCAGCTATATGGGAGGCTAAGGCAGGAAAGTCACAATTTCAAGGAAGCCTGGGCAACAAAATTAAATAAAAGGGCTGAGAATGCCTCTCAGTGGTAGAACATCGTGGGTTCAATCCCAGTACCAAAGAAAAAAAGAAAAGAAGACAAGGAGTGGTGGTGGTGGTAAAACAGACCTTTCTGAATTCTACAGAAACATTTCATATGTATTCAAATAACCAATAATTATAATGTGCATGAAAACAAAGTACTGGATCTAAGACTAGCACATGCTGAGCCAAATTAAGATTCAATTTCAACCGGATGAGGTAGCAAATGCCTGTAATCCCAGCAGCTCGGGAGACCGAGGCAGGAGGATCACGAGTTCAAAGCCAGCCTCAGCAATGGCGAGGTGCTAAGCAACTCAATGAGACCCCGTCTCTAAATAAAATACAAAATAGGGCTGGGATGTGGCTCAGTGGACAAGTGCCATTGAATTTAATCCCTGGTACCAAAAAAAAAAAAAAAAAAGAAAAGAAAAAGATTCAATTTCTGTCCGAAAGACCAAAAGCCTGGCTCTATAACCCCCTTCCTGTGATGGTACCGTCTGGTCTGAACCACATGACTAGTGAGTCTGGACACATGCAGGTACATACTCTGATTTGGTTTTTCAGTTGTTCCGCCTCCTGCCGCAACTGGTCAAGTTCACTCATCTTCAGGTCTTAGTGCTTTCAGTGCCACCTCAAAGAATCCGTGATCTGAGACAGAAACAGCACAAAAAAATTGGTAAGTGAAGATGACAATTACACACTGGCTTTGCATAATGTGACCATGTCTCACAGGACTTCGATAGTGGATTGAAAAAAAAAAAACAAAAAAAAACTTGTTTTAGCATTCTTCAGGAAAATGCAAATGCTTAACACTGTCGTTTTCTGAGTCTCCCCTATAAACCAAGGACACAAGACTAACGTTTAGAGTAGACACCACACCAAATCCCAGGGGCAGTTACCTTAGGAAACAACCACAGGTATTTGGCAAACTAGAACCCTGAAGCCACGGCAGTAACCACAGCAATCCTGAAAGGACAGAGGTAGTATCCAGCAGTCCTTCATTCCCACCAAAATGGGCCTTCTGGGCCCAGTGGAATCAGGCTAGTGGGAGCCCGTATGCCTGCCCAGTTCCCTTATCAAGAGTCTACCAAAACCGTCCTCTTGAAAAGCCTTTTCCCAGGAGGATGTCACAGGAGATGGCATTTCTGATTAGGATCTTGGCTGCTGAGTCAGTCATAAATAAGACCAGAGCCTTATTCAGCTGGAACCACCAGCACCTTATTCACTTCGGAAGTCAGCTCTTACATGCAAACACGGTTCCCACACGGATCTCAGTTTCTCATGCAAGTCACACAGGCTCACAACTTTACCATCACAATTCCATGTAAAAGTAATAGGGTTACTACACTATACATCAAATATCTAATGTCCCCGAGATTTAAACACATCTGGGGGGCTTTATCTGAATGACCCACAAAGCCTAGTTTTTTAATGTTCCTCATCACCTTCCTCTGCACAAAAGCATCCAAAAATCATCGTCTCTTGCTCCTCATTGCAGAGTCCTAATGTGTGCTCACTGATGACACCAGTCTCTCTTCAAACAACAAAGTGCCCTTGGGGGCTGCTTAGCAGGGACAGAGGGGTGAGTGTGGCCATCAGCACTGGAAACTGCAAAAAAGTGTCAGTTAAACACCAGTCTCTCAGGGAACCAGGGTACTCTCAAACTCACAAGTGGTGAGAGCGAGTCTGCAGAACTACCAAGAAAGGCCTGCACGCTTGGCTGTGACCTGAGGCAGAGTCCCCGACATGCAGACCAGGACCTGCGGTTGCTACTGTCTAGGAAAGCTCAGTGTACAGCAAGTTTCAGAAAGACTGCTGACCCTGGGGGCTGCTTCTCCAGGCATTCCTCATGAGGGACAGGAGCCACGAGGAAAGCTCCATAGGAAGAGGGCCCACGCCCAGGCTGCCTGCGTGAACAAAGTGTAGTTGGCACAGGACAAGGCAAGTTCACTGGGCAGGCCACTCTGGTAGGGAAAGACTGGGAGTCCCTCTTTTTTTTCTTGAACCACGGAGGACTCGCTTTTTTGCCCAGGCTGGTCTTGAACTGCTGGGCTCAGACAATCCTCTGGTCTCAGCTTCTTTTGTAGAGGGACAATAGGTGTGAACCACCACGCCTGGCTCTAACTCTTTAGCACACAAGCCTAAGGACTGCAATTTATGAACATCACCATGTGAGAGCAAGAAGGATCAACAGAGTACGAAACCATGTTTAGAACTGAAAGCTGGTTCACACGACTGCCCTGCTTGCATTTCATAGCAGGTTACAGTGCCAGTTTTTCCCAGTCCAGCACCCCAACAGAATGGTCCTCAGTTGTAAAGAGGCTCCTCCATCCCACCATCTGGAGGCAGTGTGAGGAAAAGGGGCAGTCAAGGTCATCAGGAGGCACAGTTCTAGTCAACAGGCAATTTAGTCAGGTGCAGTGTCGTGCACCTGTGATCCTCGCAACTCACGATGCTGTGGCAGGATTCCAAGTTCAGCCCAGCCTCAGCAACTAGAGAAAAACTAGAAAATGTAAATTTTAAAAATTTAAATGCCTGGGGCTGGGGTTATGGCTCAGCGGTAAGAGCGCTCACCTTGCATGTGCAAGGCCCAGGATTCGATCCTCAGCACCACATAAAAATAAATAAATAAATAAATAAAATGAAGTTATTATGTACAACTACAAAAAAAAAAAAATATTTAAAAAAATTTAAATGCCTGTCAATAAATTTCTTTCTCACTAGTCTTTGTAAAGATGAAAAATTTAAACACTATTTTCCACAACAAAATCTGGAAGGGGGTTTTACAGCTGAACTGCTCTGGCCCACCTGCAGGTCACAGGCACATGGCCCCAGCTGAGCTGCAGGGCAATGGATGGCACACACCGTGAGCAGGCCACCTTCTGCTTATCACACAGAAGGCTTTCCCCACTTGCTCAAGTTCACGGTCACTGTGAAGAGACAGCAGGGGAACAAGCAGACCATCCCATAAGGCAGGATGCCCTTCCATGTGAAGAGGACAGGCAGCAGTGCCAAGACTAGACCATCTTTTTTTTCTACACATAGGAAAAAAGACCAGCAGTGGCTGTTTTTGCAAGAAGGCACAGGAAGAGCGGGGCAGTTTCTGCTCTTCCCTGGGGGTTCATAAGTGGTCTGCTTGCCACCAGCTCCCCAAATTAACAGCTTCTCTATGGAGTCAAGAAGCATTTACATTATTTTCTCTACATGTTTTGGTTTAAAAAAGCGGGGAGGGCTATTGTTAACTTTTTATAATTGCTAGATAAAGTGTGCTGTATCACTGATAATAATGAAATAACAATGCAAAAATTTGGGGGATTGTTAATTATATATTAAATTTAAAAATAACATAGATTTGAATGCAATACTTCTAGTTGTTTTAGAAGAACATATACTTAGAGGCTAACTACACTTTCATGAGAATCGTTGGCCATGTTTTTCTATCGAGTCTCCCAGCGTTGGTAAAGCTGCTCATACTACTTTCAAAGTTTAAGAATGAAATGTCTGTTAAAAAGTCCTACTTACATTTACTCACTACTGCTTTTCTCCAGGCTGCGCCTTGTCCCCCAGCTCTTCTGGGAAGCCCCACCATCAATTCTGCCTGCCTGGGGCTGCTCTCCTCCAACACACCTGGGTAAGCTCTGGTCCTGCTGAGGCCGCACTTTCCACCTTAATCCCCTAAGACAGGTCCTGCTGAGGTCTCATGTCTGCTCATGACCCACATCTGCCAGTAGATTTTATTTAGGACTTTTGTTTTAGAAATACTACTCATAGAAATTTAAATGATTTAAAAGCAGTGGACTGGGAGTGCAGTTTATTAGTGCCTAGCATGCATAAGGCCCTGACTTTGATCCCCAGCACCACAAAATACAAAAACCAGAAAATGTGTACTAAAGGGATCTGCCCCTACTTGAGATGGCATGCAACACCTCTGTAAGCCGCGTGTTGGCAGGGTTCTCCCAGAAGAACATTCCACACGTGTGGCACCATGCTTGACAGGTGGTGCCTCTACCACCTCCTGACAAACTCAGGGCAGTGGCATATGCTTCGGATCAAGGCCCCTGAATGAAGCGGAGAATGAATGCCCACCACCACTGACATGCCCCCCAGGGGCACCAGGCTGCAACAGCTGCTACAGGGGCCACACGCATGGAAATGCGCTCAAGATTCTGGTTTTGCAAACGTGAAGATTATGACCCTCACACCAAAGCACTCTTCTCTGGTCTGGCTACCACAGAATGGGAACAGTGTTATCTATGTCACAGAGCTGAAATGAAGATATATATATATATATGTACGTGATGCCTACGACGACATCTGAGCAGCAGTCAGGTGAGAGCGCGCACTGCTGGTCTTGGCTGGAAGCACAGACTTCAACAGCGGTGATCCCTAACATCACACTCCTGCGACCAGGGAAAGAGGGAAGATCTGTGGATTCAGGCAGTTAAGGGATACCCTGACCAAGCAGAAAGCAGACTTGTGGAAGGAGTCACATGAACTGTGCAACTTTGTAGGTGTGACAACAGCACTACATGTTTAATGGGGCTTTATCATTTAAAGACAACAATGAAATCTCTGAAGAACAAAATGGTATCTCTGAAATTTGCTTTGAAACAACCAAGAAGGGAAATAGAGGGGGGCACATAGAAACAAGGCCAGCCATAAGCAAGTAATAGCTTAGTCTGCTGATGGAATTTCTTATGCAGATACTTTTGTATGTATTTCAATTTTCCATTGAAAACCACTTTTTAAACTGGATGTGATGGTGCACACCTGTAATCCCAGCTACCTTGGAGGCTGAGGCAGGAGGATTGCAAGCTTGAGGCCAGTCTGGGCAATTTAGCAAGACCTATCTCAATATGAAACTTCAAAAGGGCTGAGGAATATCCCCCCAAAATAAACAAACAAAAATCACTTCTTAAGATACTGGGGTCTGCTGGGCATGGAGGCATACATCTGGAATCCTAGTGGCTCAGGAGGCTGAGGCAGGAGAATCTCAAGTTTTGAGGCTAGACCAAGCACCTTAGTGATTGATGTAGCTCAATGGTAAAGCACCCCGCTACCAAAACAACAAAACAACAACGACAACAGAGGAGGAAGGGGAGGGGGAGGGGGGAGGGGGAAGAGGAGGGAGGGAGGGAGGAAAAAAGAGAAAGAAAGAAGAAGAAAAATGCTGGGATCTTGGATCTCAATTCAAAATCCAAATGTACAAACTGGGTGAGGTGGTGCACACCTTAGTCTCAGTATTTAGAAGGCTGAGGCTGGAGGATCAATTGAGCCCAGAAGTTCAAGACCAGCCTGATTTTTTTGAAGAGAAAATTGGGAAGACATCCAGGTATCAGATGACAGGAAGGAACTTCTGCTCTTTTGTTGGACATTACAATGCAACCCTTAACAGCTACAAGTGCTCGTCACTGGTAAGTGGAATGACAGATTTTGGGATTTGCTTCAAAGTCCTTCAAAGAAGTACTGAGGAAAAGGGGAGACGGACAAAGATGGCCAGTTTCTGAAAATGTTGAAGCTGGGTGACCACACAGTTATCTCTGTGTTTGCACATTTTCTTACATTAAAAAAAAAAAAAAAAAAAAAAAAAAAAAAAAAATTTTTTTTTTTTTTTTTTTTTTTAGTTGTTGATAGATCTTTATTCTACTTACTTTTATATGTGGTGCTGAGACTCAAACACAGTGCCTCACACATGGCAGGCAAGCGCTCTACCACTGAGCTACAACCCAGCCCTCTCTTACATTTTTTAAGAAGTCAAAATAGTTTTTGGTCTTTTTTGACCACATTATAAACATGTGTTCAATACATGTCAAACAAAGCCCAGGTCTGAATGAATCTCCTGGCTCTGGGAGACGTGAACGCTCAGCACTGCAGGAGCAGGTCTTGCCAGGACACATTTTCTGCAGTGACCTTGGAGCACACTGCCACTTTAACTGGTTGCTTTTGAGAAGAATTCAATGTCAGTTCTTACCAAGTTTGTGTGGACACCCAAACAGCCAGCCTTACATGTCCATGCTTCACACCCGACATGTTCACCTGGTTCTCTTCCGCTTGCCACAGTCCCCACACCTTCCCCGCTCTCTGCACAATGTGCAGCTCACTCACAGCACCTCATGGCCCTGAACTGACTCCCCGCTTCCTTGCCTTTCCTCCCACTCAGGATTCTCCTTCCCACAGGAAGGCCAGGACCACAGTCTACACACGTGCAAAAGTGTGCATGAGAGCAGAAGCCCATCCCTTCAGGACGGGAGTGTGTCTGTTACCATGGTGAGAGGGGGTCTAACCAGGCACAAGGACTGCCTGGTGAGCAGAGTTTGTCCTAAGAGTGTTCTTCCCCAAACTAAGTCCAGACAGCCAGGAGTGCCTCCCCACAGAAGGAGAGGAAACAAGCTCCACCATACAAAAACCTCCGCGTGTCCTGCTCTGTCTCCACACAGCTCTGGTGCACCTTCAAACCCATCCACTCTGCTAAACATCATTTCACAGTACAAACTGCAGCTCATTTGCTTTCTGATCAGGCTGAGTCAGAATTCAATCCCAAGAACTATAATTTTCTTTTTAAAAAGCTCAGCAGTGCTCCAAGAACCTTATTCACTTTATTCACTGCTGCCTGAACGCCTTCCAGGGGACAGGACACTGGTGACAAGGCATGCCCCTGTCCTCGGGACCACAGCAGAATCCAGAGGAATGACAGACTAACAATCATCTGAGCAGGTGGCACAGAGAATCCCTGATTTCACCACTTGGGTTTCAAGCACTTTGGAAATGAAAGGTGGGTCACAATTTGCCCCTAGATCTCCAGGGTGCCTCAGGAACCTGCATCCTACAACAGAGGTCTCAGTACACCATGTACCCACAACCCTGCCCCAGCAGTCTCACAGCTACCAACCAAACCCCTGGTTCCAATTTAGCTACCCTGAAGCAATCCATGACTGGCCAGTGATTGTCACAAGACCACCCAAGGAAATCTCACTTCCTCAGTCACCACCTATCATCAACCAAGATGCAATGAAAACACTACAGTCTTCTGTAGGGACAAAGTGACAACCTTCCTTTTAACTGCAGGTCCTCCATCTGGAAAAGAGGATTTTAGTCTCTCCACTTCTAGAGGAAGTGACTCAAAACCACTACCTACCTAGTATGCTGATGGGTTTAGCACACCTAGACATCTCACCTTGGCTCACAGCTCTCTTCCTGCCAGGAATCTCCCTGAACCAGCACTGTCCATGAGCCACATAGAGAATTTTTAATCTTACAGTGGTTTAAACAATTAAAAGTAAAATGAAACAACAATAATTTTAGTACCATATTTAATCCTAAGTGTCAAAAACCTTAGTTCAACATGCAATCAATATAAAACAATTATATCACAGCCATTGGTGACACTAAGTCTTGAGATCTGGTGTATATTTCAGTTCGATTTGGACTATGTCAGATGATCCCACCACCTGTGGTGCGTGGCCACCATCACCTCAGTAGACAGCACAGTCAAGCTCTCCCTGCATGAAATGGTCCCATTCCCACAGGGCCAAGGATAAGGAGGACTCTCCCCTGGCTCCTTAGTGCCACTTTCTTCACAACAGGTACAAGGCTGCTCGCTTACCCACCAGGTGTGGTAGTGCAGGTAAGAGCAGCCTCCCCAGTGTGATGAGCAAGTGTCTAGAAAGCCAGGCTACTCGCTCTCCTCCCGGGGCATCACACCCTTCCAGGTTGATCCCCTTTACTGACTTCGTTAGCCCTGGCCTCTTCTTGCTTCCAGGACTGAGCACATCCTAAGCAGTCAAAAATCTCTCGATAAATACAATGCCTTCAGACATGTTGAAGCCACACAGGAAGTCCTACTTTAATTTTAGAACCAAGCCTTGCATGTGATCAATGGAGTCTTAGCAACAAATGCCTTCCACTCACAGGATGACCTTCCAGGATGGGTGATGAGACAACTGCAAACCACACAAGGGTCTGTGAGCACTCAAGTCGGCAAAGACTGCTCTTCACCACGCAAGGGCCTCCCCTGTGGAGAAAGGACCCGTTTCACACCTATTTCCTTCCTTTCAACCCTGAAGGACAGTGCTTCCGTTGGCACCTGCAGGTACTGCCTACCTATGCAGGACTCGTGGCACCTGACAGCCCTGCTGGTAGGAAGCAGCATGACAGCCTATGGTTGGAAAGTAGCAAGCCCAGGTTCCAACCTAGTGCTGCTCCTTATTGCCCTGTAACCTCAGGCCAGTCTCCTGGGTAAGCCTCTCAGCAGCAAAGTGGGAGGTGTCTGAAGGTGAAGACACCAACAGTGCCCACTATACCTGCTACACAAAGTCAGTGTGTGGCCCCTAGGACAGAGACTGACAGAGGTGATACCTATTAAAAATTTGTTGTGGGGCTAAGGTTGTGGCTCAGTGGTAGAGCACTTGCCTAGCATGTGTGAGGCACTGAGTTTGATCCTCATCACCACATATAAGTAAATAAATAAAAATAAAACTCCATCAATAACTAAAAAAAAAAAATTTAAAAGGAAAACACTCATTGTGAAAGTAGTTATGGAAATTTTGACCTAAAATTTTTAAGCAATGGGTAGAAATACAGAGGAACAGGCCCTTCCACTGAAATTGAGTCTGGACACCAGAGGACCAGCAGAACCCAAGGCTGTGTGAGAAGTGCTAGTGCTACTTTCTAGTCGTTGGTTTGGTTTTCTGTGTTGACAGATGGGACGTAAGAGATGTGTATCACCTGAGGCAGCCTAAACACGTGCACGCCCATGAAACCACAATTAGGATAATATACACATCCACGAACCCCCAAATCTCCTCGCACCCGGCTGCTGTCCTTGCCCAGCCTGCCCTAACCCAGGTAACCACAAACGTGTTGGGTCGCGGCACGTCACTGTCATGTCTTACAGGAGTGTGTGTACAGAGAAGCACATGCCCTGTGCCTTGCAATGGTCTGGCTCCCGCTGTCAGCACAACTGCCTGGAGATGCTGACACACTGCTGCCTACACAAGTTTCCATTTCTCCTGGGTAGATGGGCATGTAGGAGTGCACACCGTTGGTGCTCACCTAGGGGTGCTATGACCAGGCATACCGTCGGTACTCAGCATTTTCAGAAACTGCCTTTTCCCACCCCAGGACAGCGTGGTTCTGGTCCCCTGTGTCCTTGCCCCACCTAGTCATGTGGTTACTCTGATGGGTGCTCAGTGGTCTCACGGCATTTCCCTGATGGCTAATGGTCCTGAGCACTTCAAGTGCTCACCTACTGTGTGTTCTCCCATGCAGCATCTATTAAGTCACCTGCCTTTTTCGAGTCGGCTGCTCTCTTAGTACTGAGAGTCCTTTACATATTCTGTTACCAGCCATCTAGGGCTTGTGATCTGTCAATGTCTTCTACTGACCCCATGGTGTGTCTCGTTTTCCGGCAACGCCCTTCAAGGAGCAGTGTTGTATTTTGATGAAGTCCAATTTACAAACGTTTTC
This sequence comes from Marmota flaviventris, assembly GCF_047511675.1. Lineage (NCBI taxonomy): Eukaryota > Metazoa > Chordata > Mammalia > Rodentia > Sciuridae > Marmota > Marmota flaviventris. The sequence continues at coordinate 733,406 of NC_092507.1, forward strand.
CTTTTTGGATTCTGTCTTTGACGCCATATCTAAAATCTCTGCTTCACTCAAACTCCCAATGGTTGTTTTCTTCCGGGAGTTTTTGAATTCTAGAACATACATGCAGTCTACAATCCACTTTAGATAATTTCTGAAGATGGTGCCAAGTTCATCTTTGCACAGAGATGGATGCCCAAACTTCAAAGAATGACAAGAAAAACACAGAGAAAGCGCATGCCCTCGCCAGGACCCACTACCCACCAACACGGGGCACGCCGGTCTCATCACTGCACTTCACACCTGCACAGAGGGGCTGCTGCACTGGATCATGCCCCTACCTTCTTCCACATCAGGTGTTGGTGTTCCCACCAGCATCCAATTTGAGAAAAGGACTCTCAAGCTTTCTGATGGAAAATAGTAGAGAAATACTGCTCCTGTCCAGACTGTAACTCATCACCTCTTGGGACCTAAAGACTTCTTGCTAAATGCTGAATGGAAGCTTGCTTTTTAAAAAAAAAAAAAAAAAAGATGGGTGTCTTGGGCTGGGGGGTGTAGCTCGGTGGTAGAGCACTTGCCCAGCATGTGTAAGGCCCTGGTTCAATCCCAGTTACCACCACACAAACCCCTGACAAAATTTACACATTGTATTTTAAGAACTGACACATCTGGCCGCAGTGGTGCATGCCTGTAATCCTAGTGGTTCAGGAGGCTGAGACAGGAGGATCTTGAGTTCAAAGCCAGCCTCAGCAAAAAGTGAGGTGTTAAGCAACTCAGTAAGACCCTGTCTCTAAATAAAATATAAAAAAGGCTGGGGTGTGGCTCAGTGCCCCTTAGTTCAATCCCTGGTACCCTGCCTCACCTTCCCCCCAAAAAAAACAACTGATGAGTATCACTTAATACGTGAAATTACCTTAATTCAGAAGTGCTTCTGGTCTGGTCTCCAACACATGTAAATCTGTCTGTAACTAAAAGAAAATGCTGTTTGCACTATGATCAGAGTGTGATGAAAATGTTCCATTGTACCAACAGTTACATTTAAGTAACAATACACTCCTCTACCTCTCCCCTATTACTGTGCCTCCCCTCAAACTGCTTCACTTGGTACCATTGTAACATTTTCTTTTTCACTATAAAAACAAAGAAATTTGGGCTGGGATTGTGGCTCAAAGGTGGAGTGTTCTCCTAGCATGTGTGAGACACTGGGTTTGATCCTCAGCACCACATAAATATAAAATAAAGACATTGTATCCACCTATAATTAAAAAAATAAATATTTTTTAAAAAAGGGCTGGGGATGTGGCTCAAGTGGTAGCACATTTGCCTAGCATGTATGAGGCACTGGGTTCGATTCTCAGCACCACATAAAAAATAAAATAAAGATATTGTGTCCACCTAAAACTAAAAAATAAATGTTAAAAAAAAAGAAAAGAAATCTGATCTCAACTTCATATGAAAACACTTAGAAGCACTCTAGGGAAAACAACCTAACCCTAACCCTAACCCTGGCATTAAACCAAAAGAAAGGTGGGCAAGAAGCATTCAAAGCACCCACTGTGACAAGAGGCCCCAAGGCTGCCCTGGCCCACACCCCACACGTGGCCTGTTACTTAGGGCCTCCATCTGAATCCCTAGGAAGCCATGGCTGGCTGCCTCCAAATCCTGTCCAGCCTACAGGGGACCTTCCAAGCTGTGCCTCTGTTCCACCCACTGCCTTGTCTGAAACGGCCAGAGATTACAGGGGAGGCTCCAACTCCTCAACACAACTCCAGCCAGAATGAAAATGCTCAATTCTAGATTTCTTCGGAATGTCTGCTTGTACCTTCCTAGAAATTAAGTTTCAAATATATAAAGATGGTTTTTGTAACTCCCCAAATTAAATTCTGTAAAAAAAGACTACTTCTGGCTGCTCACTCTTCAAGCCAGAACTTGTTACTATTGAGAGTCCTTTACATGTTCTGACACAAGTCATCCAGGACTTGTGCTATGACCCCTAGTGTGGGGCAGGAGGGGCATCAACAAGCCACTGTCCTCTGGGTGGACTGTAAATTCTAAGGCACTTAACAAAGCAGTTTAATTTTGGAATTATACTACTTATGTAAAAGCAAGCATGTTTTTTGGAAGTAAAAGTGGGCATGCAAGAAAAACAGTTCCATGGTTCATTAAAAGTTAAACACCCAGTTACCAAAGGACTCAGAAACTGTACTCCTAGGTATATAACCAAAAGAACTGAAGACAAGGATTCAATAAGTTTGCAGAGGCCGCACAGACACACCTACTAGCCAGAAGGTGGAAACTACAGGTGCCTATCAATGGGCTAGTGGGCCAGAAACACATGATGTATCCACAAAGTGGAACTCTACTTAGCCATACAGGGAGCAAAGCTCTGATACACACTGCAACGTCGTGAGCCTCACAAACCCTGCTCAGTAATGAGGTTAGACACGGTCAGTGGCCACGCCTGTGATCCCAGCTACTTGGGAGGCTAAGGCAAGAGGAGATCACAAGTTTGAGGCCAGCCTCAGCAACTAAGCGAGGCCCAATCTCAAAATAAAAAATGAAAAAGGGCTGGGGAGGTAGCTCATTCATATAGCACCCCATGTTCAATTCCCAGTATAAAAAAGGGGGGGGGGCCTGGGGTTGTGACTCAGTGGTAGAACGCTCACCTAGCATGTGCAAGGCGCTGAGTTTGATCCTCAGCACCATATAAAAAGTAAATAAATAAAATAAAGGTATTTTTAAAAAAAGCCAGACACAAAAGGTCACACATATTTATATGGAATATCCAAGCAGGCAGATCCAGAGAGACAGGGTGCAGTATTGCCAGGGGCTATGGTGATGAGCAGCAGCTTATGGGCTCAGGATTTCCTCCTGGGGTGATGAAAGTGCAGGTTGGGTAAAAGATGGTAGCTGCACAACACTGTGAATGCATTAAATGCCAAATTGTTCTCTTTTAAATGGCTTAATTTTATGTTATGTGACTTTCACCTCAAAAAAGAAAGGGTGGGCGTGGAAGTCAGGGAACACAAATCCATCAGAGAAGGCAAACCACCGCCACCGCCACCAGCCACAGTAGCAAGGGGGGCGCCCCGAGACCGCCCGGGAGTCTCCAACCTCAACCTGGGCACCACTGACCTTGTTTCCAAGGCCATGGGGATGTCCAGTAGCCCCGTTCCCAGCTATAACTGCCCCCTGATGTGCCTAGGGGGTGGCCCCAGTCCCAGGTGAGAATTCCTCCTCTAGAACAGCATCACAATGTATCCCTCTCTCTAGACACAAATCCTTCCAGGCATGTTCCACATCAAGAGAAAGGTAGGACAAGAACAAGTCCGCAAAATAAACCACAGCTTGCTCTACTGGGAATGCCTAGATGGATTTGTGGTTCAGGTGCTACCCAGAGTTCAAGCTCCCCATTCTTTCAGAAGAAAACAGACGCCCACCATGTGCAGTGCACTAGACGGACCTCCAGAGCCAGGCTAAGGTGCAGTCATGGAGGACTCTGGATTCTTTTTCTGGCTAACAGCAAGGCCAGGGCAGGCCTGCCTCCCCAGCACATGAGCCTAAACCAGCAGCACTACCCTTAAAGAAAAATGGGAAACTAGGGACTTAATAAAACCAAGACCTACATTCAACATTTTGCAACATGACTACACTTGCTAGAACAGAAAGTGTGGTTGAGCCAGGTGCAGTGGCACACACCTGTGTGGCACACGCCTGTAATCCCTGTGGCTCAGGAGGCTGGGGCTAGACAATCACAAGTTCAAAGCCAGCCTTAGCCATTTAGCAAGGCCCTAAGCAACTTAGCAAGACCCTGTTTCAAAATAAAAATTCAAACAGAAAACATTAAAAAAGGGCTGGAAATGTGGCTCAGTAGTTAAGTGTCCCTGGGTTCTATCCCCAGTACCAAAAAAAAAAAAAAAAAAAAAAAAGGAAGAAAGAAAGAAAGAAGAAAAAAAAGTTCAAAGTATTTATGGTCAAAACTTAAAGTAGTTAAAATTCAAATCAGATTTAGGAGTAAATTCAGATTTGTCATCAATTTTCTGAGCAAACCCAACATACACAAACATCTTGAATACTCCAAACCTTACCCAACACAGCCATCCTATGCCCTCTGGAGCCAGGTGGCAGACTCTTGTCTTCTGTGGATAGACCTGTGTAACACCTGCATAGTACAAAGGTTCCAGACCATTCCTTGCCATAAGGAGGAAGAACCAGCCACCGCACAGCAGACCCCTTCCTTCCTACCACTATTTAGGGTGCCACTGGATAAATCTCAAATGCTGGTCTTTGAAGTTTACCTGACAACTCCATTTTATTTTTAAAGTCATTTATGGGTCAAGTCCTCTGAGCACCTATTCATTAAGAAATTCTGTTGAGCAGGGTGCACTGGTGCATGTCTGTAAACCCAGTTAACTAGGGAGGCTGAGGCAGGAGGATCACAAGTTTGAGGCCAGCCTCAGCAAATTAGCAAGGCCCTATGCAACTTAGCAAGACCCTGTCTCAAAATAAAAAGGGCTCTGGATGTAGCTCAGAGGTAAAGCACTCCTGGGATCAATCCCCAATACCTGCCCCCACCCAATAAATAAATGGTGTTAAGTTTCTATAATGTAATTTCATCAATGTGCCATACATTGAAGACACAAGTTAACAAAACAGATGTTGTTAGCCACACATAAGTCCTGCGTTCAAGTAGAGAGAACATGGGAAATTATCCTACAACTCAAAGAGTGAGAGGGATTCTAAAAATGCAAATTAATAAAACCAAGAGAAGCTGATTTCTTCAGAGGACCTGCAGCACTCAGGCAAGGCCTAAGAAATACACGAGCACGGCTGGGCTAAGATCCCGTGGCTGGGAGTAAAGAGCTGAAGCAGGACACATGCCATAGGTGGGGCAATCCAACTATTCATGGATATCAGGGCATTTTCATCAGGCCTGCCTCCCAGTCCAGAGCAGAGAGGTCACGTCACACAAGAAGGTATGTAGTGCATGTCAGCTATCTGCAGCGCTTATGAGCACCACAACCCTCTTAGCCAAAGAGCCCAATTGCAAAGGTGGTCTGTTTTCATGACTGTATTAAAAGTTAAAATCCTTAGGGGATTTCCAAAGATGAAATTACTACATTAAAGATTAGGTGCGAGTAGGGCACAGCGGAGCACTCCAGTGGCTCAGGAGGCTGAGACAGGATGATCAGGAGTTCACAGCCAGCCTCAGCAATGGCAAGGCCCTAAGCAATTCAGTGAGACACTGTCTCTAAATAAAATACAAAATAGGACTGGGATGTGGCTCAATGGTTAAGTGCCCCTGGGATGTGGCTCAGTGGTTGAGTGCTCAACCACTGAGCATTACTGTAGTAGTGACATGCACTACTACTACAAAAAAAAAAAGAAATAAAAAAAATTAGGTGCCTTCTCCATGATAAAATCAACCCAGCCTATGTTTGGATTCTATAGAGCTAATTAAGCAATATAAAATGATTATATATATATATTAGTCCATCTTGAGGTTTTAAGTATGATATTATTTATTTATTTTTTACAATTTACAAGCTGAATCCTCTTGAGAATTTCTTTATATGCTGCATTGACATTTTGAATCAAGCAAAGGTATCTATCAGGAACGATTTCTCCAGTTTCAGCACAGCAACAAGTCAAGAGAACACATAGGCACACCCTGTTACTCATATACAGTTTAGAGATCCCAACACCAGAGCAGAACAGGCTCATGGCATCAATTCTTCTTTTCCAGTCAGTGTGAATAGGCTGTGCTCATGTGTCTGATTGGAAGCTGCATAGCACATGCACACCTGATCTTTCTAAACCTGGAAAAGGTATGAATTCCAAGACACTCCCAGCCCTACGAGCTGTACGTAAAGAACTGGGGCTGCTGAAGACTACGTCAAGTCACTGCTGAAGAGGTCTCTGATGGAAACGTAATGAACAAGCAGAACATGAGGTACTAACTACCGCAACTAAGAACGACAGCAGCTCTACCATGACCTCCAACTGCACGTGTCTGAACTAATGCAAGGACAGACAAAAGCCAGAAATTCTTTCAAACAAAACAAGAGCTCAACATCAACAGCAAGACCTTTTAAAAACTACCAACAACAAATGAGTCACTAGACTGTATGTACACCTATGGGTACACTGAGGGCAAAAGGAACAATTAAAAAGGTCTGAAATCTGAGCTTCATGCTGCAGGACAGAGTGAACAGTGAGGTACACCTGGGAACCAGGGCTCCGACAAGAGGGCCACACACCCTGCAGTGTGAAGGTGAGGAGGGCCCTCTGGTGTTTGTGTATGTACTCCTGCACAGTTAGCACATACAGACAAATGTCCCTCTCCCAACCCTCGCCAACCAAGAGCTTCTGAAGCAAAACCCAGGCTCCTGAAAAACCGCAGGGCTCCTCTGAGAAGTCACTCATTCAAGGTATGGCACTGGAAATAATCTTTACGTCCAGGCTAAAAGGAAGGTGGCAAGGGCTGGCGGGTAGCTCAGTAGTAGAACACTTGCCTAGGATGCTTGAGGCCTGGGTTCAGTTCTCACTGTGGGGGAAAACCCTGCAATCTTGAGCATGGGGCTCATAATGGACAGACATGCATACAATCACAGGCGTACCTCCTAATCCTAGTCAGCCAGGGGTAAAGTGCTCTCCTAAATGCTGGGACTTACTCTAGCAAAATATTGAACTTGTGGAGGTATCAGGGAGCCTCCCAAGCTCCTGACCAGCTGGTCAGAAGCGCAGATGGCCTCTGAATCGAGGGTGGCTTTGCTGGGTATTGTGCCACATCCAGAGAGCTAGCATTCATGCAGACTGCAGGTGCGTGACAACCCTGCCCAGAGAAGCTCCCAATTCTCACAGAGCACATATAGTGCAGTAAACCGCACAGCCCCGGGGAGAAAAAGTTGTTCCTCCACCTTCAACTTGAAAACACCTCTTCTCCGGGTATGGAGCTCTGGATGGCCAATTCAGCCCCTTCAAAATGTCACTCCACTGTCTTCTCACTTGAATTGTCTAATAAAAAGTGCAGGGTAATTTTCTTGTTTCTTTTTTCTGTAGCTATATTCAAAATGTCATCTTTTTCAGCAGTTTGGTGCCGGGAGCTTCTGTCCCTATTGGTGTTGCTTGGAGCTCTCTGAGCGTCACAGGCCTGTGTCACCCATAGTCTTCCCTCACTGAGAACCTCCCGGCCACTGCTCTTCAAACAGCCTCTGTCCTCTTCTTCCCCCAACCCCAATTATATGTAGCCAGTCAGTCTGTCACCGCCGGGGCCCCAGTCAGATGTCACAGCAGTCAGTCTGTCACAGCCGGGATACCCTGGAGACTCTTTGTCTAGCCTTTTCCTTCTCTGCTAGCATACCTCACTGGATTCCCACTGACCTGGTCAGCTTCAAGATTCCTTCCTGGGTGCTGAAGAGTGACATGTCTCTTCAGTAGCTCCCTTTCTATGAGTGACATGCGTACACTGTCATCAGTAAAGCTTTTTAAACCAAGTCACTTGACTGTTCCCATCTGGCAGCTCCAACATCAGCTCATCACTGAGTCTTCAGTTCTACTGATTTCTTTATCTATTGGCATGAGATTATTATTATTTTTTTGTACCAGTGATTCAGCCAAGGAGCACTTAACCACTGAGCCATACCCTAAGCCTTTTAAATTTTTTTATTTCTAGACAGGTCTTGCTAAGTGGCTGAGACTGGCTTTGAACCCGTGATCCTCCTGCATCAGCCTCCCAAGCCTGTGGGATTACAGGTGTATGTGTACCACCACACTGCTACAAGATTACTTTTTAGTGTGTCTCACATTTATGCTCAGAATTAACACACTCTCCTCTGAAGGGTCCCGAGTATGCACCAGAACGCTTTTCTCCAAGAATACTGAGAGGAAAGCTTACTATAGGCACCTGCTGAAGGCCAAAACAAAGCAGAAAAGCAAACCATCCAACTTCTGCTCACAGTTTAGTCTCACATAAAGACAAGGCTGCCTCAGCCCAAGGAGTGGCCTTTGCTTCGTTCTGGCAGATGAAAGGCTAGCGTCTGTTAAAAAAAGGCCCTGAAAGAAATCCAGTGCACTGTCATGGGCAGTCGCATGCAGGTACCTGTGATGAGCTCAGACACCTGGCCCCCCAGCCTCACTCCCACCATGCAGGGCAGGTTTCCTCAAGCACTGAATGCACATGCTTTCTATACAAAGCCATGATCGGTCTGGGGACACTGGCCACCCAGATATTCAGTGTCACACCATTTAACAACTTCATAGTCACATCTTACGTCTCTCCAATCTTTCTTGAGTAAATGAAAAAATGAACTGTGCTGCCACTGAGACCATCAAGGTCTAAGATGAATTCAGCTATTTACTTTCTTTTTTGCAGTATGAGGGATGGAACAGGTGCCTTGCACATGCTAGGCAAGCACTTTACCACTGACCTCCATCTCCAGCTCTTTCACGTTGCTGGTTGGGGTTGTTTTTTGCAGTACTGGGAACTGAACCCAGGGCACTCTACCACTGAACTAGATCCCTACTTTGGGACAGGGTCTTGCTAAGTTGCCAAGGCTGACCTCAAACTTTTCAACGCTTCTCATCAGTCACCTGAGTAGCTGGCATTACAGGTATATGCCACTGTGCCCAGTGAATCTAGCTATATGCTGTATAGTATAGCCAACAAGATCTCTCCAGACTCTCTCAACTTCAGTATTAACAGGGGGAGAACCTCAGATTTAGCCAGAAAAAAAAAGTCACTTTGACATTTAGAACAGATGTGACCACTGAATATTTGACAATTATATAAAACTGTAATATGCTCAGAGCACTTTGAATCCAGTAAGGAAATGGGGAGGCACATCAGAAACAGCCCCTTATAGATTTAACCATTCCCACAAAACATAGAAACACATTTCCAGACTGAAAATATTTACGACAACCTGGCACAAAAGAGGAAAGGCTGACATCAAGGCACCTACGCTCCAGGTGGAAAACAGGGGCCACAAAAGACCAGTTCAGCCTCCCCACAACAGCAGCGGAAGCTGGAGCAAAGAGCACCATCCTAAACTGCTTCCAACCAGAGCCCCACACTCAAGAAAGCAGTGAGGATGAGGTGAGAATGGTATGTGGTGCCTATTACCAGAGGCTGTTCACAACAGAGGAGATATCCCCACACCCAGGGCTGAAGGCCCAGTGGAAGTGAAGCCTCCTTTGCCTCTCTGGCCTTGCGAGGCCCTCATTCCCACTCCACACCTATGCAGAGTCACACACTTGATGCAGCAGTGGTCCCCACTAGGTCTGGCCCCAGACATCTAGCTGTGCCAAGCTGCACGGAGCACCCTGGGCATCTGCGGTTCACAGCAATGCACAGTGAGCCTCAAGGATATCCACATTCTAAGCCATCAAACTAGATTTTCAAAATATAGCTGGGGCTGGGGAATGTGGTTCAATGGCAGAGCACTTGTCTGTCATGCTTAAAGGCCTTGGGTTTGATCCCCAGCATCACAAAAAACAAGAACCCAGGGCTGGGGTTGTGGCTCGGCAGTGGAGCGCTAGCCTAGCATGTGTGAAGCACTGGGCTCAATCCTCAGCACCATATAAAAATAAATAAATAAAAAGTCATTGTGGCCATCTACAACTAAAGAAAAACAAACAAACAAACAAACCCCAAACCTGATACCCACCCACCTGTAATCCCAGCTACTCAGAAGTTTGGGGCAGAAGGATTACAAATTCAAGACCAGCCTGGGCAACTTAGTGAGATCCTGTTTCAAAATAAAAAGGGCCAGGAGCTTTCTTTCCCTTTGGAGATGACCTGCATTCTCCTAGTATATACTACTTGCTTTATCCCAGGGCCTCTCTCAAGATTTCCCCCATTTTTCCTTGGAGGAAAAAAAAAAAAAAGCAGCGGGGCTAGAGAGGTAGTTCAGTGGTAGACCAATCTCCAGGGAAGCCAGGCGCAGTGGCGCATGCCTGTAATCCCAATGGCTCAGGAGGCTGAGACAAGAGGCTCTCGAATTGAAAGCCAGCTTCAGCAAAAGCAAGGCACTAAGCAACTCATGAGACCCTGTCTCTAAATAAAATACAAAATAGGGCTGGGGATATGGCTCAGTGGTCGAGTGCCCTTGAGTTCAATCCCCAGTACCAAAAAAAAAAAAATAAATAATAATAATAATAATAAGACAAGACAAAATTTCCAGGGGTGCAAGCCTGTAGTCCCAGCTACTGGGTCAGGTACTACCTGAACCCAAGAGTTCAGAGCCAGCCTGGGCAACAAAAATACTTTATTATATAATTTGTACATATTATTTAAAATTTATATATATTATATATCTGGAAAAAAGTATAGTGCACACCATTTTTCATGAACGATTAAATGCATCAAGTACTTATGGGCCAGATGCAAGGAGTCAGATATAATGATGCCGAGTACCACACACATGCACCATCAGATGGAGTGTCCCCTCATGCTTGGATGAGGCCAGGACTACCACCATCACTCTTGGGATGGTCAGAGGACAGAAGCTACACAAAGAGGAAAGGACAGTGAGGGTGACACCATCTAAATCCTGCATCCAGTAGCAGACATGAACACTTTTACTCCCACTTAGAACAATGTCTGTGTACATTTTTTTTTTAAAAAGAACAAAAAACCCCAGATGCAGCTTTGACATCTGCCCCTTGCTCACACTCCCCCTATGCTCAGAAGGCTCCCTCCTCCTCCTTGCCTTGCCTGCCAGGAAACTCACTGCCCTACCCCAAGGCTCATGGAGGCCTGTGTCAGCCCTTGCTTGTCACCTCTCTCCCTGTGAGCAGTTCTGTCTCCCATGCTCTCCATCCACTGCCACTTTCCTATGTGAGGGCCTATGAGCAAGAGTCATGCCCTATCCTCATCTCTGCTCTGGGCCCTCTTCTGGGCATGAGGGCTCTGTTTAGTTTACAAGCCACTTTTAAAAGTTTCCCCTTGTCCTCCTCCACGTTCCAGTCCTGGATGGCTGCTGGCTCCTGGCAGCACCTTTACCCTGCATAATCCTGTTTCGCACCATCCACCCTGATCACAGGTACCCAGATTGCAACAGACACCCAGCTCAGCTGGACCAAACAAACTCTTCTCCAACAATGAGGCAGAGAGAGGTGCAGGCTCTCTGTGTCTGGAAGGTCACAGAGTAGAGTAATGCAGAGGTGGGGGAGCAAGCACCTCTCAGCTGTTTCCTTTTCCTGTCCCTTCCTAAACTCTACATTCCAGTCCTTACAACTCAATTCTTTTTTTTTTTTTTTTAATTCTTTTTAAGAGAGAGAGAGAGAGAGAGAGAGAGAGAGAGAGATTGATTTAACATTTATTCTTCAGTTTTCGGTGGACCCAACATCTTTATTTTATTTGTATGTGGTGCTGAGGATCGAACCCAGCGCTGCGCGCATGCCAGGTGAGCACGTTACCGCTTGAGCCACATCCCCAGCCCTTGTTTTTTCTTAATTAGAGCTTCAGTTGGTTAACTTCTTGAAATGAATAACTCTAATAATGTTACAGGCATCCCCATACCTATCCTACCACCAAGCACCCACTCCTAGGTGCCAGCGCATACATTTATCAGATCCTCATTTCACAGCTGCATAAACGGTCTCTCCGAGGATTCCTGAGTCCCCATCTCTGCCCTGTCCTCCAAGCTTGAGTCCTCTGTCTTCCATTGCCCATCACATGTTCCAAAAAACACATCTTTCTTTAAAAAAAATACATTTATTTATTTTTATGTGATGCTGAGGATCAAACCCAGTGCCTCACACGTGCCAGTCGAGTGTTCCACCACCACCACCCCCAGGCGGTCTTAGCTGACCCCCGCCCCATCACAGCCACAGCCAACATCCTCTGGCTGATTTAGGGGAAACTGTTGTTCTTGAGTTCTCCTCCATTCTTGTTATTCCCCTTTCCTGGCTATAGCCTAGGAATTTCTAATTTCCTAGAAAGTTCTACATCTGCCATGTGGTAAGGGCTCAATTCCCTATCTTATGCACTGGCTTTTGGACTCCCCTTCTAAAGCAAAGCTTGGGAGAGCTTTTTCCTCCCAAACCCACTGAGGTCCCACCAATCCCCTCCAGCAGACTCAAAAGCTCCTTCCACCAAGTCACCACTCCATCCTGTCAATGTCCCTCACCTTCTTGCACTCTGCACCCACTGCCTGGCCTCCTTCCAACTCCCCTCCCTGCTTAGCCTACTACTAATTTGCTTCTCCACCCCACCTCTTTTTTTCTTCAATCCATCTTAAGCATCACTGCCTAATTTATCTTTCTGAAGGACAGCTCTGACATGTGACTCCTCCGCTCAAAAGTCTTCAAATACTCCTACGGAAGAAAACCAAACTTTTTTAGCTTAGCCTTAACTCAAAACCCTCTGCCTTACCAACTGTATCCCCAGGTACTCCTCCCCAAGCCTCTGGGTCAGAAGACCTAGGGAGGCCACTGGGTGACAGTGGTACACTCTGCTGGATTTGGATCACCAATCCAACAGAAATGCTAAAAAAGTGTTTTGCCTTGAAAAATTAGAAACAATTTTAGAAAGTAAAATACTTCCCACAGACAAGGAAAGAGACATACTTCCAAAACTCAGCAACTGAAGACATGAGTACCTTATTTCCTATAAAAACCACAAAACATAGAAGGTATTCTGGCTTGGCCATGACTCCAGCTCCAAATAACCTGTGCTGGAGAAGCAGTCCAAGGAGGAAGCAGGCCTCATCTAATACCATGTGCCAGTCTGGGCAGCAGTGAAGTAATTAAGCACATGTGTACCTGGAATCTAAGTGCAAACACAGCCACACACCAATACCAAACAAGATGCCCATTTTACAATGCTGATGGGCATGCAATAACAACATGGTCTCGACAACCAGGTGAGCCTTCCTTCGCTTAGGTACCAAGCCCCCACCATGCCAGGCACTGACACTAGGATTTGCTGTTGTGGAGCACACTTTCCAGTTGAGGCAGATATAAACAATGTCTTCAGTTTTGATATATCAGGTGCTGTTCACTGAAGGAAAAACAGCACTGGGTGAGAAAGCTGCATAGGTGGGATGGGGTCTTTGATACAGGGTAGCCAGAGAAGGCTGCTCCAGTGTGCTGACAGAAATCCAAGAAGGACACACACACTAGTCGATTTCTCACCTCCTTACACTAACCATGACAAACCAGCTGCTTCTATCTCTAGATGTGAGAAGCAAATAACTTTACTGCCTCCATTCCAGGTATAAAGTCCAGTCATGCAAGGGGTTGGGAAGTCCACTTGAAGTTCAAACATTTACTACAAAAACCTGTTTTAAGGATATATACATTTCATTTTATCCCTCATCTTCCTTCCTGGTTAAGCTTTAAGCAAGCAAAACATTCAAGGAAAATAAAAACTCTTGATCAAAACCCCCAAAGTCATAGGAATTCACTGAGGCTAGTGAATACAAGAAAACCAGGCTAGAAAAACAAAATTCTGCACAGGTGATTCATTGATGTGGACTGACTACAAGCCTTGTGAAACAAACAAGCCCCTGGTCTTTTACTCCCAGCCAGGAGAGTAAATCAGAGGGACCCAAGGTAAGGGAGCTACCTGGCATTTGTCTCCACAAAACTGGACAGCAGTGGGGACACTGAAGTGGGGAGGGGAGTGGGGGGAGCAGGCCAGGGGCATGGAGCTCGGGGCCGGCCTCTACCCACTCCTCACTGCATGCTTGTGCTGTGGGATGGGAACGCAGCAGCCACTTAAATACTTGCTTAACCTACTGGTGGACTTTTTTTTTTTTTTTTGCCTCCTCCCAATCCTACCAAATGAAGTCCAGTGATGAGCTGGGACAAATGAGAATGTGAATTCCAACAACCAGTTTTTCTTTTAAAATTCAAAAACAGCACTGGTTCAGAAGAGACAGAGGCTCAGTGTGGAGTCTCCTAAGGGAAGCACCCTAGAAATAACAACAGAGGAAGACACTCCAGGGGCACAGGGCACGCGGACTGCATGCCAGCTCCGACCTGGTCACTTCCCATGTTTCACTAGGTAGATAAGCTTCCCTGCCTCAGGGGTGAGGGCTGGGGTCCCTGGAAGGAAGCAGTGGTAGGCTAGTGTCTGCAACACAGTAACAGATCCTCTCCAAGTTACATAAGCCTGTCTCTCACTCAGGCACTATCTAACTAGCAGAAGAGTGAGTCATAAAGCATCAACACAGATCCAAACACATAAATCAGTTAACAATGTAATTTCCCAAAATACAAGTGGTCAACAGATGAGTGGCCCCTAAAAATGAGACTCAACAGAGAAACTCTTTAATGTTTTTCTTTAAAAGTATTCATGACTATCCCTATTGTCTTAAAGGCTTATTTTGTGAAAAACAGAAGGGCCCTGCCAGAATCTGGTTATCTGATGGAAGTAGTCACCTGGTACCTAACAGATCACTTATGTTTTCAATTTACCTGTCACACTTGTCAAGAAAAACTACAGGCTATCTTCTCCAAGTCTGTTTTGGACTATACATTTGAGATGATACATTTTGCTTTTTCCACAGAAGCATGCTATGAGCACTGATGAGACCCTTTATATTGTCATCCACTGTCTTTCCTGATATCTTCCAGTAGCCCCTCTTGTGACAGACACTTTTTGGCAAGAAAGCCACTTCCTCCCTAGCCAGCACTTCCAGTGGGTGGGGCCCTTCTTGTGAGAACACCACCCCACCAGTACACAATGCCAAGTTCAGCACAGACTGCAAGCCATTAAAAGTCTCGTATCCCAAATTGGGCACGGTGGCACATCCTGTCATCCCGGCTACTCAGGAGGCTGAGGCAGGAGGATTGAGCATTACAAATTCAAGCCCAGCCTCAGCAAATTAAACCCTTAGCAACTTAGAGGACTGTCTCTGAATAAAAATTAAAAGGGAAGGGGAGGTAGTTCAGTGGTAGAGCACTCCAGGTTCAATCCCCTGTATCCCACCTCCCAAAAAATCGCATGTCCCAAACTGAATGATGAGACGCCCAGGATTGTGATGAACTCAAAATCGGACAGAAGTGAGCTGCTAGCTTGAGAAGTCAGGGCCCGAACAGCAGATGGCGCTACACCCTCCCTACGTCCACAGGTCCTGACAGTCAGGTTCTCCCTGGTCTTTGGTAAGAAAAAGCACCTACCATATGTACATCAGCATGGCACAGGAAGTGAAGCGGGTGGAGTCCAACCCGATTCTGAAGTGTGAGGAAGCTCTACAGTCCATTAACTAACAATCGTGGCTATTTAAGAATATAAGTATCTTTCAATTTATAAGTATTATTCTTCCAATGGCTACCAAGTTCTTCTCACAACTCAATACAGGGAAAAAAAAAATTTTTTTTTTTTTTTTTGGTGTGGTACAGGGATTGAACCCAGGAGTGCTTAACCATTGGGCCACATCCCCAGCCCTTTTTTGTATTTTATTTTGAGACAGGGTCTCATTGCATTGCTGAGTCTGGCTTTAAACTCTATCCTCTTGCCTCAGCCTCCGAGCTGCTGGTATGTTGCTAGTATTACAGGCATGTGCCACCATGCCTGGCAGTACAGGTAACTTTTAGTGCCTTTGTGACTCTGGGCATAGTGAAAATCCTAAGACACTAAGGGTGCCATGAATTTGGGGCTCTCTCAGTCAAGACCCAAATCTGGGCCTTACATGACAGTCCATCAGGGTGGAGGGCATGGGTGGAGAAGGGAAGGAAATGGGCAGAAAGGACAGGCCAAACTGAGGAAGGGGAAAAAGAGGAGGAGACTGACAGAGAGGGGCAAAGAAAGGAGGCAAGGCCCTCACACCTACCATTCTTGGCTCACCTTCAGCCCCACCCACAAAGCATGCCCTCTGATTTAGGAGTGGGCTGTATGCCATACATTCGTCAAGAACAGGGAAGATTTCCCAATCCTATGTCTCAGAACAAAACCCAGCAGGTACCTGCTTACTGAAGGCACCTCCCAGTGAAAGTGCAGTTTGCAATGCAGCCTGAGGACTAGGAGTGGGAAGGAAGGTCAGGAAAGGTGAGGAGACAGCAGAGACAAGAAGCAACCTCAAGGAAGTGGAATCCAGCAGCCCTGGGGCCGACACTCCAGAGAGGCCCAGGACACATCCCTACAGTACTCTGCCCAAAATGAAAACCTCGACCCAACCATGACCTCAAGTGAGAGTCACTCCACAGGACAGCTGGCCTGTACTCTTTAAACGCAAGATAGCAAAGAAGAACAGACCTGATGTCTAAATGTGGCACGTGTTGCTGGACTGACTGGCCACAGCCTGAGAGAAAGTGGTGTGGACTCTGAAGCTCATCGATCTTGACAACTGTAGCCATATACAAACAAGCCCATGTTCTCAAACCCTGAAGTCTTTAGTGATAAGGGTGAAATTTAATGCGAAATTTTCATCCATTTTATAATGTACTCAAATTTATTTTAAAATAAAAATGATGTGGCTTTAGGAGAGTGACCAGGACCAAGAGCCCCAGACACCTGCTGAGGCCTCCTTTCCCCAGAGCTGCCCCTCGAGGCAGGGAGGATAGTCCCTTTGGTGAGGAGGGCAGTGTAGGAACATTCTCGGTTTCCCACCCTTAATGCCCAAGGATTTCCCCTTCTTGAAAGTAGAACTAATAAGCAAGCCAGTAAAAAAACAAAAACAAAAAAAGACACTGAGAGTGCTCAGCGGAGCACACAGGAATCACCACTTGGATGGATGCAGAATCTAAATCGCAGCAAGCCAAGGCCACACAAATGCTGCCCCACACACAAAACAGGGAGCCAGCGCCCCCCCCACCCCACCCCCCCGCACAGCACTGCTGATCATGTGGACAGACCACCTCCTCTGTGGTGGTGTGGAGTGGGCCTGTGCCTGCAGTGTTGGGACACATCTGCCCTCTGATGCTCCAGGCTATGACAACCCCAAGTGTCCCTAAGAACTCATTCCTCAACCCTTGAGAGCCATTAACAGGCTGTGGGGAGCTGCTGGCTAGGAGTGGTAATAGGAGGGCCACAGAGAAACAAGGAAATGGCAAACATCCAACCGGGCATGGGACTGAGCTCAGAACTTCCCACCTCCATGAAAGTACACCTCAGAAAAGCTCCCGCAGCCAGCGCTGGCTGGGGAAGCCCCAGAGCCGACAGCAAGCTCCCAAAAGGCACTTTAGGGATTTCCCAAGGACCTATACTTAGGAGACCCAAATGTCCTCCTCATGGCCAAGCCACAGTGGTGAAGTCCTGGCATCTTGCACATGTGGTTATGCTGTCAACTCCCGAGAACTTTACTAACACCCCCTGCTCTCTCCTCATCCAAGTCCTCCTTCTCAGACACTGCGGCACAAACACCACAGAGGAATTTTCCTAAGGCATTTCTATCCTGTGAGCATCAAAATTTCAGGTACAATAATAAAAGACATACCCTGTTACAGCCATTGTCCTACACAGACACCTACAACATTTAAGTTGAACATTTTAGACCTACCTGTTTCTCATGTGCAGGATACCCCATCATTGGACCAGCACAAGGTTAGAACACAACTGATAACCAATATTATTAAAGGAAAAGGAAAAGGAATTTTTCTGTGGGAAGCAGGGCTGCACAGTGATTGAAAACAGAAAGCCTGGGATCAGAAAGGTGTGTCTGGGTGCCAGTTCTGGAAGGTCAGGCAAACTGTACCTGACCCAGGGCTGCTTCTCTGCTGATAAGAGACCAAAGGACAACATGGTAATCAGAGCTCATGCAGGGTGGCAGGTCTTCCTGAGGAGGCCAGACGGCAAATATTTTGTACATTACAGGTGTCATGGACCCCACTATAGTAGAGGGACAGCCATAGACTCAAATACAGCATGCAAAAGACCCTAGGAGCATGCCAATAAAACCCACCGTGAAGGAACTGGAAAATAAATTTCACACAAACTGCACATGTCAAAAAAAATAGTACTGTTCTTTTTGCTTTCAAACCATTTACAGACATAAAAAACGTTCTTAGTGGGCCACACAAAGAGATGGTAGGCCATAGTTGGCCAAGCTCTGGCTCACAATATAGTGCCCACAACACAGTAGGTGACCACAATTATCATCCTTTTATTGGAAG
Source organism: Marmota flaviventris (assembly GCF_047511675.1). NCBI lineage: Eukaryota > Metazoa > Chordata > Mammalia > Rodentia > Sciuridae > Marmota > Marmota flaviventris. Next base: position 751,445 of record NC_092507.1, read on the forward strand.
GGTATCTTTAAATTTGAATTAACTTCAGCTTATAAAAACATAAAATCGCACACATTTATGGGGTGCCATGTGAGGTTTCCATACATGTGCATACTGTATAATGTTCTAGTTGGGGTCAACTTATCTGTCACTCAACTATTTCTAATTTCCTTAAGGTAAAAACATTCAAACTCAGGGCTGGGGATGTGGCTCAAGCAGTAACGCGCTCGCCTGGCATGCATGGGGCGTTGGGTTCTATCCTCAGCATCACATAAAATAAAATAAAGATGTTGTGTCCACCGAAAACTGAAAAATAAATATTAAAAAAAAAATTCTCTCTCTTTCTTCTCTCTCCAAAAAAAAAAAAAATTCAAACTCCTTTCCTCCAGCTCTGAGATATATGGTACACTATAAGGTAAAGGAAAGTTTATTTCAGCTCCATGGCTGAAATTCAGGCCAAAGAGCTCAATTACAGGCACAGCTACCAGGTAACAGGAAGGGCAGGGCAGCAGCACAGATGTAACGGCTGGAGCTTTTCTTATTGTCCACGTTTCCTCCCCAGTGAGTCTCCCAGCCTTAGCCAACTGAACAGTGAGCAGAGAGAACACGCAGAGGGCCCACTGGTCTAGCCACAGTCAGCCTCATTTGCCAACTCCTCTGTGCCTCTTCCAGATGGCCCAGCTGTATCTACACACAAGCTGCGTCTGGTTCGTAACTACAGGCACAAAACTTTAGCTACTCATACTCAATGTGAAAGAACAACCCATTAACATGCTAACAATGCTGCTTTATGACATCCCTCCCTCTAGGGCTGGGTACACAAGTAGCTCAGTAGAGTCCTTGCTTAGCCATGTGGGAGACCCTAGGTTTGAATGCCAGCACCACAAAAAATAAAAATAAAATCCCTCCCTCTCGCAATCAAACCTAGCTTTCCTTTTTTATTCTTTGTTTTTTTTTGTTGTTGTTGTTGTTGTTGTTTGTTTGTTTTGCTCTTTTTGTGATACTGGCAACCACACTCAGGACCTGTGTATGCTGGGTAGGTGCTCTGCCGTTGAGCTCCTGCCCGAGCCTCAAACCAGCTTTCTCGGTCTTACCTTGTCTCTTCTAAAACCTGATATTCTGAGCCAGTAAGCATTTTATGAAGACTATTATGCATGAAAGAGCTGCAAATTTATGACACAATATTATTGTCTGCTGAGGCCAACCAGTTCTATCCATTTCTGTACAAAATAAAATTTTATGCTAATTCAAACTGCTATTCAACCAGAGAGTTAACAAAGATAGGTCGACCACATGTCCCTGTCATATCTAAACTGCTAACGAGAGGGCCACACACAGAAGAAGACAATATCTGAAGCTATGAAACCAGATGATTAACAGGTCATATGACTATTAGCTCAATCCTAATAGCTGGCCCCATGAGCCAGGCCCATCGACACAACAAGATGAGAACTGTCAACCTCCTGCTTCCTCCTTTGCTGTACCCATTCTCTCTCCTGTGACATAGATTGTGCTCGTTTCTTACCCTATGGTCCATAAAATAGCAATACCAGTGTCCGCTGGAAGCCACATCATTTTTCACCAACAGTCTCCTTTAAATGACCTCTATTTCTACATTTTCCCCAACAATCCATTCTTCATCAATCTGAAGAATCTTTTTTGGGGGGGAAACGGTTTTACTGCAGATGAACCCAAGGGTACTTTACCACTGAGCTATATTCTCAGCCCTTTTGTTTTAGTTGCTGAGGCTGGCCTTGAACTTGCCATCCTCCTGCTTCAACCTTCCAAATTACTGGGAGTACAGCAATCTGAAGAATCTTGAGAATCTTAAAACCCAGTCAGCCAGGCACAGTGGCATACACCTGGAGGATCACAAGTTGAAGACCAGCCTCAGAGATTTAGCGAGAACCTAGGCAAATAGGTTAATGATCCTCTCAAAATTAAAAATAAAAAGGGGTTGGGGGTGTAGCTTAGTGCTTAAGCACCCCTGGATCCAATCCCCAGTACAAAAAAAACCCCAACAGCACCCACAGTCACTGTCCATACTGAGGCTCTTTAACTCATTGACTCCTGCTCACTCTTCTAGCACTGCCCACTAGAAAGTCCCCCCCCCCAGGTACCCCAAGCCAAGTGTCCTTTTCACCCAGTACCTCCACACACTCACCATATGGTTTGAAACTGGCTTACTAACTAGTCTGCTGTCTCCCCCAAGAGAATAAATGACTAGAAGATGAGATCAACAAGCATACTTTTGTGGGGGGGAGTACAGTACTAGGAACTGAACCCTCACGGCCTTGAATACGCTAGGCAGAAGCTCTACAACTCAGTCACCTTCCCAGATCTTTTTGAGCCAGTCACTCTCCAAGTTGCCCAAGCTGGCCTTAAACTTTCAATTCTCCTGTCTCAGCATTGTCTTTTTGTTTTTTTGATACCAGGGATTAAACTCAGGGGTGCTAGACCACTGAGCCACATCCCAAGCCCTATTTTTTTGTATTTTATTTAGAAGCATGGTCTCACTGAGTTGCTTAACACCTCATTTTGCTGAGGTTTTGATCCTCCTGCCTCAGCCTACTGAGCAGGCAATTCTAAAGGTAATGTTATAGAAAGGCTGTGATGGATCTAAATAGGCCAATCTTTGCAGCTGGCTCCTCAGATCCATCTCTGCTGTGAGTTTGTACTGACTGGCAGAATGCAGCTCCCCATCTCCTGGAACCCACACACTATGGGTGAAGGTCTGAACTAAGCACTGGAGAGGCCAGGCAGAGACTGAAGCACCCTAGCTAAAAGCCCATCTGGGGGACACCACCTGGTGGCTGGCTGCAAACCCACAAGTGACAATCCAGCGTTTTGGGGGTAGTCTGATATGCAGCAATAGATCACTGATAAAATGGCATGGTGACTTGGTTTTTTAAATTGCAGGACACATTTCTCAACTTTGGCATTGCTAAAAGCTTAGGCCAGATGATCCTTTGTTGTTGAGATGCATCCCTGTAGCATACTCCAAGCTAGGACAATCAAAAGTGTCTTCAGAGAAGGGCAGAGACAAAACATGAGAACAGAGTACATACCCACACTAAGGGAAGAATTCATGGCTCTGGGGCATTCTTTGTGTCACCTTCTTAGAGACTTCTGATTTAGACTATTGGTCCCCAAAAGACAGTGATGAACACTGGCAGCAGCCTCTACCTATTCCTGTGAAAATCACCAACAAGCTCTTTTGCTCCCACAAAAGAGACAAGACGGAACACAGAAGGGACATAAAGTGTCTCAGCAGCTGGCCCCTAGCAAACACCCAAACCCCAGATACTGGGAGAAGCTGAGGACCACAAGAGATAGGGTCTGCTAAAATTAGCCAAAACTAAAATTCTTTAAGTGCAGCTAGTTTAGGAACTATGTGTTTTTAAGTTAAAATATTTAAAAGTAAATTTGACTAGAAAAATTCTAATTTTGCATACAAACTATCTTTTAAAATTTAAAATATATTTGTCATTAAGTTTTTTAAACTTAATTTTATTGGGCTGGGGATGTGGCTCAAGTGGTAGCAAGCTCCCCTGGAATGCATGCGGCCCGGGTTTGATCCTCAGCACCACATACAAAGATGCTGTGTCCGCCGAGAACTAAAAAATAAATATTGAAATTCTCTCTTTAAAAAAAAAAAAAATAAGTAAAATAAACTTAATTTTATTAAAGTTAAGTAAGGCACAATGGGGCATGCCTGTCATCCCAGTTACCCGGGAGGCTGAGGCAGCAGGATTCCAAGTTCCAAGTCAGCCTGAGCAACTTAGGGTGAACCTGTCACAAAATAAAAATGCTTTGTGCTGGCCTCCTATCTGTCCTCAGGAAAACTACCTAAGATCTGGGTCCTCACTGTGCATTCCAAGCCTGACGGCAGACTGACGTGGTACACTCCCTAAAGTCCTCGAGTCCCAGGCTCTGGTGGCCTGATGGATCACACTACACCCACAGCTCCAAATCTGCCCTGTGAGGGAAACTAAGATGCAGGGACCTGCCACTTACACCAAGTGCCACAAGGGCAATAACTGGTCAGCTGGTGGGGCCAAATCACAGGGATGACCAGAGAACCTTCTCTGAGGAGATGACATTCAAGCTGAGGCCAAAAGGATGAAAAACCCAGCAGTGAAAATAAGCACAAGACTGGGCCCCTAGACGGGCAAGTAGACTGGTGAGTCCCACGATCAGGGGTCAGGTAGGTCAAAGCCGCGTTCAGGTGGGACAGCTGTGATTCCCTCTGGAGAGGTCAGGGAAAGAGGGAGTCTACACTGGCAGGAAACTAAGAACAAACGAAAAGGCAGGAGAACCAGGTGCCTGTGAGGTGGCACAGGCTAAGAGGAATGTGCTTCAAGGTGGCCATGGTCTGCAGGCTTCAAAGCTCTGCGGGAGTATGCTAATATCAGAAAAAAAACAGCCCTTTCAGAGAGCTCTTTCTTTGCACACAGCCACTCTCAAAGATAAGAGGAAAAATGTGATACGCAAGATCCCAAGTGCTTTCCCTCTCCTGACTTCACACTCACCTGAAAAAACCAATTTTATCCCAGAACTTGGGAAAAAAGAATGGTAGCTAGGTTCTGTGAAACACAGAATACTGATAAGACATTTACCTTTTCTATTAAATTTTCTCTTGCTAGTTTCTTCAACCTGCAGCTCAGACTTCTCTTGGCCTTGAAGAGAAGGTGAAGACATGTGAGACAAGAAATTAGGAAAATGAGAGTGAGGTCAAGGACGAAGACCTGGGTAACTGTAGAGTTTGAACAGTTTGAACCAAAACTCAGGTCCACATCTTATTTGGAAAGAGATTTTTGCAGGTCACACTGAATTAGTGTATACCCTAACCCAAAGACTAGTGTCCTAAGGACAACAGAGATTGTCAGAGAGAAGGCTGTGTAAAAAGCGGCATAAAACTAGAGTGATGCATCTAGGAGCCATTCAACAAAGATTGCTACCAATAAAGAGGGTAAGAGAAGGCCAGGGGGCTGGCTCAATGACAGCACATGCTTGCATGCATGAGGCTCTAGATTCAGGGTGCAGGTGTCTTCCCTGAAAACTTCTGAGTATGCCTTGTCCACACTTTGATTTCTGATTTACATCCTCTAGAACTGTGAGACAGTAAATTTGTTCATTTAAGCTACCCAGTGTGTGATAATTAGTTACAGAACCTGTAGGAAGCAAATATTGTACCAACCTAAAGCCCAGCAGAATCCCTGGAGACCTCAACTAAGTAACAGCTACACCCAGGACAGGAACCAAAGGCCAGGAAGGAGTGGGGAAGCATATCAAGAAAGGAGGACGTGTCAAAGGAGTCAGAAGCCATCAGCAGTAGCTGTGGAAGCTAACATTGTCAGGCCTACTAAGCATGAGGTTCCATGTTTTATTTGCACCATCTCATTTAATCCTCACAATGCCTGAGACATGAGAAAACTGAGGTAGAAGTAGCAGAACTGGCGTGTTCAACAGATGGACATGGCCCATCCAAATAAAAAGGGTTGAGGTGTAGCTCAGTGACACAGGACCGCCGGGTTCAACCCCCTAGTACTGCAATATAAATATAGAAAGACACAGTATGTAACAAAGAAGATCAAAATCTAAAAATCTACATTACAATATGATCCAAACTCTATAAACATGCATGATCAAACAAAAAACTAAAAATAAATAAATAAAAACAATCTTATAAAGTTATTTTCTTACAAGATACATAGGTTTTCCCTTTGAGTTCTCCAATAAACACAGTAAATACTTTTATTTTATTCTTTTTGAGATAGGGTCTCAAGCTTATAAGCTCAACTGACCCTTCTGCCTCAGTCTCCCAAATAAGTGGGACTACAGGTGTGCACCACCATATCCAGCCAAATGTTTACATTATTAAAATGCAAAGATCAAAGACAAAAATGAAGACAACAGGAACAAGATCCCCAAAGAATGAGTACAGTACAGATGGTAGAGGAAATATATAGGTGGTGGAAACAGAATGCCTAACTTTAAAAGAGAAAAGAGTAGTAGCTAGAAATGATATCAGGACTGTCAAGTTGCACAATACCTGTCGTCTCTGAAGGTAGAACAGAAGCCACTGAAGGAAACACTTCAGATAAAATTGTTAATAAACTTCCAAGCGGACTGCACCCCACTTTATAATACAAGAAGGCAAACAGACCACTTCTGAAATAAAGAACAGAGACAAGTTCCTGCCAGGAGGTCCACAGTGTCATACTCAGAGCAGACTCCAGGGGCAGGCAGCCCACAGCCCAGGTTCAGACACAGGTTCCGCTTACACCTGGCCAGTGACCCTGTCTCCCTGCACATCTGTGAAATGAGGTTACTGACAGCATGTGACTCGGTGAGGCAAGGACCTTACCATTATCAGCACCCAACAACTGCATACTGAGAGCAACAGCAAAACCAAACTCATCAACATGTGGCAGGACTCAACAAAAACATGCCACAGCACTGGCACCACCACCAGGCAAAACCCAGTTCAGGGTGTTGGGTAGAGGGATTGGAAGCCAGGCTCAGAGGAATTTATTTCAACAAAAAATTAAAGTACCTCTCCCAACATAATTTCATCCAAATCTATGCCACACCGGAATGTATATCAATTTTGCAGGACTCACTTCAATTGCCAGAATAGCTGATTTGAGCCTCCGTGTGCCTGGACCTCTTTCCCCAGGTTCCTGATCTGTTCTCCCACCTGCTGCACTCCATGCTCCAAGGTCTCAATCACCCTTTTTAATGTGAGGATGCCAGCAGCCCCAGTGGCCTGCTTACAGTCTTGTCCCCCAACAGGGCAGGGTGACTGCTGTTACTGCCCCTCAGCAGCCCCTCTCTGGCCCAGCTCAGCCCTGAACCCACATCTTACTGAAGACCTTCATCTCTTCCCCTTCGCAGCTACCTTCCTCTAAGCATTCCCATCTAAAACCAGTGTAGACCACAGATTTCCTCACCTACCCCGTCTACACAGCTTTCCTCACCTGCACCCTAACCCCTCAGCTTCAAACTCTCCTCAGCCCACACCACTCATTTGCTCTCAGGAGCCCCACAACTGCCAAGGGCTCTATCTATTCCCAGTGTGCCCCTTCTGACCATGCCCTGGGCTCTGAGAAGGCTGCCATGGGCTGTGTACATGCTGGTGCTCTCCCAGCTTTTCTGGTCACTGCTTTGCAAGCTCCATGACCTCTGCACATCACTCAGTGCTGTCTCTGGGTTGTTCTCCTTCTCCCCAGGAAAAGGCACAATCCTAGTGTTGTCCATGGGTGCCTGTCCCCTGGGAAGGGCCTCCAGCCCCTACAGGAAACCTGGGTCAGGCCTCTGATGTGCTCTGGGTTCAACCTCAGATGAGCACTGCTCAGACACCTTGGTCTCAGGCCCCTACAATCCCAATTGCTGAGAATCCCAAGGGCTTTGTTAGATCTACCAGGACTTATTAAGTAAGAAATCAAGACTGAGAAATTTTTAAATGTTTATTAAGTCACTTGGAAGTTAGAAGCCTATTACATGTTCCCAACAGTAACTTTTGTTTGTGTGTGTGTATGTGTGTGGGGAGGTGCTGGGGATTGAACCCAGGGCCTTGTGCATGTGAGGCAAGCACTCTACCAACCAAGCTATATTCCCAGCCCCCAACAGGAACATTTTTATGGAGGAAAAAAAAAAAACTATTTTCGCCCCATGCAGTGGCGCACCTGAAATTCCAGCTACCTGGGAGGTTGAGAGCAGGAGGATCACCAGCTCAAGGTCAGCCTGGGCAACTTAACAAGACCTGTCTCAAATTTTTTAATTTTAAAAAAGGGTAGGCATGGGGCAGGGGTTGTGGCTCAGTGGTAGAGCGCTCGCCTAGCACATGTGAGGCCCTGGGTTCGATCCTCAGCACCACATAAAAATAAATAAAATAAAGGTATTGTGTCCAACTACAACTTAAAAAAAAAAAAGATTTAAAAGAAGAAGAGGAGGAAGAGGAGAAGCAAGAAGAGACTGGAGCTCTTTAAAAAAAAAAGGGCTAGGGATGCAGCTCAGTGGTAGAGTGCTTATTCAGTACAGAATACAAAAGGGCCTGGGTTCAATAATACCCAGTACTATACGGAAAAAGTAACTATTTTCTAAGAAAAAGTATGTGGTAAGAACCTGTATTTTGGACTGGAGATGTAGCTCGGAGGTAGAGCACTTGTCTAGCATGTGTGAGGCCCAGGGTTGAATCTCCAATGTCACAAAAATAAAGAACAAAATTATATTAACCATATTTTACTCTTTAGCACAGAGAAGAGCCAGATGCCTCTACCTCTTGTATGCAGTTACAATGCATCCTTTTGGCTAACATCTAGGAGAAAACTCAACCTCAGTTGAGTTGGAAGAGAGAAGTCTTTTCAAATAAATGTGATAGTCTTCTTTGGTACTAGACTGAAACAACAAATGGTCAGGTTTTTTAGTTATGGTTTTGGGGGGGTTTTCAGTATTTGGGATTGAATTAGTGACCTCCACACACTCTCTGCCACTGAGCTGTCACCAGCATTTTTTTTTTTTTTTTTTTTTTGAGATGGGGTCTAAGTTGCCCAGGCTGGACTTGCATTTTGACCCCCTACCTCAGCTCCCTTAGTAGATGGGACTATAGGTATAGTTGCAGACAGTTTCTTAAAGGGTAGTTCTGATGTGGAACTCAATTAAATTTTCGAAGTTTTATCCAACTTCATTAATTTTACTCCATTCTTCTGTTCTGAATGGATCATTTACCCATCTGTGGTTTGTCACACCATGCAGAGACCATTTGGAAAATGTGAGCTGAGAACCATCGACACATTTCGTTACATAATATTGAAAACACTACATCCACATCACCACTGATCTCTTAAGAAAAGTCTAAATACTGGAAAGCTCATGGTTTTCTGAAAATCTAATTTTTTGTTTGAAAGTTCCTATTTTATTACTGTCAACATAATTTTAAGTATCTGGTTCACTTTGCTCTTTTTTTGGTACTGAGGATTTAACCCAGGGACGCTTTACCCCTGAGCTACATCCCTAGCCCTTTTTAAAACTTTTTGAGATAAGGTCTCACTAAGTCTCTGAGGCTGGCTTTAAACTCTCAATTCTCCTGCCTCAGCCTCCCAAGGTGCTGGGATTATAGGCATGCACCACCAGCCCAAGCCATCACTTTGTTAGTTTTCAAGAAAATATCTGGGGCTGGGGATATGGCTCAGCAGTAGCGCACTCGCCTGGCACGTGCGGGGCACTGGGTTAGATCCTCAGCACCACATAAAAATAAAATAAAAATGTTGTGTCCACCGAAAACTAAAAAAAAAAAATTAAATTAAATTAAAAATAAATAAATAAATTCTCTCTCTAAAAAAGAAGAAAAAGAAAATATCTGCCAGAACCCATATCTAAATAGCCACTCTTCTTTAACTCAACCCCAAAACCAAGCACAATCACCTCCTCTGCATCTTTATGCCTACTTCTCATTGGGATATAGAATAACAATGATATGGGTACTCAAAGCTTACGTTACCAAATCAATTTCTGCTTCTTTAGCAAGGACATTTGATTAACCGGGTTTTTAAAAAAATATTTTTTAGTTGCTAATGGAATTTTTACTTTATTTATTTATATGTGTTGCTGAGGATCGAACCCAGGGCCTCCCACATGCCAGGCAAGCGCTCTAACACTGAGTCACAACCCCAGTCCCTAACCGGATTTTTTAAACTGCAGGTCAAGAGGTGAAGAGTATTTATTTGAGCACTGTGACAATGACTGTGACCACTAGTGTAGTATCACAGCCTTGATTTGTATAAGAAGCTAGCAGTTCCACCCACCATTCGTGTAAATGCCAACAAAGCAAAAAGTCAAATGTCTTAATCGTTACAGATACAGTTTTGATCTAATAAAGTCCTGAAAAGGTTTCAGGCACAGACCGGACTGAGACCCGCTGCTCTGATTGCTGCTCCCAGGACTTAGAGCATGATCTAAATACTGATAACACCCAAAGGCCTCCTGCTTCCAGGCCTCTGAAGTCACTAATTCAACAAATATTTGGGGTGCATCTTGCTTTAGGGGCTGGTGATGCTACAGTGAGCCCAACTGCCTACCTCCAAGGTGCTTACAACTAGTGAGGGGTCAACATTAGTCTACAAAAACAGTGAGATGTGGAAATTAGGAGGTCAGAGGATGCTGTGAGCATGAGCTACTCACAAAGCCTGATAGAAGGGAGGGAGTGAACTAGTCGTCCAGGCCAGAGGACTCCTGTACCCATGACACAGAACATGAGGACACATGTGCCTCAAACCTAGCATGCACAAGCTGAACTCATTATGTGCCCCACAAAAGTACTGCCACCCAGACATCCAGGACAGAAACCTGGACTGACACCTTCTTTACCGTACCCCCTCCCATGCAACCACAAGGCCTCCTTTCCACACCAGCCAAAGTCCCTACCAGTCCTCCTACCTGCTCTGAGCACACTCAAGGCTTAAGTACAGGTAAAGATCCCCATCAAGTCAATCTCCTTAAAACCCTTCAAAGGCCTCCAGGAGCCACCCAGATAATTTTTTTTTTTAAATCAAGATTCTGATCCCTCTCTGTGGAATTGCCATTCCTGTGTAAGTCATGCTCTTATGCTCTTGTTCAATGAATAAATAATTAATGAGCACCTATTATATACTTGACACTGTTCTGGCAGCCTGGAGACACCACAGGTGAAGGAAACCAACTGGCAGCTGCATGAAAACCACTCACACCATCTACCTGCCTGCCAGACAAACCCCAATAATCAGGTCTTGACTTTTTTGGGGGCAGTACTGGAGTCAAAACCAGGGCATACCAGGCAAGTGCTCTACCACCAAACTATGTATTATCACCAGTCCTTGATTTAAAACTTTTTTCAAAGAAATCTTCACCAAACTCTAGATCAGGTCAGGTGTCCCCAAGACCCATTACCCTTCCTTGTCCCTGCTGATCACACACCCAACTAAACTATAAACTCAAAAAGGTCCTGGACTTTGCCTGCTTTACAATTTTTATCCTCAGTAACCAACAGAGAAAGCGGTGAGTAAATATTTGAAAGCCAAGATTCATTCAGCATTTGGGGGGTAAGGTCCCCTAAAAATAAACTTTGCCAGTTTTCAAAATGAAGTACCAGTTCAACATTATCCTATCAAGGCAAAGAAAGTCTTTCAGAAGAGTAAATAATGTGAGTGAAGATTTGGGAGAAATGGTAAACAAGTGATAGCATTTGAAAAGTCAGCTGATGTGTGCTTGACACCCTAATATTCCTCTAGCCAGGCACGGTGGTGCACACCTGGATCCCAGCAACTCCAGGCTGACACAGGAAGATCACAAGTTCAAGGCCAATTTAGCAAGATTTATCCAATTTAGCAAGACCCCAAGCAGCTTATCGAGACCTGGTCTCAAAATAAAAAAATAAAAAGAGCTGTGGATGTGGCTCAACTGTAAAGTACCCCAAATTCCACTCCCATGTGAAAACCACAAATTTTGTGTGTGGGGGTGGGGTTATATTCCTCTAGAACCAAGAGGAAGAACAACCCAATCTCTCAATAAGTTGTCTTCTAACAATGTGACCTAACACTATCAGAGTTAAGTATTTTACAAAGTGAGCCCCTAACAATAGAATGACCCACTCTCACAGACTGCACGGAGAGCTTTCCACACTTGTTTGATACTCAGACCAACCGCATGATAAGCTGTTGTGTGCCCTTCCAGACCAGGAAACACCAGACGTACCAGCACCACTAGTGAAGTGACAGAGCTGGGTTCTAACTCAGTGCCAGCTCTTTTGAGAAATGAGTGAATTCCTCTCCCTCCCTAGAATTTAGGAACTATTTCAAAATTCCTATGACAAATATTTTGAAACCTACTGCAGAGGCTTTGACACGCATCAATTTGAAAGTATCCAGTACTTTTAAAGCTGTATCAACTACAACAGTGGGACAAGTGGTTGAGAATCTGTAATCCTCACAAGGAATTTGGTTTTATTTTGTTCGCAGAATTAGGGATGGAACTTAGGACCTCAAATGTCCTGAGGATATCCTCTCCCACTGAGCTACATCTCTAACCCAGGGGGAACGCCTTAGGACTGAGTCAGAAGACAACCACAGACACAGACAGGAGGAACAGACAAGCATATGGTCCACCATACTTAGGGTCCCACGCTAACAGGCTAGAGAAGCCTGTTAATAAATGCATTAAGTTTAGACAACTAATTATTAATTTATAATAATCTATTATCAACAGCAAAATGAGTTCAATCGAATAACCCTAAGGATTACCTTAGATAATCTTTTCTTTTATATTAGTAAGCTTTTAGGAATGATTCTCTCAGAATTCTAATTTAGAAGATTTAATAAATCCTTGAAAAAAAAAAAGGAAGCAACTGTGCTTTATAAAATGGAAACCTTATCCATCACTGGAAGCCAGTAGTAGTTCTAGTGACCACCATGGCTCCTGTAGGGCAGCACTGCCAAGAGCACAAGGCTAAATGGTTAGTGTCCCCGATTACCCACCAGCCAGCTCCAATGTCTGCAGATTTTACCTCTGAAACGAGAGATGTGCAACCAAATGCAAAGCTTTGAAAAGGTGTGGTCCTCTACACCTGGTGCAGAACAGGGAACGTGACACTGCATCTCCCCACATATACATCTACACACACTCCTCACAGTCCACAAGAACTGCTCTTTGTTCACTGTTGAATGTTTCAGATTTGTAAATTATTTCTCTGCTTTATTACAATTTAATTTGTTCTTGCCAGGGGTTGTGGCACTTGCCTATAATCCCAGCAACTCGGAAGGCAGGAGGATCACAAGTTCCAGGCCAGCTTGGGCAACTTAGCAAGACACTGTCTCAATAAAAGGGCTGGAGATATAGCTCAAAGGCAGAGCACTTACCTAGCATAAACAATGCTCTGGGTTTGAAAAATAAGTAAAAACTAAATAATATATCTCCTTTTATCTTCATTCTACGTTCACTGGAACTGTTCACGTCATAATTTCTCCAACCACTCTCATTATCAAATGCAAACCTCAGCAACATAGCAAGGCCCTGAGCAACTTAGCAAGATCCTGTCCCAAAGTTTTAAAAAGGGGTTGGAGAGGTAGCTCAGTGGTACAACACCCCTAGGTTAAATTCCCAGTACCAAAAAAATAAAGATAAATGCAAACCTAAAGTTAGACTTTTTTTTAAAAGATAGACACAATATATTTATTTATTTACTTACTTATTTATTTTATGTGGTACGAGGATGGATGGAACCCAGTGCCTCACATATGCAAAGACAAGTGCTCCACAGCTGAGCTATAACCCTAGCTCCATGAAGTTAGACTTCTTTAAATATATTTTTCTTTTTAGTTGTAGATGGACACAATACCTTTACTTAATTATTTACTTTTATATGGTGGTGAGGATCAAATCCAATGCCTTACGCCTGTGCTAGGCAAGTGCTCTACCACTAAGCTACAACCCCAGCCGCCCTGAAGTTAGAATTTAAAACAGGGTTAAGATTCTAAAAATTTTTGTTCCATGTCTTATGAGACTTACACTAAACAGGAGTTTCAAAAAAATATGGTATGCCATATGGTCAAGCCCAGATAATAAAATTGAGAATATCTATTACTAATCCACTAATGCTAAAGCCAAAGTCCACAGACAGTAAGAATTTAATCCAATTTTGAGACTGACATGAGCCAAATCTCGGGCAGAGAAAAACAATCCAATGAAGAAACTATAATAAATGCCAATACTGCACTGCTAAAACAAAATCAATATTATTCATCAAAGTAACTATTAGCAACAAAACCAAATGATGTTAGTAAGTCTAGAGATACCAGGAAGACCTTCTACATCCCTTTCTCAAAGCTATATATATATATATATATATACCTTTCCCAATAAAATGAATGGATAACACATTTTTTTTTTTTAGTAAAGCAAAAGGTAACAAAGCTTTCATACCTGAGAGCATACCACCTTTTTCAAGAAATTAACTATACCCTCATGAAATCAATTTTGCAAGTGTTCAATAATTCTACCTGGATGACCCAAGCTTAGAAACTACTCTTCTAGGCATAAAAAAGACTTAAAAGACATTTACTCTTTAAAAATAAAAAAGGTGGGCTGGGGGTGTAGCTCAGTGGTAGAGCGCTTGCCTAGCATGTGTGAAGCCCTGGGTTCGATTCTCAGCACCACATATAACTAAGTAAAATAAAGGTCCATTGATAACTTAAAAAATAAAAATAAAAAAGGCAACACACTATTCTGTAGCTTTTTAAATCTGAGGAAACTTATTTCAGCTCCCCTACCCCAAAATCAGAAATAACTAAGGCTGTCAAATAGAGAAAACCTTTTTTTAAAGTGCAACTAACAGGCACTTGGCTTAAGACTGGTCTGAAGAGATAAAGATAGCTTTCTGTAAACTCAGGTATTACACAAAAGGAGCTGTTTTTGTCCAGTAGATGTTCATGTAAGACAGCGTCAATTCTGAGTCAAAGCTGCAAGTTCAAAGAATCTTCTGTATAAGGACACCCTGGAAACAGCCTCACAGAAGATGAAAGGCGGTCCTGACATAGCCTGAGGCCAGGCAGCCCAGCATGGGCAGGACAAAGCAAGCTAACAGGGGCCCAGTAGTGGAGGACAGTGCAGGCTAACTGGGAGAGGTCCAGGCTTAACCAGAGAACTTGACTTTGACTTTCCAGACTCTTGCCTTCTGAGAAAGACTTGTAGCACTTGCAGCACCTGTGAACACACAAGGCAGGACAGCCTCTCCCTCACAGAACCCTGAACCTCCCGGCTGCATTCCATTTCTGGACAGCACCAATTGTCAGAAAGGTCAGTCTTGTGTTAAATCAAGCCAGAAGCTGCCACTCGATTCTGCTCTCTGGAGGCTCACAGATCTGTGTGACCATCCAGGGCACCAGTTCCATTCCTGGTCACACACCCAATGTCAGTAAGGAAGCAAAAAGGGAACTGCTTATTCACTTTCTTTTTGCAATATGTACCTTCCGGAAGAATTCAGAAAAGGCTATCTTAGCATGAAAACTAAAAATCTAGTTCCAACCTAAAAGCCCCTCCCCCCAAAATATAGTGTCAAATCAGAAAATAACTTGTGGTATTGATGAGAAACCTCATCAAAAACAATGCTTGCTCAAGAGACTTTACACAGTCTCTAAAGTGGATCTGAATTTTTCACAAAACTAATACTTCCATTTATTTGCTAGTCATGAAAGATAATCTACATATTTTCTTAATCTCCCATGTGGCCCTGCAGGCCTGTAATGGGAGGCTGAGGCAGGAGAATCCCAAATTCCAGGCCAGACGGGGCAACTTAGTCCCTATCTCAGAGTAAAACCGCTGGAGAGGTAGCTCAGTGGTGGAGCGCTGGCCTAGCAAGGACCTGGGTCCAATTCCCTAAAAGTGGGGGTGGGGAGCCAATCTCATAAGCAATTGTTGACCATCTAGTATTATCTGAGATTCCTGCTGTCAGACAACAATGTAAAACGCAGAGAACCCCAATGTCCCCCAAACTGACACTACACTACTTGCCCCGGAGACCAGTACCAAACTCTGGGGCTTGTAAATGCCCGACTCCCCTTCCTAAAATAAAAATTCTCGCATCGCTGCTTTTCTGCGGGGAGGGAATGTCAAAGCCATAACTAGAGAGCGTCCCCGCAGATGAAGAAGCGCGTCAAGCTGATGCCACTTCTGAACCTTAACCCTGCCGTTCGGAGGACCCGAAAAATGCCTAAATGCCTCGACGGGTCAAGCCCCGGTGTCAGTTCACGGCGGAAGCCAGGAGGCCGCGGGGAGCGAAGCGGGTCTGCCGGGCGGCTCGGCCACGCCGGGGGCCGTCCGACCCGCCGCCGTCCCCGCCGGTCCTCCGCGCCGCGGGCCGGGCCTTTGTCTTCCGGCGGCCCGCGGGCGGCGCGCATCGCCATCTTGTCTCGGGGCCGCTCTCGGCGCCCATTCATTCGCGGGCGCCGGGGCCCGGGCAGCGGATGGGACCCGGGCCCCGCGGCGGGCAGGGCCGGAGCCGGCGGGGAGGGCGCGGCCGGGGTCCCGCCGCCGCGCCCGCCCCGCGGGGCTCCGCAGCCGCCGTCCGCCCCGCAGGAAGGCGCGTCCCGGCGGCCTTTGTTCCGCCGCGCGCCCCGCGCCCCGCGCAGGCCCGCCCGCCGCCCCGGCCTCCTCGCGGGGCCGCCGCCCGCCCGCCGCGCAGGATGCGCCCGCCCGCCCGCCGGGGGTCGCCGGCCGCGCCAGCCCCACCCGGACAGGCCAGGGAGCCGTGGCGGCGGGCGAGCCCGGCGGGCGGGTCCGGAGCTGCGGGCAGGGCAGGGCCGGGCCCCGCGGCCGCGCTCACCTCGCCCTCGCCCGGCCTGACGCGCCCACGCCGCCGCCTGGTCGTCGCGCTCGCGGCCCGCGGGCAGAGCCGGCGAGGCTGGTCGGGTCCGCCGCGGTGCTCCCGTCCCGGCCCGCTGCCCTCGCCGCCCGCGCCCGCCGCCGCCGCCGTCCGCCCCTCAGACGCCTCCAGCCATCGGGATGGGCGCGGCGGCCCCTGCCCGCATCCTCGGGAAACCCCACGCCGCGTCACCGCGCACGGCGGGCATGCGCACGCCCGCGCTTCCTCCCGCCCGCACGTGCACGAGCGGCTTAAAGGGGCAGCGTCCTGCCCGCGACGGCCGTAGGCCCCGAACGGGAACCCCCCGGGAAAACCACTCCCGCGACGCCGGCAGCCGCGGGCCCTAGGCCTGCTGGACCCTGGGAGGTAGCTCGGTTCCTGTGCGGAGCCGCCTGGGCCGGCGGACGGTGATCCTGTGGGGAGGCCGGCGGATGGGCGCCAGGTCCCACCTCCGAGGCTGGGCGCGGGGACGCGGCCAGGAGGGTCGGAAGGCGCCTGGAGCCCAGGCCAAGGAAGGGGTGGACGGTGCGCGGGGGAGCGGGAACGCGAAACCCAGGGGCGCAGGAAGGCGGTCAGGAAGGGCTGGTGGCCTCTGAAACCTCCGGGACCATGGGTCACCCTCGGGCCCATCCGCCTTTCCTGCCGCCTTCCGACCCCCCTTCCCAACCCCTCACCTCCTCCACCTCACCTGATTCTTCACTCCCACCTTACCGCGCCCGTCAGACCCCGTGCTGTCCTTTCCAAACAAAGCCCAGGGCCCTTTTTCCTCTAGGCCCCATCCACTGGCCTTCCAGAATCCAGCGCCATAGCCCCCAGGTGGCCCATCACCCACCGTCCTCTCTGCACCCTTAGGCACCTTTCTTTGCCTCCCCGCAGTTGGGCTGCCCTTCTTGTTTTGTGTAACTGGAAGAAATAAATGCAGCTTCCAGAGCGTCCACAACCTTCTCTCCATCCTACTCCCTGCTCCTCCTACAGAAGAGGCCTTCTCTTCCCCTCTCCCCTGGGTGCTTCGTGTCAATACACAGACACCCAGGAGTCCCTCCTTGCTTTTGACACAAGACACTCCAGGTTCCTTTTGTACTTTCCCTGCCCCAACCCTGATCTAGGTCAGTTCCCCAGCAGCCCTGGTTGAGCTAGTGGCAGGAGTCGGGAGAGGCCAGGATCCAGGTGCTGCCTGAGTGCTCACTGCCACTGGGGTATCCCTGATTCTAGTGCCCACCAGGAGTCAGCTGGTGGGAGCAGACATGTCCACGTGCACACACCTATATGTGCACACAGCCACATGGATATCCTCAGGTGTCTTCCTAAGAGTGATGGAGCATGGAGCACATTCAGTGCCAGGGGACAATGGAAAGGCAGAGGGGCAGGGGTTTGGGGCATTGGCAGGTGGGTCCCAGACTCTGAGGGTCAGAGGCTGTCTTCAGATCCAACAGGGCTGGTGCCACCCATTAATTCCCGCCTCAGTCAAGGATTTAAAGTAGAAATGAGAAGAGCGGGTGAGTTAGAGGGGACACAGAGGCAGCAGCAAGGCTTCCCCAGGTGAGTGAGGGGACAGTCATTTCTACAGAGACCTCTGCTGCTGTGGGACCTTCAGGCCCAGACCCTGCCCTCCTGGTCTCTGCATGCCTGGCCCAGGGCCTTGGTCGGGGAGGTCAGACTGGGCAGCACAGGCACTGTCAAGGCTGGGCCTTGAGGCCATCCATGCAGTTGGGCCCAGAACCATGGGGAAAAGCCACACGTGAAGTCACCAGCCCAGTGCCTGCCCCAGCCTTCCACCTTGGAGGTGCAGCCCCAGGGATTGCATGTCATCTGAAGGCATTTGGGGTGATGTGGGACCTTCTCTGAGACTTACCCTACAACCCTGACAGAAATCCTCATTTATGTGTTTATGGATGGGGTGTGAGGGGCAAAGTTGAGCCAGGGAGGAGGCTGCCACCTGACTCTGTTGCCTTCGGATATGCACAGTCAGGCCTCTGGCCCTGGGGACAGGTGCCTTAGACCTTGGCCAAACCCACCGGGAACCCTCAGGAGCTTCCAGACTCCAGCCAGGGCCCCTCCCTGCAGATGATAAGGAGCCAGCCTTCCCCTTTGTACCTTAGAAGGTCCAAAGGGCCAGCCTCTGTCCTCCCTGACCCACCATCCACCTCTTTCATCCCAGGCCTTTGTAATTTTTGGTTCACATCTGCCACCCAGCCCCCTCCACAGTGGGGCAAAAATCCTTCAACCAGGAGCCCAAGGCTTCTCCTGATCCCTTCCCGCGACACTACCTTCTCCACAAGGATCATAGACATCTCCTGCCAAGGGCCAGGCCAGCGGTCAGCTGCAGAGCTGAGCAGGGCCCCAGGGTGGAGGCACTGCCCAGGATCTGGCTTGGTGCCCAGCCTTCTCTCAAAACCCAGGGAGCTTGGATGTATAACTCGGATGCCCCTCCCCCATCTGCTCTTCAGCAGGAAATGGTCTAACGGGAAAGTAGGTCTTTTTAAATCTGAATTATTCAAACAATCTGTGCACGTGACTGGGACCCAAAGCAAGGCCTGGACGCACCCAGGTGCCTCTCTCCAGCCAGGCTTTGAAGGCTCTTTCTCACAGCTGCAGAGTGACTCTCCATATCTGGATACAGTACGAGGGCAGGAGTGGAGAGGCCACTGCCCCTTTGTCCTGCTGGGTATCTGTCCCTGTCTTGCTCAACACTCTGGTCCACCATGCGGACCTCCACATTGCCTCCAGGAGGTGAGATGGAGCCTGGCCCTGCCTCCACACTGCAAAGGACAGGGAGGAACATGTGATACCCAGGGGATGCAGAATGTAGGTGACCAAGAGGAAAGCTTTAATTAGTTCCTGCAGGCGACCTAAGGCAGGGTCTGGTGAAGGAAGAGGGCCACACTCCGGGGGAGACCACACTCCTCCCTAACCCTTGGCACTCTGCCCAAGTGCACTAGGAATGGGCAGGCCCAAGGCCCTTACCTCAAGAGTCCTGTCCAGCCACACAGCTGTCAGCTTGCTGGAAGGGATGAGGAGGAACATGGGGAGAGCTGGGTGGGCAGCTCTATGTGGACTGGTTAGTGAGACAGTAAGGGTGTAGACTGGAGAGACCTGGTGGTGAGTGGCCTGCAGACCAGGGGAGGATGGTGACCAGATGGGAGTGCCTGGCGAGGTCACAGGTGTGCCTTCAGGAGGATGCTATGCCGCAGAGCTAGGGCGGGGCCTCATTGCCTCCTGAGCCTCAGGGAGGAGGCCAGTGCTGCCTGTGGCCCCCAGCAGACCTTGAAGGACCCCCGAAGTCCTCCCCACAAGTACAGGGAGCCAGCGTCTGTCCCCAGCCTCCCATCCCACTGGCTCTGACCCTCCTGGTCTCCCACCTCAGTCATAGACCAGACAGCCCTGTGCAAGGGCACCAAAACATGGAAGACAGCAGGAAACCGTGCAGTGCCAGGTGGGGCAGAGGGCATGTTTCTCCCTCCCCCAGAGTTGGACCAGAAGCCTAGGGAAAGTCCAGGCAGCTCCTTGGGGCTGACGGTGTTGCCCAGCCGAGCCGAGACTAGGACTCAGGTGTGCAGCTCGGACCTGGCCAGAGGGGGCTGCCTCTAGGAGCCAGGCGAGAGGATCTGCTCTCCTCTCTGGGCTTCCTGTAGTGGGCATGCCCCCTGGAACTGCATGTGGGGAGATACCCGAGTCCTGACTCCACCCAGTGTCACCCTCATTCCTGGTGTAAAACACGAAACTTTCTAATGGAGAAAGAGGTATCCATGAGCAGGCAAAGCAGAATCCCTGCATGAAACACAGGAGTCAGGTAGCAAGTGGTAGAAGCTTAAACCAGCTTGTGTGGAAGTGGGAAATTGAGTGGCAGATATCTGGGCGTCCGGTACAGCTGGATCCAGGCCCTTAGTGAGGAGTCAGGGTTCTGTGGCCCACCCTGTTTCTGCTTTCCTGGGTGGTAGCGCCTTCTCTCTGCTTGGCAAGGAAATGGCTGCCAGCCTCAGGTACCCTCACCCCTGGAAGAGCACCACAGAAGACTCTCAGATGTCTGTATGTTAACCCCATAAGGACTCCAGACAGCTCCCTCAGGTTCCTGTGGCCCTGGTGGCAGGGAAGGGAGGGGCCGTAACTAAGGGCTCTGTCGGGTCAATGTGGAACACCCAGCACAAAGGCAGGAGGTGGGAGGTTGCTGGATGGCGGGAGAAGCAGCCCAGGTGGTCCCTGCCTGCCTGGTGGCTAAACCTGGGTTTGGCTCCAGCTGAAATGCTTCGCTGGTTGTTGGGTTTATAGCTGAGGTTAGTTTGACTGACTAACACCTGCGGCTCTGACTGCCCTCTCTCGGAGCCCTGGGCCTGACTGCAGGGGTGAGGCATGACCTTGACAAGGTCAGCCAAGGCATCTCCGAGACACTGGCTTCTCAAAGTGTCCACCTAGCTGCAGAGACAAGGGACAGCTGGGAGAACACAGCCCAGGGCCTCTCCTCCTCACTGAGGCCAGGAACCCCCTGGCCTGAGGGGATACTGGGGTGAAGCCCTGGGGTGCAGCAGGCCCAAGTCTTCCCTCCCCAGACATCCTCGGGAGCATCTTCTGGGGTAGGGGTACTATGGTCCCAAACACAGATAAAAGGGCAGGGTGGCCACAGCAGGCATCAGGGACACAACTGGACAGGGATGCAGGGACATACACCTCTGCCCACAGGAGGAAGCCAGGTGGGTGGGCATCGGGGTGTGTAAAAGGGACGGCCCAGAGGTAGCCACCTAGCTAGGCCTTGGGGCTCTGAGCCCTTGGGACAATTTCTGGGCCCCCAACCTCCTCCTCCCCTACCTCCTGTCACCCGCAGACTCTGGTGTGCTCAGAGAGGGGCCCCTGGGGCAGGTGAGCGGGGACATACACACCCTGGGTGGGCCAGTGCAGGGGACCCGGGCTTCCTACCCACACCCCAGAGCCCTAAGCCTGGAGCAGGTCACACAGTGACTCCAGGAGCCGGGACAAAGGCAGGCATGGTCTCGAGGGTCAGAACGGCGCCCAGGAGCTGGCGGGCCTGCTGTAGCCTCGGCTCTGTCGGCCTCCCTGCCAGCGCCTTCTTCAGGAAGGGAGCTCCAGCTGGTGTGGGGATTCGTCCCCCTGGGATGGTGCCCTGGGATTGGGCTCCTCCGACGCCTGCCAGGTAAACAGCTTGTACTTGGGGCGCTAGCTGGGGAGCAGACAGACCAGCCCCCAGGCTTCCACGGGGTCTAGTCCACGAGGGGCCTGGCTAAGGGGCCACAGGTGCCTCTGACAGCAAAGCCTCCCCAAGCCCCTGCCCATGGCCCTGTTGGGCCCTGCCAGGTACCTGGGGCCGCCCGGAGGGGTCCCAGTGCCTCAGAGTGCTCTGCAACTGCCCTTCACCCAAGATGTCCGGCAGAACCACCTCCAGTGTTCATCTGGGGTCTGGCCCAGGCTCCACAGTCAGAGCACGCCTGCGGGTGCTGATGCCGCAGTGCACCCGGCCCCTGGACACCAAGCAGGCATGGCCTTTCCCCTGGGCCTCCATCCTGGCCACTGTCAGCACTCTAGAGATTCCCGCTGGTCACTCCCAGGCCGCTCTGGCCGGCGCTGTACCCCTTTGGCCTGTGCGGACATCGCGGTGCCCGCCTTTCACTGTTGTGAATCGAGCCGCGGTAGGACACCTTGCCGAGTTCCTGTCTGAACATCTACTTACTATTCTTTGCCTCTTCATGAGGTGGCTCCACGTTGAACTTACTGGGGACTCCACGTCAGAGGGTCCCACAGCGGCTGCACCGCTTTCCTTCCCACCAGCAGTGCGAGGGGGCCCAATGTCTACACATATGACCAACTTGTTTCCTTTTTAAAAAGATAATAGCCATTCCTGGTGGGCTTGGAGTGGCATCTCTCCCCGACCAGTAGTGGCCTGCAGTATTTTCCCTGTGCTTATTGGCCATCCCTGGGTCTTCTTTGGAGCAATGTCTATTCAAGTCCATGTTACTCATCTTCATGTCTCTGTGACAAAACACCTGGGAGAATAAACTTAGAGGAGTAAAGATTTATTTTGGCTTGCAATTTCAGAGGTTTCCGTCCATGGTCACTGGCCCCATCCCTGTGGGCCTGTGGTGAGGCAGAACACCATAGCAAGCAGGTGTTCACCTCAGGGCAGTCAGGAAGCAGAGAGAGGAGAGGGGAAGGGGCTGGGGACAAGCTGTGCCCCTCCAGGGCACACCCGCGGTGCCCTTCTTCCTCCGACTGGGCCCTACATCCTACGGTCCACCACCTCCCAAGGGTCCCTTCAGCTCTGAATCTACCAAGGGATTAACCCACTGACGAGGCCAGAGTCCTCATGATCTGATCACTTCCCAAAGTCTCACCTCTGGACACGGCTGCATTGGAACCAAGCCTTCCATACACAACCCTTTGGGAACATTCTAGAGTCACACTGTGACAAAGTTCTTTGTCCATTTTTGTTGTTGGGCTGTAAGAGTTCTTTGTATATTCTGGAAAACACACTCTTACTGGCCATATGATTGTAAGAATTTTCCCCCATTCTATGGGTATCTCTCCTCAGGTGTTTTTGATTTGCTTGTTTGTATGGTGCCAGGCTCACTCTCTCAATAGTGTCCTTTGATGCATGTAAGTTTATGATGTTTTATTTGTGGTCCTAGGGATTGAACCCAGGGCCTTGCACATGCTAGGGAGGGGCTCTGGCACTGAGCTACATCCCAGCCCTTTTTATTTTATTTTGAGACGGGGTCTGGCTGTTGCCCAGGCAACTGGTCCTTTATAGCCCAAGATGCTTGTTAGATATCTGGATAGAGAAGTAGGCACAGGTAGGGGTGTTGGGTCCTGGAGGGCCACGAGCCTGCAGGGGCATGTGGTGGGAGTACAGGTAGCCAAGTCCTATCCTGAGACTGTCAGTGTGCTCATAAGAGGACCTATAATCCCAGCAGCTAAGGAGGCTGAGGCAGGGGGATTGCACATTCAAAGTCAGCCTCTGCAACTTAGCAAGGACCTAAGAACCTTAGTGAGACCCTTTTTAGAAATAAAAATATAAAACAAAAAGGGCTGGATATGTAGTTCAGTGGTTAAGTGCCCCTGGGCTCAATCCCCGGTGCCAAAAAGAAAAAGACAAAAAAAAAAGAGGGGCTGGGAAAGGGGCTCCAAAGGTGGGGTGGGCAAGAGGACCTGGATGGGTGGAGGGCTGCCCGGCCCAGGGAAGGTGTGTAGGCTACACCTGGGCCACCTCGACTGGCCATTGGGAGAGGGTGAGGCAAAGGGGAATGGGTAAGGGGGAGGCCTTCTTGGGGTCCTGGAGGTGACCTGCCTTGGTCTTGGGGAGTCCATGCTGTACAAGGTCAGGGCTTCCCAGGCTGAAGGTGTGGGCTGGGAGGCCGGACAGAGGGCTACCCTGGGCTTGGCACAGCCAGGATGATCCCTGGGAAAGGGGCAGGGACTTACCATCCTTGTGGGTCACTATGGCCAGGGTACCAAGGAACCCAACCTAGGACGGTTCTCAGGCAGCTCCCAGGGAGCTATGGAGTCCGGAGCTGGGCCGGGAAGTGGCGGAGTGCAACATGTGAACCCAGCCAGGAAGCAGGAAGGGCTGGGCGCCAGGGGGTGAGCTGGCTTCACGCAGGCCGGCCGAGAGTGCTAGGCAGAGGGCGCCGCAGGAGGAAGACAGTGGCCTCTGCCCGGGCCCGCCCTCTCCTGCTTCCTTCCTGGATTCCTGTTATATCTGTCCACGGAGCAGGGACGCCCTCCTCACCCACAAGCTGTTGGTGGGAAGAGGGGTGATGGGTGTGCTGCTGTCTGGAGGGCTGCACCCCAGTCCTGCTGGCCCTTGCTCCCATCCAGCACCCAGTGCCAGGTATCAGGCCAGTCTTCAGACATGGAGTAGGAAGGGCTCGTCCTTTCCCTTGGCTCCCCTTCCCTGTCCCCTCCCTGCCTTGGGAATGGGGTGCTTCCTTGCCCCTGTGCCTGCTGTCCTGGCCCTGTGTGGGCTCGGCCCATCAGCCCTGTGGGGTTATCCCTGACTAGGCCCAAAGCTCAGCCCTGGCACCTTCTGCGGTGGAGCTGGGCACTCAGGGCGCTGAGGGCTGGACCTATGGGGACAGGCGTTAGGGGCTACAGTCCCTGCCCTCCCCACCCTGTGGCTGTCCCAGCCACTGTGCTGTCACGTCCAGCAGGCACATCACACTCAGGCCAGGCCACAGCACAGGCCCTGGGCTGGGAGTGGGAGGGCCATCCAGGCCAACAGCCCTGTGCTCATGAGGACCACTCCAGGACCACAACCCTACATGACATGACTGTCCTTGGGGGAACTCGGATCCTAAAGAGGCAGCTTCCTCCTGGGAGTGCCTCTGGGGCCTGAGGGCTGTTTGTCTAAGATCTTGTCCCTGAAGCTCAGGGCACCAGCCACCTGAGGGATGATGCAAGGTGTTTCCAAAAGGTGCAATGGGGGTGGGGGGGTGGGGAGCAGGGCCTACAGCAGGGCACAGACCCGAGTGGTGGTGGGCCGTGGGGCCTGAGATGGAAGAGGAATCAGAGGAACGTGACCCCAGCTAGCAGGGATGCACCTTGGAGCTCGCAGGCCTGGGGAGGCTGGGCAAGCGGGTGCTGGGCGTTTTGGAAACCAGCAGGTGTGACCAGGCACATGGGGAAGCTGCCTGGAGCCAGGGTCCCTGGAGACTCTCACTGTGACGTCCCTCTGAGACAGGCTGGGACTTGTTGCATGCCCCCTGGGACCCCTCCTGCCCCGGCCTGCCCCTTGGGGTCCCCTGGGGGTGGGTCTAGCCTGCTGATCAGACTTCTACAATTCTTCTGTCCTAACTCTTTGCCCTTCCATCAGCTTCTGGGGTCAGGAGGGTCATTGCTCCTGACCTCTGAGACACTGTGGAGAGGAAGACACCCCACTGCAGAGGGTGATTGGAGTGTGTGGGGGGGGTTCAAGTCAACCCGGACCAGGAGCTCCTGGGGTACTGCCAAGGCCAGTCATGTCTGCCAGTCCCTGCTGCACCCCCTGCCCACTACAGTTTGTGGGCGTTGCTTCAGGCCAGGGCTGGGCAGAGAAGCCAGGTATTACCAGTCCCCACTGGCCAGGGGCTTGCCTCCTCCAGTCTGTTTGTCCTGTGTGAAGGACAGATGAGGGCAGGACAGGACAGATGCCCTGGTAGGCACGGAGGTCCCTGCTCCCTCTGAGGGTGGGGGTTGAGGTCGAGGACACTGGACCCTGCTGCAGAGTAGTGTGTGGAAGCACTTGATGCATTTGCACAAAATGACCCAGCTGTTGTCACAGGAAGACTGAAGGGAACAGGATGAGCCCCCAGCCCACAAATACCCTTGAGGGCGCCATGGAGCAGGAGCACAGGTCTGCAGGCTGGCCTACTGCAGGCTCACAAGGGGCATTGGGACCCTCAAGTGGGTACCCCGCTGGGTGCAGGGCCTGGCTGGCTCCCCTGGCGGAAATGCGGGCCCACAGGGCAAGGAGGGCTGCTTGGGGATGGAGGCGCTTTGGGGATAGCCTGGCTCCTGCGAGGACCTCCGGGGCCTGGACGTTTAGAGTCAAGTGGCATCCGTGGACCGGGTGTCTGCGCCTTGGAACTAGAGCTGTGGTCACCCTCCAGGAGGGTAAAAGGGACATTTATATCTAGCTTTGTTCCTGCAATTGTAGGAACCCGAAAGAGAGACTTTAAAAGGAGCGTTTTGAAACTGGGAACAGAATGCGGCCCACTGCCGCGGGCTCTGCGCCCCAACCCGGCCCGCGCTCCAACCCCAGGCCGGCGGCCTCAAAGGCCAGGTCGGTGCCGTCCGGCCCTCGGGC
Source organism: Marmota flaviventris (assembly GCF_047511675.1). NCBI lineage: Eukaryota > Metazoa > Chordata > Mammalia > Rodentia > Sciuridae > Marmota > Marmota flaviventris. The sequence goes on from NC_092507.1 coordinate 777,604, forward strand.
GCCTCCTGGTGGGTTCTCACGGAGCAAACGCCGGGCGGCCCTGCTTCCTGGCCGAGTGCCTCGGCGGGGCCAGCAAAGAGCAGGGGCGGGCCGCAGCCGAGTGCCGGGGCGGGGCCGGCAGTGAGCCGGGGGCGGGCCGCAGCGAGTGCCGGGGCGGGGCCGGGGCGGGGCCGGCAGTGAGCGGGGGCGGGCCGCAGCCGAGTGCCGGGGCGGGGCCGGGGCGGGGCCGGCAGTGAGCGGGGGCGGGCCGCAGCGGGTGCCGGGGCGGGGCCGGGGCGGGGCTGGCAGTGAGCGGGGGCGGGCCGCAGCGAGGGCCGGGGCGGGCTGGGGCGGGGCCGGCAGTGAGAGGCAGGCGGGGCGCGACCTCCCAGACCGCCGCCCGCGCCCTGGAGGCTCTGGCTGGCAAGCTGACTACGCTACCCAGCCCATGTAGATCTTGGAAATCGAGAAACCCCTAGAGCTGCTTTAGTTTTTATTTTAATTAATTAATTTTGTTGTGGGACATGGGGATTGAACCTAGGGGTGCTCTATCATCCCTTTTTATTTTATTTCGAGACAAGGTCTTGCTAGATTGCCCAAGCTGGCCTGGACCTTGCCATCTTCCTGCTTCAGCCTTCCTAATAGCTGGGATTACAGGCGTTCTCTCCTTGGCCAAGTCCTTTGCCTGTTTTAATAGTTGTTGTTAAGTTGTAGAAGCTCTTTATATATTCTGGATATTAGTATTTTATAGGATAAATGATTTGCCCATATATTCTCCCAGTTTTGTAGGTGGCCTTTTCAGCCTATTTATGGTGTCCTTTGATACAAAATGGATTTTATTTTGTACTTGGGTTATAATCCAAAGCTACTTGATTCATATTGTTGCCCAAATGGTACCAGCTTTGGACATTAGGAGCTCTTTCAGGCAGGTGGATTTACTTTTTTCTTTTTCTGGTTCTGGGGATTGAGCGCAGGGCCTTGTTCAGGCTAGGCAGGTGGTCTACCACTGAGCTGTACCCCCACCCCTTTTACAGTTTATTTTGAAGCATTCAGGCTGTGTTGTTCAGGCTGGCCTTGAGCTAGAGTTCTGCTTCACCTCCTGGGTAAGCAGGATCACTGGTGTGTGGCAGTAACCCTACTTACTCAGTAGTAGGTGAGCCTGGTCTGCATGCCCTTTTGTTGCATCACCTATGTTTTCTGTTTATGCTGTTTATCTTTTAATCTTGTGGCACAGGTGTGCATGAAGAATGGACTTGGATCGTCTCCTTCCCAGTGCTCCCATGCTCTGTCCTCCCTCCGGCTTAGGCTGCTCTCCTTGTTTCTTTCTCCCTTCCTGGGCTCTATTAGATTTTCTTTTTCCTGAATTGAGATCCGTGGCCCTCTCCCGAGCAGCACTGGGATCTGTAACTCACATCCTCTCGTATTTTGGGTTGGTTTAGGGGTTTGGATTTTAGGTTCCCCTTTGTTTGTACATTCCTTGTCCAGGCTGGGCTCCCCACAAGCAGATCCTGGGGTGAGGACTCAGTTTTTCTGGGAAATTCCAGGAAGTCATATGGGGAGCTGAAGGTGGAAGGGAAGGAGAGTCCGGGGCTGAGCCAGTGAGGTAAGAAGGTAGGCAGGGCCTGGCTTGTGGTTGCCAAGGAAGCCTCATTGTTGGTAACAGAAGCTGCTCCCTCAGCTCAATCCACAATAGCTAAAGTACGGAACCAACCTAGGTGCCCTTCAGTGGATGAATGGATAAAGAAAATGTAGTACATACAAACAATCGAATATTGCTCAGCCATGAAGAAGAATGAAATTATGACATTTGCTGGTAAATGGATGGAACTGGAGAATATCATGCTAAGTGAAATAAGCCAGTCCCCCAAAACCCAAAGGCTGAATGTTCTCTCTGGTATGTGGATGCTAACTCACAAAGGGGTGGGGATAGGGAAGAATAGAAAATCTTTGGATTAGACAAAGGGGAACAAAGGGAAAGGAGGTGGAATGGGAGTAGGAAAGATAGTAGAACGAACCAACATTACTATCCCGTGTTCACATATGATTACACGACCACTGTAATAATTATACATCACGTACAACCACAATAATGAGAAGTTATATGTTGTACATGTACAATATGTCAAAATACGTTCTACTGTCATGTATAACTAATAAGAACAAATAATTTTAAAAAAATCTGCTGGTGCCTGTTGGTATGCGGGTGTGCATGCAGAATCCCACTCCCATGTGCCATCCAGGTGCGTGGAATGCCGTCCAGGTGTGTCGGCAGCTCATTCCCCGCCGGGTGGTATAGCAGCTTAACCTTCTTTGACAGCCTACAGCTACCAGGGTGGGCTCGGGGGGAACTGATGTTGTTCCAGCCTTGGGAGGGCATCAGCTCTTCAGGGAGAGGCAAGCAATCAGAGGGGCCTGGGGATCAATCCGTGGGGGACAGCCACCTGGATGCCCCACCAAGACCTGACCTTGAGTCCCACTCCAGCTGAAGCCACGGGTGGGGCTCTGCTGCTCTCCCCTCCTGCAGGAGGTGGAGGCAGAGAAACCGTGGCCAGGAGGCCCCTGACGCACTTGGCTTCCAGCGCTCAGGAATTTCCCTCCCCTTACCATTTGGAGCAGTGCTTGGCAGCAGCCTCCTGACCACCTCCCCTATGTCCCAGCTCACCCCCAGTGACAAATGCAATGTGCCCAGGGCCCCTGCCTCAGCTGGGCATCCAGAGTGGATTCCAGTGCCAGGTCTTGTCACCACTCTGGCTCCCCGAAGCCAATCCAAGATGGAGTTTGGGACAGAAACCGTGTGTCAGGGCTGGACACTGCAGCAGGAAGAGGAGGGGGACTGGGCAGAGGGAGCCTCTCGCCAGCCCTGAGGGGTGTCAGATTCCCCCTGGGACTTCAGTGTCCCCTCCTAGCGTGGACCGCAGGTGAGGTGGGTTTGCAGCAGTGGCTGCTCTGGAGGGCTGGGTGGTCCCTGTGTGTCTTATCACTGGAGACCCCAGAGATGAGATGATATCTGTGTCTCCCCTCTTCTCCAGGAAGGGGTCCCGGTCTCCTGCCCTGGGAAGCACCAGGGCAGGGAAGGCCGGGTTCTTGTTGCTGCACATTCAAACCACCTACTCTGGCCTGTCTGCAGGTTCAGGTACCCATGACTCTGTCCACACCTGTCCAGAGAATGCACTGAATGCCCTGTGCCTGGGGCACACTGTTCCTGAGATGTCATAGACTACTCTTGGGGAGCCGTTCCCACCCCATGGTGACCTCCCATGTGAAATTCTCCAGAGAGACAGGAGGATGTGTATGCATATGTACATACTCATGTCTCCCTTTCTTTCTGATAGTGATGGGGATGTAACCCAGGTCTTCATGCATGCTTGGAAAGCACTCTGCCACTCAGCCACACTACCAGCCTTTTAATGTTATTTGGGGACAGGGCCTCACTAAGTTACTGAGGCTGGCCTTGAACTTGCAAGCCTCCTTCCTCAGACTCCTGAGTTACCGGGATTACAGCTGTGTGCTGTCTCGCCCCACTGGGATGAACCTCGAGGACATAACTAACTCTTAAGTGAAATACGCCAGAAACAAAATGAGAAATTGCAGTCTGATTCCACATACTCGAGCTATTTCAAATAGTCAGACTGTTAGAAACAGAATAGAATGTTGGGTGCTGGGCTGGGGGAGCGACCTCAGAGAGGGAGGACAGGGGCGCTGTTCAAGGGGAACAGAGGTTCTGTTTTGCAAGATGAGAGTTCTAGAGACCTCTGGCACAACAGGGTGCACACATTAATACTACTGTATTGTGCACCTCAAAATGGTTAAATGATGAAATCCCAGCTACTTGGGAGGCTGCGGTAGGAGGATGACAAGTTCAAGTCCAGCCGGGCAACTTAACGAGATCTTATCTCAAAACCCAAAAGACCTGGGGATGTAGCTCTGTGGAAAGTGCCCCTGGGTTCAGTCCCCAGTACTGGGGGAAAAAAAGGTTAAATGGTGTTTTAGTTGTTCTAGGATTTTTCTGTTCTTTCTTCAGTGATCAGAAGAGACACAAGACAGAAAATATCTGATTACTCTCAGGGGCCACACGGCCTGCCTGGAGGCCACACAGAGGTGATGTGGGAGGGGCGAGAGAGGGCAAGAAGGTGAGGACCTGTGGCCTCTGCCCTGGGCCCTGTGTGCTGCCCCTGCTGGCTCTGAGGCAGCCAGGGGAAAGGTGGGGTACTGCCTCAGCTCTGACTTGGCTCCAGGGGTGCAGCTGAAGCATGGATTGTGAGGCCACCGAGATGTCTGGGACCTTCCGTGCTGCAGCCTAGAAGCGTCAGTTCAGGGACTAGGGGTCCCTAAGGCTAAGCCTGTGGTCCATGGCTGTGAGCCACAGGCAGGAGGGAGTTGCTGGGTGTGGCTGTCCAGGGCCACAAGGACATGGTCTCTAACTTGATGGCTTAGACCCGGACCTCAAACCCTGGGCTTGGATCTGGGTGCTGTGGCTCACCACATCCTGTGTTGTGGGGAAAGGAGTTCAATGCACACAGCACGCCGCCTCCAGGGGGAAACAGGGCCAGAATGCAGCCAAAGTGAAGGAACAGGATCCCACTCCACCCCCCCAGACCCAGAGCCAGGTTCTCTTCCAGTCCTGCCCTGAGCTCAGCCAGGAGATGCCCCTGTGGTCAGCACAAATCTTTCAGCATCAACAGCTGGCCTGGACCCGAACAGGGAGCACCCTGCAGCCTTGGAGGTTCTGGCAGGCAGAGGAGGGAACTAGGTGGGGCCTGTCATGACTGTCCCTGAGGGCAAGCCCAAGAGGGACGGGAGGGGCACCGTAGCCCGCTAGGGCTCTGGTCTGCCCTTGAAAACCCGAGGGCTGTGGCCAGGACACTGGCTGGTTGGGGCAGAGAGGATCTAGGCTGGGCTTTGGGGCTAGCACTGCTGCGTGGTGGTTCAGTAGACCTGGGTGGGAGGAGCTGGCACACTTCTGGGGAGGGAGCAGGCGGGAGCAGAGGTCTGTGCGCCACTCTGGCGCCTGGGCACATGGATCCCAAGAGAGCCAGCTTTGCTGTTCTGAGTGGAAGGCAGGTCAGGTTTCCTCAAGAAACCTCAGAATAGCCCCTGGCTGCCGAGGAAGCCTGGCCCTGCCTCCCAGCAGCAGGCCGGTCCCAAGGCTGACTGCCGAGGCCACCTGGGCTCACGTTCAGCAGTCTCCTCCCTGAACTGCCACTCTCAGCCTGGCTTGTGCAGGCGGCTGGGGTCCTGATACCCTGACTCAACCAACCTGTCTTTGGGAAGTTTGGGCCTGTGGGGGTGGAAGGGCATCTAGGCGAGGCCCGTCAGGGGCCCTTTCACAACAAGTCTCACAAATAAGTGACACCAGCCTAGGAAGAGGGTCCCCAGAACACAGGAAAGCCAGCTCTGGGGGTGGCCAGCCTCTGGGGGGATATCCTAGAAGGCTGCACCATGAAGAGGAAACAGCATCAGGGCCCCGCAGCTGGCCAGTCCCTCTCTGTCCTGTGCTTGTCTCTGGCATGCATCTTAGGGTAAGGGGATGCCCAGGCCAAGGAGACCAGGAAGGGGCCTGTGGGGAAGGGCTGAGCTGTCCCAAAATAGGGCCGGTAGGATTTCCACCCATAAAAGGCTTCCGGAGCCTGGACCCCAGGGACCCCAGGCAGCTAAAACACAGCTGCCACCACTGGCCGCGTGCTCTGCCCACAGGGTCCCTGCGCCAGTGTCGCGTTGCTCTCCTGACCAGCCACAGACATGGTAAGGCTGCTCCAGCACCAGAGAGCCACTGGGGGCCGACTGGGTGGCTGAGCCCGAGCTGGGCAGCTGGGCAGTGGGGAGGGGGCTGGGGTAGGCCTCTGGGCCAGGAGAATGGCTAGAGGGGACCTGGAGGTATAAGGGCCCCTCTGGGAGCCTGAGCAGCAGCTTGGGGAAGGGGCTGAGGAGCGGGTGGAGGCCGAGACTCTGCCACCAACACTGCCCTCTGCGTCTTTGTGCCCCACCAAACCCTTGCTGAAGGTTCACCCAGGACCACTGCTGGAGGGGCCGGCGGAGGGGCCGGTGGAGGGGGCTGGATGCAGAGGGGGCTGGATGCAGAGGACTCTTCCTCAAGCTACCTCTGGGGCCCTGGCTGCAGGCTGGCCTTCACCTGGTCTGGTGGGGCTCCTCCCTACACTGTTGCCCAGTGCCCTTTACCTGGTCTCACCTGGTGTCCCCTGCCTTGGCCCTAGGCCTGGCCCACGGCTTCTGCAGCCTTGCTGTTTCCCTCCTGGCTCACCTGTGCCCTGGCTCCTGTGTGCCCACCTGGTCCCCTTACCTGAACCCTCTGCCTCACTTGTTCTTGTCCCTTTCAGAGCCCTGCTCACCCTGAAGCCCTTGCTCATCTAAGAGGCTTGCTCTGTGCTGGGGTGGGGGCGTGAGTGTGTGTGTGTGTGTGTGTGTGTGTGTGTGTGTGGTGCTGGGGATTGAACCCAAGGGCCTGGTGCAAGCGAGGCAAGCCCTGTACCAGCCCTGGAAGACCTCCTCTTTAAGCACATGGGTGCCCGGAAGGGTGGCCAGGTGCACAGACCTGGACAGTGGGGCAAGAGAGCCCCTGGTGAGACTGGGTGCGGGTGTCCCCTGCAGACGGAGCGCCTGTCAGCTGAGCAGATCAAGGAATACAAGGGGGTCTTTGAGATGTTTGATGAGGAGGGCAACGGGGAGGTGAAGACCGGAGAGCTGGAGCGGCTCATGAGCCTGTTGGGCATCAACCCCACCAAGAGCGAACTGGCCTCCATGGCCAAGGACGTGGACAGAGACAGTGAGCCGGGGCCGGTGGCACAGGCGGGGTGCAGCCCCGGGTTGGTTCACGTATGTGAAGAGTGGGGAGGAGACAGAGCCACCGGAGGGGTGGAGTGGGGCCCAGCCCACCCCTTACTTGAGGGGGACGGGGGACGGACCTCTTGCAGACAAAGGCTTCTTCAACTGTGATGGTTTCTTGGCGCTGATGGGGATTTACCATGAGAAGGCCCAGAACCAGGAGGGAGAGCTGAGGGCAGCGTTCCGGGTCTTCGACAAGGAGAGCAAGGGCTACATCGACTGGAACACACTCAAGTAGGGTGGAGGGGCTGGAGGGTGGGGTGGGCACAGGAGGGCACGGGCAGGGCCCATGGAGTGGCTCAGTGTGAGGATCCGGCAGGTACGTGCTCATGAACGCAGGTGAGCCCCTCAATGAGGTGGAGGCCGAGCAGATGATGAAGGAGGCGGACAAGGACGGAGACGGAACCATCGACTATGAGGGTGAGTGGGGCAGGCCCTGGGGCTGAGCGGCCAGGCCATCCAGGCTGCTGACCCGTGCCTCTGCCCCCAGAGTTCGTGGCCATGATGACCGGAGAGTCCTTCAAGCTGGTTCAGTAAGAGCAGCTGCTGTGGCTATAGGAGGCCTGCCACTGCCTGCCCTGCCCCTAACTGTGTCAAATAAATGCTGCAGTCTGACTCCTGTGTGCTTCACTGTCCCCAACCTGGAGGGAGGGGTGGCCATGGGGTGGGTCTGGAGAAGCGTCTTCTAGGGCAGCCACAGGCACATGGCCCTGGTCACTTCTGCTGAGACACTTGACCTGGTCTCTGAACAGAAGCCTAAAGGTCAGATGGCTTCATGCTTGCCCTGCCTGCCACACTGGGGGTAACTGCCTTGGGGCCCTCCTGGAGCCTCGGGGTCCCAGAGCCCTTTCCATATAGGTAGAGACCATTCAGACATAAATTTTATTCTGTCTCCAAAAAGCCATGGACACCACAGAGGGCCCCTAGGGCCTCCTCCAGGATGAGGACCTGATGGGGCCTGGCCAGGGGCTCGAACTGAGAGCATCAGCCCGCCCTCGGGGGTGGCTGACACAGGGCTGGCTGGCTGGCTGGCTGGCGTGCCAGGTCTGCAGCAGCGGTCTGGAGGGCTGACGTCCCGGGGGAAAGCAGGATGGGGCAGGCTGGGGGACCTTGGCTCCCGGAGTCAGGCCTCCAAGTGCTGTGGCTCTAGGAGGGCCCTTCTGCCTGCTTCAAGGGGCAGGGACTACTGCTGGGCTGTTGAACATTGGGGCTTGGCTCCGGGGGCCCTGGAGTGGTCTCTAGGCCCGAGGTCCCAGGAAGAGTTCCGGGTTTCTGGGAGGGGGCCAGCTCCTCTTCTCTGGGTTTTGCCATCTTGATGGCCTCATCATAGGAGGGTGGCAGCTCAGGTGCATATAGGCTATAGGCAGGAGGGACCATGGAGTCAAGGTCCAGCTCCCCAAAGGGCAGGGGCAGCTGCATGCCCAGTGGGTACTGCACGGAGCTGTAGGCTGCAGGGAACCAGAATGCGTTTATGGAGGTGGGGCTGGCATTCACCACCCTAAGCCCCCACCCACTGCTGGCTGGTGGGCCACCAGGCACTCACAGGTCACAGTGCTGTGCACAGGGCTGTCACTGTCCACAGGGATGACCGTGAGGTCGCAGGGCTGCCATGCTGGGGGCAGGTGTGTCTGTGTGTGCACCTGCTTCCGGAGGCAGCAGAACCGGACGCAGCTAGCGGTGACTCCACACAGCAGCAGCAGCAGGACAGCGAGCAGGATGAGCCTGGCAAGAGGAGCAAGGCCCACCACCAGACTGACCCTCGGCCACCAGGCAGCTGCACCCTGGGGCCAACTGTGGCCCAGCCACCTAAGATGGGACAACAGGCAAAAAGAAACCCAGAGAATGTCTTTCCATGCCAGAGACCTCCCTGGCCAGGGCCAGACTGGAGAAACCCGCCTGCTCTGGCCGCCGGCTGCTGGGCCTGCCCTACTGTCTCTCCAGGGCTGGCCAGGGGTGGCCTTGGGCTCAATCCCAGGACACACTGTCCCCAGTCAACTGCACAATCCTTGTGCCTTCTGGTGGCTGTGACCAGGCTTTGCTCTGAGCCAGCCCAGGGCCCTGAGCCGTGCCGGCAGCACCAGCAGAGGCGACTAGATGCCGCGTGGGGTCTCATGTTTCCAACAGGGTCTCTCCCGGAGGTGAACCATCTGACCAGCGGCTCTGAGCAGCGGCCTACTTACCCCACGTGCCACAGGCTGCTCCAGCGGGCCTGGGAAGGGCACCTGCAGGGACAGCAGCACCTGGAGCAGGTGGGCACGGGCCCCCGACGACCTCACCACCCAAACCTCCCCGCGGCGCGGGCTAGGCCCCGCCTCCCTCATCCCCACTCGGACTTACTGGTCCGAAGGGTCGCAGCTGCGGTCCGCGGAGCCCAGCGCCACCTGCGGGGACAGGGATGAGCCCAGGCGGGGCGTGGCCGAACGCAGACCCACCCCGAGTGCCCGAATCTCACGCGCGGCCCAACCCACCTGCGGCAACGGCAGGAGCGGCAGCAGCAGCAGAATCCCACGGGCAGCAGGTGGCCCCGGGGCCATGCTCCGCGCTGACGCCGGAGCCGAGCCTGGCTGGCTCAGGGTTTTACGAGGCCCCGCCCACCACGGCCCGCCCGCTCCCGGGGATTGCTCCGCTCCGTGCGAGCCCCGCCCCCGACGCCCCGCCCCTGCCCCGGTCCCGCCCTTGGAAAGCCGGGGCTCCTTGCAGACCCGCCGGGTGTCTCCCAGGCCCAGGGTCACCCAGGCTTGAAGCGGGCCTCCTAGGCCCTGTGCCGGTAGGTCTCCTTGGTGCTGCGCTGGCCTGTCCTGCAACTGGCTGAGCTTGGCTGCTGACCCTCCTTCCTCCTGCCTTGACTGTGCTTGATCTTGCAGGGCCAGCACCGGAGTGGCAGGAGGAGTGGAAGGAGGAGTGGACACCCAAGCACAGCCTGAGTCTGGGCCAGAGCCTGGAGTCCTGAGCCAGGTATGCTCTGCTGTCTCACAGGAGGGAGAATCTTCCGTGGAGTACCTCCTTCTGAGGCCTGACATGGCCGGTGGACCCTGCCACCCCCTCCCATCTGGCCAAGAAGCACATCTAGGGTCTGGGGGCCGGGAGGGGGGCCAGTCAATGCTGGTCAGCCCTAGTGGGGGCAGCAAGGGGCCTGGGTCTGTCACTCTTTGGTCTTCTGGACAGAAATCCTGCAAAATGCTACAGCGTCCATGTCACTCAGAGGCAACAACCGGCTTCTAATGCCAAGGGCACTGAGCAGGCACCAGAGACACTACCCCTCCATTTGCTCCGACGGCTGGCCCTGGGTTGGGATGGCAGGGGGCCAGGCTGGCTTTGTGCCCAGCAAGTCACTCTCTTGAGGAAAAGAGCTAGGAGGTGGTAGGTGGGTGTGTAGGAGCATCTCAGGGCTGGAAGTGATTTTCTCCCTTGGAGCGTGGATCAGAACCCAGAAAGCAGAATCCAGGGTTCTCAGACAAGCTGAGGCCCAAACTCACAAGCTGGGCCTCATTCTGGCCCCTGGATGGGCCTGAGTGAGGAGTACAGGTGAGCTGGGCCCTTGACATATTTGCTAAATCCTTGTTTGAGGCCAGGGTCCTGGGACTTTGGAGGTCCCAGGAGGACTAAGGGGCCTGCCCTGGATTTTGGAGTCCCTTCTCCCCTTCTCTCTTCCCCCTGTACCACTCGGAGCCCGGGTCAATCCCAACTCCAATCCTGTGCCCCCAGCGCCCTGTGCTGCCTGCTGTTGTCCCTGTGATCCAAGTTTGGGCATCGCCCTGTGTTTGGGCAGATTCCCACCATCCAGGAGGTCCCCGCCCAGCAGGATGCTGCTTCATAAATGTGCACGCACGCAGGTGTGTAGGTAGGGGCTACTTCCCAGAGCTCTATCCTGTCCGCTGGGCTGGTCATCCATACTGCAGTGGCATGGTTGGCTCCTGGAGTTTATTGACAGGCCTGTGGGGGTGGCTTTCCTAGGGGCCTCCGAAGTCTGGGCAGGTTCTGGTGAGTGTGGGTCTCTGGCCAGGAGCAGTGTGAGCTGACCAAGACTTATCCCTGGTTCTGAGGGCTCAGGGAGAGGGGTGCTCTTGGGCCTTGGGCTTGTTGAGTCCAGTGCAGCAGGAAGTGGCCATGGATTGGCGAACCCTGGTCGCGGGGCCATTCAGGAGGCTGACTATTTGAACCTGCCCAGCAGGGGATGCCCAGGTCCCGGCCCCTGGGGTGTTTGGCCAGGCCGACAGCCTCTGAGGGCTTTAGGGGTGGGTGGGAGAATGCGAGGGGCTCATGGAGCTGCTCCTTGGTCTCAGGGGCCAGTCACCACATTGGCTACAAAGATGACCTTGTAGGTCTCCTTCACGTCCCCTTTGAGCTGCAACAGGGCTGATACCATGAGAGGATGGTCCGGCTAGAACAGGAGGGAATAGGGAGGAGGGGACTCTCAGCCGGTGGGCACCCTGGGCAGAGGCCCCTCTTTCCTGCCGTTCTGCCTGTCTTGCCCCCACACTGGTGGGGCAGGGCTGGCACCCTCCCAGCCTGGCGCTCCCTCCGGCACCTACATCAAAGTCCGTAGGGGGCACCCAGGAGATGCTGATGGTCTTGGTCTGTCCGCGCTCCACGATGCCCTTGGAAGGCTCTATGGAGAAGCCCTTGTGCTGCAGCCACGGGACACTGTCCAGGCTGAACTCCACCACCTGCAGGGCGTCGGCATGGCTGGAGGGTCAAGGCTAGAAGAGGCCAGGGCTGCCCAGGGCAGGGAAGGCCAGGGGTGCCATCACCTTCTTCGGAGATGGTTGGGTGGTCCTGATGCAGCCCACCTGCAGCTCCCGGGTGGCGGGTGGGGCTGGTGTGTCTGTGTCAAACTGGACATAGTCCAGGGTCAGCAGGATGGGTTTCAGCTCCTCCACGTCTGGAGAGGGAGGGACTAGCTGGGACCACTCTGGTGGGTCCCAGGGCAGTGAGGGCAGTTGCCGAGGGTCAGGCAGAGGGCTGGAGGGCAGGCTGGTTGGCAGTGCCAGTCCTGCCTGGCTCTGCAGGTGATGAGCAGGGAATCCTGCCATCCTCTGCTGGGCCTGGGTGTGCCCACTTGCCTGCTACTCCCTGAGGTGGTTATGACCTCCTCTCCCCTCCCCATGCCAGGCTCACCCTCTCTGTGCTCTGGGTCGAGGGCAGACGTCACAGTGAGAGACTCCACGGGCACATCCAGTGGGTCTCCGCCCTCCACAAACATCATGTGCTCCCGGGCAGCACCCTGCAGGAGGATCTGGTGGGAGATTTTCTGGGGACAAGAAGCATAGTTGTCTGTCCCTCTAGCTCCAAGGCAGGGGCTAAAGCTGGCTCAGACTGGAGCCCCATAGGACCAGTGGTGCTAGACTGTCTACCTGATGACCCCCAATGTGACGCCCTTGGCCTGGGAAGTGGGAGGCACAGGGGAGGGTTAGGGAGGGGCAGGTGCCTGGAGGAGGGGGAGCTGTCCCCTGGAGCACCTTTCCGAAGAGCACCACTTGGAGCCGGTCAGAGAAGTAGAGGCTCTCGTGGTCCGGGCTGAAGGTCACAGTGAAGTCCTGCGCCTTCCCCGGCTCCATGACACCTTCCACTGGGACCACACTGAATACGCTCTGGCCATTGTGGTTCTGTGGGCCTGCGGGTCGGGCACTGGATGTCCCCAGTCCTGCTGCTTGAACCCCACCTGCAGCCTCAGCACCGCCCCACCTGACTCCCCATCTGGCCCTGGCGCCTCTGCACACCAGTCCCTCCCCACTTACTGAGTCCCCCAGCCCAGCCACCCGTCCTGCCCACAGCTCCCGCACGCCTAATGCTCGATGCTCCCCCCTGTCCCGCTCTCCTCCCCTTCAGGCCCAGCCGACCCGGCACAGTTCCTCACGGCCCCAGCGGCTCACCAACCAAGTCCGTCCTCTGGGTGGGAGAGGCCAGGAACTGAGGCAGCTGCTGTCGGGCCAGGGCCCTGGTGCTGGAGAGGCTCTCCAGCCGCATGGAGAAGTTGATGGGGAGCGAGGAGTCATTCTGCAGCTGCCAGGAGGGCCTGGTGTCACTAACTGGCCCACACCTGGCCTGTCCTCTTCCTGTAGTCAGTGCCTGTAATCTGGTCACCTGCAGCTGCACTCCACTGGGGACCAGGTGGCTACACCTCCCAGTTCCACCTGGCTGTGTCTCCAACCAGTGCTTCGGGCTGTGGGTACCTCCTCCATCCCGCCTTAGCTCTTTCCCAAGTCGGTGGCCGACTTTCCTGTCCAGCCATGTGACCAGCTCTGCGCTGCCCTCAGTCCTGAAGGCAGAGCTCCTCTTTAACTGGACGCACACCCTCCCCTGTCTCTTCCCCGCCCTCACTGCCCCTGAGAGCTCCTTCTGAACAGGACTTCCACCCTGGCTCTGCTCCCGGGATCCCACCTGAGCAGTCTGGGAGGCAGAGGTCCTCTCAAGCTGCTTGATTGAGCCCAAGACTGGGGCAGACCTCAGAGGGGCAGCAGGAGTCGGGACCTCCCTCATGCACAGGGAGCCCACAGGATAGGGTGGCCTCTTCCTGGAGGTCTGATATACTTCCTGCCCCTCAGGGGTTCCGGAATCGAGCTCAAAAGGACCCAGTGTTCAGTACAAAGCAGGAGAGTGGTGGCAGAGCGCTCCAAGCAGAGGCCCCGAGGCAGAGGGCGCAGGAAGGGACCACCTCAGCTTTTGCAGAAGCCAGGGCCCCACGTCCCCTACTCGAGAGGGCAGCAGCAGAGAGACAGCTGCTGGGGACAGCCTGTGCCTCCACTGGCTCCCCAACCAGCTGGGACTTCTAAAAGCAGGGCTGACCCCTGGCAGGACTGTTCACCTTGAAACTCGAGGAGATGGACTCTCTGGCAAGCACATAGCCCATGCTGAGCACATGGCCTTCAATGGAGCATGAGACCATGGACGCCACGCCCAGGCCCGTGAGGGTGAGCGTGAGGGTGCCTTTCTTGCTGATGATGTCCAGTGTCTCTTGAGCCTGAGGAGACCACGTCCCTTAGCAAGGAACAGCCACCTGTCTGCCAGGCACGTGCTGAGCCCGAGTTCTGTCTGTGAGCCGCTGCCTGGTGGCCTGCCCCTGCAAAACAGCCCTGAGACCCTCGCCGCCCCTGACGTGCCAGCAAGGGCATTAGGAGGGTATGCTGCTCAGACTGCTCCATCAGTCCGGGCCTGAGGGCGCAGTGGTGTCCGCAGTGCCCAGAGCCCAGGGCTGCAGCGGGGGACTCCCAAGGCCACACCTGCTTCCCAGGACCCTGGCTCTGAGGGTCTGGGGGCTGGCGCTCACCAGGATGCTTTCGCGGGGTGAGAAGGACAGCATCAGCACCTGGGTCTCGCCTGAGCACAGCTTGCTGAAGGGGTTCAGCAGAGCAAAAGGGCCACTGGGGTTCAGCACCGAGAACTCCACCTGAGGCCCACGTCAAGGAGGGAGACCTGGCGGCTCCGGGCCCTGCCCAGCCCCACCCAGACCTGCTCCCGCCCCAGCGCTGCCTGCGCCAGGTGTGGACCAGGATACGGCAAGGTCCTCGGGGCAGATGTTCTGGAGGGAGATCTTCTTTATACCACGGTGTCCTGAAACGGCAGGGAGAGTCCTGTCAGTCCTGGCCCAAGGAGCGTCTGTCCCTCGGGTGGAGCATGGCTGGTGGTGGCTTGGTAGGGCTGGGTCCCTGGGGTAGGGGAAGGAGGGGTGCTAATGTCAGGGTCAGTCAGGACTCACCTACAGCAATATCGCCAAAGTCGAAGGTGGTCTTGCCTTTGTTAGATGTCACCACGATAGACGGAGCCACGGCTGGACACCACAGCTCCAGGTACAGGGTGTTGTGGGGGCTGGGGTAGGCAAGGGCACACTGGAGGCACAGCAGGGCAGCCATGCCCACCTGGGCTCCAGATCTGCTCAGTAGTTGAGGAGGGGCAGCAATTTTGCAGCTAACCGTGCCCCTTCCTGGCTCAGTGTCCCACACCTGAAACTTAGGGGTTCGGATCCCTTCCTGTCCTTGACGTCACCACTGGCCATGACACATGGGACCACAAACTTGTCAAACTTCGCCTGGAAAGTTCGGACCAGGGCAGACTGAGCAATCTGGTACTCATGGGAACTGGAACGAGAGGGACAAAGTGTGCTGTGGCCCCTGCTCACTGCCCACCTGGGCCACAGGTCCCTGCTGGGCTCCACAAACGGGATGCCCAAGGACCTGCTTCCTGGGACCCTGGGCTCAAGTGGCCTCTCCAGGGGGGACCACAGGGGTAAGGGTCCCGGGTGGTGGCTGCCCTGTGTGCTCCGATGCGCGGGTCTTCCCCCCTCCTCTGGCCGGTGAGCTCCTCCCTGCTCCAGCCCCTGGAGTCAGCCTAGGAAGGGCATCTGTTCAGAGGGTGACCAGGCCCAAGAACGGCAGCCGGTGCCCAGGAGCGAGCACCTGCATGGGTGCTGGGAGCCTGCAGGCCTAGACCTCCAGCACGAGTCTCAGGCAGCTGTGCGGCAGCGGCCTGTGGGGAAGCCCACTGGGGCCGGGGGCGACCTCTCCCAGCCCACCTGACCCTGAGCTCCTGCTTCTCCTGCTGGGGGGCGTGGGAGGTGACAGCCTGCAGCATCCGTTCCCGGGTCCGCAGTCGGAGCACAGAGAGGGACTGTCTCCACAGCTCCTTCTTTTGGCTGAATGTATCCTTTCGGAACTGTGGGCGGGGGGGGGGGCGGCTGGCTGTGGGGCTGTTCAGGTGCTCTGCCCTGTGTCTGCAGACCCCACACTGCCCCTGAGGCTGCTCCGGGGCCCAGTCTCGCAGGCCCAGCTGACTGCTGAGGGGCAGGCCCCACCAGTTCAGCTTTGGAGCAAACAGGACCCAAGAACTGCCTCCAGGAGAGGCCAAGGGCAGGGTTTGGGGGTCAAGCAGTGAAGACAGGTGAGAGCGCAGGGCCATGAGCCCCAGTGCAGAGACCCCTGACTGCCCACTGACTCACGTCTGCAATGGGGAAATTGAGGCAAAGAGGGACAGGGAGTCTGTGGACCGGGGTTCCAGGTCCCTGGAGCCTCTCTGAGCCTCTCTGAGCCTCTCTACCTGCAGAAAGCCTATGCTCCTGGCACTGATGTGTGCACCACAGAAAACACATGGCCAGTCGAGGAGCGACCACACAGCTCTCCAGCGTCAGTGCCGTGTGCACGAGCCGTCTGTGGGGCGCCTCTCCCTGAGGCAGCTTCCGTGCCTTCCCCTGGTGGTGGAGGGAGGCTGTCCTTGCATTTACCCCAGTCCTGCCCACGTCACAGTCCTGGCCACCCTCTGGGGTAGCCCAACTCCCGCTGCCCAGTGCTGATTTCAGGAGGAGGAAGGGGTCTTGCAAGAAGACCTTCTACCCTCTTGAGACAGTGCCGGAGTCTGCCTGCACTCCTGTACCTGCCCCCTTCCCCCGATGCCCACCTTGCCCCTCCCTTGATGCTCCACGCACCAGTTTGTTCTGGATTTCTTTGTTCAGGATCTGGAGGGCTTCCTCGTGGATCACCTCATGGGACAGCACAGGCCGGAAGGCCACCTGGACCAGGCATCTCTGCAGGGAGACACTGGGACTGCCACCCTGCTCAAGGAGCCCAGAGGGCACCGGTGGCCCTTGCTGGTGCACTGCCCTCCTCAGCTCCCTGCTCCCTCCCTTGGCCCTGGGTACTCCTAACAGCTCCCCACCTTGAGATTTCAGCCTAGATGTGCCCCTTCCAGGAAGGCCCCCCTGACCACTGCCCCAAAGAAAGGGGGGTGGGCTGCAGCACAGGATATCCAGCCTTCCACCGTGTGGGTGGGCACTGAGAGCAGGGTCCTGAGTGGGCCAGGACCTCACCCCTGTCCTTGAGGCTCAAGTGAGAGTGAAACTTCCTTTCCAGCCCCTGAGTGTCAGGGTGAGTTCTTGTCCCCAACTCGAGTCCTGTGTGCACCAGCCTTTCCACTCTGGGGCTCTGTTAGCCCGTCTGCAGCGAGTCCCAGAAGAAGTCTTCTCCAGGACAGAGTCCAGGAGGGCTCACTCACCACCCCACCCCACCTGCTCAGCACAGCCAAGGCGTGGGGGCACAGGATCGGACAGAGGGAGACAGGAGGAGGGCGGGAGAGGGGAGGGAGAGACAGCCACCACCTGCAGCACCCACTCGGACACGGGAACCCTTATCTAAGTAGCATTTTCTGTTTAGTGAGCAGCATGTTACAGGCCTGTGTCCACTGAGAGAAGCCCTGCTGGGTCCAGGCAGAGCACCCTGGGCTCCTAGGACAGGCCCTACTGAGCCTCCCCATGCCCATCCACTGTGAGGTCTCGTTCAGCTGGTTTGAGGCCTGCCCACCCTTCTTCAGCCCCCAGACATGTGCCTGCTGGGGCAGCTGCCGGCGATGCTCCCTGCCTGCCGGTCAGGTGGGCGGAGGCAGGTGGCGGAGGGCACACGGCCAACCCCCACTCGGTGGCTGTGGAGGCTTCCCAGCCCTGCCGGGGCTAAGTCCCTGTGTGCCAGGGTGGGTCTGACCAGGCACCCCACCCCGCAGGGCAATGGCAGGTGGCCCGAGCCTTCACCTCCAGCCCACTGGACTAGCCCCTGCTCACCTTTCCTGGCAACACGGTCCCCACCAAGGGTGAGATGGTGATGGGCAAGTCCGAGGGCAACAGAAACTCAAAAGACGTGGCTCCCACGGGGGAAGCCTCCTCTGAGCTGACCCGGGGCCCCGAGCGGGGCAGGGAGCTCGCACCCGTGTGGGAGTTGATGACATACAGCCTGGCCACGGAGGTGTCGTACAAGGAGGTGGCTGCGAACTTGATCTGGTAGTGGGACAGCTCCAGAGGCGGGTGGACACCCACAGCTCGGCAGGACAGCTTGAAGCACCTGCAAGTCACCGGTGTGAGCAGGGCCTAGCCACACAAGGGCGTCCACGTGCCAGGAGGGTGGCCAGGATGGGCACTGTGCAGTGCCCCACGGGCCCGGACCTGCTCCTGAGTTGTCACAGTGGCTTGCTACCCTGTGGATATGTGGGAAATACCCTGCCTCCCTGTGCCCGATTTTGGTAGATGGCTAAAACAAGCTTAGGTGATTGTAAAGGAGGCGATGGATTTGTGGTTTATTATTTTAAATATTTATTGACATTTAAAATTAAAACTTATCTCTAAATCGACGCAGGGAGTCCTGCATACCATAGTGAGATGATTCCTGCCACCTTCCGTTAAAGAACAAGAACAGAAATTCACATTTTTGGGGAGTGCACTAGAGATTGAACCCAGGGGTGCTCTGTCACAGAGCCACACCTCCTAGCCCTTTTAATTTTATTTTTTATTCTGATACAATGATATTGCTAAGTTTCTGAGGCTGTCCCGAAGTTTCTGAGGCTGGCCTCAAACTTGGAATCTTCCTGCCTCAGCCTCCCGAGTCTCTGGGGTTACAGAGGTAGACCACCATGCCCCGTGAGATGCCCCTATTTTGACCACTGGGAAAGTTCACATCCGTGTTTTCTTTGCACTTCTGTGGCCACAGCACTTTCCCCATCAGCATTTATCTACTTATTTATTGTGAACCTGGGGGTGCCTTACCGCTGAGCTCCATCCCCAGCCTGTTTACTTTTGAGATGGGGACCTGCTAAGTTGTGAGAATGGCCTTGAACTTGCAATCCTCTTGCCTCAGTCTTCTGAGGCCCTGGGATTACAGGTGCCGCGTCCACGCCTGGCTTCCCCCGTAGCTTTTATCCCGTGGTGTGTGTGGGGGGCGCTGGGCTTTGAACCTGGGGCCCAGTGCATGCCAGGCAAGTGTTCGGAAGGGAACGGCATGCCAGCCCCGAATGCGTTATTTTTTATGCTTTAAAGGGTGGTACTGATTATCTTGTCATCTTGTTCTATAATGAAAATGTGTTGCTGAAAATATTTCAATACATATTTTTATAATCTGTGACACAGGCTCTAAATATTTAAAAAATATCTCTCTGGGTGGAGATAGTTACATTATTATTAGTATTCAACTAATTGAAAAATATGAGTGTGTCAAGCGTGTGAGAATCGCACATGGGCTGCCAGCTCTCGGCTGCCCCCCTGTGGGGGCCGGGCGGCAGGCTCACCTGTTCACCTCCGACTTGCAGACCAGCTCGAAGCTGTACTCCCTGGCCTTGGTGGGCTGGAAGACCACATCCAGCTGCAGAGCCTCCAGGGGCAGGACTGTCCCAAAGCCGTCATTGGGCTGGATGTCCACAAACTGGGAAATGGAAGACACCGACTCCACAGTGAAGACGGTGCAGGTCGGCAGTGTGGGGGCGTGGACCCACGTGCAGGGTAGGTGTGAGGGCACACGGCTGTGAGACGGGGGTCGCAGGTGAGTGTGCCTGAGATCCTCTGTGTGTGTGTGTGTGTGTGTGCGCACGCGCACAGATGTGAGCAAATGTGTGTGAGAGTGGATGTGGGGGCAGCCCGGGAAGGGAAAGTTCTGGAAGGCAGGGATGGGTGAGGGTCCGGAGCCCCATGGGTGCCCCCCGCCAGGAGAGGGAGAGAGCTGGGGAGATGAGGACCAGGCAGGGCGGCAGGGCCTGGGAGAGGGACGGCTGGGCAGGGCGGCAGGGTGTGCAGGCAGGAGGTGGCTGGTGCCTGGGCGCCATGTCTGGGGCTGAGCTCAGCGGGCACCTTGGGGAGTCCGACGAACCCAAACTCCTGGGGCAGGAGCGAGTGGTTGTAGAGAACGATCTCGGCCCTGATGGCCTCGTAGATGGTGCAGTGGCCAAAGTCCAGCTCCGAGGGGCTGAGCTCCAGGTCAGAGGTGGTGACGATGGCCTGCACGGTGAAGCCCACTGGCTTCATCTGTGGTACAAAGGGTGGGTAAGTGTCCCCGAGCACCGTCCCCCTCCCCTGCTGTGCAGGTGCCGGGTGGCAGGAGGCAGAGCTGCCCGGCAGGCCACAGAAGGCGAGGATGGGCGCTGCCTCGGAGGCCTCACTGGGCACAGGGCCTGGCCCCCTGCGCACTGCTCCATTCCCCGGGGGCAAGCGTCCCTCCCAGGAAGAGCCCTGTGCAGACCTGGTCGGCCACCCAGATGGTCATCGGAGCCTCCAGGACTCTGCTCTCCTTGTCAAAGTACTTGCCAGCATCTTCGGGGAGGGAGTGCCTGCAGGAGAGGGCACACCGACTCACCTCTCCTCCTTGTCAGGAGACAGCGGGGAGGCTGGCCCAACGTGGCGCTGTGACACCCTCCAAAGCCACACAACAGGGGACCCAGGTGCGCAAGCTTCTCCAGGAGGCCGCGCACACACACAGCTGTGCTTAAATAAACAAGCAGGTTCAGCAGCTGTGTTCAAGGTGGACGGGGACTGCCACTAGACAAGTCCCACACAGCGCCTTGCAAAGTCAGTGTAGAACAGGGTCTGCTCTTGCCAGGCGTGTGGCACACCCCTGCCCTCCCGAGCCTCGGTTGGAGGCCAGCCTTGGCAGCTTAGCAAGACCCAGCCTCCAAACAGGACTTGAGCTGTAGCTCAGTGGTAAAGTCTCCCTGGGTTCCATAAATGAAACAATAAAATGGTTTGCTCTCTGATTACAAAAGGAAATTCGTATCATTATAGAAATATTCGGGAAAAATACAAGAAAGAAAGAAAAAAACGCCCTTTGCCATGATGCCTCGCCCCCGGGCAAGTCCCACAGCTCTGGCTTCCACAGACGGCCCAGCACCCTGCTCCCGCCCAGCCGCTGGCCCACGTGTCCTGCCGACAGCCTGAGCCCAGACCCTGACCCCGGGCACTGGGCTGAGGCGACCCACCGGGGCAGGAACTTGAGCTGCACTGAGTAGGACGACTGGGCCTGGATGTAGCCCATCTCGGGCAGGAGCTCCATGTGGCCTCGCAGCTCCCTGCACACCTCGAACTTCAGGCGCAGGGCCACCTTGGATCTAAGCAGGTCACAGGGCGCCCGTCAGGGGTCCAGGCCTGACTGGACAGGCCTGAGTGCGAGGCGCTCACAGGAGCGCCCCGTGCACCTTTTGCAGCTGCTTCTTACGAGTCACTTATCTCTGAGATGAAACCTGACGGGAAATTCTTAAAAATAAAAATAACCGAAATGTGCCCCAGATTTGACAGGCTGGAGTGCTTTTGGGGGAACCTCCTGCCAGGGACACATGGAACGGGAGGGGGCTGGGGCGCTGCCTCCCCCTGCCCAGGGCTCTGTCTGGGCACTCTGGAGGTTCTGGGTGGCCGGGCCCCCAGTCAGGACCGGCCAGCGGAAGCCAGATGCTCCCAGCTCTCCTAACCCTGCTTGCCCTTGGGGTCTGCCAGAGGTAGCTGTGGTGGCCCGCCTCCCTGTGGTGGCCAGCAGCCCCTGCCTGCCCCTATGGTGTCCTTCTTTGTCCCTGTGAAAGGAAGCACCATTCAGTCAAAGGAGGGAAAGGAGGCCCAAAGAGGGAGGACCAGGGAGGTAGTCTGCCTGGGGTTTTGTAGGCAATGGTTCCAGAACCTTCTAGAGCCTTCAGGTTCCTCTTCAGAATTCTCTGCATGCTCCTGTCTGTCCTGTGGCTGTACAGGGTCTGGGACTGGTGTCCCCCAGACCCCACCCAGCCCTGACCCTGACAACCGAGCCCGCAGTGCCCCAGAGATGGAGGTGGAGAAGTCAAGCCACAGTGGTCCGGGGAGCAGCGCCCCGTGGGGAGCCCGCAGCTGGCCAGGCCCCAGGTGACCTGCCACCGGGAACCTGGCCTTCATGAAGGGAGGACGCCTGGTGCTCAGAGACTGTGTCCTCCTGACCCATCTGGCTGGTGGCCAAGTGCTGCTGACCATCACGCATCCCTCCCAGATCCTCTCCTGTGGCCCCGTCACCACTACATTCTGTGTCCCCGAGGGCACTGAGACCCTTGCCTGGTGCCTGCAGTGGCTGAAACAACTTTCTGCAACTCAGGGGCCTAACATCACACAGACCCATTCTGTCAGCACCTTGGGGTTCAGAAGTTCACAGAGGTGTGGGCAGGCCAGTGCTTCTGTAGCTCCAGGGGTCCTTCCCGCTTTCCAGGGCCTCCTTTTCCATCTTCAGGTCTGTCTGGCCCTCCTGCCTCCCGTGGTGGCAACCCCCATGACCCTGGGACCTCCCCCATGTTCAGGATCTCCTGCCTTGGTCGTCCTAGGGGACCCTTGGCAAGGGCTATTGCTGGTCCACAGGTGCGGCGCTCCTGCTGGCCACCAGGGGGCTCACCGCGTGTAAATGGGGACGGAGTCCTGGTAGAGCCGGTCGTACATGCAGATCTTCAAGTCCACGTTGGGCTTGGGCACCCAGACTGGCACATCCAGGGCCACGCCTGTGGCTCTGAAATACAGCTGAATTTGGACATGTGACTCAGTGGGAGTCCTCCCCTGCAGAGCAGCCAGTGCTGAGAGAGTTCAGCAGGAAAATTCAGTGGGTCGGCTTCTTGTAACTCAAATTATAAATGTTGGAAGGTCAATAATGACACCAAGCCACATTTCAGAGTTCTGAGGCATTTTTTTCATGTCACTATACTTTAAAAAAATATTTATTTATTTATTTGTAGTTAGACACAATACCTTTATTTGTCTGTTTGTTTCTATGTGACGCTGAGGATCGAACCCAGGACCTCGCACGTGCTAGGCAAGTGCTCTACCACTGAGCCACAACCCCAGCCCCTCGTGTCACTGTACTTTAAAATTATTTTTATTAACAAAAATTTCAAACTTAAAACAATAGAATAGAGCCCGTCACAGGGGCACCACCTTTTTCCAATCCCACCTACCTGGGAGGCTGAGGCAGAAGGATTGCAAGTACAAGTTCTGCCTGGGCACCTGAGAACCTCTTAAAATTTGAAAAAGAACTGGGATGTGGCTCCGTGATCGGGCACTTGCCAAGTGTGCACAGGCCCTGGGTTTGGTCCCCAGCATTGCAAAAAAGCAAAAACCCAATTTTTCATTACACAATAATGCACTATACAGAAAAACGTAAAAATTTTACCCATTAGGTGTGAAAATTTTATCCCTGATACAGACTTGTAGCTATAGAAGAGCTCGGAATTCTTGCAGGGGCACTGGAGGAGTGGAGGCAACCGTTTCCTCATCTGTCACTTTGTCCCCAGACTCCGACTCCTGAGATCTGGGGAGTCTGGGTAAGAAGAGTAGCTCAGTGGAAGAGCACCCCTGGGTTCAACCCCCAGGACAAAAAAAAAAAGAGACAGAAGAATGGAAAAAGGGTTCTATGTGTGTGCTTGAGCATGCGTGTACATGTATGTGTGTGCTGGTGCACATGCATCATGTGCAAGCTACATGTGTGTGCCAGTGTGAATCAGCTTGGGTGCCAGCCATCTGTGCCGCCGGCTCACGGTCCAAGGAATAGGGTGGCTCACGTGGCTGTGGACGTGGGCCCTCCCAGCACTGGGGCTGTGTGGGCCGCGTGGCAGCAGGGGTACTCACTGTTGGGCACTTGGGATTCTTGAACATGACCTTGAACTTGGTCTGGACCTCCCCTGGGGTGACCGGGGTGAACATGATGGGCACTCTGATGGAGCTAAAAGGGCCGATCTCCCCCTCTGTTATCTGCATGAAAGGGAGGTGCCCCAGGTCAGCAGGCCTCCTGGCCTGACCCTTACTGCAGCCACAGCACAGGAGGGCGGGGGCAGCACCCTGTCTATGGGGCCACCAGGTGACACACGGGCACTGGAGCCTGGCCTTTCCCTTGGCGACTTGCTGCCATGGGGTCCCTGCTGCGGGAGAAGACAGCCTGCCCCTCCCCTCCTCCCCCTGGCTCCTGCCTTCACAGTGCGCTCCATCCTGGAGGGTCTGCGGTCAGTGTCCTCTGCATCCGCAAACCAGCCCCGCTGCTCTGGTCCTGCCCAGTCCTCATGGGGGGCAGGGCACTGCCCTGGCTGAGACCCAGGGTTCCTGGAGGTTGGGTTCCAGCCTGCCTCCAACCAGGTGGGAGGGCCCAGGGGTGGGGTGAGGAGGACGCAGCTGGGGCTGGTGCCGGGTGGGGGGCGGGTCCCCTTCCAGCCTCTGGCAGCCGGGGTGTGAGCAGGGCGGGTGGGCTCACCTCCCCCAGCGTGATTTCTGCCTGCTGCTCGCTGGGAAACATTCCCAAGCCCCCCGTCGCAGAGGTGCCCTCTTGTTCTGGAAGGCAACAGGAGAGGAGAAACAATCCAAACGTCAGAACTGCCCTGGAAAAAGTCAAAGACATCTGATAGGCCCCAAACGGACGAGACCTCCCCTCCAAGACCTCTGAAGCCCCGAGGGAAGGCAGAGGACTAGGGAGCGGATGAGGAGCAGCACCACACTGTGACCACAGGCTGCCTGCAAGACGAGCCTCCCAAGTCCATGGGCAGATTCAGCTCCGAGCCCGTCTCTAGGTCGTTTTTTTTTCTTTTGTAGAAATCAAGAAACTGATTCTAAAACTGATATGGAAATGCAAAGAACCTAAACTATCCCGAGCAACTCTCCTGAAACAGGACACAGGTTTCCCCAGCTCACCATGCGCCTTAAGTCCACAGCAGCCAGGGCGGCGTGCTGAGTGAGGGGCAGCTGGTCAGCTGAGCAGGGCAGCACCAGAAATGGCCGTGCCCACAGTACCCATGAGGCCCACGGGCAAAGCCAAGTCCTTTCAACACGCATTCAGGAAGAGCAGCCACATACAGGGAAAAGTGCACCCGCAGCCCTGCCCCACAGCTGGACCCCAGCCTGACCTCAGAGCTGTGTCCTGGTCTCCGTGACTCTGGGACAAGGAGGTCACGTGCACGCGCACACACACGTATGATCGATAAGTTTGGAAATCTTAGATTTCAATTTAAGCAAAGACGTCTTAGAGGTCGCACCTGGGCTACAAGAGCAGGTCCTAGGGACAGACTGGACGCAGCCAGAAGACCCCAGAGGGAAGCAGGAGGGCAGCTTGGCTCTCATGCAGGGAAACAGGCTGGGGGACGAGTGACCTGGGAGGCCACCAGGAGTCCAGATGATCTGGACAACAGACCTGGCCAGACCTCCTATGTGGGCCATAGAGCAGGACACTCTAGGGCCTGGTCTGTGCCGTCCAGCAGGATTTTTGGGCTGTCCAACACAACACTACCTCTGGTCACCGCTGAGCAATGGAAACGTGGCTTGTGTGAAGGAGGAATGGTCTCTACTGTGGAGGATGGGTGGATGTAAATGGCCCAATGTGGCCAGTGACAGCCACGCTGGACAACTCGGCCGCACGTGGTGGGGGGTCGTGAACCAGCACTTTTAGAAAGTCCTTGAAAACAGCTACTGAAAGCAGCGGGGACACCCTCGACCTGGGGTCACAGAGGTGCGTGGGGAGTGTGGGGTGCTCCTGGCCACAGTGGCCCACCCCACGGGGCTGCCCAGGGCACCCAGAGCAATGTCTGTGAAGAAACACCCGCATGGTGCCGCAGGACGTGTGCACGGGGCGCGGGTGGCCGCGCCGTCCCAGGAGGGCTGGAACCAGGGAGCCCGCTCACTGCTGGCTTCCCGGGGCACACAGAAAGCCCCAAAAAGAAGCAGGGAGACAGCAGCAGTGCCGGGGAAGGGGGAGCGGCTGCTGGGCACCGGGGCCGGGCCCGGGGGCGGCTGCCCTCTCCAGCTCAGCACCAGGGACACCCACTAGTCGGCAGGGCATCCCCAGGTGCTGGGTGCACTTCTGCAGTGGATACGAAGCGCACAGCCCCCAGCCACAGACAGGGACCCGCCCCGTGGTCAGGACTCCCTGGCCCTCAGCGCACTGCCCAGCTCCTGGACGCCTCACGTCCTTCAGGGTCCACATGGATGCGAATTTCAGCCCACCCCCAAACCAGAATGGATTTGAACGTATGAATAATTTCCTGTGGACTGTCACTTTCTTGGGGACTGTCACTTACTAGGGGACAGCTGCTTAAAATGGAAGCCCTGGGTACTACTCCACACCTTCACGCTCTCGGGCCCTTGGTCTGTGGTCCACACAGAGCTGCCCTGCTGCACTGAGAGTTCAGAGTGGCCCTCCTGTCCCTCCCCTCGGCCTGTCCTGGGCAGCGTGGGAGGCGAGGCAGGGTCGAGTGTGGGGTGGGTGGTGCCCAGCCACCTGCAGGTGCCCTCACCCTCCATCTTGTCCGACTCTTTCCGGCTCTGGGTGTCCAGCGGGGAGGTCCCATTGCCTTCCAGCTGTTGCTCGGACACACTGGTGGAACCCTTGTCGTCGTAGGTGAACAGGCTGCTCTGGAAGGGAACTGAACTTCACCTCTCCCCTCCATCCAGCCACCCCCAGTGGGGCCATGGGAAGACGTGGCCGGGTCTGTGGCTCCTGTTCTGCACGTTTGGGTCTCAGGCACAGCAATGGCTTTCCCCGGGGCAGCTCTGACCCCTCGCTTCCTTTATCTGGCCAGGACAGCTCCTCCTGTGTCCTGCAGGGACACCCCATCTCGGGTGCCATCTCTGAGCTGGGAGCCCAGCCCTGCCCTGCCCTGCCCGGCCACTGTTCCAGAGCGGGCTCCGCGCCGCCCGGGCAGCCCATCCTCCTTCCTCCTCACTGACTGGCCCAGAACCCTGGTGCCCAGAGGGGCCCCAGACACTCCGTCCCCTGCCTGCCCAGGGGAAGCTCTGCCCCCAGGCCCCCATCTCCTGCCCTTGAAGCCCCTGCTCTCCACCCAGCCCAGGCAGCAGCTGCCCTGTTGGTTCTGTCCTCCCCTGGGTGAGACCCCAGAGGGCAGGCAGGCCTGGGGGTCGGAGCCACTGCTTCCTTAGGGCTGTTCCAGTACTTACAGCTGAGTGAGCAAGGCCACCTGCTCCTCCACTGACCCTGCGCCCTGCTGTGGCCAGGGCTGTCTCCTGGGTGGCCCCTGCACAGCCCTCCTGGGAGATGAGGCCCACCCCATGCTTTCTGGGCCATGCCCCCAGCCTGGGCTCTGGGGTGCCTCGGGGAGGGTGGCCCTGGTGCTCCTAGCTGCTGCCCTGAGCCCACGCCTGAGGGGATGCGCTGTGCTGTCCCCTCCCAGATCCCGGCTGACTGGCGCGTCTCACAGCCACTTTCACACACATGGGGCTGTGTTTGGGTGGAGACGCTGCCCTGCCCTGGTGGCCGCACTGCTGGTCAGAATCGGCAGCCCACTCACTATCTTCAGGAGGGGCGGGGACTCTTCATCCGTCTCGTAGACCTCGGAAGCTGGAAAAAACTTGAAGCTCGTGCCGAGGCCCCCGGTGTTGGTCAGTGTGATGGTCCGGGATGTGGTCTCACCCACCACATAGCTGCCAAAGCTGATGAGCTCCTTGTCCAGGGACACCTGCCAAAGGACCCCACAGTAAGCCGCTCTGGGCTGGCAGCATGTCCAGCACCAGGGACAGGCCCTGCAGAAGCCAGGGGACCAACGGAGCCTACCGCAAAGTCGCCACCTGCCTGTCACCTGAAGCCCCCAGGGACCACGGGAGCCTGGCCTTTCTTCCCCCTCACAGGTGAGCCTGCACCTGGCCCCAGGCAGGACAGACAGGGCCACCATAGACCTTTGCACAAGCAGTGCACCGCATAACCCAGGGACACGCCTAGCCCAGAGGCTGCAGACCTGAGTATGGCTCATGACAACCTGGGGCACCTGAGTCCAGTGTTAGGGAAAGTCAGACCTATAACTCCCTTGTCCAGGGGCATGAGGTTGCTTGAGAGGAGACACGTGTGGCCGGAGGGGTCTGGACACGGGCTGTCGAGGCTGGCCTGAGCTGCTCAGGACCCCGCCCTGTGGCGCAGCTCTGATCCCACGTCCCTCTGGGCTCCTCTCCCCAGGGACCCCAGGAGACACCAGCCGACGGGGGGCTTACGGAGCATTTCCTCGTCGAGCATTTCAGAGGGACAGAGAAGCTGCCTGTCTGAGCCAGGAATGAGATGCTTCCTTCCAGATCTTTATCTATCTGAAAAACAGAACCGGCCCAGCCACGTAAACCACTGTGACGTGACCCACGGGCTGTGTCACACTGTGGCGCCTGCCGGCCACCCACCCAGCAAGGCCCCGGGGAAGAGCCCAGAGGTGTCTCAGGAGGGGCCACCATGGCAGAGCCTGCAGGGACGTGCCAGGGGGCGGGGCTCCATGTGGCTGGCTCGTCCTTCTGCCTCTCGGGGTGGTGGGAGAATTTTTTTGGATAAAAGTGGAAACAGCACCCTGCGCGGCCCTTTGACTCACCATGGGCTTGAACGTGACCAGCACTTCACAGGACATCCCGGCTGACAGGGGCCCAGGGGGGTCAAAGCTGCAAACACCATGTCCAGGGCACACGGTGGTCAGGCCTCCTGGTCTCTCCTCACCCAAGCTGCTGCCAGGCTGCCCCAGTTCCCAGTGGACAGGAGACGCTCAAGTAACAGTGCCATCTGTCCCGTGAGCGAGTCAGAGAGGCCAGTCCCCTGGACCACTCTCCAGGAACGGGTCACTGAGGGTGAGCAGGGCCCTGACTCCCTGAGGACCCGGGACCAGCGGGGTCAAGATTTAAAGCCAACATGAGGAGGGGGACTGTGGGCACAGCCGCAACTGAGGCAGGGGACGGTCTCTGCTGGCCGGGCCCTGGGTGCAGGAGAGTCCCCTAGGGGTTCCCAACACCAGGCCTCTCCTACACATGTACGTGGGTTAGAAACGGCAGAAACTGGAAGTTTCATGCCAGCGCCTGTCCCTGGCTGGCCGTGTCCCCCTGGGCAGGCAGAAGGAGACTGCAGGCTGCTCTGATGGGGAGGAAGCACGTGTCACCAGGAGACACAGAATCACCAGCACAGAGCCCCCGGGTGAGGGGGTCAGGACAAGGAGCCAGGAGGTGTGGGGACACCACGCGGCAGAACTGAAAGACGCAGGGACTCCACCCACCCCCGCCGAGGGCCCTGGGTTCCATCCCCAGCACGGCGGGGACACAAGTAAGAATAAATGGAAAACTAAACGTGTTAAGATGTCGAAGTGAGCAGGCCCCCAAGACAGGCGCCAAGCCCAGCTCTTCCGGAAGAACTGGCCTGTCTCCTGCGGCTGGTCATGGGTGGGGCCCGGGGATGGGGACACCACAGGCCCTGGAGGCAGAGCACGGGACCAGGACGTGGGGTGGCTGGCGGCACAGGAGTGTGGACTTAGAAGCGGGACCCGGAAGCCAGGCTTTCAGAGCAGCGGGTGGGTGGACAGGAGCCACGCCCTCCGCGAGCAGACGGGTCATTCAGGAGGGAGCAGCCTAGCGGCCTCCACTGGCCCCGGGCCATGCACATGCCCTCCGGAGACCATGTGGGCCAGCAGGAGCAGGCCGCAGGCAGAGACAGAAAGCCTGACTGGAGACAGAGCCGCCAAGACTCCAAGCCAGGGCCCCCCAGCCACCCTCTGCAGACGGCTAGATACAGGGAAGAGAGTAGGGGGGACTAACATTTACAGCCCTTCCCACTCAGTCCCTGAAGAGAACAGAATATCCCAGTGGGAAAACTGGCCAGAGCCTGGGTCGGCCAGCACTGCTCACCGGGGGGGCTGTCAGGCCGACCAGGGCCCTGGAGCCTGGTAGAGAAGGGAGATTGGGATTCCTATGCCAGACGCCCTCTTCAGAAATGGCACATCACACACTGCACTCCTATACTATAAGCCTTTTTTGTAGTACTGGGGACTACCACCAAGTCACATTGCAGCCCTTTTTATTTTTTATTTTGAGACAGGG
This sequence comes from Marmota flaviventris, assembly GCF_047511675.1. Taxonomy (NCBI): domain Eukaryota; kingdom Metazoa; phylum Chordata; class Mammalia; order Rodentia; family Sciuridae; genus Marmota; species Marmota flaviventris. The sequence goes on from NC_092507.1 coordinate 806,969, forward strand.
CCAAATGAATTGCTGAGGCTGGCCTCTAACTTATTTACGATCCTCCTGCCTCAACCTCCCCAGTCAGTGGGATCACCAGCATCACCACGCCCAGCTGTACTGCAACTCTTAAAGCCATTCTGGGCCTTCAAACCTGCTCTCCAAACCGTGGGGGAGGTTGGGAAGGAAGCACAAGAGAGGCAAGCTGCGGTGAACCAAGGCCAGGTGTTAGGAGTGGAGGAGCAGCACACGCGTGCAGAAGCGGCACTTAAGGCTCAAGCCTCAAGTCACAGGCACAGGCAGGTGGGGAGGTGGTCCCTGAGGGAGGTGGCTGTGCTCGCCCTGTGGAAAGGCTCTCTGGCTGCCGGGTGCCTGCCAGGTGAGTGCCGGCATCAAGACCCGGATGCAGGAGGACGGATGGCCTCCGCGCTGCCCAGGGACGAGGCTGGGGACTCACCTGACGTGGATGAAGTCCCGCAGGTCCTCGCTCACGCCCACCAGCGAGCAGGAGTTGGTGGTGTAGGTGGCGTTCACCAGCGTGATCTTCTTCTTGTACACTTTGCCAACCTCGAAGTCCTGGAGAGTCAGCAGTGGCTGACCCCAGGCCTCGGCGGCAGCCTCGAGTTGCCTGGGACCCTGCTGCTGCCCATCCTCAGGGCGGCTCAAGGGGTGGCCTGGGCCAGGGAGGGCTCCCGGGCCTCCCTCAGCTGCCCGCCAGCCTTGGCAGATGAGGCTCCACAGAAGCCGTGGGGAAGAGACAGGAGGGAGGCTCAGGCCGGCCACCTTGGCCTCACCTGCTCCTTCACCTGCTGACATGGGCCAGCAGGCCAGGGGGCTGGACTCCTGGGGGCCTTCTCACGTGAAGCCAGAATCTGCCAGGGCAGGGGCCTGGTGGCAACTGCCCAGTCACATCCCCTTCCCGAGAGGCCCAGGGTCCCTGTGGCCCACGGTGCCTCCCGAGCCTCCCGCACTCTCGGCTCCTCGCACCAGAGGCAGCCCTCCGGTCCACACGGTCCGCAGAGGTCAAGGCAAAAGGCCCTGGGGCTGACCGTGGGCTACCCAGCCCCTGCCCAGTGCCGCCTCGGGCTCACCTGGAAGTGGACCAGCTGGGGCTTGCTGTTGAAGGGGCAGCCTTTGAACTCCCGCCCCAACGCCACCTGCTTGTGCACCACCCCGCGGCGCAGCTGGGCCATCGTGCGAGCCAGGATGTCCTTGTCCATCTTGGTGCCGCCCACAGGCTTTTGGTTCACGTCCTCCTTGTGCTCCTTGGGTGGCAGAGAGAGAGGAGGCCGGGTGGCTCAAGGCCCGAAGCTGACCGAGGGCAGGGCTGAGCCCAGCTGCTGAGGAAGGCCCACTTCGGGGATCGGTGCTTCCCAGAGAGAAAAGTGGGAGGAGGAAGACAGCTCGCAGGACGCAGGGGACCCCCAGGAGAGATGGAGAGGAGGGGTCTTGTAACTTGCTGAGTCAGGATGAGAGGGGGTTTTTGGAAAGTTCTGCAGGGAGAGTTCTCCAGGGCAAAGTCGGGCCAGGACAACCTCTCGCACATCAGCAGCAGAGCCAGAGTCCAAGATGGCCCCAGGCTGGTTCTGTTCCTCCTGGAGAGGAATCTGCTCGGGTCCTCGGCTCAGTCAGCTCATGGGACAGCCCAGGCCTGACCGCCATGGTGGGAAGCCACCTGGTACCTGCCTGGCACCCACCTGCCCCCCCTCTGCCTCTGGGTCCAGTGGCACGGCCAGCCAGGCCCGTCTTGCTGCTTCCCACCAGTCAGGCTTTGCCAGAGCCAGTCACGGCCTTGCCCTGACGGAGGGAGCCCACATCAACAGGAGCCGGGCGGTGGGCAGCCCCTCCCCAAGGGACGGAGCACACGGCGGCCACCACAAGCTGGGGACATGCCTTGCGATCCCGAGGTCCAGCACTCTGGGTGGGGCTTCCCGAGGGGTCGTGGTCATCTGCACTCAGCCTTCCTCTAGAAACGCTTCCCGACAGAGAGCGGCGATGCAGGGCCGTCCCTCTGCCTTCCAGCCCTTCCCCTCCCGGCCACAGGCAGCAGTGCAGGGCTGACCTCTGAGGCCCCAGGGACAGGCAGCTAGACTCAGTGGAGAATGGGACCATTGTGTCCATGCTGGCTCCCCTGGGGAGGAGGAGGGAACCTTGAGGTTTGAAGGAGGGTGGCACTGGGCAGTGGTGGGCAGAGGAAGGAGCCAGAGATGGACAGGGGCAGCAAGGAGAGTCCTCAGAGCCAGGGACGAGGGCCAGGGAGAGTCCCGCAAGGCCCTGCCGAGGAGAGGAGAGCCGTTACCTGGTATGGCATGTAGTCTTCCCTCCAGAGCCCGGGGATCTCGGGTTCAGCCAGCGTTTCCTGCTCTCCACTGGTGGCCCCAGCGACCCCCTGCACAGACTCACTGGAGTCAGCTTTCAGGAGCCAGGAGGGCTCAGGGTGCGCTGCAGCCTTGACCTCCTGTAGGCAGGATGCAGCAAGATACACTCAAGTCAGGACTGCAGCAGCAGGAGGAAGACAGGTTGCGGGAAGCCCGCAGGAAGCCCAGCCTTCGCAGCCCCTCCTCTGCCTGGAGAAGCCGCATGGCTCCGCTTTCCACCTAAAATGCAGCTTTGGCCTTTTTACACTCCACTTTTCTGCAGTGCTCAGCAGAGTCCTCAAGAGACTCCCTTTCATGGCAAGGCGCTGGGATGGATGGATGTCTGGGACCGGCACCGGCCCCCCCCCACTGCTCTGCGGTGCTGGCAGGGGCTCCTCCTGGGGGACCTGCTGCAGGCCCAGTTGAGGAGCGGGGGAGTTGGGGTGCTGAGGGGAGGCCGGAGGCCTCGCAGGACAGAGGAGAACGTGCAGGGAAGAGCAGGGAGGGGCAGTGGCAGAGGCCCTGCCCGCTGGCTGGGAGCCCGGCCCCAGGGGAAAGGCAGGGCACAGCCGGGCCACAGAGGCCTCGTGGGCTCAGAGGCCCAAAGGGTTACCTCCCTGCCCCTGGCACCACGCAGGCCTGGGTGTGGCAGGCGGGCAGAAGCCTGTCCCTGGCAGTGGGTGGAAACGTGGTGGGCTGCCCTTGGGCCAGACCCCGCTTACACTTGGGTGCAGCAGGTCTGCCGAGGGTGGCAAGGGCCCTGGCAGAGCTCAGAGGGAGTCCATCCCACTGGGCATGCAGAGGCTGTGTCCCTGGGCCCTCCATGTCCTCCTCCGCACCTGGCCCGGGCCCTTCCACTGCAGCCGCCTGATAGCAGCAGCGTCCCCTCACCAGCGGGTAGCTGGAGGCCACAGCCGTCTCCCCGGTGCAGACGTGGGCGATGTAGCTCCAGGTCCTGTCTCGAAGAGTGCGTCCCCGGGGGGCTCTGGCCGGGAGCCGCTGCTTCTTCTTCCGGCTGTCCTCCTGGGCCACCTCTTTCACAATCCGACCGACGATCTCCTGCTTCCGGAGCTCCTGCCCCTCCTGGAAGGTCCTGTTGGAGCGGCTTCTCAGACAGGATCCGGGGGCCACTCGGGCCCAGTGTGGCTCAGCTTGGCCTTGCTGGCCGCCTCCCAGAGGCTCAGGTCCAGCCCAGCAGGGCTCTGAGGTCAAACATCCCGGTCTCAGTGAACCGCTGGCCTCTTTGGGGAGGGATGATGGGGCCCCAGAGGGCTGCCACGCTGGAGACCCAGGACTTGAACGCCAGCCCTGCCTCCCCTGCCTGTCCGGCTCTGTCCTGCTGGCCCCTCTGGCAGTCCCCACGATAGGCCTGGTCCTCACAAGCTGCCCTGTCCAGGTTCCCAGGCTATCTGCTGGGCACAGAGCAGGGCAGTGCCAGGCCTGAGGACATCACTCCTCCTCTCTGCTGCTCCTGCCAGGCGCTGCCCAAGAACCAGGCCTAGGCAGGCAGGGGCCATGACAAAGGCCCAGTGGTGAGTGCGGGACTGAATAGGTCACAGCCAGGCTCCACGACACCTCGCTCCCTGACACAGTCCAAGAGAGGGCGGGAGGCCAGCAGGGCGGGAGGAGAGCGAGGAGGAGGCCGAGGCCTGAGAAAGACCTTTGCAGGGAAGTCCCTGGGGCCGTGTGTGCAAGTGAGCAGCCCTCCTCAGAGGCCAGTCCAGGAGCCCATGGCAGGACAGCAGGCAGCACCAGCTCGCCCTGGGGAGAGCAGAGCCAAGCCCGGGCAGGGTGTGGAGGGCGAGTCCCAGCAGCACTCAGGAGGAGGGACACGGCCCAGGCCCCCCACAGATGCCATGTGGGCGGCAGGAATGGAGGGTCCCAGCCAGTGGTGGGCACAGGCCCACCTCCTCGCCTGCTTCTGGGAAGGTGAAGAGTGCAGGGCCCAGGCTCCCTGGAGACCCCCTGCACCTGGGGGCCAGGGGCAGGCAGGGGGAAGGTGCAGAGGGGGTCTTGGCAGGAACCGCAGACTGGCTGGGGTGAGGGCCGTGGCCCTCTCCCCCTCCTGTGCCCGCCTGCCCTGGAGCAGGAGTGGGCTTTGCTGTCACCTGCCCACCCTCCTGCCCTCACCTCCTCTGGGCCTCCAGGTGCTGGCGCCGTTGCTGGTGGACCAGGTGCCTGAAGGCGTCCCCGCCCTGGGCCAGGATGGCCTCCTTCTCTGCCTTGGCCTTCCGCTCGGTCAGCGCCGCCCGGGCCCGGCCCCAGGCCTGGACCCTGCGCAGTGTCTCCTGGAAAGAGAGCGCCCTGAGGCCCAGGACCTCGCCCACGCCCAGGACCACGCCCTGCCCAGGACCACGCCCATACCCAGGGCCTCGCCTTTGCCCAGGACCACGCCCAGGACCACGCCCACACCCAGGACCAGCCCAGGGCCTCGCCTATGCCCAGGACCACGCCCAGGACCACGCCCAGGACCACGCCTACCCGGCTGGCGGCGATGCTGTTCTTCAGGGCCAGCACCGCATCCATGCGCTGCCTCAGGTGCTCGCGGGTCTCCGACTCCTCCCCGCGCTCCCGCTCCCGGACTCTGGAGGAAGGTGGGCTTGTGACAGGGGCACTTGTGGTGACACCAGCCCACATGGCCACGGCGCTGCGGGAGCGGGCAGCTCTGCGGTTTGGGTGATTAGGTGGTGACGGGAGGACCAAGGAGCTGCTCAGACGCCGCGGGGTGCCCACAGGACGGTCCTGGGGGTGGGGACGCACCGTCCCAGGGAGGCCTTCAGGAACTTCACGGCCACCTTGTGGTTCCTCTGGGCCTCTTCCACCAGCGTCTGGTGTCGAAGTCCCAGCCCCTTCTGCACTTGCAAGGACTTCCTGCAAAATCGTGGGCCAAGCGTTCAGCCCTCGGGACTTGAGTCACTGTGGGAGCGGCCTGCCCAGTCCCTGCGCTCTGTGCCGCCCCACACAGCTCTGGCCAGGCTGGGAGGGGGGCACCGGGCAGGCTGGCACCGCAGGCGATGGGTGTTAAGTGAGATGCTATGGGGGGCTCTGGTTCAAGGAGCCCTGCAACAGCAGGGTCTGGCTCAGGGTGGGCAGGGGTGTGGGGGGGAAGGGACCAGCAGCAATGCTGTCGCAGGGGAGGAAGAGATGGGGGGGACACCGGAGATGGAGGCGGCAGGACCCTGGGTCCACAGGAAGGAGCAGATCTGGCCACCAGCTGGGCGTGGTGGGAGTGGTAGGGGTCAGGAGGACCCCGGTCCTGGCCTGGCAGCTGGACAAAGGTGGAGGCCAGATGTGCAGAGGAGGCTGGGGCTTGGGGCTCCAGAGGAGAGGCCTGCTTCCAGGTTGGGGAGGGAGGAGATCCAACTGCCCTGAATCCCTGGGGACAGTCTGGTAGGTGGCTGAGCAGGAGACCCGGTGACTGTTCCAGGGACTGGGCAGGAGCACTGGTTGGGGATGCAGAGAGCAACCTGGCTGAGGAGGAGGAGGAAGTGGGCAGGAGGAACGGCCCGCAGGTCTCAGTGCTGGGAGCATTTCAGGGGCAGGGAGCCTGGGCCGGGCCAGGGGAACAGACACAGAGAGGTTGGCAGTGAGAGGAACTTGGCAAGCCCTGGTGCAGAGGGCAGAGGGGTGGGCAGGAGCCAGGCAGGCACTCTGGGGCGGGGGCTGGGGCGGCTCACCGGACCCTCAGCTGCTGGTTCTTGTCCGCCTTCTCCAAGGCTTCCTTCTCCTTGAAGAGCTGCTGGGCCTCGTGCACCTGGAGACTCCTCCCCCTGGCCTCTGCCTCCTCGTGGTGGGACTTTCGGAGGGCCTGGAGCCGCCCCTTCTGGATCTCAATGTGCCACAAGGCGTCCCTTGCAAACAACACCACGGTTTACAGGAGGCCGAGACCTGCTGGCGCTGGGACCCGCGGGAGGCCTGGGTTCTGGCACGGCCTCGACCAGCACTCCAGTGCTGGACACTGTCAAGGACAACCGTGGCTCCTGCCTCTAGGAACCCTCTGGGCCCGACCTCAGCTGGAGACTGAGGTCCCCCTGTTCTGCCTCCAACCTTATGAAAATCACCGACTTGTCCAGCCTCTGACCTTGGGCAGTTCTGTCCACCATTGGATAGTGTGGCCTCTCACACACGATGCCCCTTGAGCTTCTAGCTCAGCTCGGGTGGGATGGGGGTGCAAGCAGGGGAGGGTAGAGGCTGAGAACCGTGCTTCCTAGGCCTCAGGGCCCTGCCCTGGTGAGCAGCAGTGAGTTCCTACCCACCAGAGCCCACACACCTGGACAGCTGCCCTGGGACTCCCCATTAGCTCTGCCCGGCACTGGGCTCTGTCTGCACCCACAGGTTTCAGCCCCCGCTCTGCTTCATCCTCGAGCGCACCCCACGTGGTGGGTGCGGGAAGTGCTTGGTAGATACTCTTAACCATTTTAAGAAAATCCCCTTCTGAGCCTTTTTACTGCTCTGTGCTGGGGATGGAACCCAGGCGGCTCCACTGACCACCCCCCCCCCCCAGCCCTTTTCATTGTATTATGAGACAGCGCCTTGCTAAGTTGCCCAGGCTGGCCTTGAACTTGAGATCCTCCTGCATGAGCCTTCTGAGGAGCTAGGATCACAGATGTGCACCTCTGAGCCTGGCGGCTCAGAGTGTTTTAAAACAGAATCGTCGCCATGGAGTTGAGGCCATTCTCTCCATCACAAGACCTGTGGCGGGTCCCCGTGCTGTGGCGCCCTCGAATGAAATCAGCCTCACATCCCCCCACAGTGCTGGGGACGGAACCCAGGGTGCTCTATCACTGAGCCACCCCCTCACGCCTTGGTATTTTGATTTTGAGACGGGGCCTTGATGCGTGGCCCACCCTGGCCTTGAGCTTGCCATCCTGCCGCAGCCCCCCAGTGGCCGGGATCGCAGGCGTGGCCCGTGGGCCTGCAGTCAGCCTAACATCTCCCAGGGAAATCACAGGGTGCAAGCTGGACGGGGGCCTGGTCCCTGTCCCCTGCAAGGTGCTCACGCTGAAGACCGCCATGCCCAGACGTGTTTGGTCATCAGAGTGGTGACGTGTGCAGCACGTGGCCCGTTTCCTTCTTGCTTCACCTGCCCGCCCGTGTTTCCTGGGGGACGGTCGGGTGTGCGTTTCCTTTCTTGCACTGCCTTCGTGGCTTTAGTAGCAAAGCGATACCACTTGTTGGGAGCTGGGGATGAATTGTGGGCCCATCTGAACGCGCGGTGTCAGCCCGACCTCTGAGACTGCTTCCTTGCCTTGCAAACGCCCTGCTCAAGGAGAACCCTGTGGCACGTGGAATCTATTGGCTCAGACAGGTTCAAACACACCTCCCTGGAGGTGGAAAGCGATACTAGGGCGCCCAGGTAGCCTCGAGAGACCAGCTGCTGGCGGAGGAGGCACCACCAAGTGAGGGTCCCCAGTCAGGCCGGCTTCCCACAGCCTGGCCTCGAAGGACCCTCCTCCCAAAAAGACCCTTTGGTGTGTTTCACTACAAATAAAGCCTTCGCCGGCTTCTCCCTGTGTTAGGGTCGGACCCATGGGGCTCTTCCACCCTAAACCCCCTGCTTTCAATGCATTTCTTGTTGTTTGTTTTTAAAATTTTTTTCGAACCAGGGCCTTGTGCATGCGAGGTAAGCACTCCACCAACTCAGCTCTTACCCAGAGCCTGTTTTAGTTCTTTTTAAAATATTTTTTAGTTACAGGTGGACACAAGACCTTTACTTCTATGTGGTGCTAAGGATGAGCCCGGGTCCCGCCCGTGCGAGGCCAGCGCTCACCGCTGAGCCCAGCCCCCGCCTCTTTATTTTCAATTCTACTTTTTCAGCCTTCTATTTCCGGCCGGCCCACACCTGCCATGTCGCACAGGGCCACGCAGGACGCGTGTGACAACCACTCCATTCGACACTTGGGCCTGGTGTGCTCTTTGCTGGGAAATTTGAAACAGTCGCTGGCTTTTTAATGATGGGTCCCTTCAACTCTGGGACTGGAGTGTTGCTGACTGCCCCTGAGGCCGTCCCCACTGCCCTGTGGCTCTGTGGCTGGGCCACGCGACTCCAAGCTGAGGACTTGTGCTGCCGGCAGCTCTGGACGGTGCCGCGTCCTGTTCTGTGGAGGACTTGGGTGGGGGCCCGTGCAGCCGTGGCAGAGGCGGAGGCTGGTGATCTACAACCAGCCCCCCTCGCAGCGCGCAGTCCTGGAGGCGGGGGTCCAGGGTCAAGTGCAGGAGGACAGGGTCTGGTAAGTGTCAGGTGCAGGACAGGCTGAGTAAGCTGTCTGCAGGGCGACCTGGCCACGCCGACCCTCTGTCTGGCTCTTTATCCCCTGTTTGCTTCAAGCCCAAACGCCCAAGCCCCCGCTCAAGGCTGAGCGCTCAGCCCCCCTCGCACCAGAGGCCCCATTAGATTTGGGCTGTAAAAGCTCCCTCCTGCCGGGCCCCCCCGCCCTGTTGTTCTGCTGCAGTAAGGATCTCTTGGTCACTCCGAGTCTTGTGGTCACTTTCCTTTCAGCAAGGACCTGTCCTCTTGGCTGTGCTGTCCGGGCGTCCTCGCAGGAGGGGACAAAGGGACAAGGCTGCCATGAGCCCTTCCAGAAGGACGCTGACCACCTCACAGAACCCCGCTGGTTCCTCACCTGGGCTCAACTTCCAGACCACAGTGACTCTCCTAGGCCCAGGTGTGGGGACAGGGTCAGCGCAGGTGAGCCGCAGACCCCTGAGCACCAGTGACGGTGACAGCAGAGCCTCCCTGCTGGACGACGCTGGTCCTGCTCTGCCCTCCCGGGCCAGCTCCTCCCGCCATCGCGCGCGAGGGCGTCGGCCGGGTGCTCGGAGCCGAGTGCCCTGCAGGACGGAGCTGGCTCCCTGGGCAGCTCTGCATCTCTTCAGAAGCCACTTCTTGTCCCTAAAGCTCTGCCAGAGCTCTTCACTGGGTGCCAGTGGTCACCTGCCACGCTTGCCCAGGCTGTCCGGCCAGGGAGGCGCCCCGGGCAGCTCGGCCCGGCTGAGGGCTTCTGTTCACCAGCCACGACGTGGCCCTCCAGGCCCCAGACCTACGCTGCGGTGGTGAGCTCCAGCCGCGGTGGGTGGGTGGGCCCGAGGCCAGGGCACGGGGCAGTGCCCCATCCGTGGGAAGGTGCTCGCCCTCGCCGAGGTCCCTGGCCCGCACCCAGGGCTCCACCACGTTCAGACGCCCTGTGGTCCACATCACTGGTCTTCAGCTGAAATCCGCAGCCCGGTCAGTTTGTCCAGCCCCAGGACAATGGCAGGCCACCACTGCTGGTGAGAAGCAGCAGGAGACACCCACCTGAGGGGTCTTCACCTCACCCAGTGCGTCGTCCCAGGGGATGACCTCTCAGGGTCAGCAGCAGTCCAGCAGTACCACCCTCACCCTTCCTGGCGGAGGCCCATGGACGAGGCCCAGCTCTCGGCTGGTCAGCTCCCACACAGCCAGGGGCTCGAGGACAGACGAGGACAGTGTCCTGCCTTGGAACTGAGGGGTGGTGGCCATCTGAGCTAAGCAGTCCTCATGACCCTTGAAGGTGTCATGAAGGCTTGTCTTCTCTGTCCCGGTGGTGGCCAGAGCCCACGTCACCGCAGTGACAGGGACGGCACTGGCATCTCAGAGCAACAGGTGCCACATGTGGGGACAGATCCAGGACTGGCAGGAGAGGCTGGGAGAGGTTGGCAGGAGAGGCTGGGGAGAGGCTGGGGAGAGGGTGGCAGGAGAGGCTGGGGAGGGGCTGGGAGAGGCTGGGAGAGGCTGGGGAGAGGCTGGGGAGAGGCAGGGGAGAGGCTGGGGAGAGGCTGGGGAGAGGCTGAGGAGAGGCTGGGAGAGGCTGGGGAGAGGCTGAGGAGAGGCTGGGGAGAGGCTGGGGAGAGGCTGGGAGAGGCTGGGAGAGGCTGGGGAGAGGCTGAGGAGAGGCTGGGAGAGGCTGAGGAGAGGCTGGGGAGAGGCTGAGGAGAGGCTGGGAGAGGCTGAGGAGAGGCTGGGGAGAGGCTGAGGAGAGGCTGAGGAGAGGCAGGGGAGAGGCGGGGAGAGGCTGAGGAGAGGCTGGGAGAGGCTGAGGAGAGGCTGAGGAGAGGCTGAGGAGAGGCTGGGGAGAGGCTGAGGAGAGGCTGGGAGAGGCTGAGGAGAGGCTGGGAGAGGCTGGGGAGAGGCTGGGGAGAGGCTGGGAGAGGCTGAGGAGAGGCTGGGGAGAGGCTGAGGAGAGGCTGGGGAGAGGCTGGGGAGAGGCTGGGAGAGGCGGCTGCAGCCTGGGCAGCGTGCGCTGGGCAGCTGCTGGGGGAACATGGACGTGGGAGCCAAGATGCCCACAGTCCCTTGGCGACCCTGTGTCTGATGTGAAGAGCACAGAGGCCTGCCATGTGTGGGGACGTGCCCTGCGTAGTGGCACAGGGTCCCCCAAAGGCACCGCAGTGGCCCTGTAGGGAGGGGCTCGGTGTCTCGGTTGGTGGGCAGAAGGGGTTTGGCAGCTAGCAGACCTTGGGGTCCCTAGGACGGAAGCAGAGGGGAGCCCCCTGAGGCCCCATCACTCATCGGGGTGGTGGCCGGGGGAGGTGCGCACACTGGGAAGAGGGTCCTGGGTCGGAAGCTGACCCACACGTGAGGGACGGCGGGTCAGAAACCCGCCCTCCGAGCACCACAGCAGCCCCAGGAGGACAGTTCGCTGGGGTCTGTGGAGGGAGAGGCAGGAGTGCTGGGACCCACTCCCCCCAGCCCTCGCCCGCTGGTTCCCGCGGCCACGTCCCGGGCGGCTCTGCACTTCCCGGGGGCCGCGGACACCAGCGTGGATGGTGACTAGACACGGCAGGGCAGGCCAGGGGCTGGACGTCCAGGCCCAGGGGCCAGTGTGGGTGCAGCAAGAGCCGGAGCTGCCTCTCTTGCAGCAAGGGGCACCCAAGGGAGCCCTGGCTCTCCCTGTGCCTGCTGCCCTTGAGGCTGGAGAGCCCCACTTGTCCCGGGAGTGTCACAGCACAGCCACCATCCGGCCCCCCGGCTGTGCCCAGGAGGCTTCCTGGTGCAGTTAGTGACCGGCTTCCGTCCCCCAAGAGCCTTTCTGCCTCAGCTGTCCAGGCTCGGCCACCAAGCGCCACTGGGGGTCTCAAGGCCGCAGCTTGCTCCCCGCAGGGCCTCTGGAGAATCGTGGAGGCACTTTGTGTGTGAGGGCCACTGGGATGGGGCGCAGGGCCCTGGGCCACTGGGCCACCCCCAGCCTGTTCTGTGTTCTATTCAGAGACAGGGTCTCACTGAGTTGCTGAGCGCCTCGCCTTTGCTGAGGCTGGCCGTGAACTCACGGTCCTCCGGCCTCAGCCTCCAGGGCCACGGGGCTCACAGGCGTGGCCACCACACCTGGACTTTGGAGGTGCTTTTTAACGGCTTCCGTGGAAGCTCAAAGACCCGGAAACAGGAAAAGGAAACAACCAATTCACAGCTTCTCACCCGGCAAACAACCGGAGAAGAGTGTGCACTGTCTCCTCTCAGCTGCCCCTTTAACACGCTGCCCGCCGGTGGGCACCTGGTCCTGGGGCCCGCCCTCCGCCCCGGCCCCGGGCGCTGCCCGCTTACTCGGTCTCCCCCAGCATGGCCGCGATCCTCGACTGCAGGTCCTGCTCCTTCTGCAGCTCTGTGTGCAGGCGTCTGGACGTGGCCTGGAGACGGCCCACGGCGGCCCTGGAGCACCGCCACGGGGGACGGCACAGGTCAGCACCAGGGGCCTCGCGTTTTCGGGAGTCAGTCTGTCTGAACTGGTCAGCTCGGGCCTGGGGGGGGCGCCCACCCTGTGGCCTCTCCTGTTCTCTTGGGAAGCTGCGGGCCCTCAGAGCACCCGGGGGCCCCGAGTCCCCCCTCGGCCTCCTCCCTCCTGGGCTGCCGCTCTCCCCGGGCACCACCCACTGGGGCGGTGAGCAGGTGTCTTCCTCGTGGTGACATGCTGGGGGCCCTGCCTGGGGGAGGAGCCTGAGCGGCACTGACCAGCGGCCCTGCTGTGTGGGGACGGGCCTGAGTGAGTGGTCAGTGGTCAAGTCGGGCCCATGTGGACACTGGCTGCCACTGGAATCTGGGTCGGGGGGCCGTGAGGGCCCTGGACCGCCCTGGCAGCATGGTCGTGCCTGGCCCCGGCCTACCGGCCGCATCCCACCTACATGTTGTTGGCCGCCCTCTCCCTGGCCATCTCGGCGGCCACGGTCTCCTGCTGTTTGCTGAGGAGGTCCACCCTCTGGCGACAGGCCCGCAGCTCTTCTCTGAAACGCCCAACGAGAACTGGGTGGTGGCTCTGAAGCTGCAGCCTCGCCCGGCTGGGGGCTGGGGTAGCGCCTTTCCTAGGTCCTCTGTCCAGTGACAGGACAGGGCCTTGTCATCCACGTTCTCAACATTCTGCCAAGGGACTGGCTCTGCGGCCAAGGTCACCCACAGCCCAAGCGTCCCTGAGTCATGAGCAGTTGGCACTGCAGCTGGCCATTTCAGAACACTGGCTGGAGTGGTCCTGGGGGCCTGACCACACACTGGCTCCTGTCACGTGACTTTGGCAACAAAAGAGAACCCCAAGGATGGCTGAAGGGACATTTAGAGGAGAATTGGGAAACAGCAGCAGGAGGTACCCTGGCATGATGCTAGGCTGGACCAGTCTCCCTGGGGGCCTCGTGGGTGGCGGGCATGAAGAAGAGTGCTCTTTAGAGAGCAGCCAGGTGGCACGGTCAGCAGTCTGCCGTCAAATAGTTCAGTAAGAGAAACGGACGATGCAGGGCCCGGGTGACCGCGGGGAGGCCAGCTGGGCCGCGGCCAGCAGCTCACCTGGTCTTCTGGAGGAAGAGGCCTTTCTCCTCCTGCATCCTGTCCAGCAGGTCCAGGTGCCGGCGCAGCTCCGTCTCCTGGGTCCTGTCTCCCCCGGGGGCCGCACTCCTGTCCTCTCCAGCACCGGCGGTGGCAGCGCATTCTTCTCTCGCTGAGCTTGAATCCAGGAGGAGGGCAGCGGGGTTGCCCCCTGCCCGGTGCCACCCCGCAGACCTGCGCCTGCCCGCCCTCCCCGCTCCACTGCAGGAACGCCCCCCGGGAATCACCCGCAGTCTCCCGCGGCAGCCACGCTCCCGGGGCCCTCGGGGAGAGACTCCACCTCCAACTCCAGTTCCGGGTGTCTTCCTGGAAATCGAGGTCAGAGTTAGACAGCCAACAGCAGCCGGGCGCAGCGGCCCCGCCTGAGATCTCAGGGACTTGGGAGGCTGAGGCAGGAGGATCACAAGTTCACAGCCAGCCTCAGTGACTTGGTGAGGCCCTAAGGACTTGGCACCCCTGGGTTCAACCCCCAGTAGGAAGCCGAGGACAGCAAAACCAGCTTAAACTGGATGAGCAAGCGTAGTTCTCAAAGTGTGGCCCAGGGAGCCCTGGGGGTCTGTCGGTTGTCTCAGCACAATGTCCTGTGCCTGCAGTGACGTGGCTGGAGGCCACGGGACAGGCAGGTGCAGTGTCCTCCACTGACCCAGACCACACCGTTTACAACAGTTTATTCCTGCTATGGGCGATAAGTGAATGAGTGTGGATAAGCGAATGAGTGTGGATAAGCGAATGAGTGTGGATAAGCGAATGAGTGTGGAATTACTTTCAACTTAACTTCTTAGCACAGTAAATATGGAGTTTGGGAGCCCCTTGGGTTTCCAGACTTTTTAAGAATGTCTTGTAGCTGGTTTTCAGACAAGGACTTTGAGGCTCCTGGTGTGAGTCACTGTGGACTTCCAGCTGACCAGGCCAATGGAACCAGGGGTCCCTCTCCACGCTCCGCTAGGTCTCTGTCACAGAGACTGAGAAAGGACTTTGAAAGGCACAAGTGCACCCACCACCACAAGGAGGGCGAGAGAAGGACACACCGACCAGAGGGGGACGCTCAGGGACAGGGTGCTGCGGGCAGGAGCCACCTGTGCAGACTGTGACAGCTGCCTGGGCAGCGAGGTCCAAATCAAGGACATCTCAGGAAGATTTCAGATCATCAGAAAATTTAAAAAGAGAATCTAAATGCGTCCAGGAAAAGAAAATAAAAATAGGTCACATTCAAAGGATGGGGCTAAAAATGGCATCAGTTTCTCAATAGTGACGCCAGGACTGGAGACTGTGGTCTGCACTGTCAGAGCCTCAGCTGAAGACAGCAGGACGAGCTCCCGGGTTGGGAAACATGTGGATTCAGTGGGCACGGTCTCGCGGGAGTCCAGGGAGCCGAGGGGCAGCCGTGAGGCGCGTCGCGTGTTTTTCCCGGGCCTCCTTTACCATCCTCCATGGGCAGGATGCTGTCTGCAAACTCCTCTCCAGAGACCAGGCTAGTGGCTCTCTCCATGTCGAGAGGTAGAGATCGGCTGCAAGAAAGTTATCACAAAATACAGATCAACAGGACCCAAGATCTTAAAAAATGGACTTTATAATAATCAATAACTTTCCTTAAAAAGACATTAAGAAAGAGAATAGATAAGTCACCAATTAGGGAAAAAATACTTGTAGCACAAATATCTGACAAAGGTCTTGTATCCAGAATATGTAAAGAGTTCCTGCACATCAATAACTCAAAGACCAGATTCCAGCTTAGACAGACAGAAGGTGTAGAGCCGTGTGACACGAGAAGACACAGAAATGGCCAACGAGCACGGACACGTGGTGTGACACCCAGAGTCACGGGACGAAAACTAAAGCCCTAGCACTGTGTGTCCCCGAGGTGGCCGGGAGTCACACCATAGGTGGCACAAGCTCTGGCAAGGACTCGGAGCCATCTGCAGCCGTGAGTGTGACTGGCGGGAATTTCTTGTGAAAGACCCTAACAACAGGCCTCCCCCCCCATCCTAAGGACGGCTGAGAAACTGCCCGAGGGCGTTCACGGAGGGTCACGCTCCCTCTCATAGCTCCAGACTGGAAAGAGCCCAGATGCTGGACAGGAGGAGGGAAGGACAGCTTGGGGCACCTCTGGGAGCAACAGAAGGGGCGGTGCTGGCCGTCAGGCGCGCCCAGGGCTCTCTCTCGAGGGCCTCTGCAAAGTGGTGAAGTGGACACAGGAGTACGCTGAAGCCCAGAGCAGCAAGCTCGGGCAGGGGACTGAATCCGTAGGGTGGCTTCCGCGTGCCAGGATGGACGGCCAGGGAACTTGCGGGGTCTGGGGCCACCCTCTGCCTGGCTGCACAGATGTATGCCGTTGTCAAAATGGACCCGATCAGACGTTTCTGACCTCTGTGTCTGCCAGCTGTGGTGGCCACGCCTGGGACCTAGCTGCGTGGAGGCTGAGGCAGGAGGACTGCAAGTTCAAGGCCATCAGCAACTTAACAAGACCCTGTCTCAAAGTCAGAACCAGAAGGAGCTGGAGATGAGCTCAGGGGTCGAGCCTCCGGGGTCCCTTCTCAGCACCACACACAAAAGACTTATGTGTCTTTATCATGCTAAGCTCATGCTATCTCACTAGAACACACTCACACACACTCACACACACTCACACACACACACACACTCTGCCAAGGTTCAGGGGCTTAAAGACCTCGAGAACACTGATCACGCCCTCCTCGTCTGGGGATTCTAGGAGGACGCCTGTGGACACTCTTGGTATGGAATTTTACATCCGTTGATCAAAGATTTTCCACTCAAGAAACAGTGTTAGACATAGATGCTCTTTAGTACCTCGTCATTTCTTGTGAAAGTCAAGTCTGAGGTACGACTTCATTTACTCTCTGTCCAACCACAAATACGTGCTTGTTCTAACGCCCATCGTCCGGTTCTGCTCACACCATGGTCAACATGGAAAGAGTGCGTGGTGAGTGCTTGTGTCAGTGTGTGGGCACAGACGTCCCGTGTGAGGACAGTCTCTCCCTGACCCCGGGGGTGAGTCCGGGCAGTGAGCACAGGTGTCCGTGTGGGAGATGCCCAGAGCTGGGAACTGGGTTTCTGTTGTTTAATTCAGCCACTGCTTCAGAACCAGCCGCTAAGAATATGTTCAATGGCTCAGGATGTTTCCCGGTTACATTATGAATGAATCAATGCCAGTGATTTAAACTGCAAAAAACACTTTGCATTAAAGTCCCAAAGGGTAGGATTCTAAGTGCCCATAAAACACCCACCACATTCTCCCCACGTGGAAGGACAGACTTGCCCACTGCTCTGTGCTCTCCGGGGATGTCAGAAGACACTTGTAAGTGGCCACACCTGTTCAGCTCTGTCTCAGGACCTTGGTGCGGCTACCCGACTGCCTCGCTGGACGCACAGTGGACCGCAGCATACGTATACTCTGAGCGTCCAGGCACAGAGGCGCGCCCTCCTGGCTCTCAATTCTCACCCCACTCTAATCCTCTGAAACGGTGCAGATTCCTGTTTCCACACACGAATCTACAAGGACCCGCAAACTGGGAAGTGGAAGGACGAGTGTGAAGGCCCCGGGGGTGGGGAGACCTGGGCCAGCACCTGTGCAGGGCTCGGGCACAGGAGAAGCGGCTGGAGAACCAAGGGTCACTCTGTGGCTCTCAGGAGAGCTTGGAAGGGCCACCTTTGGTACAGAGGCTGCCAGTGCACCAGCCAGCACACTGAAGTGGTAAGAAACGCTGTTTTCAAAAACAGTCTCAGGGCTGGGGATGTGGCTCAAGCGGTAGCGCGCTCGCCTGGCATGCGCGGGGCGCTGGGTTCGATCCTCAGCACCACATACAAACAAAGATGTTGTCTCTGCCGAAAACTGAAAAATAAATATTAAAAATTCTCTCTCTCTCTCTCTAAAAAAAAAAAAAAAAAATCTCGAAAGTCTAATTCCCTGCTCTCCAGAGGCACTGCCTGCGCTTTAAAGCTCAGAAAGAGGCACACCGCGGTGGCCATGAGCAGGGAGCGGACAGAGGCACCCAGCACACAATACTCTGGGCACAAGCCGTGGCGGCAGTAAGCAGCCAGCCGCCCCCATCCCCCGCTGCTCAGTGACAGGGCCACGTGCCCAGCAGATCCCGGCAGGACAGCAGGCATGGCCATGAGGGGCCCCTGAGCACACGGGCACCAACCAGCAGACCCCAGGGGGTCACACCATCCACCCAGTAAGCAAGAAAGAAGGATCCATAAAATCCAACATCCCTTTCATACTTAAAAAAGTCGTGAACTTGTGTTAGAAATGAACCTCACAATACGAACGTCAACCAACAAGAAAAGATGCTCACCATCATGGCCACTAGAGATGCACATTAAAACCACCCCAAGGTGCCATCGCACTCCAGCAGAATGGAGGTCATCAAGAACACAGGTGGCCAAGTGCTGGTGAGGGTGCGGGTGAGGTTGTTAATGAGGGTGCTGGTGAGAGTGCTGGTGAGGGTGCTGGTGAGGGTATTGGTTAGGGTGATGGTGAGGGTGCTGGTGAGGCTGTTGGTAAGGGTGCTGGTGAGGGTGCTGGTGATGTTGTTGGTGAGGGTGCAGGTGATGATGTTGGTGAGGGTGCTGATTAGGGTGCTGGTGATGATGTTGGTGAGGGTGTTGGTGAAGGTGCTGGTGAGGGTGATGGTGATGATGTTGGTGAGGGTGCTGGTGAGGGTGATGGTGATGATGTTGGTGAGGGTGCTGGTGAGTGTGTTGGTGAGTGTGCTGGTGAGGGTGCTGGTGAGGATGTTGGTGAGGGTGTTGGTGAGGGTGCTGGTGAGGGTGTTGGTGAGGGTGCTGGTGAGTGTGTTGGTGAGTGTGCTGGTGAGGGTGCTGGTGAGGATGTTGGTGAGGGTGTTGGTGAGTGTGTTGGTGAGGTTGCTGGTGAGGGTGCTGGAGAGGATGTTGATGAGGGTGCTGGTGAGGGTGGTGGTGAGGGTGCTTGTGAAGGTGTTATTGAGGGTGCTGATTAGGGTGCAGGTGATGATGTTGGTGAGGGTGCTCATGAAGGTGCTGGTGATGATGTTGGTTAGTGTGTTGTGAGGATGTTGGTGAGGGTGTTGGTGAGTGTGTTGGTGAGGTTGCTGGTGAGGGTGCTGGAGAGGATGTTGATGAGGGTGCTGGTGAGGGTGGTGGTGAGGGTGCTTGTGAAGGTGTTATTGAGGGTGCTGATTAGGGTGCAGGTGATGATGTTGGTGAGGGTGCTCATGAAGGTGCTGGTGATGATGTTGGTTAGTGTGTTGTGAGGATGTTGGTGAGGGTGCTGGTGAGGGTGTTGGTGAGGGTGCTGGTGAGGATGTTGGTGAGGGTGCAGGTGAGGGTGCTGGTGAGGGTGCTGGTGAGGGTGCTGGTGAGGGTGGTGGTGAGGGTGCTAGTGAGGGTATTGGTGAGTGTGCTGGTGAAGGTGCTGGTGATGATGTTGGTGACGGTGCAGGTGAGGGTGCTGGTGAGGATGCTGGTGAGGGTGCTGGTGATGGTGCTGGTGATGGTGCTGGTGAGGATATTGGTGAGGGTGCTGGTGAAGGTTCTGGTGAGGATACTGGTGAGTGTTCTGGTGAGGGTGCTGGTGAGGGTATTGGTGAGGGTGCTGGTGAAGGTGCTGGTGAGTGTTCTGGTAAGGGTGCTGGTGAAGGTGCTGGTGAGGGTGCTTGGGCTGCAAACTGGTGCAACCACTCTGGAGAGCAGTATGGAGATTCCTCAGAAAACTGGGAATGGAACCACCACTTGACCCAGGTATCATACTCCTCAGCTTATACCCAAAGGACTTAAAATCAGCAAACTACAGTAACACAGCCACATCAGGTTTACAGCAGCTCAATTCATAATCGCAAAGCTCTGGAACCAACCTAGGCGCCCTTCAACAGATGGGTGGATAAAGCAAATGGGGTGAATACACACAGTGGAATATTACTCAGCCATGATGAAAAATGGAATTATGGCATTCGCTGGTAAATGGCTGGAAATGGAGAACATCGTGCTAAGTGAAATAAGCCAGTCCCAAGAAACCAAAGGTGGAATGTTCTTGCTGATATATGGAAGCTAACCACAGTAAGGAGAGGGGAAGAATAAAAGTTCCGTAGATCAGACAAAGGGAGTGAGACAGGAGACACGTATTTTTAGTTCCATTGTGGTGAAAACAATCAATATTTGTACATTTAAAAATTGCCGAGAGAGTAAATTTCAAATGTTCTCACCACAAAAAGTGTTGCGTGTTTCTGTGACAGGTTGACCGGCTCGGTTTAATTGTTCATCGAGGACACCACCTCGTGCTCCTCGACTCACCAACTGTCAGCCTGCCCGTTCAGGGAGCCCTCCATAAGCCGCAGGCCCAGCCACAGACACTGAAGCTTCAGGACTGGGAACCAGGGGCCAGGCGCTGCTCAGTGCACCTGCCCAGTGCACCCAGGGCCAGGGAGGAAGAGAGGAGGAAGACCAAGAACCCAACAAGGAGGCGCTGGGTCCCCAACGAGAAGGTCCAAGGGCGCAGGAGGAGAAGCATCTGGGGCGCAAGGTAATGCGGGAGCTCGCTCACGTTGCGGAGACGCCTCCGTGACGAGAACCGAGCGTCTTTCCATTTACAACCACAGCGGAAAGAATGAAGCCCTTAAGAATAAACACAACAGCAGACGCGTGGGACTGCTGAGACAAACGGCAGAACCCAGCGGGGACATGAAGCCGACCCCTAAAAGTCAGTGGGGCCAATGGCCCAGTTCCTTCAACAAACAAAGGTCCCAGGGGGAGAGGGGAGGGGCCACTGCAGATCAGTGGGCCTCCCCACTGTGGGGACCCTGCCAGCTCAAGCCAACAGAGCGGCATGCCCTGTGACCATCCCTGAAAACAGCACAAGTTGGATTTCATTAAGAAACCACCACTGAAGCCGGGCGAGGAGCACACTTGTGATGTCAGCCACCTGGGAGGCTGAGGCAGGAGGACTGCAAGTTCAAGGCCAGACCCTGTCTCAAAGTGACCCCACTCTGGTGGCTTAAGGGATGTAGCTCAGTGGTAAAGCACCCCTGGGTAAAGAAGGAGGAGGAGGAGGAGGAGGAGGAGGAGGAGAAAAAGAAAGGACTGTGGGAATCGATGATGATTTTATGGTTATTGGTAAAGGCCACCTTCATCTACCTGGGGGTGCACACCAAAGCTCGCGGTGAGCCGGGACACCTCCGCAGTCCCGTTCTGGACCAGCAGGGGCCCAGGCTGGGTAGCTGCTGGTGCAGGGTGGCTGCGGGCCTGTGGCTCATTAGCTTTCTTCCTGTTCTCTCTCTCTCGCTCTCTCTCTCTCTCTTTAGTTATAGGTGGACATAATATCTTTTTATATTTATGTGGTGCTGAGGATCGAACCCAGGGCCCCACGCATGCTAGGTGAGCGCGCTACCTCTGAGCCCCAGCCCCAGCCTCTCTTCCTGTTCTCTCGACTCTGAAATTTCCCATAAAGAAAACATGAAAACAGAAGAAAGTCTAAATGGTAAATGCAGGTTCAGGAGACTCATGTTTCCAAGGTACCAATTCTTTCCCAATTTGCTCCATCTTCCCTAACCCCTCCAAAGTCCCACCAGGAGAGAGGGAGGGAGAGCACACGCAGGAGGACAGTGAGGGACCTGTCCCTGACTTAGCACCTACTGGAGACAGGACAAGGACAGGGTTGATGAGGAGCAGGGGGCGGCACTCTGTAGCACCAAGACGGACTCTCAAGCAGGACATGGATGGGTGGGGTTTGCAGAGACAGACGCACCGGGGGAGCCGGGGGAGCGCAAGCCTGACACTCTCTGGTGCTGGCCCGGACACAGAGCTGTGGGGGGTCACGCTACGGGGGTCTGAGAGGCAACCGGCGCCTGTGACGAGGTTGAAGGGCTTGGGTGCTCTGCTTCCACAACAAGTGACCCCACTCTGGGGTGACCCCAGTTCTGGAGGCCAGACATCTGAGATGACCTCACTGGGCTCCCTGAGGTCCCGTGTGGGGATTCAGCCCTGTTGGTTACCACTGCCAAGACGTGCGTAAGCGTGGCTGCCCCTGACCACCCTAGCTGGTCTTTCCTGCACGTTCTCCCCACAAACCCCATATTTGGAGCCCAGCCCCTGGGCCCTGGCTCCCTGTGCACCTGGCTCTTCCATGGTGTCTGAAGGCAAACCAGGTACGTTCAGACAGGATGGGTCCTCACTCTTCTCCTGACCTGGTGTGGCTGCCGCCCAGGACCACACTTCTGTCCTCCAGTCCCCAGGACACTGCAGGCTGAGAATCCTGGACCTGCACTCTTCAGCCTCAGGGCGGAGGGTGGTCCTCCCACGCTGGGCTGCTCTGGGGCAGTGAGCCGCATTTCTTCTGGAGACCCTGCACAGAGCCCCCTGCTCCCTCTCCCACCTTCTACAGCGCCCTCACTCCCGCGCCCCAGGCCCCATCCTGTCACGGTCAGAGCCCAAGTGGCCGGCTGCGGGGATTCTGGTTCTCTTCTGCTTTAAAGGACTCTGTGAGTACCCTGGGCCCACCCTGGTGACCTGGGGACACCACCCACTTGGGTCAGCAACCTCACTGCCCTGGCCTGGACTCTCAGGTTCAGAGGACAGGGCACAAAGTCACGGTCCAGCCTGCTAGGCCCTTTGGCTAGGGGGCTGTCCTGGGAGTGCACCTATGGACTCTGATGCTCTTCAGGGCACTACCCGGGTGGGCCTGCTGCAGGCCCCTCTCCTGGCCGGGGGCTCCTCCAGCCCCTGGTGCTAAGGGCCTTCCCTGCGCGGGCAGGGCTGTGTCCAGATCTCTCTCTTACAAGGACCCAGCGGTGCCCAGCAGGGGCCCTGCTCCAAGATGCCCTTCCAAAGAAGGCGTCCGAGAGTCCGCGGCCCCGAGGGTTTGGGAGATACAGACGCCAGCCCCGCGGCACCCACCTCCCCAAGGCCTGCTCGGCCCTGTCCGGCGACAAGCCCTCGTCAGCGGCCCAACCCGGCGGTGGCCCGCTGGCCCTCTCGGTGGCCCTCGGCTGCGACGCTTGCGGCTCCATGGGAACGCGCACACAGCCCCGCGCAGGCGCGGTCCGCCCAGCTCGCGGTGGGAAGGACCGACGACGTGAGAAGCGGTGGCGCTTGCGGACGGCGGGCTCGGCCCTCGCGCAGGACTCGCGGCTGCACCGCGCGCACCTGCCCGCACCTGCCCGCACCTGCCCGCACCTGCCCGGCGCTCGGGGGCTGCACGGTGTGCGCTGCGGATCCCTTTCACCAGGCTCCGCGGCCGCGCTGGGCCAGGATGAGTGGGACCTGCCCCTTCGCAGCTGGTGCCCGAGGCCGCGGGAGGCCTGGGAAGTCCCCTGCTAACCCTGGGCTGGACATCCTGAGAGTCTGCAACCGCGGGAGGTGCTGGGTCTGTTTTCCTCTCAGAATTCCGCGCTCCAGGGCCGGATCGGGCCACCCTATCAGCCCACCCTATCAGCCCGGTGACGGTTTTCCTAAGAGGAGTTACACTTGGGCTACCCCCGCCCGCCCCAGTTATGGAGTTCTTACGGCTCTGCTTCTCTGGTCCCAGTATGGATGATGGACACACTCCACGGGGAGGGGAAGGACAGTCAGAGACTGAACACAGCCACCCACAGGGAGCTGGCCCCTGGCAGGTCTCCTTCTGTGTCCAGCTGTAGAGTGGCCTCCAGAACATACCTAAGTGAGGAAATCAGGATGCAGCACCATCAGCACCGTATTGTATCTACCAGGGGCAATAAGAATACACCTGTTTGTCTTCCTGGCCAAACTAGGCTGTTTATCTGAACCTCCAAGAAATCAGGAGAGACAGAAGACAGACGATCCCCAGACAGGCGGGTTTTAGCAGGGACGACAGGGAAGCCCCTCGGCTTTAGTCCTCACAGGGAGAAGAGCTGAAGCCACCCCTTGTCAACCCTGTTCCCACCACTGCTGGATTTTACCAACTCTGCTACCATGCCCACAGAAGCACCTTTTGTCAATCTGGAGATGGAAGGAAGTCCGATTCACGAATTGTTGGTAAAAGCCAATTGGGTGTTTAAATTGAATTTGTTGAAATTTTTTGTTGCAGTTGTTTTGAGAGTGGGTCCTGCTGCATGGCCCAGGGTGGCCTCTGACTGCAGCTCAGATGACCCTTCTGCCTCAGGGCATGTGCACTGGGCCTGAATGAAGACTTGTTCTTTGACTCCTTTGTCTTTGCAAGGCCCTTGGGTGGTGAGACCCCCACGGTGTGCCTAGAAACCTTTCAAACTTGATGGAAACTATAAACTCACCAATCACAGGAAACTGTAAACCACAGCAAACCTCAAGCAGAGTCAGGAAAAAATCACACCAAGACATGTAATAATTAGGTCGACAGAGATGAGAAATGGAGAGAGACTCGGAGACGCGCAGAGGGAAGAGGCAGGTTCACACAGAGCAACGGAACATGCCCGCAGACGCCAGGGGGGCTGGAAGTCAGGGGCACAACCTGGGGACACCGAGCCAAAAACAAGACAAAGAGCCTGGCGACCTAAATGTCCATGCCCAGGAAGAACGTTCTAAAGAGCAAAGGCAGTTTTTGTGTGGTGCCAAGTATTAGTGATAAAGCCGTAATTTTAAAAAGCTATTTTGAAAAATGAAGATAGCCTGGGGTGGACCTCAGCGGTAGAGCGCTCGCCCCGCATGCACATGGCACCGCAAAATCCATAATTAAGCGAATAAGGGTACGTTTCGACCTCTGCCTGAGAAGGAGCAAGGTTTCCCTCCGCCTGAGACAACTGAAAACCGGAACAGAACATTCGGAGGGCAGGACACCTGAGAGCCCAGGATGCCGTCCTAGGAGGTGGACACGGAGGACGGGAGCCCGCACATGACCCCCGGGAAGCTCCAGACCGCGGCTCAGGGGAAGGAAACGGAAGCAAGGACTGGTAACACGGGTCATTTCAGCACGACTAAAAGCCCTGGCTCTTCAGAAGACGCTGCTGGGAGAAGGAGCCGGAAAACCGCTGGCCACTGAAGATCCTTACAAAACACATGCAGCCAAAGACTGGTGTCTGAAAAATATAAATAACTCACAGCAACAGAAGGGTCAGCATCCTCATTTTCTAAAATTAGCAAAAGACTTGATCAGAGACCACTGGATCAAGCCAGCTCATCCAAACGTGCCTAGCGTTTTGGTCCCTGGGGTAGGGCACATGAAGCCCACCGAGAGGCGCCACTGTGCAGCCGTGGAGTGGCCAGCAACCGGAGACGCACAGTGTGCACTGGGCTGAGGGGCGGGCAGCCGAAGGTCTCTGGGTGCTGTTGGCGTGCAAACAGGCAGGCCCACTTTGGGAAGCCGAGTGGCCATTTCTTACAGAGTGAAGCACACGCGCCCCTGAACCCCGGTCATACTGGACGCACCCCTTTATTGAAAAGAATGACGACATGACGACCCAAAGACTTGCGTCTGAAAGTTCAAAGCAGCAGGAGCCAAAACTGGACACAGCCCAAATGTCCGTCAACAGGGAGGGCACAACTCAGGAACAAGCCCACGCTCCTGGGGACACAACAAGGTGCTTGTGGTTGATTCTCAGGAGTATCGTGCTACCTGGGCGTGGTGGCGCACGCCTGTGCTTTCCAGCTACTGGAGGCTGAGGGAGGGGGATGGCTTCATCCCAGGAGTTGAAGGGCAACAAAGTGAGACCTCATCTCAAAAAAAAAAAAAAAACCCCAAAACAAAAAACACAACACTCTTCTGGGTGCGGTGGGTGGCACATGCCTGGAAACTGGGGCAGGCGGATCACAAGCTCAAGGCCAGATGCAGCAATTTAGAAAGACCGTCAGCAGCTTAGAGAGACCCTGTCCCAACATAAAACATAGAAAGGGGGGCTGGGGATGTGGCTCAAGCGGTAGCGCGCTTGCCTGGCGTGCGTGCGGCCCGGGCTCGATCCTCAGCACCACAAACAAACAAAGATGTTGTGTCTACCGAAAACTAAAATATAAATAAGATATTTTTTAAAAACCCAAAACATAGAAAGGACTGAGAATGTGGCTCCGTGGTGGAGTACCCTCCCACCATGAAGTATCTTACAAGCCTTTAAGTCATCAATCCAGAAACCACTGAGGGGCGATGGGGGATTGAGAAAAGACAAACACATAGGAGAAGAAAGTTGGGACGGGGGGACAATGTCCTCTGATGGAGGAACCTGGAGCTGGCTCAGCACGTTTATCATATAGGTCTTATCATCGAATTACATGGGTTGTTTTGGGAAAGTTTCAGCAGAGCCGACAGACTTGAAGGTCGCAGTGAATCTTTCGAGGCATCAAGGTCATCTTGTTATGCTCAGAATTCTCTATTCCTGAAAGTCGGTGCTTGAGCTCAGGGTCCAGACCGAGATAGCTCTGCGCCTTTGCTCGGAGCCTCCCCAGGCCAGGCATCACCCTAGCAACTGGGCCATCTTGACCTGCACCTTGGCACAGGAAATTCCCAGCATGCGGCAGCCCCAAGGTAGTCACGGGCTGTGATCCAAGTCACCACTCTCCACAGATGAAGTCGACACAGATCATGATGCCCGTGACCCATGGCGGTAGCAGGAGTCCTGCAGACGTGGGGCCTCAGCCATTCAAGCCCCGCTTCTTATCTCCCTGGCTCTGCAGTCAAATGCCAGCTGGAGACTCGAGGGTGGACGGTGGGATCAGTTCCTGGTCATCTGGGGCCTGGGGGCCTGGTCCCTCTGGCCAAGGCTTTGCTCAGCTCCCTGCTCCCTGAGCCTCTCAGCTCACGAAAGGCAGCAGACATCGTCACGGGAGCCAGACGGGAGCACCGCTGCGAGACCCGAGTCTGGGCAGGAGGACTTGCGATTCCCCACTACTCCTGGCGTGTGGTCACAAGCTGCTGGGCACAGAGCACAGTAGGGAAACAGGCCGCAGAGGCCCAGAGGCCGCTTGCAAGGCTGCCCACCTGACGTCGTGTCTTATGATTCCATTTGTGTATTTCAGGAAAGGCGAATCGGTGGTGACAGAGGGCAGGCCAGCCGTCACTTAGGACTGCCCAGGACTGGAGCCCAGGGCTCACGCAGGCTAGGTGAGTGCTCCACCCCGGGCCCAGTGCTCCACCTGAGCCACACCCCAGCCCAACTTTTCTTAAGTGATAAAATGTTGAGGATCATGAAGTTGGGTGATGGCTACGTGGCAGGTCAACATTCTATTGTGGTTTTTTCCTACGTGGGGGTTTGAACCCAAAGCCTCACACGTGCTAGGCGAATCCTCCACCCGGAGCCACACCCCAGCCTTTCTTACTTTGTTTTGAGACAGGGTCTCACTAAGTTCCCCAGGTGGACTTGAACTTGTATCCTCCTGCCTCAGCCTCCTGGTCTAGGATCATAGGCCAGGCCACCACACTCAGCAGGGGGTGACTTTTTCGGGTTATGGAAACCGGGAACATCAGGGTTATGGTGGAGGTTCCCTAGTCCTGCAGAACCCCCCAAATTGCATACTTAAAATTAGTTATTTTGTTGTACATAGATTTAATCTCAACAAGGCTGATTAAAGGTAAGATAACATACATGTAGACTCCAGGCCATGACCTGATGGGCTTTGCCTGATCTGACCCTGCCGGCCTCCATCTGCCAACCTCCCTGGTCCTCACAGCAGGCCGCCACGGCCTGGCGTTGCTTCCCCTTGGACTTGCCAGTGGAGCCCTGCCTCAGGGCCTTTGCACCATCTGTCCTCTTGGAGCCCTACCTGGGTTCTGGCTTAAGTCCCTCCATGGTGTACATTATTTTGTAAATTACTTCTCTCCGTCTTTTTAGTGTGGTGCCCTATTGTCCATCTTCTAGGGGCAGGGATCTCTTATTCCTGCACAATGCTTAGACAAATCCTTTGCACGTGGCAGGATTATTAATTCTGCAAAGGGCTGTTAAATGAGCCCAGGTCTGTGCGCTCTTTCTTGAAGAAGCTTACTGGGTGTCCTCCAGCACCAAGCGCTGAAATGACCACAGCAGACCTGCTTCTGTGACCTAAGAATGAAGGGTCAGGGTCCAGGACAGGGCAGCCCTGCGGCTCTCCTTGTGTGGTGTCCAGGTAGCCTACATGGGGCTCACTGCAGTCCCGGGTGTCTCGACTCCCCGGCATCCTGTTTTAGGAGTTTCCATGCTAGGACTCAGTCCTGCTTGTCGTAATGTGAAATGCGTCCCTCACTTGATGGACAGTCCTTTGGTTAGAAATGTTAATTTGTGTTTGACACTTTCTGTCTTTTGTCATACAAAAGAATTCAAAATGCCACATTCAAATACACAAAATCCAAGAATGGAATTCCAACCTCTGCCTGTTAAACACGGTAATTGTGCTTGAACGCCCAACTCAGTCGTGGGAAAAAAGGCTTCCAGGGCCCGAGTTTGGCCGTTCATTGGTTCTCAGGGATCAATGACAAACCAGCACCCACTCAGCCCGTCTTCCAAGTGGACTGCACCCTCCAGTTCTTTGCCTTTAATCCTCTCTGCCAAGTTCCCTCTGCTTATCCAGATGAATGGATTCCATCTGAAAATCACAGAGTTAATAATTACAGTCTAAGCTGATAAAACCCTGCTCTGCATCACGGCCATTTTCTCTCTGGAGTGCGGTTTCCCAGGAAAATAACAAAGCAACTTCACGAGTGCATCAGGCAGGGATTTTAAGTTTAGCCAATGCAGTTTCCTTTCCAGGCTGCATGAATCACCTCCACCCCCTGGGGCCCGGCCTGCTGCCACAGAGCCGCC
The DNA here is from genome assembly GCF_047511675.1 of Marmota flaviventris. Lineage (NCBI taxonomy): Eukaryota > Metazoa > Chordata > Mammalia > Rodentia > Sciuridae > Marmota > Marmota flaviventris. The sequence goes on from NC_092507.1 coordinate 834,811, forward strand.
CTGATGGATACTAGCCAGCTGTCCTCCCAAGCCTCCCGCTGGGCGCTATACCTTCCCCTGTGCTGCGAGCATCCAGCATCCGGCAAGGAATAAACTGTATCCTCCCGCCTCAGCCGGATAAACCGGATAAACCGGCAGAGCTGTGGGCCACTTACCTGCACAGTGGAGCTGTCCGGTGACCTCCCTCTGAGCTGCCCAGGGCCATGCTCTCCGGGTTGACGGAGGAGGCAGCTTTTCACACCTCCAGGGCTTATGCTGCCTTCTGCCCAGGGCCATATGGGGAGGCAGAAGGCCTCCCCGCACTGGGCACAAGACCCATAGCCACGGCCCCAGCACCCCACCACAGGACTGGGTGGATCCCCAGTGGAGAGGCCAGGGCTTTACATGTCAAATGAACAGCAAGGGAGCCTTCGGGAGGCTGAATAGATGTCCAGGGACCCAGAGCCCAGGCCTGAAGTCCCGGTTTCTTTCTCATTGCTGTCCCTGCAGTCACATAGCTGACCCCTGCTCTGCACTCTTGGTGACACCAAGACAAGGGGAGAGGAGTGTCCAGGTGTCTTCCAAGAGCGCCTGAGACAGAGACTTTCCCGTTGACAGAGACCCCTCCACTGCTGCCCAGGAACAATGATGGAGCCCGGTGAGCGCGGGAGCGCCCCCAGGCAGCCGAGCGACTGCAAGTCAGAGTGCCGTTCCAGGAAGCAGAGAGGAGAGGGGACACCAGGGTACGTACCCTCCCAGGACTGGCTCCAGGGACCCTCCTCCTCCGGCCACAGGCACCTGCTATGGTCACCACGTCATTCGAACCAGGATGCACGATTAGGTCACGGCTCTCGAAATCTCATCCCTGTATTTCTGAACATTCCTGCATTAGCGCAGGAGATTTGGGGGGACATTCACATCCAAACCATAAGAGGGGTCACAGGCTTCTGACACCCGGCCGCTCTCACCCCTTCATTCTGTGCCTGAAGAAACCAAAGCCAGGGAATGACTTCCCCGAGCCCCGCGGCAGGTCAGGAGTGGAGGTAGAGCACACAGGCCCCTGACCACAGGGAAGGGGAGCTCCTGCCACAGGGCTGGCCACAGCCCAGGGCTGGCCATGCAGGACCAACGCTCTGGCTCCTGCCCTGGTGTGGGCGTTTCCCAGGTGCCTTCCTGGTCTGGGGTGGTGGAGCTGGACATGGGCTGGGGATGGTCTGGTGTGGCAGGAGCTCTGGGACGGGAGCTCAGAAGTGGGGGAAAACTGATTCTAAAGATCTTGAAGAAGGAGGAAGGAGGAAAATTGCCGTTCTTCACCTTCAGGCTGAAGCCCCTGTCAGGGACAGAGCAGAATTCAACAAAGTGTGAGACTGTGATGGAAACACACATTTTGCTCTCAGCTTGGTCAACATCACAGGTGCTTGGAAAGGGACGCCCTTCGTCTGTGACCCGGAGAGCACTGAGTCTAACAGGTCAGCACCTGACTTCCTCACTGGCTTCTCCACGCAGGGTTTCAAATACATTTGCTCCCAGGACCCAAGCAGAAGAGATGAGTTGAGACCACCAAGCAGTTAGATCAATGGTTGAGTTGTCTGTGCATCAGCCTGAGCTATGCCCAGGAAAATTCAATGTCAGTTTTGTGCCCCAGAAAATGGAGGTGGAGGAGCTAGCCGTAGAGCATAGCTCACCCAGAAGGACTGGGTCAGGTGCATGGAGGTGGACAGCATCTCCCAGTCACCAGCCTAAGACCTCCAAGGTCAGGAGGACAGCCAGGGCCAGCTGACCTGGATGCAACCTCCGAGATCAGGGATGCTCAGAGACACTGAGGGAATGCAGCCCAGGGTGGTGTGGGCTCTTGGACACTCAGCCCGCTTGTTTTCTTACATCAGTTAAGCACCTACTGTGTGCCAGTTCCTGCTGTAGGGGGTGATAGAAATAACACTCGCCCTCTCTCTGCTTCTCGAGCACCCTGTGAGCTGCTTCCCTCTGCCACACTCTCTCGCCATGATGTTCAGCCTCACCGTGAGCCCTGTGGAATGGAGCTGGCCTTCTATGGACTAAGGCCTCTGAAACCCACTTTAACCTGAAACTGCTCTCAGATGTCTTCCCACCACATGAAGACTCTGAGTGAAGTCCGCACGGAAGAGAACAGAGTTGAGAGATGAGAAGTTCTCGACTCCCAGAAACTACCTTTTAGGGCCACAGTGGGGCAGCTTCTTTGCTGTCCATCGTTGCTCTAGGACATCTTGATTGCTTCGACCAGCCCCAGCGCTGAGTGGAGCTGCTGTAGAGGAGAGTGGAGGTGACACAAGCTGTCTTGGAGAATCAGTGTGCATGTCCTCACATTCCACACCGACAGCTGCTTCCTTCCGGACTCAGAATACCTGCAGCATGGAGTGTCACCAAGCGCGAAGGAAGACATTCTGGAAGGTATGAAGAGAAAACAGCCACACAGTCAAGCACAGAGGTCTTTGTGGGGCTACGGGCTGTGAGCAAAAGTTATTTTGACAATTCAAATGAAATAAAAATAATATATAATACCAAAAAAAATACTCACAGAATGTTCACAGCTCCTGGTAGGCTCCACGCCTGGGCCCTTTGTCATGGATGGATTAGCTCCTTCACTCTCTCAGGGGACAAAGGGGACCATGCCCAGGACAGTCAACCGTGCAGAGCAGTGTGACAGGAGCACAGGGAGGTCAGCGTTTCAGCACCAGAAGAACCCCCTCTGGGTGGGGAGGGGACCCTGGAAGGGGGCACAGGCTGGGACCTGACCGGCTGAGACTGGCTATTGGGTCTGGGAGAGCAAGCCGGGAGCCCCCTTCTCCCATGCCTCCTGCAGGATTGGGCTGGACGCCCCTGGCACATCCCAGCCTACAGCCCTCCATCCATGGCTCTGGCCAGTGGCCAGTCATACAAGGGGACTTAGCTGACTGGAGAACAGTCTGCCCTTTTAAAATGTTTGCACAAGAAGCTAATTTACACTGTCAGTTGACAGGTGCCCAGCGCTGAATAAAGGAAAGTAGGCGATGAGTAAAGTTCGTAATCAGCTGTTTAAGGGAAATTGTGCAAATTTTACTTTTGAAAGAATTAAAGTGCAGGTGTGAGGTCTCCACTTTCTTAGCCCTTTGAGGGCACAGAGGTGGGGGCAGATCTCACTAGAGGGCCCAGCAGCCTGCAGGGCCCTCCCAGGGGGTGTGAACAGGTGAAGGGACCACGGGGCACTGCTGAGCAGCGCCACCTTCCTCTGTGCTCAGGGAAGGTCCCCAGGGAGCAGGGCTGTTGGCACGGCATTGTTAGAAGATGCAGCGCATGTGGGTCTTCCCTGACCCGAGAGGACGCCGCTGGGGCGCCTTAACCTTCCCTGCCCCCAGCCCAGGCTGCCAGAACCAGCAACCCCGGCCCTGAGACATCCCCGTGCCCCCATACAGCCCCGGGAAGCCCCGCTATGGAACGAGGTTCTGCCCTGCCCGTCGGTCCACCGCGACCAGTGGGTATGGCGCCCGGGGCGCCTCCTGGGCAGACACGAGCAGGGGCCGGTTTGCAGCCGGCGGCAAGGGCAGCGGTTTGGGGGTCCCGGCGCGGCCGGCAAGGGCGGGGCGCAGGGTGCGCAGCTCGGGGCTGTTTTGGAGCGGGGCGGGCGCGCGGGGCGGGGCGGGCGGGGCGGGCTCGGCGCTCCGTCCGCCCCTCGCGCGGCGCCGCGCTCCCCGGCGCTCCCGCCCCTCTGGTGCAGCGGCGGCCGCGGGCGAAGCAACTTTGCGTGCGTCCAGGCCGGCCGGACCGTCCCGCGCAGAGCCCGCGAGGCCATGGACGCGCTGGCCTGGCTGCTGCCCCCGCTCCTGCTGCTGTGCGCGCCGCCGCGCCGCGGCGCCAGGTGAGCGGGCGCCCGGGCCGGGGGAGGTGCGGAGCGGGCGGGAGCCCCTGGGTGCCGGGGAGCTCTCGGGCCGGGGGCTGGGTCCCTCGCCGGCCCGAACCCGAGTTCGGGATGGAGGCCGGTGCGAACCTCGCGCACCCGGACCCGAGTCTTCGTCCCCGTGTCACCCTGGTATGCCCCCACGCGCGCTCCCCTCCCAACTCGCTGCCCGGCGGCGGCAGGACCCGCGACCCTCGCTCGGGCGGCCCAGGTGCTGTCCGCCGTCCCGGTGCTGAACGCGGCGCGGCGGGGCCAGACCCGGGCGTCGAGCCGCTCCGGGCTCCTCCCGCCCCCGCGGAAGAAGACAGGTCGGGTGTCCCCAGCCGCACCGCACTGGGCCGGCCGGCCCGGGCCTGGCTGCTGCCCTTCCTGGCGCGGGGCTGAGGCTCGCAGGACCAGCTGCGGGCAGAAGAAAGGAGAGACCCGAGCGCTGGGGGTGGGGAGGGGAGGAGGCCTCTGGCCCGGCAGGGCGCATCCCGCTGTGCCAGTAGCGGGCCCAGGATGCTCCCGGGTTTCCTTTCAGGAGCCATTTCAAATTGCACGGACTGAACTCCGGAGTGTGCAGCTGGATGGCAGCCAGGTGCCCCCACAGCAGAGAGACTGGGTTTATTCTGTGGGGGAAGGAGGAGGCCTGCCTCTCCAGAGAAGGAGGAGGCTGGGAAGAAAGCCCCCACCCCGGGCTGGAGCCCCCTCCCTCTGGCCTCCAGCACATCCCCGGGTCTTCCCTCTGTGGGATCTAAAATGGGCTCCTGGTCACCAGGGCATCTTGGGCCCAGCACTGAGCCCAGCCACCTGCCATGAGTCCTGAGAGGCCACTGAGAGGTCTTTCTGGAAACCATGTTGGTGCAGAAGGTAGAAAAACAGTCCCCCAGCACCCTGGACTTAAGGGTCACCTGACTGATGGACAGCGGACTGTTAGGAACCAGAAATGGCTGGACATCAGCCTGTGTTGTGGCTGTGGGCACTCCCACAGCATATAATGAGGGTTCAGAGTTTCCCTGAAGGTGGGGGGGGGAGAGGCCCAGAAGGGCAGGCTATAGGTGTGGCCACCGGGCTCGAGACCCGAGCCAGCGAGCCTCTGAGCAGTCCTATTCTCTGTCAGTCCCTAGGGACCTCTCTCCCCTCTCCTTTCCTGACTTAAACTCAAGGAAGGTGTGGTGAGAGGTACAGCTGCAGGCCTGGGGGTCTGCTGCTGGCCCAGGCCCACAGCCCCTCCTCCCAGTCTGAAATTCAGCAGTTCTGAAACCCCAAAGTTTGAGCTGAAGTGTAACAGCAAAACTCACTCGGTGGCAAGCCCTGTCCTGCTGTGGCCAGAGGGTTTCTGTGTTTATTTCTCCTATTTCAGGGCCTGTTTCTAGATCTCCTGCTGGGAAAGGCTTCAGCCTCCCCGCCCCCAAGTCTGTATATGCAGCACATTCCCGTCCTAAAATCCCAAGCTTTCTGGGGCCTTGGGTAAGGGATTGGGGGCTGTTACCAGGGCAGGAAAGTTGGGAGACCCCAGCCCCAGGGGGAGGAAGGTCTGAGGCTTGCCAGTGTTCCCATCCTGTGTGGTGGCAGATGCCAGGTGCCACTACGCTGCATCCATCCTCTGGGGTAGAATGTTATCATCTTACCACATTTCAGCATCTGCCCTTTTAGACGGTTCTCCCAACCTTCCTGCTCTTGGCCTTGGCCGGGCAACGACCCGGCATGGCTCAGGGACTAAGGCTCTCCCCAAGTGGGAAAGGGCCGGGACAGGAGCCCTTGAGTGACCTCCACATAGCATGGGCATCCACACAGGGCCTCCTGTCCAGTAGCTTTTGAATCCCCTCCACTCTAGACAGTGGCCTCCTGCTCCCTCAGGCTCCAGGTCCTGGTTCCTGGACTTTTGTGGGGGGACAGTGGGACTTTTCTGGCTCACCCCTCATTTGATTTCCCAGTGGTTGCTGGTGAGAAAGGCTTGGGGGATTAGAGGCAGGTGTGTTGAGCCATATTTGTGGGTCAGGCCCGACTCTGAGGACCCTCCCACAGCGTGCACTGAGCTTGCCAACTGCATGCCTGTGTGGGTGTCACCCCCGCTGCTGGCGCCTCCATCTCCCGGAGCTCGCAGTGCGATGGCTGGGGTGCTTCTCTTTGCCTTGGTAACTGGGATGCCGGTGAGGCGTGTTGCTCTAAAAGCAGAGCTGTTGGATCCGTGGGCTTTGTGTGCTTGGTGGACGGAGCCTGCAGGGAGGAGCCCCACTGCCTGGCTCAGCTGCGCCCACCGTCCCTTTCTGTCCTCAGGGGTACAGACAAGTGACAGGGGCCGCTTTGTTTCTCAGAGGGGCCAGGATGGGAGGGAGGCCCTATGGCATGAGGAGCAGCCCAAGGTGACAGCTCTGCCCCATGGGTTTGAATTCCTGACCTTGACTGAGAACCGGGAGCCTGGCACACGTCTCTGAGCTGCTCTGTCAAAGGATGCCCAATCCAGAGCACCCCGACTCCACGGCACGCAAGGAGCCAGTAGCCCTCTCCCGAGATCTCCATGAGCTGCCAAGGGGAGGGGGGACTTCCTGCCCTGTGCTGAGCTCCTGCTGGCTGCAGCCCTGCCTGCCCTGTGTGTCCTGATCAGAGTGAGAGAAACTGGGACCTCTGGGGCCCAGAGTCCTGCATGAAGCACACTCTGCTCTGTACCCAGGCCCTTCCCCTCTGTTCACGGCTAGGAAAATGGACACTGCCTTCCCAGGAGAGAAATGACACCGGGTGGGGGCTCCTCCCTTTTCACTCCCAGGAAACTGTGTATTATATCGCCTGCCACTCCAGGTGAGCTTCGTGGGCACTGTCTCCTGGCCTGGCCTTCAGGCCCCAAGTAGACCTGGGACGGGGGCGAGGGAAAGTGCACACATGTGTCACTGGCCTGAGACAAGCGAGAAGTGGGGCCCAGGCAGGCTAGATGGCAGCTGGACTGGTCCAAAAATAAAACACAGCTCAAACTCTTTATATCTGACCTTCAGAGCGGCTTTGCCCTCCCTCTCTCTCTCTCTCTCTCTCTCTCTCTCTCTCTCTCTCTGTCTCTGAGAACTGAACCCAGGGACCCTCAGCCACTGAGCTACACCCCAGCCCTTCTTATTAAGTTGCCCAGGCTGGCCTTGAACTTGCGATTCTCCGGCCTCACCTCCGTGGCAGCTGGGACCACAGGCGTGGCCACTGTGCCTGTGATTTGCATTCTCACTTGTGCTTTTCTGGGTCCTGGACTTTATTAATGCCATCTTACCTCTTGTTAGCACATTGCCTGCTCTGGCCGTTGCCGTGGTGGGTGGGTAGGGCGGGTGGGCGCTGGGATGGACAGCAGACCCCCATGCCTTGTCCTGTCCACTGTGATGTGTCCAAGTGCTCAGACAGGAAAGATCAAAGACCTGCAGAAGTTCATTAGCTGAACCTCTTCAGAAGAGAAGTGGCTTAGATGAGGAGAGAGGGCCTGGATACCTAACCACGATGCTTCTCTAACTGGGCAGCCCTGGGGCTACTGGGACCTGCCTGGGAGTGAGCTGGCCAGGCAGGAGCAGGGAGAGCCAGGCTGGGCTGCTTCCCCAGCCACCGCCCAGGTCTCCATCAGCTGTCCCTGTCAGAGGCCCTGCCCTGGCTCTGGACGGAGGCTCCTGGGTTATCCTGAGCTCAGCGCCCTCCTCTCCCTCCACGGACTGGACGCCGAGCCTGGACGCCGAGCCTACCCCTACCTGTCCCACGGCTGGAGCCCCTCCCCCCGCCTCTCCCTGACCACTCTTGCCTTTGGGCTCTGGGGTCACTTTCTCAGGGAGGCTGTGCCCCTGCCCCTGCTACCCTCTGTGGCTCTCATCACTCTTAAAGCCACTCATCTCCCCCCATAAGTCCTGGACCCCTACATGGCCTGGGCTGTGGCTCTGCTCATGGCTCAGCCGTGTCCCCAGAGGGGGACTTGCATCTTGGGGTCACTAGATGACATTTGTGGATAGATGGTGGATGGACAGATGGATGGTTGGGAACAACCTCCGAGGGGCTCCTGGGGCTGTGTCTCAGGCAGAACTCCAGGGGGTGATCCGAGTGGGGTGACCTGTGGGAAGGAGAGGAGGGGCTGGAGGTCCCAGAGGCTGGCAGGTGGGTAGGTGGGGGAGGCAGGGGAGGCAACGGGGAAGGAAGATCTGGGTGACAGGGAGAGGAGGGATGCGGTCTGGGGAGGAGGCACGGCTCCTCCCAGCTGTCCCGGGGGCCCGGCTGGAGGGATGGCGTGGGGCGGGAGGGGGCTTGCGGCTGGCCTCGGGCTTGGCTGCCAACAGGCAGGGGGAGGGTGTGCTGTGAGCCCAGGCTGCCATCCCTGTCCCCAAGGAAGCATGAGGCTGAGGTGGGCTTGGGCGGGGAGCCATCAGCGCCTGGAGGAGCCCAGGATGGAGGGGCCTGAGGGCCTTTGTGGTGGCCAGTGGCCCAGTGTGGGGCGTGGGTGTCTCTGGGCGGGACTGGGGTTTTACTGGCTCAGTTCCTGCCCCTCCCCTCCCTGGGTCTCCCCTGAGGACTGGCCAGGCCCAGGGCTCAAGGTGACCTGAGGCCCGCGCTCCTGCTGTTCCTGAGCACCCTGCCTCCATTTCTCATCGTGGCGTTAGGAGCCGCCCCTCCCCTGCGGTGGGCTGTCCTTGCTGTGGACAGAGGGACTGGTGATGTGACACGTGATCACAAATGAGGGGACCCAAAACAACAGAATCTTGTTCTCTCACACTTCTGGAGGGCACAGTCCAGAACTGTCCAGAAAGTCTGGGGAAGCTGGCCGGTCCCGCTCCTCGGGTGGCCAGGAGTCTTGGTGCTGCTCTCTGCCCGGGTCTGCACCTGCCTCCGGCTGCCCGTCTCTTCTCCTAAGGACGGGGTCACAGGGTTCGGGGCCCACCCTGATGCACTGGGCTTCGCCATAACTGATCACACCTGCAAAGACCCTGTTCCAAAGCAGACCTCTTCTGAGGTTCCAGGGGACAAGAGCCTGGGGGGACGCTGTCCAGCCCCGTCCAGGTGAGCAGGTGGGTGGGCGGGCTGCGGGGTTCCCTGGCTGTGGCCCTACAGTGCGTCTGGGAGGACAAGGACAGCATGGGCTGCTGTGGGTCAGGCTCAGCCTCAGAAGCACATGGCCATCTGGGGACCCAGCCTGGACCCTCCTGGGCCCTTTTGGGTCCCCATCCAGTGGCTTCTGGCACATTCCTTCCTCTCAGGCCACTGCTAGGGAGGACTCTCAATGGGGGCCTGTGGCTGCTTGGGGACAAAGCCAGAGGGCGACTCTGCGGGGGCCTCCTCCTGGTCTCAGTGGTGCCCTCTCTGGCAGTTAGAGGAGGGAGCCAGGGGCTCAGTGCACGCTGGGGCCGCACAGGGTGGCCCCTGAGGTAGGGTGAGGAGGGCACAGGAAGGCCGGGAGAAGGGCCAGGGGCCTTCCGGGCTCCTCAAGTCCGGTCCAGGTTGCTGGAGGGGCTCCCACCTCGTCCTCCCTGTCCGTCCAGCCCAGGCGTCCCCCCCAGGGAAGAGCTGGGGCTCTGACCCTGGTGCCCTGCCTGCCGGTGACCACCTGCTTCGCATCCCCAGAGCCATGAATGACATTGGGGACTACGTGGGCTCCAACCTGGAGATATCCTGGCTCCCCAACCTGGATGGCTTAATGGAGGGCTACGCCCGCAACTTCAGGCCCGGCATCGGAGGTGAGGGTAGGGCTGGAGGGGCAGCGCGTGCTGGCCGGGACAGTGCGCCCCTCACTGTGGGGACAGCCTGCTGGACTCTTGGCTGGTGAAGGGGTCTGTTGGGCTTCAAGCCCAGACCCCAGGGAGACAGGAGAAGGGGCGTCCGTGTCCCCACGGTGGGGTGGCTGGGGCGGTGGGCCGGGCCCTGCGTGCTGGCTCCAGTACCCCTGCTCCTTCACAGGCCCCCCTGTGAACGTGGCCCTGGCCCTGGAGGTGGCCAGCATTGACCACATCTCAGAGGTGAACATGGTAGGTGCCCCCTGCGCTGCCGGCCGGGCCCTGTGTCTCCGAGGACCGGGGCTGACCCTGCCCCTGCCGTCCTGCTCCCCCCGCAGGAATACACCATGACCGTGTTCTTGCACCAGAGCTGGAGGGACAGCCGGCTCTCCTACAACCACACCAACGAGACCCTGGGCCTGGACAGCCGCTTCGTGGACAAGCTGTGGCTCCCCGACACCTTCATCGTGAACGCTAAGTCCGCCTGGTTCCACGACGTGACGGTGGAGAACAAGCTCATCCGGCTGCAGCCCGACGGCGTGATCCTCTATAGCATCCGGTGAGCTGGGCCCTCTGTGCCGCCCCTGGCCGGGAGGCCAGGACACTTCTGCCGTGAGCCTGGGAGGGGCACTGTGACCTCGGTGCCCTCCCCAGCTCCCAGCAGCCGCTCAGGACACCACATCCACTACCAGGGCAGCTGCCGGGAGGCCACAGACGGGCTTTCTGGCCAAGACGGGGCCTCTCTGTTTTATGAATGGGGTTGAATTCATGTAACACAGATCAACCCCGAGCGAACAGCCCAGTGGCACTTACGCAGTTATCACACTGAGCCGCTTCACCTTCATCCAGCTTGAAAACATCTCGTCATGGGCTAGGGCCGGGGCTCAGTGGAGGAGCACTCTCCTGGCGTGTGTGAGGCCCTGGGTTCGATCCTCAGCACCACATAAAAATAAATAAGTAAAATAAAGGTATTAAAAAAAACCCCAAATATCTTGTCACCCCAAGAAGAAACCCATACCCTTTGAAAGCAGTCACTCTGTCCCGGTCCCTAAAGCCCCAGGCAGCCACCAACTCACTGTCCCCATGGACTTGCCTGTTCTGCCATCTTGTCTCAGTGGAAGACAGCTGGGCCTGTATCTGGCTTTTCCTGCAGATTACGTTTTTGAGGGTCATCCGTGTTGTGGTACAGCAGTGCCTCCCTCCTTTTTTTGACTGAGTAGTATTCTGCCATGTTGTGCTCATCCGCTCTTCTGTCGATGGGCATGCGTGGCTTCTGTCTTTCCGCCGCTGGGAACACATATTTACCTTTTGAACATTGTCCAGGCACATGCCTTTAAAAGATGCAGTGGCGATATTTTAAAAGTCAGGAGCTTTCACATCAGAATCTAAATATCTGGTCTCTCCCAGAAAACCAGAGCTCTCGGCCCCAGGCGAGGGACCCCAGGCTGGGCCTTGCCTCATGAGTCCCCCACCTGGACAAATAGCAGGCACTTTTAAAGATGGCAAGGATGAATGCCATCCACTCCCGGATGCCCTGAAGGAAGAATCACACCGCGGGCGCCATTTTCAGCCTCACCCTGACCCTGGGCAGCTGGCAGACAAAGCCTGGGCAGCCGCAGGCCCAAGGTGGTGCCCCTGGCAAGCAGGCAGCTCTGGGTTGGTGCAGGGACATCTGTCTGTGGGAGCAGGGGGCTGCCAGCCTGGCAGAGGCTCCGGGGCCTCACAGCACGTGTGTCTGGTCAGAATCACCTCGACAGTGGCCTGTGACATGGACCTGGCCAAGTACCCCATGGACGAGCAGGAGTGCATGCTGGACTTGGAGAGCTGTGAGTGGGCCGCCTGGGGTGGGCCCCCTGGGTGGGCTCCGTGGAGAGCTGTGAGTGGGCCGCCTGGGGTGGGCCCCCTGGGTGGGCTCCTCGGGCTTCTGTAGCCTGGAGGGGGACTCAGACTTGGCTCTTGGGGCCTGTGCAGTGGGGGGCCCGTGCAGTGGGGGGCCCGTGCAGTGGGGGGCCTGGACAAGGCTGGCTCAAAAGACAGAGGAGCTCTCAGGATGGACCTCTGTGTGCGAGAAGAGCCTGAGGCCCGAGCAGCTGGGCCGTGGGCCGGCAGGACAGCGGCCTGGGAGAGCAGGCCAATCAGTGCCGGCCGCCCACTGATGCAGGTCCAGCCTGCACCTCTGTGCACCCCTGACAGAGGTGGCCCTGCTTTTGCCAACACTGCTGGCCTGTGCACCTGCCAGAGGTGTGCGCTGTGGTCCCAGCGCCCACAGCCTCCCTGCTGCTGGCTCTGTCCCTGTCATGGGCAGCTCCACCCTCGGCCTCCTGGTGTGGATGGGGTGCTACTGCGGGGGCTGCCAGCGGCTGGGCCAGGCCTTGCCGCCCACCCGTGGGCTCTCCTGCAGATGGCTACTCTTCCGAGGACATTGTCTACTACTGGTCGGAAAACCAGGAGCAGATCCACGGGCTGGACAGGCTGCAGCTGGCCCAGTTCACCATCACCAGCTACCACTTCTCCACGGAGTCGATGAACTTCAAGTCGGGTACTGTGGGCTCTCTCCCGTGCACGGCAGTGGCTTCTCAGACCTTCTGGCCGAGCCCCATCCAGCTCTGAGGTCCCCGGGACGCAGCTGGAAAACCACTTGTTGGGCACTTGCTGAGTGGCACAGGCGGTGGCACAGGACGGGGACGGGTCGCTGTTGTTCCTCGGCCCTTTCCTCCCAGCACTCTGGGCTTAGGGGGATCCTGAAGACTGGCGGGCTCAGGGGCCACGCCCTCCTGGGCCAACTTGTCCCTGCAGAGCCTGGCTGTGCACTGAGGGGTCTGCAGAAGAGGCCGACAGACTTCCCTCCCCTGCTGGGAGGGCTCCGCAGGGCCGGCCGCCCAGCAGGCGCGAGGCAGCAGGAGCGTTGCCCTCTCCTCCCCTGTCTCTGGTGGCCCTGTGCTGCCCCACTCTCTGTGGCCAGACCTAGGGCAAGGGAGACCCCTGGCTCATTAGGCTACTGGGTCTCCCCTCTGAGCCTCACGTGGGCCCAAGTCCCCGCCAAGGCCTCTTTCTCCTGTCCTGTGGGGGTCAGTGGGTCAGGCAGGGAAGGCCACCTGACAGTGGGCTGTCCCCACAGCTGGCCAGTTCCCCCGGCTCAGCCTGCACTTCCGCCTGCGGAGGAACCGCGGCGTCTACATCATCCAGTCCTACATGCCCTCCGTGCTCCTGGTCGCCATGTCCTGGGTCTCCTTCTGGATCAGTCAGGCAGCAGTGCCCGCCAGGGTGTCTCTGGGTGCGGAAGCATGAATCCCGCCCCCCACCCGTGCCACCTGTCCTGGGGGGCAGCAGACTGGGCCTGGTCAGAGGAGCCCTTCCACACTCGGTGGGGGATGGAGGGCTGGTGGACTCTCCCTCTCCAGGTGGGTACGGGGAAGTGGCCATGCTCCGATGACCGCCCCCCTGTGTCCGCAGGCATCACCACCGTGCTGACCATGACCACGCTCATGGTCAGTGCCCGCTCCTCCCTGCCGCGGGCGTCGGCCATCAAGGCGCTGGACGTGTACTTCTGGATCTGCTACGTCTTCGTGTTCGCTGCGCTGGTGGAGTACGCCTTCGCCCACTTCAATGCTGACTACAGGAAGAAGCGGAAGGCCAAGGTCAAGGTCGCCAAGCCCAGAACCGAGGTGAGCGCCCAAGGGCGTGTCTCAGGGCTCACAGCCAAGAGATGGCTGCCCCCAGCCCCCTCTGCTGGCCAGCTCCTGGTGGGTCACTCTCAGCCCTGGGCCTTGGCAGCCACTCTGGCTCCTCAGCCCAGCCTGCTGCAGGTCACAGTGGCACTTGCTGAGTGCAGAGGGGATCTTACCACTGGCCCAGGTGGGGTCCTGCATGGGAGCCCTGTCCCCTGCTGTGCAGATGGACGTGAGGAATGCCATTGTGCTCTTCTCCCTCTCGGCCGCCGGAGTGACCCAGGAGCTGGCCGTCTCTCGCCGGCAGCGTGGCATCCCTGGGAACCTCATGGGTTCCTACAGGTCAGTGGAGGTGGAGACAGGGCAGATGAAGAAGGAGGGGGGCGCCCGGCCCGGGGGCCCCGGGGGGATCCGCGCCAGGTTCAAACCCATCGATGCGGACACCATTGACATCTACGCCCGCGCCGTGTTCCCTGCGGCCTTTGCGGCCGTCAACGTCATCTACTGGGCAGCGTACGCTATGTGAGGCAGGACGGCAGCTGCCCTTGCCTGCCCTGCTGCCGGGGCAGAGGCCGCCTGGAAACTCCGGGGAGGAAGGACACCTCTGCGTTGCTCGGGGGGCGGACAGTTGGTCGCGCAGTAGGAGAGGAAGCCTGTCTCCTGTGCTTTCACCCTGTCCTTCTGGGAAGGACCACCAGCCTGAGCTCCCTCCGACCTAGGGAGACTGTTGCTGAGAGGGGTGGGCCTGGCCTGGCCCCGAGGCCGAGGCAGGCTCCGCATCTTTAGTCTCAGGCTCACACTGATGTCTCGGCCTTTGCTCTGTGGGATCGGGATCAGAGAGTGGGAGGAGGCGGTGGCCAGCCCCTGTCGCAGTGAAAGGGGGAGAAGCTGTTGCAAGTCCTCCTCGGTCCCAGCATGAAATAAACCTCAGCCTGGCAGCCACTCGGGTCTCCATCGCTGCAGCTGCACCACAGCCTGGAATGCTGGCGTCCTGCGGGCTTGGGGGGTGCCCTCTGGGGGGGCAGTCTCGGGCGACTCAGAACAGTCAGTGTGGGCGTGCACCTTGTGCTGGGAAAACAGTGGGGTTGGGATCCTGGCTAGATACTGGGGCTGGGGGCTCAGGGAGGAGAGGAGAGGCTTGGTGACACTGGTGTCAGGTGCTTGGTGCCCTTCTTGCCCTGCATCTGGGCTGTGATGGGTCACTTCCTCAAACGCAGACGCAGGTCCAGGAGCCCAGGTCAGGGCTGGCTGACCCCTGAGCCACCTGCTTTTGAGATGCCTTCCTGAAGTCTCAGGGCTGGGGACAGACTTGGGGCCAGAGGAGCTCAGGGGCTGCGTCCCAGAAGATGAGCCACATCGCTATGTCCAGGACACCAGTGAGGGCCAGAGGGGCAGGGTCCTGGAGTAGGCTCCAGGAGGTACCATCCCTCGGTCCCTGGTGGGTGCCCCGGCCGAGGGCATGGTCACTCCGCTGCCTTCCTGGATGAGGTGAGAGAGACTCAGAAGACCCTGGAGGCCACACAGACACCCTGCCCATCCCATCTGCTGCCACCAAGGACTCAGGGTGACAGCATTGCAGCCCAAGAGCCTGGTGGCCATTGGAGCATGAGACGGGCAGCCCTTGATGAGGGTCCAGCTTTTCCACGGCACTGGGTCATCCACACGGAAGACACAGGGTGCAATTAGCAGAACTGCTGTCCACCCCTTGATTGCTGTAGGGTCCAGCCAGCAGAGCCAGAAGAGCCCAGCTCAAGAGGTGAAGTCAGCCAGGGCCAGCACCCTGCCTAATGTAGGTGGCATCCAGCCACCGCTGACTAGCCCTTGGTCATCCTCCTGGTGGCCCCCACCCCACTACACTGGGGTGCTTGGTGGTGACAGTTGTGGAGCATAAGAGTGCCCCCTGGCCACTGCCCACCGTGTGAGCTGACCAACAGCCCTCAGGACCCCAGGCCCATATAGGTGCAGGGTAATGGGGTCCCTTCTGGCCCAGACATTTTGCCAGGGACACGGGGTCCAGCTATTTCCCAAGGGGCAGAGGAGGGCATTAGTACCTCTGCTCAGACCATGGCCTGGCTCGCCACTCTGCATCCAGCTGAGACCCTCACTTCCAAGGACCCCTGCACACCCCCTGGCTGCCCTGGCTGCCCTGCAGTAAGGATGAGGCTGGGAGGCTTGGGACGGGCTGGACTCCGGTGTGACCAGGAGCTGCAGATAGGAAATGGGCCTCAGAGCCAGCAGGGAACAGGTGGCCAAGCAGCAGGAGAGCCGGATCTGGGTCAGCTGGGGCTCCAGGCCACCTCCTGATGGAGGGGGAGGCACAGAACAGGGAGGCCCCATGTGGTCCAGGCACAGCTCCTGTCTCACCTCGGGGCCTCTCGGCATGGTGACTGCTTTCTACCTCTGTGGACCTGGAGAGCTGCCCGGAGTGGGGGCCCGAGCTCCAGATGGTCCACACTGCCTCCTCTCTCCCAGGGGTGGCCAGGGTCACTCGCTGCCAGTTCTGGGGCTTTGGGGAAGGGGTGGGTTCAAGTTCACCAAGCTGCTGAACTCATCTGGACCCAGAGGCCAACAGGCTGACCACCCCCCCCGCAATGCCAGGCGCCCCCCCAGCGCCCACCTCTGCCCTGCCTCCTTGCCACCCGCAGGCTGCCCAGCTCTGCGGCATGTACCCACGGGGAGCTATTTAAAGCCACTTTTGAGGCTGCCTTGGGCTCCCACGCAGCCAGGCCCACTGAGCTGCAGCTTCGCCTCATTTTGCACCAGCAGTCTCCCCCTCCAGCGTCGGGCTGCTATTTCTGCCCACATGTTTACAGGCCAGGAGGGAGGACTGGTGCTTTTCAGACAGCGGCTTCTATTCCGGTGGTGATGAGAGGAGCAGATTGAAGGCCAGGGGCGGATCAAAGTTTGCAGCTGAGAGGAGCCAGCGCAGGGAGGGGGCACCTGGGGCAGTTGGCGGAGGCAGGCAGGCATCTCATCCTGGCAGGGACAGGTCACTGGGGTTGGTGGCTTCTTGCTCTGACGGAGGTGGGGATGTGTGCTGGGAACAGGGACCTCTGAACCTCCCTGGCATGGAGGTGAGGGGCCCAGGGTGGGGGGAGACAGCACCCAGCCTCTCCCAAGGCAATGGCAGGACAAGCCCCAACCACACACAGCCTCGTTCCCCGCCCCTCTCTCAGCCGGGACTGCAGGGAGGGGTGTCCTGGTCCCGGCTCCCTTTAGACAGAGCCTAGCAAGGGGTTGGGTGCAGGGAGTTGACGTGGGGGCCAGGATCGCACTCCCAGGGCTGCCAGAGCCCAGTGCCTCCCACTGGAGGGTTTGAAGCAGAGGCTGATTCTTTCAGCTTTGGAGGCTGCAACTTGCACAGCCAGGTGGGGGCAGGGGTGGCCCCTTGGGGAGGCTCCAGGGAGCACCTGGGCCGGGCCTCTGTACTCCTGCTGCTGTGGGCATCGCCCCACTGCTGCCTCCAGCACCCATGGCATCTGTCTCGGGCCTCCCCGCCAGGGCACCTCCCCCTGGATTCAGGCTCACCCACTTCAGCGGGGTGTTCTTAACCGTCTACACCTGCAAAGACCCTGTTCTAAGTAAAGTCATTCAGAGGTTCTGGGGGAACGGTATCCGGCTCCGTCTGGAGGGTGACCCCAGGAGCAGCCAGGGGTGTGGAGGAGAGCTCAGGAAAGAGGCCCCAACCCTGGGGGCACCTGCCCACCAGCTCCACTCCCCGAGGGCTGCTCCCAGACTTCGACTTGGCCCCTCCTACCGTGAGGGCCTGGGCTCCACAGCGGGGGACTCTGCCCTTGTGGAGTAAACCCGTCCCAGTACGGAGCTCTGCAGCAGCAGCAGCTGTCCCTCCCCTCCCTGCACAGGCTAGGCAGGCCCTCGGTCCCACCTACGGGTCGGGACGCAGGGGAGAAGGCAGGTCTTGAAGAGAAGCACAGAGTGGAAAGTGTCCCCGAAGAATGCCCAAGTCCTAACCCTGGTACTGCAGAGGTGACCTTGTTTGAAGACAGTCTTTGAAGGGTAAGATGAGGTCACCCTGCATCAGGATGAGACCACTACTGGTGTCCAACCCTGGTGTCCTTCAGATATGGGAAGAAGGCCAAGGGAGGATGAAGGCAGCAGTGGACGCTCCTGTGAGCCAAACAACACCAAGATGGCCAGCAGTGCTGGGAGGGTCTGGACAAGTCCCCTCACAGCCCTCTGCAGGAAATCACCCTGGCCACCCTCCACCCCAGATTTCTGGCCTCCAGAACCACGAGACAATGAATTTGTGTTGTCTTTGGTCACCCAGTTTGTGGTCACTTGTTATGGTGACCACAGAGAACCAAGCTCAGTCTCGGGGGGGGGGGCACTTCCTCGCCTCCAAGGACCATCCCCAGGGGATTCTCATAGATGACGCCAAGCCACCAGGACCCAGTCCCACTGCCAGGAGACCGCCAGTCAAGCCCACGAGGCTTCCCCAGGGTCCACTCATGGTCAGTCCCTGGGCCTGGTTTTCAGCACTGCCTGCCCTCTGGCTTCCAGAGAAGTGTCGTCACACCCCCCAGGAGAGCTTTCACCCCCGCAGGGCCATCACGGCCTTCAGACCCAGGTGTGGCAAGGGCTCTGCAGGCCGATTGTCACCACCCCGGGTGCCATCAGGACCCTCATGTCACCATCCTAGTGGGCAAGCTGGCCCCAGAACCCACCAGAGTCTAGTCCCAGGACAGACCAAAGCAGAGCCCGAGGTGGGAACTGTGGGCCGTAGTTGCTGCAGGAAGTGACCAGGAGGTGGGGTGAGGCAGGAAGGAGCAAGAGCCCCTGAAGGCTGCAGCGGGCAGCTGTGTCCCCCCACCCCGAGGCTGCAGCTCCGAGCTGTCACTGGGGTGCGCCCTCGAGGGAACATGGGGATCTGGCTATCTTAAGGTGGGCAGCTTCCTGGCTACCCTAAGGTGGGCAGCTCTGCTCTGCCACAGGCTCCCGGCCACGGTGGGCTCCAGCGCCGTGGGCTGACCAGGCTTCCCTTGGTGGGCTCCTCTCAGGGGTCTGTCACCATGATGGAGCTCCAGGGCACTAACACCAGTCTGCACAGCAGGCCCCTTCCTTGTGGGCCACTGTGGCTATAGCAGGGTCCCTCTGGGAAAAGAACCTTCAGCAGAGTCTAGCTCCTGCTGTCACCAGCAGCTGTCACTTATTTCTTCATGTGGCCCCAGGCTCCCATCTGGGGGGCAGAAAGCAGGCCAGGTGGATTACGTTAGCCCACAGCCAGGCCCGGCCTCTGCAGGCTGCCCATTATCTTCAACCCCTCGCCCAGGTCCAGCCGGCCTCCGTGACTCTGGGAGACTCATGGTGTGGTAAGGTGGGTCCCTGAGCTGGGAAGGCCCCTCACAGCCCCTGGGACTGTGGAAGGCAGAGGAGGAGCCCCCAGCGGGCACCTCTCCCCAACTGCTCCCTCAGGGGCTTCACCTCAATGGACTCAGCAAACACTGTGAGGGTTCTTTTAGTTCCCCAGAAGGTCAGGGTGTGCAGGCAGGGTGTGGATGTCGAGGGCAGCATCTGCCCGTCTTCCAGGGCCCCATGGTGGGGATGTGGGGGACTGTCCAGCCTGAACCTCTAGGGAGTGTGTCCCCTGCTCCCCGAGGACAAGGGAGGGACCATGGGAAGAGGCTGGGGCCGTGCAGAAGCCAAGGAGCTGAGTGGACACCCAGGCAGCAACTTAGAGGGGTCACCTTCCAATAGGGGAGGGGGCAAGGGGCAGTCACCGCTCCTGGAGGGACTTCCGGGCTCCTGTAGGGGCTGTGACGCTTGCCGGGAGAGTGCTCCACGGGGGTGTTTCTGCACACCTTGAGCTTTGCTCTGCGCTGGTCTCCAAGGATGGCGGTGGCACAGAAGGCTTGGACTTCTCGCCCTCCAGGGCAAAGGGTGGGCTCTTTGCTGCCCACTGTAAACTTCATGAGCCCTTAAGCTCAGGGTTGGTCCCCCATTGTGTAGCACCATGCCCCGGTGGGGCTTGTGGGCAGAGGGCCTGGTGCAGATGTGCCCATGTGCTTGCTGAGCTGGGAGGAGTGACCACGCGACTGGGGCAGACCAGCTGGTAAAATCTCAGACCCTCCACAGGGCTACAAAGTTCCAGCCGTGGGGTCAGCGGTGGGTGCACATGACGCTCCGGGCAGCAGGCAGCCCTCTCCCGGCCCACAGCCCACCTGGGCTGCACGATCCCCTGCCTGTACCCAGGGGCCATCTGTGGGTGCCTGAGCAGCAGCTGAACGGACCCAGAGCACGAGTGTGAGTCGTGGCTTCAGAACGCCCGTTGTTTTCTCCCTGTGTCCATTAAGAAAAGGTGAGTGGCCTCTTCTTCTCCAGGTCCTGTGATGTCAGACACTGCCCCACCCCTGGCATCCTGGGAAGGGCTGAAGTCCAGCTGCCCTTCCCTAGGACACAGGAGCTGGGGGAGACACCATGGAACCCCACGGCATCTGAGCCCCGCTCAGCTTTGCAGAAGGACCTTGAGACTCACTAAGGCCACCTGCCCTCTTCCTCACAATGGCCAGAGCTGCAGGGCTCTGTACCCCTCAGGCTCCACTCAACCCGGAGTGGCCCACGCTGCCTGCGAGGAACCCAGGCCAGGAAGGCTGGGGAAGCACTCCTGGGCAGGTGGGGGGAGGGGGTCCAGGGTAGCCGACTGCCCACCCAGGTCGGCAGAAGCCTCCCGAGAAGATCCCACTTGCCTGTGCCATTTCAGCAAGGCTTTTGGCCACTCAAGGTATCCTCTCACTCAGCATGGTCCTTCCTGGACAGCCCAAGGCACAAGTTCTGGCCAGCCGGCTTGGCTGGGTGGGCTGGCCCGAGCTTTGAGTCTTCAGCCTGGGCCGGCCCCACAGCCCCATTTCCCTGGCCATCAAGGACTCCCCACTTCTAGGAGGTGCTGGGGCAGGGTTGGGTGACATCTCCTGGAAGCCCAGACTTACATGGGTTACTTCAGGTCACCCCGATGACACAGCTCTCGTGGACCGGTGCATTGAGGCACGTGCCCCACACGCCCACAGTGGACCCGGAGAAGGTGGCTGTGTCTCAGAGCTGCAGCACCTCACCCTGCAGTGAGGGTACATGTTCTCTGAGGCGGAGTGAAGACTGAATGAGGTCCCGTCCTGAAGGGGGCTTGACAGGGGAAGGGTCAGCAGTGGTCACAGGATGAAGTTTGGGGATCTTCTCTCAAGAGGAAGATGGGATGCTTTCTAAGGAGGGGGACGCCTGAAGAGCCAGCCAGCAAGGCCGTGGGGTTGAGAGCCTCCGGCTGTCCCTCGCTGGGGCCAGTGGCCTCCTTCTGTCCTGGTGGAGGGGCTTCCTCCTGGCTCAAGTGCGTTCCAGGGTGTGTGTGCCCATGTGCTGCCGTCCACAGCGGCCTCCCGCCCTGGACACACAGCGGCTTGCAGACGAAGTCTGGTGCTACAAGAGCTGTCTGTGTTCCAGGTCTTTTCTTGGGGTGGTCCCCAGAGGGGACCCTGTCAGGCTGGCTGAGGCTCCAGGCCCCCTGTGGCTGCTCCCTGGAGGACAGTCCCAGGTGGGCGGTAGGGGGGCCTTCCCCCACAGCCCAGCCCAGCCAGGACCTGAGGATGCCGCCCGGACACAGGGAGCTGGAGGCCTTCCCCACCGCATCCCGCGCTGTATCTCCCGCCATCTTGGCCTCACTCTTCTTGGGGCTGAAGCACCAGGAGAAGCCGGGAGAGGTCGCCAGCATTGCCATGGCAACGCGGCTCCGCAGGCTCCTCAATAACCTCAGGGCCACTTCCTGGCCTCACCTATCTGGAGCCCGGGAGCCCAGCGTCCGTCCCGTGCTCTCGCCTCACAGGCTGGCACCCAGAGAGCAGAGTGCAGATGTGCCCTGGCAGGGACGTCACGGCCCAGCCTGCGGAAAGCCTTGCTGGCCCTCAGTGTCATCGAGAGGACGGGGCCAGGACTTCCACACCCTCAGGAAGAAGGGCGGTCACAGCCCACGTGGGGACGGAGGGGGAAGAGACCGCCCTTCCTGCCAGCTGTTCGTGGCACCCCAGCCCCACTGACCCTGTCAGCCACCCCCTCTCGAACCCATGGGTGGGGCAGACCAAGCCTTTCCTGGCTCTCCTGCCTCGGCTGGGTGCAGCTCCAGGCTGACCACACGAGAGGGCGGGCGGACAGTGCAGTCACACGGCGAGTCCAGCACACAGGGACAGAGTGAGGACACACACACAGGAAGGCGCTCAGATCCAGGGTCCAGGTTCAATTCGCAGACACTCAGCAAAAGGACAACCAGAAGCCCTGCAGCCAGCGAGCAGAGCAGGAAGGGCCAGGGTCTGAGGAGGCTGCCCAGGACAGACCAGGAGACCTCAGGCTGGCGTCCCCTGCGTGGAAGGGGTACTGTGCCCACAGGTGGGGGTCTGTGGGCTGCTGTCCAGGCTGGGGCCGGAAGCAGCCCAAAGACGGGATGGGGGAATTGGGAGCAGGAGACCAGAGCCCACACACCTGTGCTGGGGGCCAGGCAGGCAGGGCTGTGCAGTGTCAGTCAGAGGGGGACAGAGACAAAGCACCCCTGTGACCCAGACCAGCAGCTGGGCGGATCCAGGCCCCAGGGACCACTGTGGAGAAGCAGCATCCCTCCTGTGCCCCCTCCTGGGGAAGCCTGGTACTGCACTCGCTGAGAAAAAGGGAGGCTCCTGGCCTCCAGCACCAAGAGGTGGACGCCAGCCCCGCCAAGGTCAGCAGCACTGGCCGGGAGCCTGGATTGAAGGGGACACATGTGTCCAATCACGGGCAGAAAGCCAAAGTGGTGCCCAGAGGAAAACACATGGACCCCCACAGACAGAGGGAGTGCAGGCGTCTGCAGCCCCACAGGTGCTTGAGGCCCGCGTGCACTGTGGGCCCCCTCAGAAGGACTCCCCTGCCACAGGGCTCTCGGGCACACATCTCAAGTCCCAGAAGCAGCCTCTTTTCCAGGACGGGTCTCCTGGCCCTGGCGGAGCTGCCATGTTGCAGCTCTGTGTGGTACGTTGGCAGGGGCCTCGTGGGTGCACCTAGCCACACTGCCCCCTCGCAGGCCCTCAACACCGCATGAGTGAGGGACGAGGCGGGTGTTGTCACTGGAACCAGCGTCTCCAAATCCCATGATGTGTGACACAGAAAGGAAACATCTGCTACCCGGCCCCTCCGTCAGCTGTGAGCGCCCAGCACTGTCAGTAGACCTTCCGGCCCTTCCTGTGGCCAGGGGGGTCAGACTGGCACCTGACAGAGGACCCGGGATCCCAGCCTGAGCCAGCAGAGGCGCAGGGCGAGCTCTCTGCCTGGAGGGGCCGGCACTCGGGCAGAGCAGAGACCCTCAGCGAGCAGAGCAGGAAGGGCCAGGGTCTGAGGAGGCTGCCCCAGGACAGACCAGGAGACCTCAGGCTGGCGTCCCCTGCGTGGAAGGGTACTGTGCCCACAGGTGGGGGTCTGCGGGCATTTACCAGAGGGAGCCGGAGGGTAAGCCTCGTGCCACTGGAGAGCCAGTCCTCTGCCCTCTGCCCACCACAGGTCACCTGCTGAGACCCCTCCCAACACCTGGGGGAGTGTGAAATCTGAAGACTAAGGAAAGGATGCCCCTCCAGGGCTCTTCTCTGCTCCAAAGGTCACTTCTTCACCGGGTTCTGCCCCGCCTGGCAGGTTCCAAGGGTCACCTCCATGCCCCACCTGTCCTGGGAGGCCCCTACAGAGTCCTTGAAACCTCTTAAGCCACAGACTGCCTCCTGGGTGGCCGGGCGTGACGGGTGGAGCTGGTGGTGGCCCTGCCCTCCCTTGTGGGGACAGAGCCTGAGGCCCTAGAGGCTGGCTCCAGCAGTCCCTAGGGACACTAACCTGTTCACTCACACCCTCCAGCACGAGCCAGCTGCCAGAGAGGCCAGGTGGACACACAGGGTTCCAGCCTGACAGGGGAGTGTTAAATTTGGGAACAAACACTGTGCCTGTTGCCAAGCAACATGGTGACCCTGGTGACCGTGTCCTGTGAGCTTGCCTGCCTGTCCCTCAGCACCCGTAGCCCCGAGGGCCTCCAGGCTGGGGGGGGGCTGTTGGAATCCCGGAAGCCATGGTCCCTCTTCCTCCAGGCGGCCCCAGGGCCAGGGCGGAGGCCTGTTTTGCTGGTCTCCTCAGCGGGAAGAATGCAGATGGGAGGCCTCCACCCTGCAGGAGAGGAAGGATGGGCCGGGTGGGTGGAGGCTTGGGAGCGAGGCCTGGCAGGCTTTCCTGATAGCCCTCTGCTGGAGCCTCTGCGAAGCTGCACAGGACTCCCCCCCTCCAGGGCTGGACGTGGTCCAAGACAGGATGGGACCCCACCGAGGCCTCCTCCTGGATTAGGTGCCCTCTCCTCGGAGCCCCATAGAAAACTGAGGCTTCACTCTCCAAAGGGCAGCCAGCAGCCCCTCCCTTGTTCCCTCCTGGACTGGGGGGCCAGCAGTGACCCTGGAAACTAGCTTCCCAGCAGGCCCCCTTGACCCCTCACCCAGGAAGGGCTGCTCTGACTATCAAGAGCTCCAGGGCTGGACATGGGCCAGGGTGACCAACGGGGCGTTGGGTGGGGCATGTCTGAGAAATGGTGTCCAGTGGACAGAAAGAAACACTGGCTGACCCACCTGCCTGCAGAGGGCAGGAGCATCAGGGCTGGGACCTTGACGTCTCCTTCAATCACACAGCCATGGGGAAGTCCTAGGGTACCAGAGGACCCCCTAGGGTCCTTCTCTCTTCTGGCCCCTCAGGAAGGGATCAAGGCCTAGTGCCAGAGGGGGCTCTGGATGGCCAGAGGGGGCTCTGGGTGGCCCGGGGGCCAAGGCCACAGCCCTGGCAATGGCCTGGTCCAGGGGGAGGGGGTGGTTCTGCCAGCAGGCCCCCTTCCTCCTGGGTGCTGATTGCTGCCCATCACTGCCCCATCCTGCCAGGCAGGGGAACAGACTGCTCCTATGGCCATTGGGTATGTCAGGCACAGACTCAAAGAGTCTGGCAGATATTTGGGAAGGCGCTCCTGGGAGTGGGGGCTGCACTGCAAGGTCCTGGGCCAGAGCCAGCAAGGAGGCCAGGTGGCGGGGTAAGCCAGGATGAGCGAGGGGGAAATGAAGGCAGAGAGGATTCTGTGGCCCCAAGTCCGGGAGGACCTGTAGACCATGCTGAGGACTTGGCTGTCATCCAAGAACAATGGGGATCGTGGGGGCTTTTGGACACAGGGCACCAGGGAGTGGCTTATGTGGTAAGGCAGCACAGGAAACAGTCCCAGCACCGAGCCTGTGGTGGTGGGTGGCTAGGTTCTGGCAGGTGTGCAAGGTGGAGTGGCGTGGATTTGCAGGTGGAAGGAGGGAGGGCCAAAGGAGACCCCAAGGTCTTGAGGTGAACCCTCGAACTTCAGGAGGGAGCTGGCACTGACGGAGGTGCGGACAGGCAGCTGAGGGAGCTCTTGGGAGCATGTAGTGTGTGAGAGGCATGGCTGAGGCCAGGGGCTCCCAGTGAAAGGGTGTGTGACTAGGGGAAGGACGGATGGAGGCCATCTGGAGAGAGACGGTCCCCTCCAAAGTCAGAGATCAGATGAAGCCAGACTCTTGAGGAGGACAGCTGTATTTAAGATGTGCAGGGGGACACCCACCTAGACTCCCAGCATGCCTGTGTTCCCAGCTACTGCCGCCAGTGAGACCCTGCCTCAAAAGAAAAAAATATGAAGGGCTGGGGATGCAGCGCAGTGGTAGAGCTCCCTGGGTTCAATCCCACTTCTGCAAAAATAAACAAAATAAATTAAAAAATAAAGTGTGGGAGTCAGTGGTGTCGGGGAAGGGGGGCTTGTGTGAGAGATCTGAGGGGTATCTTAGGTGGGAAAACCGAGTGTGGGGCGCTAGGCAGGTCTGTACAGAGGGACAGAGAAGTGGGCAGGTGGCAGTTGTCGAGAGTTTACCAGGATAGGCAGGAAGATCTTAGCTCACCCCAAGTAAGCACATAGGTGTCTGCACGTCGCTCATCTCCAGGAAGTGCTAGGACCCTAGGGGCTATCCGTGCAGTCCTCTAGGGTCACCCCAGTGCCTGGCACCAAGCAGGCACCAGGAGAACCTGTGAGGTGAAAACGACGACCGAGAAGTCCTTCCAATTGTCCAGGATTTGCCCAGGTCGAGAAGTGAACTGGAGCAGAGGCAGCCAGTGTAGATAACTCTTTCCTGCCTGGGAGCTTAGATTCCGAAGGGGAAGCACGGGGTTGGGGTCTTGGGAGTCCTCCCCGCGGCCTTACGGATCCTGGGTCTGAACTGCGGACCGCGCCTGACGACGGCAGGCGGAGCTCCCTCGGGCCGCGCTCCTGAGCCACTCGCGACCCCAGACCCGCGCCGCTGACCCGCGCTAGCCGCAGTCGCCCGGGCTCGTTAGCGCGGACGGCTCGAGTTTGCACTCAGTGCCTAGGTCTGGGCGGAAGCCGAGAACGTGCACGTCCAAGTTTGCGAGGCCCACCCTGGCCCTGAGGCCCCCACCCTGGCCGGCTCCGAGAGCCGTCGGGGGCCGCGGGTGGCCCCGGAGCCCGGGAGAGGTCCGCATCGCCGCCGGTTGCCGGGCAGAGCCGCGCGGCGCGCGCTCCCATTGGCCGCAGGTGGCCGCGCCCCGCCCGACAGGTAGTCCGCCCCGCGCGCGCCATTGGGCCGCGGCCGCGCGGTCCCCCGAGGATTGGCCCAGGTGGCGGCACCGCCTCGCCCTCATTGGTCGCAGGTGCCGCGGCCCCCGCCCCAGGACCGCCCGCCCGGCGGATTGGCCTTCGCCTGGCCCAGTCGGCGAAGTTCGGACACCGCCTCCCGCCGGACGCCGGGCTCCGTGCGCGCCCCTTGCCCCTGCGCGTACCCGCCGGCCGCGCCCACCCGCCCCGCCCGCCGCCCAAGTTCCGCGGAGTTGGCGGGGCCGCGCCGTCGGTCCCTGCCGCGCGCTCCCCTTCCGCGTTCCGCCGTCCGCCCCACCTGGCGCCCCTGTCCCCGGCAGGCGCCCCAGGCTATGGCCCGAGTGTCCGGGGCGCGGCGCTGACGGCGGCCGGCGGAGCGCGCCATGCCCAGCAGGTCCAGCCCCAAGATGGACGGGAGCGGCGTCCGCGTCCGCCTGAAGGTGCACTACGGCGGGTGAGCGCGCGGCACCCGACGGTCGGGCGCGCGAGCGGCTGGACCGCGGCCTTCGGGAGGCCTGGTCGACGCCACTGCGGGCGGCGGCGCGGGAGGGAGGGAGGGAGGGGCGCGGCCCCTGGGGTCCCGGGAGGTCCTGACACTGCAGGCGGTGTCTCCAGGCGATCCCGCGGTCCGGACGCCCTTGAACGTCTCCCGCGGGAAACCCGCAGGGCAGGGCGGGGTGGGGCGGACCTGCCCGGCTCTGGGGGGGGGGGGCGCGTGTCCCTGCAGGCCGTTCTCCCCCCCTCCAGCGTCTGGGTTTCCCGGGACTGGCACCTGCCGCACGGGACCCCGCGACGCGGGCGGCGGGCGTTGCTGTGCGCTCCTCCGCCCTGGTCACAGTTGTTGACATTTTCACTGGAAAGTACGTCAGGCCACCAACCCGTAAGGACTCAAAAGTTTTTGTCAAACTGAAAACTGTAAACTAGTCCCTGGTTTAAGACGTCTCAGTTTAAGGAAAGCCCGTGACTGAGGTGAAGGCCATGGCCTTGAGCCACCGTAGTCGTGGGAAAAGGGTCCTTGGCAGGTCTGGTGGCACTTGCACTGGGGACTGGGTGAAGACCCCTCAGTGTACTGGAAGGGGGCTTTGGAGTTGGTCCGCTCACCGCGCCCTGTAGTCCGCCGATCTAGCTGTGAAATGCGGCCAGCACACCTCCCCCCCCCCCCCCCCCCCCCCGGGGCCAGGGGCTGGTTCTGGTGGGGGGATCCCACGGTCACCGCCCCGTGTAGACAGTGGGTGGGGAGCACCGGCTCCTTGGCTTCTTCCTTCTGCCGGTGCTGTTGTGTTTCCTGGAACCCCAGTTGAGATGGTGGGCGCCCAAGATGAGACGGTCCCCACTGCTGGGAGGGGAGCACAGTGAACTGGACTCTCAAATTCCTTGGGGTCCTGCAAAGCGTTCCTCTCCTGGACCATCCTTGGGAGGAGTGGACAAAGGTGGTGGGATATTGTGGTCCCAGGTGGTGTCCCCCTCCTGGGCAGTGCCCTCTGACTCTGAGGAGGTTGGGCTTCAAGGGCTACTTGACCCCTGGGTCTCCCGTGGAAACTTGGTTGTCTCTCCCTGGGACCCTCGGGGCCCCTCCAGCCTAGTGCCTCTCCCTTTGATATGCACCTGGGTGGGGGTGGGGGTGGGGAGGTGAGCCAGAAGGAAGAGGGATTTCTGGTGACCTGACCTTCCAGCGCCACCTGAAAGGGTGGAGGTCAGTTCTGTCTCGGGCCTGGAAAGGGGAGAGTGGAAACTGGTGTGGTGTCTTCAGACCCCAGAGCGCCCTGACCAGCCATTCTGAGTGGAACACCTGTTAGCTACCAGGAGACTTGTTTTCCCTTCCTGGAACCACCCACTAAGCTGGGGCTGGTCCTAAGATCTGTACCCTGGGCTTCAGGGTGGGTGGGCACCACACCCTCCAGCATTGCCCCAGTGCAGCTCAGCCATCACCTCCTGGTGTACCTGGGGACCTTGCCGGCAGTGCCCGCCCCCAGTCCTGGGCCATACTGCCCAGTCCGCCTCCTCCCCTTGCTCCTGCCCCTGGGGAGCACTTTGGTTACACTGCAGAGTAATTCGACCTATTGACTCTGGTTTCCAGGACTGATTAGGTGGACCCCCTGCCCTCCTCTTTTCCCTACTTCTCTCCCACCTCTGTTGCCTCTGTCCTCTTCTCGTTCCTCTTTTTTCTTCCTTCCCTTTCCTCCACCTCCCTGTGCTCCTCTCCTTGCACTCTCTCCTTCTTCCACCCTCCCCTCCATCTCCCCCTCCCTCCCCCCTCCCTGCACCCTCCCTCCTTCCTCCACCCTCCCCTCCATCTCCCCCTCCCTCCCTGTGCTCCTCTCCCTGCACCCTCCCTCCTTCCTCCACCCTCCCCTCCATCTCCCCCTCCCTCCCCCTGCTCCTCTCCCTGCACCCTCTCCTTCCTCCACCCTCCCCTCCATCTCCCCCTCCCTCCCCCTGCTCCTCTCCCTGCACCCTCCCTCCTTCCTCCACCCTCCCCTCCATCTCCCCCTCCCTCCCCCTGCTCCTCTCCCTGCACCCTCCCTCCTTCCTCCACCCTCCCCTCCATCTCCCCTCCCTCCCCCTCCCTGCACCCTTCCTCCTTCCTCCACCCTCCCCTCCATCTCCCCCTCCCTCCCCCTCCCTGCACCCTCCCTCCTTCCTCCACCCTCCCCTCCATCTCCCCCTCCCTCCCCCTCTCCTCTCCCTGCACCCTCTCCTTCCTCCACCCTCCCCTCCATCTCCCCCTCCCTCCCCCTGCTCCTCTCCCTGCATCCTCCCTCCTTCCTCCACCCTCCCCTCCATCTCCCCCTCCTTCCCCCTGCTCCTCTCCCTGCACCCTCCCTCCTTCCTCCACCCTCCCCTCCATCTCCCCCTCCCTCCCCCTGCTCCTCTCCCTGCACCCTCCCTCCTTCCTCCACCCTCCCCTCCATCTCCCCCTCCCTCCCCCTCTCCTCCTCTCCCTGCACCCTCTCCTTCCTCCACCCTCCCCTCCATCTCCCCCTCCCTCCCCCTGCTCCTCTCCCTGCACCCTCCCTCCTTCCTCCACCCTCCCCTCCATCTCCCCCTCCCTCCCTCTGCTCCTCTCCCTGCACCCTCCCTCCTTCCTCCACCCTCCCCTCCATCCCCTCTCCCTCCCCCTGCTCCTCTCCCTGCACCCTCCCTCTGTCCTTTACCCCTTCCTCCATGTCCTCCACATCCCTTTCTCCTTCTGCCTCCCCCTTTCTGTGTCTCATCTCCATGAAGAGGGTCCTCCCACCCACGCCCCCTGCCTCTCCCTCGGCTCCTGAGTGCCTCTGCGGAGCACCTCTTCAGGGTTGGACACTGAAGCAGTGGCTGCCTAGGTTAGCCCTCAGCTTTGGAAAGACCTGGGTCTGGGTAAAACTTTGTCCAGGACAGAAGGTGTGCAGGGGGCCTGGGGTGAGACCCTGCCCCTTGGGAGGCCACCGGGCCACAGATGAGGATCCTACACACTGAAACCTATTCTGAGCTGAGAATGATGTGATGGCCATTAGTCCCCCACCTGTCCCAACCCTGTGAGGCCCAAGATGGGGTCTCAAGTCCCACCCCAGTGGTCGTCCAGGAGTCTGCCAGGGTTGTACAGCACCCGTATTTTCAGGAAGCCGCAGTGAGCCAGGTAGCCGGCCCTCCTCTTCTGCACAGGCTGTTGATCCAGACCTTTCTGTTCAGGTGCAGGGTCCAGGGAGTTGGTCAGCCAGGCTGCTGATGACTCCCCCTGCCCAGGGCTGTGTCCTAAAGGGTTCAGAGGCTCTGCTTCTCCCAGGATTGGGACAGGACCCAGCAGTGGCCAGCCTCCTGCCAGGCAGTGCTGAAGCCCTGGGGTTTACAGGAGCGGCCTCCTGCCTTCTTGGGAAAGAGAGTAGCTTCCTCTTGGTAGCAGGAAGGGGTCAAAGGTCGAGAGGTGGTGGACCCTCAAGAATCTTGAATTCTTGGCTGCAGGACTAGTAATGCTGGCCAGGCCACCAGAGTGCCTGCAGTGTGGGTGACAGGTGGGGGGAGCTTGGACTCCAGAGCCCCCCCAGTTGGTTAGGGGTGCGTCCGTGCCCTACTTTCCTTGTCTGCCGTGATGCTGCAGGCTGCAGGAAAGACAAGCTGGGTCAGTCCCTGTGGAGAACGTGGGGCGCTGGGGACAGTGTGGGGCGGCCAGTTCAAGAGCTCCAGGCAGGCAACTGGGGCATTTCCCCTCCCCTGGGGTGTGGCATGGGTCAGGTGAGGCTCTCGGCCAGAGACCCTGGGCTGCTGGGCTGGGGGACTGTGGGCTGTGGCTCAGGTCCTCCGTCCCGGTGGCTCTGGCTTTGTTGGACGGAGTTCAGATGGCCTGGTGGGAGGCCAGGGCCATGGCTGTTGCTTGGGACTCTGAGATTCTCAGGTTTTGCCCACCCTGGGCTCATACGGGGAGATCTCCCCACAACTTCAGTGAGCTTGGCAAAGGTCCTGCTGAGAGCCGCCCGGAGCGGGACTTCTCCCTGGCAGGAGGACGGAAGCCATGTCCCACTTGCTCCTGGGGAGTGTCAGGTTGGTTTCCCCGGAACCAGGGACGGGCACCCAGGATCCCTGTTCAGGTTTACATCCCATTTAGGAAGAAAAGATAAAAGGCAATGATGTCGTGTGACATGGTTTTCCAAAAAAGCGCCTGGAAGTAGCAGGAGGCCACAGTGCAGCAGGTTGGTCCAGCCCCCTCCTGGCTGGGAAAGCCGCTTGACAGAGTATTTGAGTTTTCCACGTCCTGCAAGCTCTGACCTCCAGGGATGCCGGCGTCTGCACCTGGGAGGTCCAGGGGGAGGTTTGACTGGGTTCTTTTCCTGTGGCAGCACCACAGGGCTTAGCTGACCCATTTGTGTGCACCCCTGGGTCCCCTGTGGCAGCGTTGGCGTCTGGTGCCTCTGCCCTGCCTCCACCAGGGGGCGTCTGCCCTCGCTCCGTCCTCAGGGGTGGGGGGAATTTTAGAGAGCTGGTCAGTGGTTGTGTTTTGTGCGTTTGTAGAGGGACGCTGGTAGAGGGACGCTGGTGCTGTCTTTGGGGAAAGTCTCAGTCCATCTGTAGCCAGCAGTTTGTTTCATAGGCAGTATTTTCATCAAATGTCACCACGGTGATGACCCGTGTGCTCTTGCCCAGGGACATCCTGATCACCAGTGTGGACGCGGCCACGACCTTCGATGAGCTCCGAGAGGAGGTGCGGGACATGTGCCGGCTGCGCCAGGAGTACCCGCTCACCCTCAAGTGGGTGGACAGCGAAGGTGGGCCTCTGTCCTCCGCGGGCCTCAGAGATGTCCACCAAGGAATTAAACCTGCCGGGCCCCCTTTTCCCCTTCAGGGACAGCTGGGGTGGGATTGGCTGCAGGGCTGGACAGAGGGACTGGAGGCCTGGTCATGAACAGCTGGAGAGGCTGTGGGCAGCCCTGACCCTCCCCTGACCTTCTCGTGTCTGGCCTGGCCTGCAAGTGGCTTTCCTCAGGAGAGTGGGGAGGTCAGGGGTAGGCAGTGTCCACCTCCCTCCTTGCCCACGTCTGACTCTGTCTTCTCTAGTGCCCCGGCCTCCCCTCCCTCCTCCCTGTCCACCTCCGTCTGTTCCCGCCCTCTCCCTCCGGCGCATTGTCTAGAAAGGGGTGTTGGGGACATCCAGGAGCAGCCCCTTCTCTGCAGGGCGTGGGCAGAGCTGCTCTTGGTGGGAATGTTGTCGCGCGAGGCTTGTTCCGCACCTCTGTCTTTGTCCAGACTAGCAGAGGGCTCTTGGTCTTGCCTGCTGCTTGGCTCTTCTAGGGCCCCTCAGCTGCAGGGAACTGAACTCTCTGGGGGGACTAACTGATTCTTAGGTGGAGGCCCAGGGCTGGCCGCTCGCTCACTGCTCTGGATGGCTGGTCTCGCACACCTGGCCCCAGGGTGGCTGGTCTCAGGCAGCAAGACTTGCGTGTGCTGTGCCGAGCCAGCGCTGTCTCGGGCCCCTCTGTCTGCGGTGGCCTCAGCAGTGTCTCTTGCCCTGCGTAGGTGACCCCTGCACTGTGTCCTCACAGATGGAGCTGGAGGAAGCCTTTCGCCTGG
This sequence comes from Marmota flaviventris, assembly GCF_047511675.1. Lineage (NCBI taxonomy): Eukaryota > Metazoa > Chordata > Mammalia > Rodentia > Sciuridae > Marmota > Marmota flaviventris. Next base: position 866,758 of record NC_092507.1, read on the forward strand.
CCTGTCAGCCCAAGTGTGAAGGGCTCGTCATCCATGGTGAGTGATGGCTGGCCCCTGCCCTCTCCACCTGCCCAGGAAATCTGTGCAGATGAGTGTCCCTGGGGGCCACCCCCATCTGTGGGCATCTCTGCTACCTGGGGGATCAGGGAGCAGTTTAAAATCTTATGATGCCATGAATCGATGGACGTTAACTATAATACGTTTGGGTTTGGTTTTTCTCTCTGACTCTTTATTAACCCGGTAGTCAGCAAGCTGCGGTCTTCTCCCCAGGCAGAGGGTGGTCCTGGCCGTGGACCCTCCCTGCTCTCTCCTGCTGGGCCAGCTTCTCCTGGCTGCAGTTTTCCCCGGGCTCGGGGCTCCGCGGCCACGCAGGGCCCATGGTGCACCGGCAGTGGGGTGGCCTCGCAGCCCTCCCTGCGCACACATGCCGGGCCAGCCCTCCACCGAGCCGTCCCCAGCCTGGACTTTCTCTTGGGAGCTGGGGCTTGATCGCAGGCATGCTGAGGCCAGGTCGTGGGTCACATCTCAGTCCTGTCCTCAGGTCGGGTGCTTCGACCTGCTGTCCAGCTCCTTCGGGTTCCAGGGGTGCCTGTGGGGGGCACAAATGTCACACCCCCGTCGGCCAGCCACATCCTAGGCCACTCCAGGCTCTGCCCAGTTGTTTCCCAGGGATGTGGGTGTGGACCCCTGAGCCTGAGAGTGGGGATCGGAGCCCGAAGCCACCCTCGGTTTTCTGTTTATCCTGTCATTCTGCCTGGCCCGCAGGCAGCCAGTGGAAATGACTGATGGTCTAGCCCTTTCTCTAAGTGCAGTTCTCAGGTTAAGTCACTTATTTGTCGTGATGGTAAAGGGTACATCTCTACATCTAAAGCTGTGGTACCTAAAAAATTCACTTTATTTTGTAGAATAAGAAAAAGTTCCCCTAAGTTTTCTTGTCTGTTTTGGACCGGGGTTGAACCCACCCAGGCCTCACGCCTGCTGGGCAGGTGCTCTGCCGCTGGGCTGTGCTCCTGCCCCTTAACTGAGTGCTAGTGCGTTCTGAGCGTCTGTTTGACCGTTAGTGGACGACGCTCAGGTAGGTGTTTATTAATTCGAACTCCATGCTTGGGAAGAAGAGACCTAATGTGCTCTTGGGCGTCAGTTTTCAGGCTCGCTGCCGCCCTTCCTGTTCCGTGTGGGTTCATTGGTGCAGGTCTGTATTCTCCTGACCGCTTGCTGTCCGGATGCCACTGGCTGCTTCTCCCCTGGGTTTTCTGGGGACCTGGAGGCCCCACAGAGCTGGTCAGTGGTTGTGTGGTTCTGCCCCAAGGAGCAGCTCCAAGTCCTCGGAGCCAGGGGCACGTGTCCGTGGTCAGCTGCGGCAGGAACTAACGCGGCTTTCTTTCTTCTTGCGCAGTGTTCCCGAGTGTCCCCGAGCAGCCCGGCATGCCCTGTCCTGGAGAAGATAGTGAGTGCTGGGCCCGTCCCCCACCTGCCACGGGGCGGGTCATGCTTGGAGCCTGGTTGGCGTGTTGTGGGCTGGGGCTGGCTGCCCTCACTGAGGGCTAATGTCCGTGGGCAGCCATCGTGGCCTCCTGGGATTTCCTCTGTGCCTGGTGCTCTCACGGTTTCCCAGACCTATAGTCTGGTGGGCACTGCGTTAGGGAGGGGACGGGCTCTGCCACTGGTGGCACAGCAGAAGGTCCCGGGCGCACCTGACCTGCCCCCAGGAGGGAAGCCAGGCAGACGGCTGGATGCCCCCTGCTTCGGCTTGTTCACCTCCACGTAGGGTGTGCTGGAGGGACCGAGGGAAGCAGCCCAGGAGCGGGGTTCCCGGGGGGAGCTCTGTGTCCTTCTGACGGCACCTGGAGGCCACGTTGAGAAGGTGCTGGGTGAGGGCCAGCCGCTCCGTGAGACCTTCTGGGCAGCTGGGCCAGTGAGGGAGAAGGACTGGGGGGGGGTTGGGGGGGGTCGAGGAGCCGCAGGAATTTGGCCCGAGTCCAGGTTTGCTCCCCTGGGCAGGACAACTCGGGGGGCTGCCGGGGTTGGGCCAAGGGATACTAATGAGGCTGGCTGTGGAGTCCTGATGGCTCAGGGCAGTGTGCAGAGCCTGTGGCACAGCCCAGGGAGGCCTCTGAGCAGATGGCCAGCACTCCAGTGCCCGGGTCCTCGTCCCCTGCAGGGTGGCCCTGGTGGCCATGTGTCCTGGGGTGCCTGCATCTCTCAGGAGGGGCGTGCCCCCAGAAAGGGTGTCTTTATGGGCACGTAAAGAGTATAACAGGGCCGGTGTCGCGGGAGGGATGTCAAGGGCCGCCCTGTCTGTGTGCTCCTCTGCCTTCACACTGCTGGTCAGCAGGAGGGCATCGAGCGGGTCTGTTGCCACCCGGATGACTTTCTGGCTGTGCTGACACACTGTGTGGCTGGGCGTCTGCTGCAGCTCGGGGGCACTTGTGCACCCAGGCCAGCCTGCCCCAGGGCACTGCAGCTGAGGCCTGGGCATGGGGGTGCAGGATGCCCGACAGTGGAAGTGGGGTGTGACCTGGCATGGCATGCAGAGAATGCCACTGGGCACATGAGTGGGTCCTCTTGGTGCTGGGCAGGGCTGGCTCCGAGGCTTTGGGGCCCACCCAGCTTTGTCAGAACATTCCATGGAGCCTTCGCTGAGGTCAGAAGCCGGGTACTGGGGCCCAGGGGAGGCCAGCGTGGCTAGTCTCTGACCTGCACCCCCTCCCGTGCTGCCCTCTGCCTGGCTGGATGGGAAGCTGCAGGGTGACCTTCATGGCCCTGGGGTGTCCGGCTTCGTGTGTCCAGCCTGAGGTCCACACCAGGCTTGGGCATGGAGAGCCCTGTTCTGGCCCAGGTGTGGGACGGTGTGTTTCAGAGGGAGCAGGCCCGTCCTCCCTCAGTCCTCCGGGAGAGCTGGGCGAGGGCTGGTGCGGGTCTCCAGTCCAGTGCATGGGCGGTGCCCCGGCCAGGCTCCCCTGGGAGCTGACTGGTGCTGGGTCTGCCCCGCTGCCCCTGTTCCTGGGCTGTCGAGGGTGTTCCCTGACATTCACAAAATTGGATTTTTCCAGGACTTCTGTCCCCAGTGCCCACTTCATGACCTTGTGGGTGGGGACAGGCACTTCCTGTGTCTGTCTCTTCAGGTCATGATGCTGGCCCTGGTCTTCGTGTTTGTGTGTGCTGGGGGGCCGGTCTGGGCCGGTCTGGGCCGCTGGGCTCACTCGAGGCTCAGCCCTTGCGTCTGTCCACTGCCGCTCTTCCTCTTTATGCTGAGTCAACGTGGACTTGCTGGGTTCACACTTCCCTGGGCTGACCCCACCTTTGGCCCTCGTGGGCAGTGCCACTGCAGGCTCTCACACAAGGTGGCGGTTCTTGGAACATTGGACTGGTCACTTGGTTTGCAGTCCCCTCACGGACTTCAGTCTGGGGGAGTTGTGCCGGTGGCCTCCAGGTCAGCTCCTTGGTGCTGGTCAGTGCACGAGGGGGCATGTGGCTGGGAGGCTGGGCTCTGCTGTCCAGCAGTGGGGGTCCCTCCCTGGGGTGGGAGCGTTTCTGGGCCAGGACTTCCCGGGGGCCGGGTTTGGTGGCAGGTGAGGACCGTGAGGTGACGTGGGCTGCCTAGATGGGTGAGTGCCCGTGGCCTCCTGTCACTCCTTGAAGCACAGAGGTTGCTTAGTGGCGCTGATGTCCGAGGTCACTTGCTGCAAACCGTGCTGGGCAGTGGGGGGCTGAGGGGGCAGGGGCACGGGGGCTCCGTGGCACGCGTGGGCACCTTGGGCCCCACTGCCGTGCTCCCGTGTGCCTGAGACTGCACAGGCGTGGCCACGTGTCCTCAGGCCGGGCCCTTTCTGTGCCTGGCAGTGCCTGCTGTCACATGGGTCCCCGCATGGCTCTCCCACAGCGGGCCTGTTAAGGCTTCCCTGTCCAGCTCTCCCTGGTGGTGGGAATGTTTTGTTTCTTGTGTTTTGATCTTTGATCCTGGAACAAATGTCCATGTCCAGGGTGGCATTGACCCCTCAGCTGACCGTGGCACCATGTCTCTTCTCTCAGACGTGAGTGACCACAGCCCTGGACCCCAGGTGCAGTGAGTGCAGGTCCCTTAGCCGGTGGGCACACTCTGGACACTTGGTGGCCTGCAGGTCTGAGCCACCACGGGCACCTTCCCGGGGCAGGGGACTGAAGCAGGGTGTTGAGAGCCAAGGAGCAGCTCCTCCAGCAAGTGACCACGGCCAGCCACGCTGCTCCATCCCTGGCCGGACAGCCCCACGAGTCTCCAGACAGGACCTGGAGGGTGCTTCATCTCCATCTGCCCACCCACTCTGGACCGCCCGTCCATGTGGTCTCGTTAGATGAAGACACGTCCTCCTGGGAGGACAGCCAGGTGCAGTGGTCGTGGACCAGGCCTGCCCTCCCTCCAGAGGCTGGTGCTGCTGAGGCTCTGGGCACTGGCCCCGGGCTGGGCCTGCAGGTGGAGAGCCAGGGGCAGCGAGGCTGGCTCCCTCAGACCCCCCGGCGCCCGGGGGGCCACGGTGCTGCACACCCTCTCTGTGCGCCTGCCTCTGCTCATGAGCACGGTGGTCGCTGGGGCAGGGCACCTGGGTGGCAGGACACTCATCCAAGATCTGAACTTGATCACGAACTCAATCTGCAAAGAGCCTTTTACAGATGAGGTCACATCTGCAGGTTCAGGGAGCAGGATGCCGTGTGCCACTTTGGGTACCGTAGTTGGTGGCCAGGTGGAGTTCCAGCTGCCCTCGGCCTCCTGTGGGGTGGTGGTGAGTGCGGTCCCACTCCCCAGCACCTGGGTGGCTTTATGCTGCCTCAGGTGGAGGCCCAGCAGGATAGGGGTCTCGGTGCTAATCTCCAGGGGGCGCCCTGGGGCTGGCTGAATGGTGGACTCACTCCAGGCCTGACTCTTGCCCCCGTGTCCCTAGCCCATGTCCCCTGCTGCCCATGTCCCCTGCCCCCAAGGTCCTCTGTTGCCCCTGTTCCCCATGCGCCCCTCCCCCATGTCTCTGTCCTGTCTGTCTCTTTCCCCCATTCCCCATGTGTGACACCCCCTTATGTCCCCTGCCCTAGCCCTCTCACCTCCTCCACCTGTGGTGTCCTGGCTGTGTCCACCTCTTTTCCAATTTTGAAGCCTTGGGTGCCTCCTGACCCAGACAGTGCCCCAGAAGCAGAGTGGGCAGAGGGATCCAGCGGGTTACGGTCCCCACAGGGGGCTGCCGGTGGGCCCGGTGTGCTGAGGTGACAGCCTGTCTGGGGCAGCCTGACTTCGGGTGCAGGAGGGCATGGCGCTGGCACTGTGTGGCACTGCTGTCCTGCTAGGAGCCCTCTGACTTTAGGCAGGCGGGCAGGGTGCCCTGTGCCTCAGTTTCCCCTTTGTAAAAGGGCACCAGGTGAGGATCAGTGCATCGGGAGGGGCCCTGGAGCCGCCTCAGGGCAGGTGGCCCGGGAGGTCCCATCAGGTGTGCCCAAGCCCACTGCGGCGTCCCCGCTGAGGAAGCCAGGTGCGGGCGGGGACCCTGCCTGTGGATGGAGGACTGCCCGCCAGGGCCGAGCACCTCCTCCGTGGGTGGACGGTTACCCCAGGCTTCCCCAGCTGGCGTAGCGCTGTGACCACCCCGTGGACAGGTCTGTCTGTCTGTCTGTCGGTCGGTGCGTGAGACACCCAGACTCGTTCATTGAAACAAAATGGAAAAACTACTTTTCTGCCTAAAATAGGCGTCCAACAAAATTAGCCGTCTGCCCGTTCAGCCTGAACATTCTCGAGTTCTGCAGAGCTGGACGTTTGGGCAGGGACTGGGACAGAGAAGCTGGCTGGGGGCCGTGTCGCGAAGGGACGCTGAGGGTGTGGTGTCCACGTCGGACCTGAGGCCAGTCTGCTTTTCCTGCCGAGGACCAGCGTGGATGCGGGGTTCTGTTGCTGTGTGACTGTGTGTCCCTGGGCTGCAGGCCTTTCCACTGGTGGCCAGGTGCTCGTGGGCCAAGCAGAGCCGTGGGCACTCACGGCCTCTGGGGGCGACCCTGGGTGAGTGGGGGCTGCAGGTCCACGAGCTGTGCTGGTCCCTCAAGGCCTGATGGCTCTTGTTCTTCATTCAGCCAGTGACTAACGTGGAGCCGGTGCTCGTCCAGCTGGCCTAGGGCACCTCGTGCCTGTGGTGCGTCCGCCCTCCAGGAGGCTGGGCCGGCCCTCTGCTTGGTGCCATGTCCTTGGAGTGCCTGTGCACCACTGGGTGCCTCTGCCCTGGCGAGGGGCCCTGAGCCTCTGCCTGCGGTGGACACAGACTTACAAGCCCAACAGCTGTTTCGTGATCCACTTGTGGCAGGGCCAGCAGAGCAGGAGATGACCGGGAGGGTACCTCGAGAAGCTGGCTGGCTCGGGTCCCTGGGGGAAGGGGCTGCTCAGGTCGCGCGGGGCCACATGGGGAAGTGCCGGGGCACTCAGGTGGCGAGGGAGCCAGTGTGTGGGGGAGGCTCCCGTGGCTTCTGTGGAAAGGCTGGGTGAGCAGACTGAGGGCCAGGCGGTGGGACCCTTGCAGTGGGCTCTAGGGTACAGGGGTGTCCCTGGTGACCTGGCCTGAAGTGTGAGGCCCCGGAGGGGAGGAGGCCTGGGACGGGTTGGTTGTTTGTATTTGAGACTTCCCTGCCTTCCCTAGGAATTGACCATCCTGAGAGGGACGGTTCCTTAGGGTCACCCTACTCGAAATGCCAGCCCATCAGAGACATCAAACAGAACGTAGTTGGACCCTGGAGCCTTCTCCTGGCTGTGGCAGCAGAGTTCCAGTGGGAGGAGCCCCTCCCAGACCCCGGGACCTGCCGCAGGGCCGCGGGTTGTTGGCTGAGGAGAGGGTGGCAGAAGTCTCCTGTGACTTCCCATGTCCTGCAGCACGAAGCCCCCAGTGTGAGCATCAGGCAGGCTCCGGGGAGGCGGCCTCACTCCTGGCCCAGGCCACTGCTGGGCACCAGGGTGGGGGTGGGGGGTCGAGCCACCCATCGGTGGCCCAGGTCTGCTGCAGCCCGGCACCTCACCACGTTGGGTGCTGAGCACCTTCCGCCTTAGGCTGTGGCACGTGGGTTTCATGCCAGGAGGGGATTCTCTCCTCCCTGGGGAGCTCAGCTGCCAGTGCCCATTGTCCCCTGCATGTGTGGTGGTGCAGCAACTCGGAAGGCCACCTGACCCCAGAGTTTGGCCCCCCGATGGCTGGGACCACAGCACCCCCATCCCGGCTCAGGCCTGGTGCCCGCGGCGCTCAGCGTCTGCGGAGCCCACCGGATGTAGGTCAGAGGCTGCTTGCCTGCCCCCGTTGCTACTCCCAAATCCCAGCCCTGGGCTGCCTGCAGGACCGTCAGTGGGCTCCCCGCCCTCCCCTGCGCGCCCTCCCTCAGCCCTGCTCGTGCGGAGCAGCTTGTTTTCATGTGACGTCAGCTCCTCGGTATCCATGCCGTGTTTTAGTTTGTGCCTCAGCTGCCGGCTACAGCTTCCCAGGGGAGCCGGTACCACCCGGGCCTGGAGACACGAGGAGGCAGGGATGTGAGGGGGGGGCGCGCAGGACGGCCAGCCTTCCCCCAGAAGCCGCTCTCCAGCAGAAGTCCACCCTGCCTGTTGTCAGTCGGGAGACCGGGCCGCAGCATCGGCTGGCGAGGGAGGAAGATGCCTCCCTGCACGCCCACCCTCCGCCGAGCATAAAGAATCCCTTGCTGAGGAGGCAGGAGAAGAAAGCGGTGAGCAGCGCGGCCCTCCCTGGGGTGGCTGCAGGCCTGCAGCGCAGCGTTGGTGGCGGGCCGTGTGCATGCGGCTCTGGGGCTGCCAGGCGGCGATCCGGGTCTCGCGTCCTGGCGCTGCCACAGCCTGTGCTGCACAGATGTTCCGGCGCTGAGTCCGCTGACTCTGACTCGCTGCCGGGTCTGGGATGTGGCCGCGGCAGCTCAGGATGGTGTCGGGGGAAGTACGGTGAGAAGCGCTGGGCTTCCCAGGCTGGGAGGCTTTTAGAAAGATGCCCGCTGCCGGGCTGGCGAGGCGGGCAGCGCGGGCGTGGGGGGGAGGAAGCGTGTGGCACGGTTGTGCCCCAAGCCTGGGGTTGGGAGCTGCTGCAGAGGCTGGCATGGCGGGGCAGCCTGGTCTCCTTGCCACTCGGGCCCCGGGGAGGTGCTGGCCGTGGGAGTGGTGCTGTGGCTGGTGCGGAGCAGAGGTGCGCGTCCGGCTCTCTCCGTCCTGCATTGCTGCAGGCAGGCAGATTCTGGTGACGCCTGGGGACCAGGGTCGTCGCTGGGGCCACGCGTGAGCTGCTAGCACCTGTTTCCATGAACAACGCCGCGCTCGCTGCTCGCTCGCTGGGGCTTGCGGGCTTTCAGGAGCAGCCTGCCCTCCTGCCTGTCTGACAGCAGCGTCATGTTGGAGTCTGGGCGGCTCGGGCAGCACTAGCGGCTCCCTCCACCGGGGTCCCTGGATGTCTGCAGGGAGTGTGGTTCTGACGTCCCCTTCTCTATTCTGAAATGGTTGGAGGTAGATGGGGACCCGGGGCTGCGCGGTCTTTGGTGGGGATGGGGGAGCAGGGATGCTTCTCTGACGTCCATTTTGCAAGGTGCTTTTAGAAAAAAAACAACAACAACCAGGCTCCCCGCCAGGCTGAGGGGAGCTGGGCCTGGAAGGACCAGGAAGGGGCCCTGGGCAGAGGGCGCCCTCCCCCTGGTACTGTCGTTGGGATCTGGGACCGGACCTGCTGGTGGTGGTAGGCACGGCGGGGCCTGTGCACACGGTGCTGCCGCACAGATCGAGCTGTGTCACACTCCCCGGTGCCTGGGGTGCTGGGCCTCTTCCCTTCCTGTGGCCACACGTGGCTGTGTATGGCCGACTCAAGCCCCACCATCTAGATGCTGCCAGGGTCTCTAGAGCCGGTGCCAGGATTCAGACCTTGTTGGTGGCTTCTAGTGCTGTGGCCCTGGGTTGGGTTAGTCAGGGCCTTGACCAGGGACATTTGAGGGGTGAGGGCCCCTCCCCCGAAAGCCCCTTACCGAGGCCACTGGAGCAGCTGTGCCTGTCTTGGCCAGGGCTGCCTTGAGCCACCAGGCCCTGCCTTGGCCATGGGGCCAGCAGTGGCTGCTCCGTGGCTCCTTCAGAGGCAGCCACAGCGTTACATAAGGAGCGGTGCCTGGCCGCCTGAGCTCGGGCCTCACCTTGGCTTCCTCCCCCTCTCATTACCTGCTGGGCTGCCTGTCTGCACCGGACCACACGGCTTGGCGCATCCACGGAGCCAGGCCCTGCCAGGGGCTGCTGGTGCATGCCGCCGCAGGCTCCAGACCTCCAGAGGGGTCTGGCAGGGACCAGCAGGGCCGTCTCTGGGCCTGGCATAGACTTCCTGTGAGTGCTCTCAGCAGCTGCCTGGGTGTGCGTCCACTTCTCCTGATCATCAACTAGCCCAGCACAGGGAGGTCTGACGGCTGGGAGCACCATCCAAGTGGATGGGCTCCTGACTTCTGAGTGTTCCAGGCTGGGCAGCTGTCCCTTCCTGTGCCAGTCTAGATCTGCTGAGAGGGCCTGCGGGTAGGAGTTGCCTTGGTGGGGGCTGCCCATGGTCCTGGAGAGAGCCCTCCTTGGTTGACCGTCCACAGAACCTAGGGCACTGCTCTTCTGTGTTTGCCACCCGGCACCAGGATTGGCGGGTCTGGCCCCGTCTTGCTCCTCTTGCTCCCTCTTGTCTCCGTGCTGCCTCTGCCACAGGGCCTTTGCTCAGGCTATGGCCTTCACTCCTTGCAGGGGGATGGCACTTGGGGACACAGCTCCCCCAGCTGTCATCCATAGACTGGCCAGGCATGCGGAGGGGTGCCTAGCTCCCACTTGGGCTGGGCTCCAAGCAGGCGCATGTACCGTGTGTGAAGGAGCTGTGTGAAGGGGTCTGATATGTGGTTGGGACCCACCTGTCCAGCACTCAGCCCTCTTTAGGGTACCTTCACGCAGTCGCTGCTGTGGGTTAGGGCATGGAGGCTAGTTCTCAGACTTCCCTACATACCTGGAGGCTACCCCTGCTCTCCCAAGGCCTCAGGCAGAGCCAGCTGCCTACACCTCCCCAGGCGGCTCAGCTCCTAGGAGGGGCTCACGGGGTGCAGGGGGCCAGGTGGCCAGCAAACCCATTGGCAGATGCTGGGGCGAGGGAGGCACTTGGCTTCAGTCCTCGTGCCCATGAGGCCCGTGGGATCCGCTTGCTCTTCTTGTTAAACGTCTCCTCCGGGGAGTTAAAAAGAATTGGATCTTTGGCAAGATGAAACCTCCCTGGCTCAGGCAGGCAGTGAAGGACCCTCGGTGGAGAGTGGGGCCAGCGCCCACCAGGGAACCTGGGAACATGGCCCTGGATGGCTTGCTTGCCCGGCTTGCCTCACCGTGAAATGGGATTGTTGGAAGAATCCATCCAGGTCTCCTCAAGCACAGGAAGGGCGCCCCCGGTCTTGTCCTGGTTGGGAAATTGTGTCGCCGCTGTAGAGTTTGCCTTTTGCTGGGTGCCATGGCCACGCCCATGATCCCATTGACTTGGGAGGCTGGGGCAGGAGGATCATACATGTCTTAGCAAGACCGTGTTTCAAAATAAAAAATAAAAAGGGTTGGAGCCATAGCTCAGTGGAGGAGCTCCGTGGAGGAGCTCAGCGGTGGAGCTCAGTGGAGGAGCTCAGCGGAGGACCTCAGCGGAGGAGCTCAGCGGAGGAGCTCAGTGGAGGAGCTCAGTGGAGGAGCTCAGTGGAGGAGCTCAGTGGGGGAGCTCAGTGGGGGAGCTCAGTGGAGGAGCTCAGTGGGGGAGCTCAGTGGGGGAGCTCAGTGGGGGAGCTCAGTGGGGGACCTCAGTGGAGGAGCTCGATGGAGGACCTCGGTGGAGGAGCTCGGTGGAGGAGCTCAGTGGAGGAGCTCGGTGGTGGAGTCCAGTGGAGGAGCTCGGTGGAGGAGCTCGGTGGAGGAGCTCAGTGGGGGAGCTCAGTGGGGGAGCTCAGTGGGGGACCTCAGTGGAGGAGCTCGATGGAGGACCTCGGTGGAGGAGCTCGGTGGAGGAGCTCAGTGGAGGAGCTCGGTGGTGGAGTCCAGTGGAGGAGCTCGGTGGAGGAGCTCCGTGGAGGAGCTCCGTGGAGGACCTCCGTGGAGGACCTCCGTGGAGGACCTCCGTGGAGGAGCTCCGTGGAGGACCTCAGTGGAGGAGCTCAGTGGAGGACCTCAGTGGAGGAGCTCAGTGGAGGAGCTCCGTGGAGGACCTCAGTGGAGGAGCTCAGTGGAGGACCTCAGTGGAGGAGCTCAGTGGTGGAGTCCAGTGGTGGAGCTCGGTGGTGGAGCTCGGTGGAGGAGCTCGGTGGAGGAGCTCGGTGGAGGACCTCGGTGGTGGAGTCCAGTGGTGGAGCTCAGTGGAGGAGCTCAGTGGAGGAGCTCCGTGGAGGACCTCAGTGGTGGAGCTCAGTGGAGGACCTCAGTGGAGGAGCTCAGTGGAAGAGTTCAGTGGGGACCTCCATGATGGAGCTTTAGCAGACAGGGCCTTGCTAAGCTGGCCTTGAACTTGGATCCTCCTGCCTCAGCCTCCTGAGTTGCTGGCATCACAGGTGGGTCCATGGTGTCTGCTGAACTGCCACATGGCATCATGGTGCTCCCGGACACATGGTGCCTCTCGGACACAGACTAGTGGTGTGGAACAAGAGCTGGACCCTCTGTTTCGAGAAGGAAGCCCAAAGAACAATGAAAAGTCTCTTGGAAATTAAAAGACATGGTGATCCCACTGACTGGCCCCAGGATCCAGCAATGTGGGGCTGGAGGTGGCCCTGAGAGTTCCCCATAGGGAGGCTCCCTGTACACCCAGAGGTGCCTGCTTGTGACCTCCTCCGTTCCCCAAGGTCAAAGTTCTTCTCATATTCCCTAAGAGATAAGGAAGTCAGGTACACTGTGCCTGGCCTCTCCTTCTGTTTGCCCCAGGAAAATACCAGAGTTTCTTCAGACTGGACTCAGAGGGGCCGGGGCGGGGTGGGTGTTCACATCACACTCCCCAGGCCACTGGTGGAGGTCTCCTTGGAGGGTCCTGGGGAGGCAGAGCCAGCTGCCTACACCTCCCCAGGCAGGCTCAGCTGGGGAGGCAGGCAGGTGGGCGAGGCTGCATGGGCCCACAGGCCCCTGGCTGCTTTATTTATTTACTAATTTCCTGGGTGCTGGGGTCCCTCCCGGACCTAGCATGTGGGTGCCGTGCTCTGCTGCCACGTGCCTTCCCTTCTTGCTGGTCACAGGAGAGGATGACTTCTCTTGGGCACTCACCGGGCCCAGGAGACAGAGGTCTGGCAGGGCCCAGTGGCCTCAGGCAGATGTTTTGCTGGGAAAGACTGTAAGGCTTTTAAAAATAGACTTCATTTAAAAAAAAAAAATCTTTTTTATTCTGCATCTCTAGAGAATTTTTTTATATATTTTTATTTGCTCTGATCAGTTATACATGACATCAGAATGCTCTTCGTATTCATTGTACATAAATGGAGCACAATTTTTCAGTTCTCTGGTTGTACACAAAGTAGGGTCACACCATTCCTGCAATCATGCATGTACCTAGGGTAATGGTGTCCGTCTCGTTCCACCATCTTTCCTATCCCCGTGCCCCCTCCCCCTTGCCCTTTCCAGAGTTCCTCCACTCATCCCATGCCCACCCCCCCATTATGGATTAGCATCCACTTATCAGAGAAAATATTCGAGCTTTGGTTTTGATTGGCTTACTTTGCTTAGCATGATATTCTCTAACTCCATCCATTTACCTGCAAATGCCATGATTTTATTCTCTTTAAATGCTGAGTAATAGTCCATTGTTTCTTTATATACCACAGTTTCTTTATCTATTATCTACTGAAGGGCATCTAGGTTGGTTCCATAGTTTAGCTATTGTGGATTGAGCCGCTATAAACATTGATGTGGCTGCATCACTGTAGTATGCTGATTTTAAGTCCTTTGGTTGTAGACCGAGTCTGGGTCAAATGGTGGTTCCATTGCAAGTTTTCTAAGAAATCTCCACACTGCTTTCCAGATTGGTTGCACCAATTTGCAGTCCCACCAGCAATGTATGCCTTTTCCCCACATCCTCGCCAACACTTATTGATACTTGTATTCTTTTTTTTTGGTATTGGGGGTTGAACCCAGGCTCTCTACCACTGAGCCACATCCCCAGCCCCTTTTTGTATTTTATCTAGAGGCAGGGTCTCACTGAGTTGCTTAGCACTTCGCTTTTGCGTAGGCTGGCTTTGAACTCACAATCCTCCTGTCTCAGCCTCCCAAGCTGCTGGAATTACAGGTGTGTGCCACCACGCTTGGCTTATTATTGCTTATATCTTTGATAACTGCCATTCCGACTGGAGTGAGGTGAAGTCTTAGAGTAGTTTTGATTTGCATTTCTAATTGCTAGAGATGTTGCACATTTTTTCATATATGTTTGATTGATTGTATATCACCTCCTGAGAAGTGTCTGTTCAGTTCCCTGGCCCATTTATTGATTGGGTTGTTTATTTTTTGGTGTTAAGTTTTTGGAGTTCTTTATGTATTCTGGAGATTAGCGCTCTATCTGATGTGTGTGTGGTAAATATCCCATTCTGTAAGCTCTCTATTCACCTCACTGGTTTTTTCTTTTGCTGGGAAAAAGCTTTTTAGTTTGAATTCATCCCGTTTATTGATTGTTGATTTTATTTATTGAGCTTTAGGAGTCTTGTTAAGGAAGTCGGGGCCTCATCTGACATGATGAAGATTTGGGCCTCCGTTTTCTTCTGTTAGGTGCAGGGTCTCTGGTCTGATTCCTAGGTCCTTGACCTACTTTGAGTTGAGTTTTGTGCATGGTAAGACAGAGGGGTTTAATTTCACTTTGCTACATATGCATTTCCAGTTTTCCCAGCACCATTTGTTGAAGAGGCTACCTTTTCTCCAGTGTATGTTTTTGGCACTTTTGTCTAATATGAGATAACTGTAATCATGTGGGTTAGTCTCTGTGTCCTCTATTCTGTACCATTGGTCTACATGTCTATTGTGGTGCAATACCATGCCATTTTTGTTACTATGGTTTTTTTAAAAAATATTTTTTTAGTTGTAGTTGGACACAATACCTTTATTTTATTTATTTATTTTTATGTGGTGCTGAGGATCAAACCCAGCGCCTCGCATGTGCTAGGCAAGCGCTCTACCGCTGAGCCACAACCCCAGCCCCTACAGCTCTATGGTGTAGTTTAAGGTCTGGTGCTGCGATGCCACCTGCTTCACTCTTCTTGCTAAGGATTGCTTTGGCTAGTCTGGGTCTCTTATTTTTCCAGATGAATTTCATGATTGAATTTTTTTTTTCCTATAGGGAGTGCCGTTGGGATTTTGATTGGAATTGCATTGAATCTGTATACTGCTTTGGGTTAGTATGGCCATTTTGACTATTAATTCTGCCTATCCAAGAGCATGAGAGATCTTTCCATCTTCTAAGGTCTGCTTCGATTTCTTTCTTTAGTGTTCTGTAGTGTTCATTGTAGAGGTCTTTCACCTCTTTTGTTAAATTGATTGCCAAGTATTTTTATTTTTTTGAGGCTATTATGAATTGGGTAATTTTCCTAATTTCTCTTTCAGAGGATTCATCACTGATGTATAGAAATGCACTTGAGTTATGGATATTGGTTTTATAACCTGCTGCTTTGCTGAATTCATTTATTAATTCTAGAAGTTTTCTGGTGGAAATTTTTGGATCTTCTAAGTGTAGAATCGTGTCGTTGGCAAATAGTGATAGTTTGAGTTCTTCCTACTCGTATCCCTTTAATTTCTTTTGAAATTGACTTCATGTTTGGAACAGTTTTGAAAGTCTAGACGGATCGGGGTGGAGGTGACGCTCGGCAGCCCTGTGGTCTGTCCTCCGCGGCGCTCAAGGCCTTCAGCAGGGAGCCAGCCGCGCCTGCAGCCCAAGCCCAGGTGACTGTGTTGGGGACTCCTTAGCTGTTCCTGTGTCCTCTTCCCTCCCACCACCATGGGTGTTTGTTTGCAGCGTCTCCTGGCTCCGTCCTGATGGGACTCAGCCAGGGGACGCAGCTCATGGTGTAGAAGGACCTCAGTTTGGTTTCACTCGTGACTGGACTGGGTCGTGGGCTTGGGATGAAGATTCCAAGGCCAGGCGTCCTCTTGATACCAAGTACTGGTGTGGAGGTCACAGTGTTGAGGCTGCATGGCCGCCAGGACAGTGCTGCGGGGCCTGGTGCCAGGCTGGCTGTGGCCCTCCCCGCCCGTGGCTCTGCTCTCCAGGGTGCTGTTCACATAGCCCCACGCTCTGGGAGAGGTGGGGGGGCTGTGCTCCGAGTGGACCCCAGGCCTGCTCTGGGAGAGGTGTGGGGGGCTGTGCTCCGAGTGGACCCCAGGCCTGCTCTAGGAGAGGTGGGGGGCTGTGCTCCGAGTGGACCCCAGGCCTGCTCTGGGAGAGGTGGGGGGGCTGTGCTCCGAGTGGACCCCAGGCCTGCTCTGGGAGAGGTGGGGGGGCTGTGCTCCGAGTGGACCCCAGGCCTGCTCTAGGAGAGGTGGGGGGCTGTGCTCCGAGTGGACCCCAGGCCTGCTCTGGGAGAGGTGGGGGGCTGTGCTCCGAGTGGACCCCAGGCTTGCTCTAGGAGAGGTGGGGGGCTGTGCTCCGAGTGGACCCCAGGCCTGCTCTGGGAGAGGTGGGGGGGCTGTGCTCCAGGTGGACCCCAGGCCTGCTCTGGGAGAGGTGGGGGGGCTGTGCTCCAGGTGGACCCCAGGCCTGCTCTGGGAGAGGTGGTGGGGGGCTGTGCTCCCCGTGGACCCCAGGCCTGCTCTAGGAGAGGTGGGGGGCTGTGCTCCAGGTGGACCCCAGGCCTGCTCTTGGAGAGGTGGGGGGCTGTGCTCCAGGTGGACCCCAGGCCTGCTCTGGGAGAGGTGGTGGGGGGCTGTGCTCCCCGTGGACCCCAGGCCCACTTTGCTGGTTTGTTGCTGCAGCTGGCCCAGCCTTGGGCTTTGGGGTGCTTTCAGGTGGCTCTGGGGCCCGGTGGAAGGTGGCCAGAGCTGCAGCCAGGCCATGAGGGTCTCTGGCTGAAGGGGGCACCATGGGGGTCTTGAGCAGGCCTGGGCTGGAGGCGTGACCCCCAGGGAGGGTCCTTGGCACCAGAGATGCAGGAGCTTGGTGTGGCCCTTGGGAGAGCCATGGTCAGCCAGGGTCAAGGGAGCTCTCGAGGGTAGGCTCCCCTCACTGTGGGCCCCTCCAGACCTGAGCTATGTGGCCATGTTGGGAGTGGCCAGCACAGTGTCTGTCCTAGGCTGGCTCTTGCAGGGCTCATGTGGGGTCAGACCGGCCACCCTGGCACCTGGAGAGGGCTCCCCTGCCCTTCATCCCCTGGCTTTCTGTGACACACTGCAGGGGGCTTAACCACTGAGCACATCCCCAGCCCTTCTTATTTTTTCTTCTTTTCACTAAGTAGCTGACGCTGGCCTTGGACTTGCAATCCTCCTGCCTTGGCCTCCTGAGTAGCTGGGATGGCAGGTGTGGCCCCCACCTGGCCTCACACTGCACCTAGTGTGATGAGCCCACAAGGGCAGAGAGGGCAGAGTGTGGTCGAGAGGCCCCCCTTTCCCACGCCGTGCCTTCCTGTTGGGCAGTTATGTTAAACAGGCCTCATCCAGCCATCACTGTTCCAGTGAGTCTCCACGTCGAGGCTGTGGGTTGTGCTGGGCGAGGGCCTCAGCTTCCCTCACATGCTCTCCAAGGACTGAGTGGTCAGGTATGGAGCAGGACCCCAGCGTTGGTGTCGCAGCACTGGACAGCAGCTTCCCACCTCCTGCCCCGGCGACCGGTGTGGCTGGCTCGTCTTGTGCCGTCTCAGGTCTGCCTTGATCTGACTGGAGGTTTTGATGGGTCACTCTGTGGGTGGAGGTGGCTTCATGGGGCTCCCGGCTGATGAGGTCAACACCAGCTCTTTGGGGAAGACAGAGGAAGCCGGGCTGCCCATGTGAGCCCCCACGGGCAACAGAGGCGTGTCGAGTGGACTCCCTGTACTCCCAGGAGGTGCCCCTCTGCCAGAGGAGGGTGCCAGGGAGAGACCAGGTTCCACTGGCCTCAAAGAATGACTCTGTCCCCACTAGCCTTGGCGGTGCCCCTCTGAGTGGCACTTGGAGGTCTTGTGGCTGTGAGTGGGTGGGTGGTGTGGGGAGCAGCCCCGGGGGCTGCAGGAGAGCCGTGGTGTGAGCTGGCCGAGCCTCCCCTGTGTCCCCACAGGTCCCTGCTGCAAGCTGCCTTTGGGCTGCCGTCTTCCCAGATGAGTGTCTAGCGCCCAGGCCGGTTCTGCCGCAGCACGGTCAGCCTCCCGCAGGTTGACACTGCTGGCCTGGGTGGACTGGGTCCCTGGAGGGACTGTGTGGGCCTCTTTGGCGGCACGGGGGCCCTGTCTGATGACGGCCTGGCCTAGGAGGTTGTGGCTTGTGATGGTGTCTGGGCTCAGCCCCACCCGTCCTAGCCCAGGAGCTCCGCAGGGGTCCTCAGGGGAAGGGGTTGGTGGCACGAGGACCAGGGTCCACACCGTGCCCTCCTCTGCCCCTCTCCACTGTCCTCTGATTTCAGCTCCAAGTCACTGACAGCACCAGGCTGGTGACGTGGCCAGCATCCACGCTCAGGGAAGTCGCCGAGGTCCTCAGAGATACCGGGCGCGTGGCTTAGTTAGAGGAGAACTTGCCCATGGATCCCGAGCTCCTTGGGGGGCTGCACAGGCTGCACTGTTGGTGGAGTGTGGCTGTGTGTGTGGTGTTGGGTGCACCTGGGATGGACCTGGGCCCAAGCATGCCGGGCGAGGGCTCTGCCTCCGGGCCGCACCAACAGGACTGTTTTCAAAGCAAGAAGACCCTGCGAGGAGGCCTTGGGGTCCCCGCATCGCCTGGGGACGGCTGGAGCGGCGTCTTCTCAGGTCTCGGGAACTTGACCAGTGCTGGTTTCTTAAAGGCTGGTCGCAGTTGGCATCTGAAACCCTCTGGTGCCGTTTTCCTGCCCTGGCGGGGAGGTCCACAGCCCGTGGTGCACTTGAGCAGGTGTGTGCTTTCGTAAGCCACACCCAGTCCCCCGGAGCAGGCTGTGTAGCTGGGTTCTGCAGGTCTACACGTGCAGAGGGGACCCTGGGCTTGGGGACAGCTTCCTCGCAGCTCCCCACAGGCTGGGACTCCAGGCCTCTCCAGGCCGCCCTGGGCATATCAGGTGCTTCTGCCTCCCCTACGGCTCACCGGGCTGGCTGACCCTCAGACGGGCCACCCTTGTCGGACCTATGTCCTGTAGCCCATGTGTGGTCCCCATGTCCTGGTCTCTGGCTGGGGACTGCAGGTGGCGGTGAGCAGGGCACCGAGGTGTTCCAAGGCCTCCTCTGCTCCTCGTGGCAGTGCTGTGTGACGAGCGGCACAGGAGCTGCTGGCCCTTCCCCTGTGCTTCCACAGCGAGAGCTGGGCGAGGGGTCAGGAGGCAGTCCCGGGCCTGCGCCTGCCCAGCTGGGCACTGAGGCACCAGACAGGGAGGGGTGGCAGGAGCATGGGAGAGGCATCTGGGTAGGGGGTGAGGGGCTCGGAGCGGGCAGAGGGTCCATCTCAGCCCTGTGACCTCGGCTTCTGCCGCACGTTGCTCTCCGTCTGCCAGAACCTCGTGTCACAGAGGGGTGCTTTGCGACAGTGGCCATCCTCGCGCAACTGGCAGGTGCCGGGCAGGGGCTGCACCTCTGAGCTGCGCCCAACCCCTCACCAGTGGCATTTTCAAAATTTCTGTATATTTCTTTTTTTTTTAATTTTATTTTAGAGAGAGAGAGAGAGAGAGAGAGAGAGACAGACAAGAAGAGGGAGAGAGAGAGAGAGAATTTTTTTTTTCAGTTTTCGGTGGACACAACATCTGTATTTTATTTTATGTGGTGCTGAGGATGGAACCCAGCGCCCCGCGCATGCCAGGCGAGCGCGTTACCGCTTGAGCCCCATCCCCAGCCCTTTTGTATATTTCTTGAAGGGAAGGTACGGTCGGGGAATTGTCCCGTGGTCTGCTGTGGCCCGTGGCGTCTGGGAGCCCAGTTGCAGAGTTAACCTTCCCTGCGGAGAGTGACCTGCGGAGTCTCCTCTTCAGAGCCCAGAACCAGGCTTGGCATCTTGCCTGCAGGATTGGAAACCCACACCCCTGGTGCCTGTGGCCTCCCCTCTTGCCCAGCTCTGCATCTCTTCCCTGGGTCCTTCATATCCTTTGGCATCGAAGGTGATTCTGCCTCAGACCTAGGAGCTCCCCTGGGGTCCATGGAACAGAGTGGACAGTGGGCAGCTGCCGGCCTGCCCTCCCTCCCAGGCAGGGTCTGCATCTGCCAGTGGGTTCTGCCCGACACCGTCTTGCTGCTGAAGACCCACCAGCCAGTAGACTCTTGTCCTGCCCTCTCCTTCACCCAATGTGGCCAGTGGGGCCCTCCACTGTGCACCGGGAGACCCCAGGGTCTCCCACTGTTGTCCAGGTGCGGTTCCCCAGGTCCGGTAGTGTGGCCTCCTCTGCAGTCCAGGTGTGCTGGCGTTTCCCATCTCCGGCGCGCAGGTCCCTGGCCCTCACCCACTTCCAGCCTAGGAGAGGACACCTCTCCAGGGAGCTGGCTTCCTCCAGGTGGAGAGTGGTCTTTGGAAACCATTCCTCGTGAGCTGAGGCTGCTGGACCCCAGGGCACGGCCTGGTGCTCACCTGTGACGGTCCTGGGTCTGCCGGCCAGGCTCCCCATCCCTCTCACCCCGTTGTCCACGCCTGGTCCTGTGTGTCCACCAGGCATTCTGGCTTCACACAGGTAGAACAGGTGCAGAGCCCTGACCCCTTGACCACTTTAGCAGGCCGAGTACAGAGGGGGCCAGTTTGCAGCTCTCCTGACTGGGACACCCCCGGGCCTGCTCTGCTGGAGTGTGGCTCTGGAGTGGCCAGGCTGCTGGCCATGCTCTCCGTCTGTCTGCCCATGACTTACGAGGGTCGTGTGAGAATCCGCCTGATTCACACAGGAGAGCTGGGGTGCGGGTTCCTGCCTCCCGGTCTGAGCCCAGGCACCGCCTGCCCCTCCCGGCTGGGCTTCCCGAGCTTCCTGAAGGGCAGGAGGTGTGCAGCCTCCTCGCTCAGCCTCTCGCTGGCCCCCGGGCCGCCCAGGGGCAGCTCCTGTTCCTAGGCCGAGACTGGCCATGACCAGGCCGTCCCTGGACTGCCTCGTGCTGCCGCATCCCTGGTGTTCCCTTCCTGGTGACAGCTCTTCAGTGTCCTCCACACAGAAACTGCGGGAGAAGCGTCTTTCTTTTAATGCGGTCAGCAGTGGAGACAGCTTTCTTGGCCATAGAATTTTCCCAGCTTTCTAAGTTGCTGTTGGTAATGCGACACGAGGTTTTAGGATTGTTTTGAATTTGGGGACAGCCTCACTGATTCCTCTCAAGACCTGGCAGGTGGCTGAGGGTTTCCAGTGTCCCGGGTGTGCCTGGCCTTGGACCATGGGGCCGTGTGCACAGCCGCGGGAGACCCAGGCCCAGGCAGCATGTTGGTGAAAGTGCCCGAGACAGACCGTCTGCCTGCCACCCAGAGTGCCTTGCAGGTGGTGCTGCTGGGGACAGTGTCTGAGGAGGGGGCTCGCCGCTGGCCCACATGCCTTCTAAATCAAGCAGTTCTTTTTTGGTCCTGGGGACTGGAGCCAGGGTGCCGCGACACAGAGCTCTTGATGTCGATTTTGAGACTGGGCCTCACCGGTTGCCCAGGGACCTGTCATCCTCCTGCCTCAGCCTCCCAAGGGGCTAGGACTGCAGCTGGCCCCATTCTTGAGTGGCCAGGGCCTACAGGGCAGCTGCGGAGGAGGTGACGGGTAGTTGTGGCCATCCAGAGCATCTTGGCAGGCCAGTCCCGTTCGCGGGCACTTGCACTGTCCGCGTCTTGAGGTGGAGTCCGGAGCTGGGCAGCAGTCTGGCCTCTCCTTGGGCCTTCTTTTTGGCGGTACCTGGGGCTGGACCCAGGGTCAGTGGGGGGAGGGGGTGCTGGGCCACTGCCCTCCACCAGCTTTCAGAAGGGACGCTGAGTGGACAGGGAGTAGGGGATAAGTGGGTGCCGCAGCTGCCGGGTGGCCTGGGCTTCTGAGCTGCTGGTGACCCTCGGCTGGGAGGTCGCAGGACGCTGTGCTTCGCTTCAGTGATCTGGCCTCGGCCCCTCACCCAGAGGACCCTGGAGTCGCGTTGCCAGGAGGAGCGTGCCAGGGCATCTGGTCGCCTATGCAGAGGAAGGGGACCCGGGTCACATTCTCTGGCTGGCACTCTGCTCCTGCTTTTGTGACTGTCCTAGTCTGCAAAGCAGGGCAAGGACCCCATTTCCCATGAGGCCTGCCCTTGGGGCCGGAGACCTGCGTGGTGGGGCCGGCTGCGTGGTGACTGGTGCGTGCTGGCCGCTGGCCGCCAGGCTCTGGCGTGAAGGCCTCCTTTGTTTGGAGGGTGGGGGAGCAGCTCTGAGTAGCGCTCTCTCCCTGCACTCCCTGCGGGGTGGGGCCCCGGGCCGGGGCTTGGAATGGGCTTGGAGCAACTTGGAGTGGGGAGGTCACTCTGCCATTCCCTCAGCCACCTGGCCCCAGCCCTCCATGCCCTGCCCCTCTCCCCTCCGCAGCTCCCTTCCCAGACCTCTTCAAGGCCAGCGTCCTCCTCCTGCCTTGGCCACAGCCTCTTCCTTCCACCCATGTCCCTGCCCGGGGTCTGCTCAGAGGCCGCCTCTCCTGAGAAGGCCCAACTCTGTCCTCCCTGCTCCATTGAGGCTCCCAAGGTGGGCCAGCTGCTCCCACCTGGGGCACAGCCTCACCTGGGGCACAGCCTCACCTGGGGCGCAGCCTCAGGGCTGAGAAGGGTGCCTGGGTCCCGCTGGGCTCCCAGGATACACAGCAGAGACGTCCTGCCGTGGTGGCCAGAGGTCCAGCTGTCCCCGCTGTCCCGGGGAGCTGCCTGAGAGGTTCTGAGCCAGGTCTCTGGGCAGTGCCTCCTGCACAGAGCTGCCTGCAGGATGCCATGGCCCTGGTCTGGGTAGGCTACAGGGCCCTCAGGCCAGCTGAGAGGCCACGTGCAAGGCTCATGTCCCCAGGGCCCCAGTGGCAGCACCAGAAGGAAAGGACCCGTGACATTTTGTTCAAAGAGCTGCTTCTGGTCATGAGAGCAGCACAGGCCGACCACAGCCAAGTGACAGCCGGAAGTCGAATCGCCCCTTGGTGCGGTGCTCTCCGAGGAACGTGCTGATGACCTGGGGTCAGCTGGACCCACTGACTGACAGCCTCTGTCCCTGCCGGAGAGTCTCGGGAGCGCAGTTACCCCGTGTAGCATATGAACAGTTTTACCTTTGGAGGCCGAGAGGAGGGGACCAGACGGTGTGTGGGGAACTCGTCCCCTGGAGGCAGGACCTTAGGTTGCCCCATCCCTGCCACTCAGGCTGGGGAACAAGAGGGGCCCACCATGGGCCTGCCCCCAACAGCTTCCGCCGGGTCGTCTTCGTCCCCGACCTGGGTGTCGGTGCCCGCTGGTGTCTGCTCTGTCCCCGACCTGGGTGTCGGTGCCCGCTGGTGTCTGCTCTGCCCCCGACCTGGGTGTCGGTGCCCGCTGGTGTCTGCTCTGCCCTTGGGCATGTTGTCAGTGGCCTGGCTGCTGCACTGGCCCTCTGAGCACCCCACTGTCCCACCAACCTGTGTGGCTGTAGATGACCTCGGAGTCCCAGGACCTCCCTAGGCAGGGGGTCTGGCAAATCAGCCTCCTGGTTTCTGGATGTGTGGCCCTGTGTGGGGACCCTGGGGACCGGGGCTGGGGGCAGGCTGGCCGACACTGGGAGGGAGTCACTCGCACAACCCTCGTTGGCCAATCAGGAGTGGCCTGCGAGGCCAGTGTGTGTGGGGCCAGGTCTGGACTCGGGGTTCTGATTGGAGCCACCAGGGGACATGGGGGGACTGTGGAGGGTGGGCTGGAGGGTCCGTGCCGAGCACCCAGGTGAGGAGGGACCCCCAGCGGGACGGGTCTGCCTGTGGGTTGTGCTCAGGGTGCATCTGCGGGCTGAGATGGGGGGATGGCGGGCCGGGCGGCCTCTGGGCCTCTGGTGTGTGGGGCCTACACAGAGGTCCCGCCAGCACCAGGTAGCTCTTCAGGGAGGGCTGAGGGCCAGGGAGCGCCCAGGCAGCCTGGAGAGCCCCAGCATTCCCTCCGCCAGTTCTACTGAAGGGCCACCTGGGGCTGACGGAGGACCCAGGGACTCAGCTGGCGGGACATGGAGGCTGCGGGTGGGGGTGCAGGATGCAGGGCCAGAGCTGGCAGCTCGCCTCTGCTCTGAGCAGCCGGGTCCCTGGGACGGCAGCTCTACGGCTGAGCCTGCATCACCTTCACCTGTGAAGGCGGGGGCAGTGCCGGGCACCAGCGTTCCTCCGCGGAGTAGCCATGCTGGCCAAGTCGCGTTGCTCTTAGCCAGTCCCTCCGCCCGTGGAGGCTGGCTCCTGGGCTCTGTGTTCAGACGCGGGAGCAGAGGGGAGGCAGCAGCAGGGCTGGCGCGAGGCTCCCTTCCTGTCCCAGCACAGTGCCACGGCCCTGGTCTGGTTAGGCTGCAGGGTCCTCCCTGTGACCGCAGCAAGAAAATCCACGGCCCGGTGGCCTAGGGGCAGCAGACGCTGCTGGCACCTGGCCGTGCCTGGAATCCCTGCAACTCCGGAGGCTGAGGCAGGAGGCTGAGGCAGGAGGACAACAAGCTCCCGGCCAGCCTGGGGAATTTAAGGAGAACCTGAGTCAAAATAAAAACATGTGGCTGGGGATGCAGTTCAGTGATGAGCACCGGGGGTTCAGGCCCCAGGACCAAAAAAAGAAGCAACAGGCGTTATTTCTCCAGCACTGGGGGCGGGGAGTCCAGGTTCAGAGGCGGAGCCTTCCCGAGAGGTCCTGGCGGAGGGAGGGTCCAGTGAGCTGGAGCTCACACTGCCTCTGGCAAGGCGCCAGTCCCATGCCTGGGGCTCTGCCCTCCTGGCCTGGCCTTCACCCCATCAGGACCCATTGCAGGCTGGGGGAGGGGTTGGGGCCGTGCACGTGTGGCGTGGCACCAGGGCTTGGACCCCACAGCACCGACAGCAGGAAGGCTGTCCCTGTGTGGAGGCCAGGGCCCGAGGGCCAGGCTGGTCCCTCCTGAGCCGCGTGGCCCTGGGTAACAACTCCGGCGTGGGTTTGGAGGTTGAACTTGGCAGTGCCCATGCCAAGGATCCTCCATCTCCAGCAGCCCCTGTGCCTCCTTGCCCTAAACGGGCACCCCAGCCTGCCCCGGTTTGCATGCCTGTGGCTGCGCAGTGGGTGGTGTGGAGGTGGCCGAAGAGGGAGGCGAGGTCGAGCCCTAGTGGCAGGGCCCAAGCCCAGGGACTCACAGGGTGCTGCTGCTGGCCACTTCCAGGATGCCGCTGGCCAGCTGCTGCTCAGGGTGCGAGACTGCCAGAGTCGCCCCAGTCACCGGGGTCAGGGCCCACCCTCGGTGGTTTGGGGAGTGACCGACATGTGGCCACCTGGCCTTTAGAAACGACACCTGGTCTTGTTTCTTTTTTCCTTGTGGTGTGAGGGGCGGGACCGAGGCCTCCCATGCTGGGCAGGTGCCACACCCTCAGACTGAGGCCTGTCCCAGTTCTCCTTCCTGCCCGTGGGGTCTGACTCAGCTGACCTGATGTGGCCTGGGCTTGTGGCCTGCGGAAGCATCTGTGGCCAGAACTGGCTCAGAACTAGACTCTAAGTTCGGCTTGTCGGTGGGTCTGTTTTTTCAGGCTGTGGACCGGATCCGGGGCCTCGTGCGTGCTGGACTGGCACTCCACCAGAGCTCCACCTCAGCCCCTTTTATTATTTATTTTGGACAGGGTCTCTCTTAGCTGCCCGTCTGGCCTTGCCCTTGTGACCCCTCCTGCTTCAGCCTCCCAAGTGGCTGGGATCACAGTGTGGCCACTGCACCAGGCTTGGTTCACTTATTTTCAGACTTTGTTCATGCAGATATTTAAAAATCTTTTAGTTGTAGATGAACAAATGCCTGTTTTGTTTATTTCTATGTGATGCTGAGGATTGAATCCAGTGCCTCATGCATGCCAGGTGCCCGAGCCCCGAGCCCCAGCCCAGCCCCTCGTGCAGATGTGTTATCAACCGTCCCCACACAACATGCAGGACCTGTTTTTTCTGGACATTATGACCTGAGCCTATCACTCAACACTCGTCAAGCGCACCCCACGAGGGCTGGGGTTGGGGCTCAGTGGTGGGCACTTGCCTGGCACATACGAGGCCCTGGGATCGTCTCCAGCACCCTACACAGACTGCCAAAGGCGCCACCTGAGGTGACCTTGATAAAGGGATCAGAGCCCCGTTCCCGTCACTCTGGGTTCCAGTTGTGGCAGAAGGCACACAGCACCGAGGGCTCGTGTGCAGCCGACGGAGGAAGCCCCTCCACGTGGTCAGGCAGTGTCCCCAGGACATCTCCTCGTGCAGAGCCAACACTGTCCCATTAAGCACTCATTCCCGTCCCTCCCCACAGCCTCCCTTCTACTTTGTCCCCAGGGGCCTGATGGCCTGCATGGACTAGCACGAGGTCTCTCCTGTCACCACCCTGTTCCACTTAGCGTGCTGCCCTCGGGGGACACCTTTGTGTGACAGTCCCCTTCCTTCTGGGCTGCTTGTCACTGCGTGCTGTGCACACCCCACCTCCTTACCCATTGGTCCCCAGGGAGGGGCCTCCTGCCCTGGCCGTGGGAGCAGCTGTGCGCCTGGGGGCAGAAGGCGCCTGCATCCGGGTCCTTCAGCTGCCTGACTCCTGCGGCTGGGCCGAGGCTCCCATCTCTGTTTTGTGGTGCCACCCTGGGGGTGTGGGGACAGGTCCTGTGGTGCAGGGTGCCACTCTCTCCACGTCCGTGTCAGCCACCGCGCGTCCCCTTGGAGATGAGTCTGGGGACCGCTGACCGCGGTGGAACAAGGCTGCTGTGTCGCGCTCTCCCCGGGTTCTAATGGCGGACCTTAGGCCGTGCGCATGGGTCTCGCCTCTTTGGCTGGAACTCTTGGTTCTAGAAGCAGAGGTGTGGGCAGCCTTGACTTCCGGGGCAGAGAGTGGACGGGCTTCCCATGCGGGCAGCGGGCAGTGTCCTGGCTCGTGCGGGTGGTCCACCTCTTCCTCTTCTTGATATTCTTCAGGTGGGTCGGGTTGTACTTGTGCGGTGCTGGGACGTGGACCCGGGGCGCCTCCCACTGAGCTGCCTCCCGGGACTTTTTTTTTTTTTTTAATCTTGAGACAGGGTCCTGCTGAGCTGCCCAGGCTGGCCAGAGCCCACGATCCTCCTTCCTCACCTCAAGTTGCTGGGATCACCGGCGCGCCGCGTGCCTGCTTGACCTGTTGCATGGGGTCATGCCTGTGCGGGACACAGCTGCTGCAGGTCGGCATGATGCAGCTGCAGGAGCTGCCTGTCTGGGGGACAGTGGGGTGGCCTGTCCTCACTGCCCGCCACAGTGTGAGCCAGATAGGATTTCACTGCTTCTCTGAGATTCTTGCTCCTGCACGGGATCCAGCCGGGAGTGCCTGTCCCCTCTGCTGGCCCTGTCCCGGTGCGTGATCCCTTCCTGACCGGGTTTCCTGCGTGAATCCCGATGGGCAGGGACACAGCACCTCGGTGCTCCTTTGAGGGCAACGAGGACAGAGGTCCCTGCTGCTCTACTGGGCACTGTGCAGAAGAGGACCCAGCCCAGCAGAGGAGGGAGGAGTGGTCCCTTCCCAGGCCCTGCCTGGGCGTCCTGCATGCTGGGGGCCTGGGACCCCAGCACGAAGCACCCGTGGCCGTGCCGGAGCCAGCTGCACTTGACACTCTGCACTGCAGAGAGCGGCCGAGGGTCTGCAGTGTGGGCCTCGGGCACAGCTGTCCCCTGGGAGTGGGCCGTGGGGCCAGGAGGACCTGCAGCTTTAGGGGTGCGCTCGGGAGCGCGCCCGTGGTTCATCAGGGATGTCAGCTGGTCTGTCTGTCAGTCTGTCTGTTCTTAACAGGGGATCTAAACGTGATCATCTTTAAGCCTTAAGGGATGGGTATCTGGGGAAGCCGAGGCCCCAGTTTCCAGCGAGCGCTGACACGGTGGGGCCAGAGGGCAGGACGGGGCGGCGGGCGTGGAGTCCCGGGCTGGGCTCAGCTCCATCCCCAGTGGTCCTCCAGGCGTCCTGTCCCAGCGCACCACCTCCCGGACTTTTGGGAGCTGCCCCTCGTTTCCGCAGTTGTGGGTGCTGGGGTTGAACCGGGGCCTGTTTGTGCCGGGCAGCACTCCGCCACTGGGCAAGGCCCCGGCCCTTGTCCGTCTTTCTGGACCCGTCTCTGACTGGCGCTGGGAGGGTCCAGCTGCAGGCCTCGCTGCCCCGCCAAGCCCAGTGGCCCTGGGGACCCACGGCCTCCGCCCCACCTACCTTCCCTTGTAGGGTGCACGGGCGGCTGTGTCCTCCCCCCCCTCGGCCTGTGCCTGACACTGTGCGGCCATTTCCCTCACAGCTCAGTTCTGACCTCTTTGCTCACCTGCCTCTAGGAAGCACCCACCCCAGATGTGGACACACACGTGATGCCGGCCCTGCGTGGACACCCGTGCTGGCCCACCCCATGACTTCTCGTGCGGGGTGCTCTGCATCTTGGCTGCCGTGGGTCTGCTGGGTCCCGGGGTCGCCCCACACTCTGTTGGGCGGCTCTGGCCGTGCCGTGCCTGCCTCCCTCTGCAGGTGCCCACGGCCCTGGCACTCGTGACACCAGCTCCGTGGGAGTCTGTGCCCACGGTGGCAGTGGGCCAAGCCCCTCACTGTTTCCACTTTTGGGGGAGGATCTGTTGCCCATGGCAACCGCACGTCACTCTGGCTGGTTCCCCATGGCTGAGAATTTCATGTCTGCCACACGGGTGGGGCATGAGAAACCCACTGGAAGAGGCACAGAGGTGGCCACGTTCCGGGCTGCCGTCAGGTCTCCATGAAGGCAGTGGGTGGAGCGTGGTGTGCGCTGGTGTCCGCCGTGGACAGCATCTCTCCCGGCGCCTCCTCCACCTGCAGTGGGTTCAGGGCCCTGGCCGTGCGGCAGAAGCTCCACCGGACCTTGGCCTTGGCCTGTGTGCTCAGCTTTGCACTTGTCTGGCCACGCAGTTCTACCGAGTGTCACTCACGGCTGTGCTCAGGGCCCCTGGGCTGGGCTCCCTCAGGAGAAAGCTCGGTGGCTTCCTGGGTCCGTGCTGGAGGCTCCCGTTGAGCCTCCCCAAGTGTCTTCACCACCTGGTCACACGGGCTGTTAGTGCCACATGTGTCCATCAGGCACAGGACGGCATCTTAGGTCCCCCTGTCGTGGCTGAAGTGGCACCTAAGGCAGCCGCTGCGGGGCGGCTGAGATGGGGAGCCAGTGTCAGCCCTGCTCCTCTCTGTGGCCCCGGGTGGGTCCCCTCTCCTCTCTGGGCCACAGTTCCCTCAGATGGCAGGTTGGGGACACAGGTAACTTCCCTGGCTTTCCCAAGGGTCAGACCCAATAATGTGTACTGGTGCTCAGGACAAGTACTCAGTACAAGTACCGGTCCCAGGCTGGCCTTGAGCAGGTTCTCAGACGCTGGTGGCTTGCCTCGGGGGGCTGACAAGACTCCTGGGTGAACACAGCCCTCCTCGTGGTTTGAAGTGGCCTTGGTGCTGCTGCTCCCAAGAAAGTGGGACTCGCTCCTGGCTGGCTGTCGGGTGGGCCGACTGGGTCTGAGTGGCTCCTGAGCGGGGGTCTGCACCCCATGAACTACCCGGCTCCCGCGTTCTCCTGCACAGCCCAGGCGCTGCCAAGGAGAGGACAGCAAGCTTGTCCAGCCTTTCCTGGTGTCCGCACCGGGGCAGGGCTTGGGGTGAGGCCTGTGGAGCTCAGCACCCCAGCCCTGGGCGCGGGGGTGCTTGCTCGTTGCTGCACAGGGAGCTGCTACTTGAACTCGCGGTTGTTTCGCAGCTTTGGGGAGGAGCAGCAGGGTTGATGGGCTCCTGTGTCCGGAGCAAGGACGGCCCCGACGGTGCTTGTCCCGACGGTGCTTGTCCCTCAGCGTGGGTGCTGATGTCACCTGTTGGCGTCCTGACTGACGGGTCCCGGGTGCAGCTGGTGTGAACTCCGACCCCACTGGGGGGTTGGGCGGAGTCCAGGCTGCAGCTGGCCCTGGAGCTGGGGTCACTGGGATGTTGGGGCTGGCCCCACCCGGCCCCGGAGCCCCGTGGGGAACAGTGAACAGGGAGCCCAGCTGGGCAAGGCCTGGCGCCAAGGGTCTGCCCTCAGCTTCCCTGCCCACTCCGCCGTCACCGGTTTGTGCCGGCCTGGGGCCACCCAGGTGCATTCTGGGTGTGACCGAGGTTCCGGCCACCAACGCCCCTTTCTGGGCCTCTCGGGAACTTTGGAGAAGGTCAGAACTGACTGAGCCACGGAGAAGGCAGGGGTGGCCAGTCCCCCGGCCGCTCCCAGGGGAGGGCCCTGGTGAGAGGGTCGGGCTGCTCACCTGCCCTGCGGGCCTGGGCCTCGCATCTTCTCCCGACTTGGGGACGCTCCGCTTTTTAAGAAAAAAAAATCTGGAAGACGTGGACACTCGTGTCGGGAATTCAACCTGCGGTGCGGCCTGCTGGGAACAGGGCAGCCCCCGAGTCCCCACGCAGACCGACCCACCTCCTGCCCGCAGGGCCGGCGTTGTGCCCTGGCCCCAGAGCTGGTGACCACACTGTGATAGATGTCCTGGGGACGAGGCCAGCTCATGGCCAGGAGGGGCCAAGACTCAGTTTTGGCACCAGCTCCCACTCCTGCCTGGGGGACTTCTGCTTTACCTCACTGAGGCCACTCCAGACATTGTGGCCAGGGCCACCCACTCAGTCTGACCCTGGGCCACCTCGGTGAAGCCTGCGGCCCGAGCTCAGCCGAGGGTAGAGCCCACAGGCAAGATGGCCCTGTGGAGGCTCCTTATGCCTACAGACTTGCTCTCAGCGGTGCTCGGACCTGGCCACGCCCACCGTCCTCCAGGTGACCTGGGGGCTGCCTTGTCTCCCGCAAGGCCCTGTCGTGAGTTGCTGGGATTAAATTGGGTAATAAATGTGAGAATGCCGCGGACGTCCATCTTACTTTCTAAAAGCCTCCTTGATGACACGTACAGGTTTTCTGACCTGAGGCTCTGTTGTTCATTCTCTCCAGGTGCATTGGCGGGGCCCCCAGGTGCCGGGCTGGACGGTCCTCAAAGCCCAGCACGCCCCTGGTAAAGAGCAGACATACAAAAACCAAGCAGGTTCGTCCACACAGGCGGATAATTAAAAGTTCCAACTCGTAATGCATGTTGGGGCAGCTGCTGAGGGGCCAAAGTAGCGGGCAGCACCAAGGAGTGACCAGAGGTGTGGCTCAGAACCAGACAGACGGGCCATGGCAGGAGAGGCAGCGAGGCAGCTGGGGCCTTAGCCAGGCGGGGTGCAACATGTGCAAAGGCCCTGGGGGCTGGGCCTGCTGCTCAGAGCAGCTGAGGGGGAGGGCAGGAGGCAGGGCAGTGCAGGAGCTGCTGGCCTTTGGCTAGCTGAGCAGTTGGTGAGGCTCTAAGAGTCAGTTCAGTGAAACCTGGATGTGACCTATTTCCTGTTCCAGTTAAGCTGAACGTCATCTGTCCCTGTCGAGCTAAATGGGATCACTTGCAAGGAACAGGAAAACACGCTTTCAGCTCAGTGCCAGCGTGGTCAGGGTCCTCTGTGGGAGAGGTGACCGCAGGCTGTGCCCCTTGCAGCAGCGACCGGGGCCCCTGCTCTGAACAGCTCCTTTCCTTTTGGTCTTCCTGGTCCCCTTCCCATCCTCTGTCGCGGGCAGTGATTCCGGTTCCCGAGCCGAGACCAGCCGGCCTGGGCCCCGACGCGCCTTCCTGGGCTCGGCTCCCCGACGCGCCTTCCTGGGCTCGGCTCCCCGACGCGCCTTCCTGGGCTCGGCTCCCCGACGCGCCTTCCTGGGCTCTGCTCTCCAGGTGCAGGTTTCCTTGCGGAGGTTGTTTCAGCGTCTGCCACAGGGGAGCTGGGTGCTGACTGCGCCTCCAGGGTTCCAGAGACCGTGACTCTGCCGCCCTGTGCTGACCCCGTCACCTGCCCGCAGGCTGCCACAGGCTGCCAGGTGGGCCTCTGCTGACTCCACGGCTGCCCTTTCCCTTGGCCACCTCCGTGGCCTCGGGAGTCGGCTCCTGTGGACAGTGTGATGGTGGCCGTGATCCGGGGGTCACAGGCAGAGTGTATATTAGCGTCCTTCCGAGAGGTGAACAGAAGGCGGTAGCCGTGTGCCCAGCAGGAGCCTTTGTGGTCAGACCGTCTCCCAGCCCAGGGCCCTCTGACCCGTGCAGCCCCCGTCGGCCCAGCCTGTGGGCTGTGCCCTGAGCAAACTTAGAAGGTGGGTCCAGGGCAACTGGAGTTCTCACCGTCAGCCTGGGGGCCTGGTGGCCGGGGTAGCTGCCCTCACAGAGCCGTCCTCCATCTCTTGGTGGCATGAGCGTTTCTGTGCCTCCAGGTCCCCCACCTTTGATGTAATCTGTCACTCATGCTGCCCTGGACAGGTGGGGTCTGCAAATCCCTCCTAGCGGGACGGGGACTCGGTGAGTGAGTTTGGTCTTGCTGGGAATTCCATGCAGCGGAGGACTGCGTCTTTACTCGCTGTGGAAATGGTCTGCAGCGTGCCCAGGTAAGTGCCCGGGTCCCTGCCTCTGGCTCCTTCTCGAGGCAGCTGAGGCTGGGCTTCAGGGAGACCCTCCGTCTCTGTGTCGGGCTCCAGCGCTGCTGTGGCCTCACGGGGAATCGACACGGCCAGGCAGGGCCAGGGCCGGGCCTCTGTGGGAAGGCCACACGCGGGGCCTCCCAGGGCCTCGGGCCTCCTGCCCTTGCTTTCCCTGACCGTCCTCGGGGAGCACTCCTTGTATCCGTCCTCTCGCTGGGTGTCCAGACCACAGGCCCTTCCCGGGTCGGCCACTCGGCAGCACCTGGGCAGCATGGCGAGTCCTGGGGGCCCAGCTGCTCTTCTGGTAGAGGGAGGGGAAGGGGCTGCCTTGCTGGTGAGCAGGTCCCGCGCCTGGTGCCCTTCTGGCCTGGGCTCCTCTTCCCCTAGCAGTGGCCGCTGTCTCCACCGTTTGCTCACTTGCTCTGGATATCATCTGTCCCTGGGCCCCGGCAGACCAGGAGCCCGGGCACGGGGCGGTGTGGGTGCGAGCAGCACTCTGCGTGTGCTGCGTGCCCCAGGCCTGCTGCTGGGTGCCGAGCCCAGTCCCTGACACCGTGTCCCTGGGAGGCTTCTGAGGAGGGCGTGAGTGCTCGTGCTCTCCGCCTGGCAGGAGGGCCACCTACGCGCCTTGCTGTGACCCCAGCCCATCCTTCCTCTGGACGCGTCCCTCTGCTCTGCCCCAGGATTCAGGTTGTGTTCTTTCCAGTGGGCTCTTGCCTGGCCTTTCTGAGGCCTGCTGGCCCCTGCTCGTGTTGTCCGACTGTGGGGGACTCCTGCCTCGCGAGCGGCCCGAGCCAACAGTGCGCAGCCGGGGAAAGGGGGGGGAAGGCAGGTGTGCACAGTGTGACCCGGGACAGGGTGGGGGACATCCCGCCCAGATTTGCGTTTCTGAGATCGGCAGTGTGGCCCGAGCGGCCAGCACAAGGTTCCCGGTGGATCCTCTGCTGCTGGCTGTGGCCGTGGCCCGAGCACGGCTGCTCTCTGCAGTTGGATCCCATGGACACAATGCCTGGGTCTTTGCCGTCCCCCTTCCCAGAGTCCCGCTGGGCACTGGCCACTGGTGGAGCTGCCAGTCTCCATTTCACAGGTGGGTTGGGGAGCAGCGGCAGGAGCTGCCCTGGGGAAGCCCGACCAGCAGCAGGGGGAGCGTGGAGGCCGCGACGGAGCCGGTGTGCCGCGTGGGCAGGCGCAGCCCCCACACCGGATACCTGGACCGGGCCCCTGAAGTCCCGTTGCCAGTTCTAGGCCCCCAAGGCTGGGACAGCTTCACCCAGATGTGGTTCAGGGACTGTCACTGGTGCTGCCCGTGGGATGAGGTGTCTGGGAGGCGCACAGGGTTCCGAGCTGGGCAGGAGGGCTCGGCACAGTGGAGGGGGTCTGGGGGTCAGCAGGGTCGAGGGAGGCTCATCAGCCCGTCCAGGTGTGGGGCCGGCCGAAGGGGGCTCCGAGGCCATCGGCCGAGCATCGAGACCAGGTCGCCGCCCTCGCTATGACCTCTGGCTGGACTAGATGCCAGCTCCACAGCTGGAGGGAGGCTGCAGTTGGTGCCTGTCCTCTCGCTGGGTGTCAAGACCACAGGCCAGGGACGGACGACAGTGGGCTCTGGATCAGTCACCTGAGCCTTGGGGCCTCTGTGCAGGTGCCATGGGGACTTTGTTGGTCGCGGACCAGGTGGCACCTCCTGCTCACAGGAACTGGCGTCCTGGAGGGCAGAGAAGAGGCCACGGAGCCTGGGCAGAGCTGGCTTGGAGCCGGCGGGGGTGACCCCGAGCCAGGACTGGACAGAAGAGAGGGAGGAGGAGGACCCGCAGGTGTGGAGAGCAGCTGTGACAGGGCCCTGGGTGGGACGAGCCCAGAGGCTGGTGGGGGAGGCCACTCCTACCCAGGAGAGGCCAGAGCTGTGGCGCAGGGCACGGCCTGGAGCTGAGCGGGACAGGAGGCAGCACTGGCCCACCGGGCCGCGGCTGCCCAGCAGGCCGAGGGCAGGGGCCACAGAGGATCCAGGAGAAGCCGTTGGAGACAGAGCAGGAGTGATCGACAGGACCCGGGAGGGCTGGAGGTGGCGCCACGTGGGGGTCAGTGTGGCCACGGGAAGGTGTCGTCCTCCACAGGAGGCCAGCATTCGCACTCCCCGCATGGTGTCACGGGTCACTGGTTGGTGTCCAGGGATGACTGCAGCGCAGTGCTGGACCTGGGATTGCTGTCCAGTGCACATGTGACCTGGCACCACCAGTGAAGAGAACCTCCCGGCCGACCGACTCTGGCACTGTCAGAGCCCCACAGCCAGAGTCCTGCAGCCGTGGCGGAGGGTGTCCGTCACAGCACGCCCTGAGACCCCGGGAGTACTGCTGCCTGCCCAGAGCTGGTCCCTGCCTGGGTGGGCTGGCTACTCCACACGTGGGTCAGCCGTCCGCCAGCCAGGCCCTCTGGGGGGCCGTGTCCCTCCTCCTGGTGCCGGTGGGGTAGTGGCCCTGCAGTGGGCAGTCCCCACCTCCGTGGTGTGCCAGGCTGACGGAAGGGTCTCGGTCCTTCCCTCCCTGTGATGGACAGCTGTGTGGTGACTCTGGGGAGGTGCCTGCCGTCCCACTTTACTTCCCTGCCAGGGCTTCTTGGGGCGGACTGGCGGTGGGGCAGGGAGCCCTGGGCCAAGTCCTGTGGTGAGCTCCCTCCTGGGCACCAGTGGGGGGAGGCGCCCAGCTGTCTGGGCGGTGGTGCTGCCGGCGGGAGGGGCGGGAGGAGGCAGAGGACTGGGGCCGAGGGCAGGGCCTTGTGGGCAGCTTGCGGACTTGGTGGGATGGAGCGTGTACAGGTCTGAGGCCACCTGGCCATGCCCCCGGGCCAGGATTCCTGGGGCCTCTCTAGTTGGCGCAGACAAGACACCAAGGGTTGAGCGGGTGAGGGGCACACCCCAGCACCGCCTCCTGGGTGTCCACTGTGTCCAGGCTACTGCATCCAGGTCCGTGGGTGCCAGCTGCGGGGGAGGTTGGCTTCACTGCAGCCACGTGGGTGGCTGCAGTGACACCTCCAACCTCTGTCCACGTGGTCAGCCTCTGTCCAGGCACATCCGCAAGACTCAAGTCGCGGCCTACTGGCCGTGGAAGAGGCAGGTCTCAAGTTTCCAGGGCTGTGAAGAGAGACTAGCCGATGTGCCCTCTATCTCTCCTGGACAGGTGGATATGGATGAAGGTAGGCTTGGGCCAGGTGGACCTGAATAGATTCCTGGGCAGGTGGACGTGGGTCAGGTGAAATGGACCAGACTTGGATCAGGTGGACATGATTCTTGTGGACATGGATTACCTTCCCTGGGCTGCTGTAACAAATTAGCACAACTTGGTGGCTTAAAAACAACGCAGGTTTATTTCCAGAGTTCTGAAGGTGGACCTGGGCTGAAGGCCAGGTGTGGGCTGGGCCATGTCCCTCTGGAGGCTGGTGGGGGTTCTTTCTTCCCTAGCAGTCTCCCTGGGGGGCAGTCCTTGACCTTAGGTGCCTGGGTTTTCTCCTCTGTAAGTGGAGGCCTCTCCCTCCCCACGAGATGGTTCTGGTAGTCATGTGTGGTGATGAATTTAGAACATGCTAATGGCCCACTCCCCTGGAGGGCTGACTGCAGGGAGCCCGGGGTGGGGAGGGGCTGCAGGTGGAGTCTCAGCCACAGGAGGACAGGAGCTGGTCGCAGCTCGCGCCCGCCCACTGCAGGGCAGCACCCGCTGGGTCTGGTCCTCGGCCCGTTGGTGGGGACCCAGCACCTCCTGCTTATAGACCACTCGGCACTGGGGGTGCAGACCCAGGCCCGTGGGCCAAGCTGCTTATCCCAGGTTTCACGGCGTGGCTGGGGAGGGTCAGGGGAGGCGGCCAGCTGGGGCCCTGGTTCAGATGGGAGATGTTGGGAGGCAGGACAGAGTCTGGAAATGTCCAGTGATCGGGTAGGTGGACTTGGTCACTGACTGGGTATTGGAGACAGTGGTCACAGGGGTTCAATCTCAGCCCATATGGCTGGGCGGGGAAGGAGCTGGGCTCAGAGCCTTTCCCAGGCTCTCTCCACGAGCAGAGGGGACCTGAGGCCCAAGTCCCAAGCAGAGCTACCTCCAGGGGCTCCACTGGGCTCCCACTGGGGTCCCTGGCCGCGGCCTCCTGGACGCCAGCAGGACCTGGCTTCCTTCTCAGCCGTGGCTCTGGCGTTTTAGCTTGGGCTTTGAGCTCACCTCAACCAGGTGCATCTTCAGGGTCCCACATCCTCAGGGAGGAGCCAGCCCAGGGTGGACAGTGGGAGATGGCACTGTGAGACTGTGGGCTTCCCAGGTGATGAGACCCCTGTGGGGAGCCTCAGCTATCCCGGGTCTCGTCCCTCCCAGGGTCTCACCTGTCCTTGGGTCTCACCTGTCCTGGGTCTCGCCCCTCCTTGGGTCTCCCCTGTCCTGAGACCCCTGTCCTGGGTCTTACCTGTCCTGTGTCCCGCCTTTCCTGGGTCTCACCTGTCCTGGGTCTCACCTGTCCTGGGTCTTACCTGTCCTTGGGTCTCACCTGTCCTGGGTCTCGTCCATCCTTGGGTCTCACCTGTCCTGGGTCTCGTCCCTCCTTGGGTCTCACCTGTCCTGGGTCTCGCCCCTCCTTGTTCTCACCTGCCTGGGTCTCACCTGTCCTGGGTCTCACCTGCCTGGGTCTCACCTGTCCTGGGTCTCGTCCCTCCTTGGGTCTCACCTGTCCTGGGTCTCGTCCCTCCTTGGGTCTCACCTGTCCTGGGTCTCACCCCTCCTTGTTCTCACCTGTCCTGGGTCTGGTCCCTCCCAGGGTCTCACCTGTCCTTGGGTCTCACCTGCCCGGGTCTCACTTGTCCTGGGTCTCACCTGCCCGGGTCTCACCTGTCTTGTGTCTCACCCCTCCTTGTTCTCACCTGTCCTGGGTCTCACCTGTCCTGGGTCTCGTCCCTCCGTGGGTCTCACCTGCCCGGGTCTCACCTGTCCTGGGTCTCGTCCCTCCTTGGGTCTCACCTGTCCTGGGTCTCACCCCTCCTTGTTCTCACCTGTCCTGGGTCTCGTCCCTCCGTGGGTCTCACCTGCCCGGGTCTCACCTGTCCTGGGTCTCGTACCTCCTTGGGTCTCACCCATCTAGAACGTGGGCTTTCAGGAAGGCATTCCCAGCAGGTGATGCCTCCACTCAGACCCAGAGGCCAAGGGGACATTCCCAGGTGAAGAAGGGCAGCAGCCGCATGCCCCATGCAGGAGTGAGGCTGTGTGGCAGCAAGGTTGGTGGGAGCGAGGGCAACCAGCTCCGAGCAGATGCTCAGGTGGAGATGCTGAGGCCCCTGCCGCATCTGCAGGTGATGAAGCCAGGCACGGAGGCCTGGGAGCGGGGGGTCACGTGTGTGGAGGGGGCCAACGTAGGAGTAGCCAAGGTCACTGAGCACTAGGGGTTTGGTGGGAAAGAACAGAGAAGGTGTTTGGGGACCATGTTGCGGGGAAGCCACACTCTACTAAGAAGGTGGGGACACTGAGAGCCATGGAGCATCCGGTTGCGGCCAGGACATGCGCCTCTGAGCGGTGTTGTGCAGGGCTGGGAGGGAGGGGACAGAGGTTCTGGATGGGGACACACCTTGAAGGTTGCAGGCCCAAGAGAGGCTAGTTCTGGGCTGGGATGGGATGAGGAGGACTGGAAAGACCCCGATCCTGGAGCCCCCACTGCACCCCACCAGCCCCTGTGTGACCCCTAGGGCTGCCCAGGGCTTGTTGCCGCGAGGCGACATCACCTGCACTCTGGGGACGCTTGGGCCGACCCCCGCCAGACCCTGTCTCCTAAGCCTGTTTCTGATAGCTTGACCCTCGCCCTCTGCATCCCAGTCCCGGCACGTGCCACCTCCAGCCTCCTGGGAGGCTCCCAGGTCCCCCAGAGGGAAGGCCATGCTGGGGAGGACCGTCGGCTCTGTTCTGAGGGCGTAGCGGGGCAGTGCCTCTAGCTGACCAGCTCTGTCACCCAGGCGTGGTTGGGCAGAGCCTTGTCCCAGGTGTGAGGCTGCTGTCACCTGGGGGGAGCTTTGACGCGTCACAAGGTGCTCATCGGGTCAGACCTGGTTCCTGGATCCAGGAGGTCAGAGTGAAGGAGATGGTAGCAGAGAGGCCCCATCTGAGCCTTTCCTTCAGCCACCCGCAGACCTCTGCAGGTGGAACCCGGGACCCGAGTCCTTGTCAGGTGAATCCAAGCCGTGTTGTGCGGACAGTCTGCTCTCTGGCTGCTCGAGCAAACGTGTGGAGGGCGCGGTCAGCTGGCCCGTGCCCGTAGCCTGCAGCCAGCCCTGGCACTCTGCCTCCCCTTCCCTAGGTTCCCCACAGGAATGGCCACTTCCTCAGCCGGCGACAGGCCTCTCTCTCCCTTTCCTTGTCTCGTTCCCAGGCACGTGGGATGGATGCAGTGCCCAGCAGCATCCTCCTGTGCCTGTTACAGGGAACGGCCTTTAAACCTCTCCACTGGAGGGGTCGATTGTGGAGTGTCCGCCTGGGAACCCCTCCTCCCATTAAGGAGCTCCTGCCGTGCTCCTG
Organism: Marmota flaviventris; assembly: GCF_047511675.1. NCBI lineage: Eukaryota > Metazoa > Chordata > Mammalia > Rodentia > Sciuridae > Marmota > Marmota flaviventris. The sequence goes on from NC_092507.1 coordinate 904,970, forward strand.
GGATCTGCCCCGGGGGCAGCTGTGTCCACGTGCTGGGCCTTTCTCCTGCTCTGCCAACCCTGGCCTTGGCAGCTGACCAGCTCTGTCTCCCTGGGGCGTGCAGGTTGCTGATGCTGTTGGGTGTCATGAAGCAGAGTGGCCTCTGACTTTGCTGTTGGGTGATGGACGCTGTCCTCTGGTGGCTACTTGGGGCTGTGCTGGTCTTAGAAAATAAATGGAGCTTTTTAAGACCCTGGGGAGGGGCTGGGCTGTGGGTCAGTGGCAGAGCGCTCCCCTAGCACGAGTTGGGTCCTCAGCACCACCTAAAAATAAGTAAAATAAAGGTCTTGTGTCAACTACAACTAAAAAATAAACATTAAAACAAGGCTGCGGAAGTTCTGTGGAGGATGATGCTGTTTCTAACTTCCGTGGGAGGACTCACCAGGTGGACCTGGAGCCTGCTCGGAGGGAATGTTCTGGTAAATGGCCGGCTGAGTTTCTCAAGTCGGTCTTTCTTAGACCTCGTGCTTCCGCAGTGGGCTGTGGCGAACGCGTCCTCCGACTGCCCTCCGGTGGTGCCTGTGTCTCACTTTCCCGTCTTATTTGCCAAGGTCCTACCTGTCCTGAGTCAGGGTCTCGTGACACTAATGTGGCTGGGCACAAGGTGGGCCTTTGCCGCTGGCAGAAGGCGTCCTGCAGTGGTGGAGAGGACCCTTCCGTTTCTCCTTTTCCCTCTGTCAGTGAGCTCCTTGGCCAGCCAGCCCTGGTCCTCCTGGTCCCATGGTGGCCTTCTGGGAGTGCCTGGCAGGTCTTTGCAGTTTGCCTGGGGCGTCCTGAAAGAGTACGGGGTCCCCATCTCTAGGCCCCACTGGCTTCTGCGGTGGCCTCTGCCTCCGCGGGTCCTGCGGCTCCTGGGGATGGAAGCTGAACGTGGCTAACGGGGGCTTCAGGGCATTTCCGCCTGGGACCGCCGGCTGTCTGCAAGGGTGGTCGTGGTCAGTTTTGAGTCTGGCTGTCTGAAGGGCCTGGGGTCTGGGAGTGCTCTGGGGTGCACCAGTCTTGCACACACTTGTCAGGTACATTGTCTCCTCCGTCACCTTTTCTGGTGCTGCCCTGTGTTTCTGTTCTGCCGACTCCCTCTGCCCATCTGAATCACGTCCACCCTCGGCGGCTCGGGCGTCCTTGGTGCTGCCTATGGAGTCAAGGCTGCACTGGAGAGCTCTTGGACCCCTCCTCCTCCCTGCCACGTGTGGTCTGCCTGTTCCCCTCCAAGCATGACCTCCACAGCGTGCACCACCCTTACCACTTTCTCGAGGGCGTCCTGACACCTTGGCATCCCTCCAGAGCTGCAGGGTTAGAGGAATGTTGCTTGGTCTCCGGGACCTGGGCGTCTTGAGGTGCCCTTCTCCCTTTCACTCCTGGCCTGGCTGCACTGTGGGGAGGGAGCCCCGGCTTCCCGACTCCTGAGCCACTGGGCCTGCTTTCCCTGACACTCCAGGCACGCAAGAGCCACGGGCGCTCTGGGTGGACACGTCAGTCACGTTCATGTCGTTTCTGTCTGTCTTCTTGGTCAGCTTCTCATACCTGTTACCCAGAAAGAAACGCCAGCTGTCTGGCTGCAGGTGGGCATCCGCCAGCTTCTCTTTTGATCGTGTTAGTCCCTCCTGTGCTGGGCTCTGGGCCACGGCCTGCACCTGTCGGTCTCCGGGGGAGTCAGCGAGGGCCTGACTGCCCACCCCAGCCCCCACGCCTAGCCCCCTAGAGGCCTGTGTGCATGTCCATTTCGGCCCTCGTGGTCACAAGGCCGCCCGGTATGTCACTAGCCCAGGAGGGTTCACAGTGGGGGCTCCTGCCTGGCTGTGCCGACTTCTCACCTGGGCCCGGCGCCCTCCGCACACTGCTGATGAGGGCATCGCACCAGCCCTGGGGTGCGGAATGGTGTTTTCCCTCCTTGCACTTGTCCCTGGTTGGCCAGGACACTCATCTGCAAGCTGCCCAAGCATGGCCTAGTGTCTGCCGGGACCTCTGCACCTCCACGGACGTCAGTCACCTCTAGAGGACTTGGCTCCTGAGGCAGCGTCAGGCCCCTCAGCGGCTGTCACACGGCCTTGTCGGTGTCGCAGCCAGGCAGGTGCCCACACTCGGTGCTGACCCGGCCCTGACTGCTGTCACTCTCCAGGCAGAACCCTCGGGCACTGGGGACTGACTGCTCGGCTTTTCTGTGTCGGGTCTTGGACCTGGTGCTGGAGCGCCACAGGGAGTGTCCCCTCTGGCCTGACAGTCACTGTGGGGTGCAGTGCTGGGTCCACTTGTGCTTCGCGTGGGAGCCACGTGTCAGTCCCGGTCAGTCCTCTGCTGTCATCCAGGCTGTTCCCACCGGGTCCTTTCCCGCCCTGTTCTCACCCAGGTCTTTGGGTTTCTTTAGCACCAACTCGCTGATGACAGAGGGTCAGTCTTTGCTTAGGTGGAAGAAGGGCGTCTCTCTTTCTTTTTTTTGGTACTGACTGTCGAGCCCAGGCCTTGCACCTGCTAGGCAGGTGCCCCACCCTGAGCTGAACCCCAGGGCCTCACTGAGGTGCTGAGGCTGGCCTCCAGCCTGCAGTTCTCCTGCCTCAGCCCCCCGAATCGCTGGGATTGCAGGTGTGGCCCCGGCCCGCTGCCTGTCTCCCGCTGGGTGTCGGGATGTGGTGGGTGGTGGTTCCCTTCTCTGTTTAGTGCATTATCTGGTGGCTTGGTCACCTGTGCTGGAATATCACCTATGGACCCTTTTCCCTAAAGGTGACCTTTGACTTTCTCCTTGGGTCCTTTAAAACATGTCAACATGTCAGCATGCTTCTATATTAGCAGTCTCGGGAAAAAGGGGGAGACATCGAATTGATCCCAATTGAGGTTGTGCTTTGTGAATCTGGGGCATGACATCTAGTGTCTCTTCCTGCTTGGTACCTTGGGTCTTGTCCTCCACTGTGGCACTGAGGGTTTAGCAAAGCCTCACACTACATGCTGACCTTCATGCTGACCTCCAGGGCTACTGCTCCATAATTCCTTTCTTCCCAGATCTCGAGAGGGGCCGTCTTCCAAGCCACTGTGTGCCAGGCAGAGCATCAGAGGAGAGATTAGCTGCTGGGCCCTGGGTCTGCTGGGTTCTGGGTCTGCTGGGCCCTGGGCCTGATGGGTTCTGGGTCTGCTGGGCCCTGGGCCTGATGGGTTCTGGGTCTGCTGGGCCCTGGGCCTGATGGGTTCTGGGCCTGCTGGGCCCTGGGTCTGCTGGTCTCTGGGTCTGCTGGGTTCTGGGTCTGCTGGGTTCTGGGCCTGCTGGGCTCTGGGTCTGCTGGGGCCTGGGCCTGCTGGTCTCTGGGCCTGCTGGGCCCTGGGCCTGATGGGTTCTGGGTCTGCTGGGCCCTGGGTCTGCTGGTCTCTGGGCCTGCTGGGCTCTGGGTCTGCTGGGTTCTGGGCCTGCTGGGCCCTGGGTCTGCTGGGCCCTGGGTCTGCTGGGCCCTGGGCCTGCTGGGGCCTGGGCCTGCTGGGCCCTGGGCCTGCTGGGCCCTGGGCCTGCTGGGCCCTGGGTCTGCTGGTCTCTGGGTCTGCTGGGCTCTGGGCCTGCTGGTCTCTGGGCCTGCTGGGCCCTGGGTCTGCTGGGGCCAGCAGCTTTTCTTCCTTTGCTGCCTCCTCTCAAGGGGCCGTCTCTCCCAGGCCTGTCTCATAGCTGTTTTCTGGAAGCTCTGATTCCATCCAGTTGTGTAGGTTCCTGTGGGAGAGGAATGTGGCCCCAGGTGGCTCTCACCTGCCTCCTTGAGTCTTACTCTGGTGACTCAGTTGAGACGGGGCCCTCTGCTGCAGAGGTGATCTGGAATGAGGTGAGACCTGGGCTGTCCAGCTGGAGTGACATGGAGACGGTCTGGGGGCCGTGGATGGAGCCCTGTCGAGTGAAGGTCTGTGCCCCCATATGTTGAGTGGGGCTCTGGGGTCGATGAGGGTCCTGAGAGTGGGTGCCCACGTAGGATCCGTGGCCTCGTGAGAGACCCTAGGAGCTGGCCCTCAGGCTTGCTCTCCCTGTGAGGACACAGGGGGAACCCCACCACTTGCATGCCAGGGAGGGGTGTCCCCAAGCAGGCCCTGCAGGCTCCCTGTCTCAGATCCCCGCGTGAGGAGCCCTGGTCCCTTGGCCATGGCAGCCCAGCTGAATGGGGCAGCTGGTGTCCTGTCCTAGACTTGTGACACTGCCAGTCTGGTCTCTGCAGCCCTGAACCCCATTTCTGTCTCCAGCAGCTCCCCAGGGTGGGCCTAGGGCACCTTCCTGCCGCTGCTCGCCTTCCCTCCCCCTCGTCTCTGCTGTGCGGTCTCCCAGGGCTCCAGCAGGACTGTTGTGTTGTCTTGGTACTAGGGGTGGGACTGCATCCCGCCCTTATTTTTCATTTTGAGACAGGGTCTCACTGAGTGGCCGAGGCTGGCCTCCTGCCTTAGCCTCCCGAGCTGCCTGGATGCCAGGCGAGGCCCCGGGCCTGGCCAGCACAGCGCCTCTTTGTGTCCCAGCTTCTGTCCATTGTTCTCGAGGCGAGCGGGGCTCCTGGCTCTGCCCTGTGAGTTGTGTCTGCAGACCTTGCTGTCCGGGGTGAGCTGCCTCTGCTGCAGCACCTCTGCCTGGCCGTGGCCATGGCTGGGGCCGGCGCGTGGGGCCCTGTGCAGGCGCCCAGCCTCAGCCTGCGCCTTGGATGCAGGCTCCTGAGCCTGGCCTTGGCTTTGGGTCTGCGTGAGAGGTGGGTTCAGTCGGTCACCACGTGGAAGTGGGCAGTGAGGAGCAGGGCAGCCTGTGGGCAGTCTGAGAAGGCTGGTTCCCAGCATTGCCAGCAACCTTGATTTGCATCCCAACAGCTTAAACTCCTGGCAACTCCAGCTGCTGCAGCAAGTCATAACTGCCCCCGACATCTCAGGCTTAATGGCCCCATGACGTTTGATGATGACCCAGAGGCAGCCTTCTCTCCCACAACCACTTCTGCAGGTCAGGGGGAGTAGTGGCTGGGGTCCACTATTCTAGGAGTGCCCACCAGCCCTCACCACTCCCCACACCAGTTCCCAGGAAGCCCAGTTACTTAAGCATTTTCTCGTTTTAAGAATTCAGAGATGATGGAGGCCGAGGCAGGAGGATGGTAAGTTCAAAGCCAGCCTCGGCAACTTAATGAGACCCTGCCCAAAAATGTAAAATGGGCTGGGATATGGTTCAGTGGTTAAGCACCCTGGGTTCAGTCCCTGCCGCCAAAAATAAATAAATAAATAGAATTCAGGGACGTGATCCCTCAGTGGGTCATCTGTGGGTGTGGCCTGTCTTATGCTGGGGTCACTGGCAGAAGTGGATCAGATTCTGCCGAGGGGCTTGACCCCCTGGGGCCAGAGCCAGCTCCGCAGGCGCTCCGGGCTGCTCCTGCGCCATGCCGCCGCCGTCCAGCAGGGGGCCCACGTGGGCAGCAGAGCTCAGTGGCTGCCCTGGGAGGTACCTGTGGCTCTCCTCACAAAGCACACCTGAGACGTCCCTTTGGCCTCCTGGGCCCGCTGGCCGGGGCCTTCCCACAGGCGCAGGCAGGGCTGGTGAGGTCCAGGGACCTCCCCCTGCGGCCCAGTGCCCTATGCCACTCTGGTCCCTACCCCACCAGGCTCCCGAGACTCCTCCGAGTCCTGTGTGTCTTCCCAGGGGAACGTTGGGGACAAGGCTCCATTTCACAAGTCTCAGCCTCAGAGCCACAGACTGGCCTGCTAGTGGGCCACCCAGGGGTTGCTTGGCTGCAGGCTGTGGACAGTGGCTGGAGGGTGTCCTGGGCTCCCGCCCTGCCCCACCCTTCAGCCTGACCTGAAGTCGCTCTCCAGCTTGATTGGACCGTCTTGGTCACGTGATGGCCCGGCTGCCCATCACTGGGGAATGCCCTTCTCTGTTGTGGACCCCAGGTGAGAATTCCAGGGCTGGGGCAGGACCACCTGTGGAAGCCAGGAGAGTGGCCTGTGTCCCCCACGAGGGAACCTGAGGCTCAGGGCAGGGGCCCTTGTGCACCCTGCCCACGCAGCCCTGGCGCTCACAGCTCAGGGTTCACCCCCTTGCTGCGCCACTGTCTGGAGTCACCTTCTGGTGGCCCCCTGTAGGCTGCACCCTGAGGGGTGGTGTGTCTGCTGGGGCCACCCTTGCCCTGTTGTTGGGAAGCCCACCTGAGGGCTGTTCCCCTGAGGCCCTGGGCTGTGTCCCCGTCCAGGTGGCCTAGGGCGCAGGAGGTTGGTCCAGAGCAGAGCTGGCCCAGCCTGGCCTGCCTCGACTCCGCCGTGTGTTCTGTCATCTGCGTCTTCCGTGTGGTGTGGCTCTGGAGGGACATTCCCTGGGCACAGAGGACTGCGGGACCCTTGGCTGCTGTCCCACCCAGCGGCGCAGCGAGGCCCCAACCCACTCCTGCTGAGTCCCGGGTCAGCCAGGGGCAGATGAGAGGCTAGAAGCGCAGCGTGGGAGCCGCAGCCTGCAGCGTGGAAAGGCCCTGGGGGCGGCACCCTCTCCCGGCTGCGCCTGCTGCCCGCAGTGCTCGGGTGGGGCCCCAGCCCTGAAGGACTGTGGTGGGGACGCAGCCACAGTGGATGTGGCCGAGCTCCGGCGCGCACGGGCGTCCTGGGGCTCTGTGTCTACCCGGCCTGTGGACCCCCAGGAAGGCCTGTGCCTGGGTCGAAGGTCCAGCGGGTCCGTGCCAGGCCCAGTCCACCTGAACACCCACACTCCTGTGCCCATCGGCTGCGTGGCAGCTGGACGCAGCTGGGGCCTTGGGGGGCCACAGTCAGCGAGGGCAGGGGTCCTGGGGTTGGTCTGCCACAAATGGGCTCCGCCCCTGGGAGGGCAGCTGAGAGCAGCCACCACCGTGTCCCTGCCAGTCATGTGCTGGGGGGCCCTAAGCCTGGAGGTGGCACCCACTCTGGACTGCCCTTGGTGACAGCTGCTCCCAGCTCTGTGGGGACCTTTGGCCTGAGGACGCCTGCCAGGCCCCGGGGACCAGCCTAGCACACCCCGCCCGCCCGTGCTGGTCCTGACCTGGGACGGGCCGCCGGAGCCCAGCCTGTTGCTGGGCTTTGCTTTTGAGAGTGTGTTCTCCGCCCGGCAGGCAGAGTGCTGGGCTGCTGGGTTGCCCGGGAGACGGAACTCCTCCCGCTCCTGCAGCCAGCCTAATTATAGAACCTCAAAGGCAAGCGGCTCCGGGAGGTGCCAGGGTTTCAGGCTGAGAGAAGAGCGGCCCCCGCCTCCCTGACTGGCTGTGCCTGTGGCCACCCAGCCCTCTGCCCCAGCCGGAGCGCGATCCACCGCAAGCAGCCTGTCCACTGCGCGACGAGGTGTTGGAGGAGCCCGGCCAGCTGGGCCCAGAGCCCCGACAGAGGCCCTCCAGCCCACCTGGACTCGTCTCCTCCAGGTGGCAGCCTGGGGTTGGGGTCTGTCCCCAGAAAGCTCCACACACATCTGTCCCTCTCTGTTCACATGCCGCCAGGTCAGGAACAGGACTGTCCCCTTCCGGGCAGCACCCACGTTGGACAGTGTGACTGGTCTGCATGGCGCGCAGGCAGTGTGTCCCCATGGGGGGGGGTGCTCAGGTCTCATCACTCCCTGCGTCTCAGCCTGTAGAGCCAGGGGGACTCTGGCCGTGTCCAGGGCCACCTGCACTGAGGGGACCTTCCAGTGAGTTATGCCAGGTGTGAGGCTCTCTGGGATGGAGCAGCCACAGCCCTCGGGGGAACGTGGCCTAAGAAAGGTGCTTACCAGGTCAGGACCCAGGATGCACAACCCCCAGCCCCCGAGACCCCGGAGACCTCCTCAGCACTGTCGGTCATCCAGGGAGATGCCCGCGTGCGTGAGGTGACTAAATGTCACATGGGGTCCCGGCAGCATCTAGGTGGGAATGCAGGTGAGGAGTGGTGAATGGTGTGGACTATGGTCACCCCATGCTGACAGGGCAGGCCGCAGGGGCCCGGCAAGGGGCCTGTGGGAACTCTGCCGTGGCCTCGGGTCCCCACTAACACTGACCTCAGAAAAGCAGTCTGTCGAGGAAAGCGAGGGGCACTGGTGAACATGGGCCTCCGCCGTCAGCCTGGACAGGCCAGCGGGCAGCAGGCAGGCAGCATGAGCTTGGGGCAGCAGTAGTGCAGGCAGCGTGAACATGGGAACTGTCCCTGTCACCTTTGGAATATACAGTCCTTAAGTTATTGCAGAATAAAGTTTCTACATATTGGTGGGGGGACTGAACTCAGGGGCACTTGACCACTGAGCCACATCCCTCACTCTACTTGAAACAGGGTCTCCCTAAGTGACCTCGCTAGGTTGCCCAGGCTGGCTTCGAACCTGCCATCCTCCTGCCTCAGCCTCGTGAGCTGCTGGGATGACAGGCATTGCGCCACCGTGCCCAGCTAAGGGTGTATTTTTAAAGTGAGGGATGCCTACTGTCACTGTGATTCCCGGCGGTGTCCCAGGTGTGGGTCGACACCCCAGGGGCCCCCTCAGTTCTGCCCGCTGGAATCTGTGGCTCTGCAATACCTCCCGTGGAGTTCGTCACTGGGGAGCTAGAGAGGGAGGGCTGGGCACACCCTGGACTGTCCTGAGAGCCCCTGCGTCCGTCAGGGTATGCCCGAGAAGCAGTCCAGACTGTGCAGAGGGGAAGGCAAGTCGGAAGGAGCTGGCTCACTTGTGATGGGGGAGAGGAAGTCCCGCGTTGCAGCAGGGGGGCTGGCGGGCGGGCGGGCAGCCCAGGACCGGGAAGGAGCCAGGACTGTAGGTCACGTTAACACCAGGGGGCTGCCCAGATCCCTCTCAGTTCTGTTCAGGCCTTCACCTGAGTAGATGAGGCCCGTCCATCTTAGGGAGGGCCACTGGCTCCACTCAAGGTCCACAGATGAAGCCAGGCCCTCTTTGTACTTGATTTAGAGGCAGGATCTCACTGAGTAGCTTAGGGCCTCGCTAAAATGCTGAGGCTGGCTTTGAACTTGCAGTCTTCCTGCCTCGGCCTCCCAAGCAGCTGGGATCACAGGTGTGCACCACCGTGCCCGGCTTAAATAAAATACTTATTAAAAGGTCTGGGGCTGTGGCTCAGTGGTTAAGCACCCTGGGTTCAATCCCCAGACCAAAAATCAACCAACCAATCAATCAGGTCCACAATTTGGATGTCAGTCCCATCCCTTCTCACCATCACAGAAACAGCTGAGGCTGTGGCCCAGCGTAGCTGCCCCTTTCCTCTTGGCCCCCATGTGCATCTCTTAAACCACACCCAGCGTCCAGGAGGAGAGTTCCAAGGCCATGCTGCCGCCCAGCCTGGCAGGACATGTGTGCGTGGACCCTCGTGCCTTTGCCTTCTCCAGAGGAGTCCCAGTGCTGGGCCTCCTCAGCCTCAGGCGAGTGGGCCTGGACTCTCCTCTCCAGCCTTCAGGGAAGTCCTCCCAGCTCTCTGCATTCGGCTCCTCTGTCAGGGTGGACTGGACAGCAGTGTCTGTGCCTGTGGCTCTCGGTGGAGCCCCGCTGACCTTGATCCTGCCATGGGCAGCGCCTGTCTGAGTGGGGAGTTGAGGGCAGCTGCTGGCGCCTGCAGGGAGCTGGGAACCCTTGTTTCTTTTAACACGTGACGTGCTCCCAGGCGCAGCACCCACTCCTGAGACCCCAGCGACCCTGGAGGCCAGGGCAGGAAGGCACAAGATCAAGGCCAGGCTCAGCCACACACTGAGACCCCGTCTACAGTCAGAAGGGCTGGGGTGAGCTCAGTGGCAGAGCGCCTCTGGGTCCAGTGCCAGTACCACCCCCCCACAGGCGCGCCCACAGACCCGAGGCTCACAAATCAGACTGGAGGTGGACTTTTCATAGACCAGAGCAGGGTGTGGTGTCTGGCAAGGCCTCTGTCACACTGCACCCTGGAGAGCATTCGAGGGCAGCGAGTGTGTCCACTGAGGTCTCTTCACCTCTCACGGAGCACCAGGGCCAGGGGCCCCCACCCTGGTCACCTCTGAATGCATCAAGGTCTGGCCATGGGGATTGAGTTTCCACCCGAGCACAGCCGAACCCTGACACTCAGAAGGCCAGGTGGAGCTACTTGAGGACCAGTGGAGGGAAGTGCCCACGCCCACCATGGCCTTGGCCCCGTTTTTACTTTTAATGGATATCGTTTAGTGTGACGGCACGTGTGCCAAGAACACGTAACTGGTGAACATCCCAAAGCCTAACGATGCCGCGGACTCGCCTGCCCTCGGCAGCCGTGGGGCTGGGACCCCTCCGCCCCCGCGTGGCCTGGTGCTGTCCCAGAGGCCAGGTCCTGGACTTGGAGTAGGCCAGCTGGCAGCAGGGGTGCCTCCTGCCAAGGCTCTGCCTGGCGCCACCTGCTCCACCATTTCCTGGTCCCACAGTGCCCTCGGGTTCCTGCAGCCTGGGTTTGGCTCGCCACGTCTGGGTGCCCCAGGCCAGGTGGCCTTAGCTTTGCAGCCACAGCGCGTCGTCCTCGAGCAGACTTCCTGGGAGCACACCGAGAGCTCCAGGTCTGAGGGACCCCGGTGTGGCCTCCAGTTCCGCAGGTCGACCTGGCCTCCGAGTGCTGTCCCGGGGCGTGCCTGTCCTCCTGCATCCTGGCTGGTGACCGCCGGGCTGCCCCGTGTGGTGCCCCGGCCGGCCGGCCCGCGCTGCAGGGCAGGTGCCGCCGGGAGGCGCCACCTGAGGGGTGTGTGCGCCGCAGGAACTTGCTATCACTCAGGCCAGAGGCTGCCGTGGGCTCCAAGCTGACCCTGGGGCTCAGGGAAGGGCCACCTCTGTCCACGTCCTCAGGTGGTGGGGAGAGCGAGGACCCTGATCCCCTCAGATCAGGGCCCCACCCTGGGCCCTCGTTTTCCCCTCGTCATCTCCTCGAGGCCTCGTCCCCTAGTACAGTCCCCTGGGGCCCGAGCTAGCACACGTGCTTGGGGACAGTCCAGCGCTGTGGTCATGGCGAAGCTAGGCTTCCTTGCTGTGGGTGGCAGGCGCGCTGTGCCCCCCGCCACCTGTCACCACTGTACCCCACACCCCGGGGGCTCGGGTCCTCTGCCCTGCCCCCTGTTCTCTGGGGACCCGCTGGTCAGTCTTGGCCTCTGCTGGGTGCTTTAAGCCCCTGCCTCCCTGGAGATGTTAGTCGAATCTGAAGGGTCAACACTCAAGGGACAGGCGTGCTGGGTAGAAGGAGCCAGAGGCCAGGTCCCAGTCTGTCCTCGCCACCCAGTCGTTTCCCCCTCCAGTGTCTGGTTGTTGGGGCAGGGACCTGTGTTGGGCCAGGCTTCCCCAGGGGGCTTCAGTGGGCTGGGCAGGGCAGGACGTGTCCAGTCCCCATGGGCAGAGGCCAGTGGGGCTCTCAAGGCTCCCCAGAGCCTTGGGGCAGATGGGCCAGGGTGCCACCACTCCCCCTGGCTCGAGCCTCCGGTGGTGCCCAGGCCTGAAGTCCCAGGTGGGTGAAGGGCTGCCATCTGGGCGTCTCATCTGAGGTTGGAACCCTCAGGGGATCAGGTGACACCAGACTTTGGGGCATGAGAAGCTCTGCGTGGCCATTTCCAGCCGGAGCTGAGAGGAGCTGAGAGTGTTCTGCGTGGTCCACGCCTTGTGCTGGGGGCACTTCCTCTGGGCTCATGAGAGTCACCTTTGCCTGCAGCTTTGTGGGAGCACAGAGCTCCATCCTCTGTGGCGTCCCTGGGGTGGTTTCCGCGGGTGTTTTCCCGTGTTTGAGGCGCGTGGGGCCCTGGGCTCTGGCCGCCGCCCGCTCCCCACCAGTCTGAATCACTGACCCGTGCTGTAGGTCACTTGCAATTTGCTGGGTTTGGCTCTCTGCCCACCCCCCCAATCTCAGGGGAAGCTGCAGGGAGCGCTGGGCCTAGGAGTCCAGGTGAGCTGAGGCCCTGCTCTCTGCCTGCTGGCTGACCGTGGCCTGCAGGGCTCTGCCCACTCGGGCGGCTCTGTTTACATACCACGGCCCATTTGAACGGGGTCCCTGTGGAGAAAGGGCCTGAGTCTCCTGGGGCTGGCTGGAGGGTGGGCGGGAAGGAGGACAGGCCCGGGTGGGGCTGCTGGCCTGCCTGGCAGGGTCCGTCTCTGCCCGTGCTGACCGTGGCCCCGGTCGTGTCCCCTCATCTGGACGGCCATCTCTAGCAGTCACGGCTGTGAGAACTGAGCTCCATGTGAGGAGAGGCCGGGGTCACTGGGGAGGCTGTCACTGCAACTCTGGTGTCCCCCAGGCCACCTGGACAGGAGCCGCCTGTCCTCTCCATACCCTGGGCAGCAAGCAGGCGGGCGGGCAGCCGTGACCCACCTTTGTGCCTCTCTCCTGTCCTTCCAGAGTCCATCTACCGCCGGGGAGCCAGGAGATGGAGGAAGCTGTACCAGGCCAACGGCCACCTCTTCCAGGCCAAGCGCTTTAACAGGGTGAGTGGCCCTCGCACCGCTCCCCCCAGGCCTCCGTCCGGAGGAGGCAGGCGAGACTTCTGCCAGCTGGGCTCCTGTCGGCAGGCGGTGGACAGGCGTCCAGGGCTGTTTTGAGCCCATGGGGGCTCATGGTGTCCCTCAGCCGTCCCTGGTGGCATGATCCCTGATGAGTGCCCAGGGGCTCTGAGGGCCTAGGCTGCTTGTGTCCAGAGTGCACCTGCAAGTCTGCAGGCAGCACCCACCTCCCCTGGGCTCTGTCCCCCCTGTGGCCCCAGATGTCCTCACCTTGGCCCCCTCCCGAGGACGCTCCGCCATCCTCCCTTGTTTCACTGTGCTCTCGTCCTCACAGTGAGGGGCGGTGCCCAGGTGCCAGAGTGGACGGGTACTCGGATGGATGCCCATGGGCCAGTGACCACTGCAGGACTCTGCACAGAGCTCCCTGCAGCCACCTGTGTGTCGCCGCCCGCTGAGCCCCTCACTTTTCTACCGTTGGTCCCCAGCTGGGTAGCTGCGACCTGGTGACCTCCCATGGCACACACAGAGGCTGTGGTGTTGCTGGCCCAGTGGCCCTCAGGGTTCTCGGAGTCTTATCTGGGGGTCAGGGTTGCAGTGACAGGTGTCCTTGGGCAGGGTGCACCCTCTCTGAGCTCTGCCTGCAGAGCAGTGTGGTGGTGACGGGTGTCAGGTGGCCACAGGGAAGCTGCTCTGTCATCTGGGCAGCTTCGTTTTGCTCCATCCCATGGCGGCCACCATCGGCACTGGCCCTCTCCCTTCTCCTCTGGGGTAGCCCAGGCCAGCCCAGCCTTCAGTGGGTGCTGCCCTGCCCTGGACCTGTCCTCTGGCCTCCAGGAGGCTCTGTGGGCCTGGGTCCCTCCTCCTTGGTCCTCCAGTGTCTCGGGGCCTCCCGCCCCTCGAGGCTGACGTGGAGTCCGAGGACGAGGAGGAGAGGAGTGCCTAGGGCTGTAGGCCAGGGGACCCGCGGGCCCGCACCCAGAAAGGCCAGCCAGCACGGCCCGGAGTGCCCACGGACTTGCTGGAGGAGGCGGCCTGAGACGGTACCACCTGGAGGTGGGGCTGGAGGGGTCCAGGCCCCTGGCCAAGGAGGGCCCAGCAGCCCCTCCTGGGCAGCCTCCCTCAGGGACGTGCCTGACGCGCTGCAGGTTCCTCGTGGCTCTGAATGAGGCTGTTCCACGGTGCACAGTGCTCTGGGAACAGGTGGGGACAGGGACTCCACCCTCTCGAGGCTGTGTCCCCGCACTGGCACCCAGTAGGTACAAGCTAGGCGCTGGTTTGTCCTGTGTTGTGATGAGTGAGCAAAGTCCCGGGGAGTCCCGGGGCCTGCTGGGGACAAGGAGAAAAGGGGCGCGTCTGCCAGGAAGGAGGCGGCTTTGGGGAGTCCAGGCAGACCTCAGGGGGCTGTGGAACACAGATCGTGGAGAGGCTGGTGTCACCGGCGTCACCCGCAAGAGGCCAGGGAGGTCATCAAGCACCAGGTGCTGCCGCCAGTGGGTGGGGGCCGCAGGGCAGGAGTGATGGGCCCTGGCCGTCTGGGCCGAGCAGCAGGGCGTGCCCACGAGGCTGTTCACGAGCCAGGACAGACGGAAAGCCGGCTGCCGCTGTGTGCGGAAGTGGAGGTGCCTGGCCAGGACCTGCACCTGCCGCCCCACATCCATTTACAAAGTGGGCAGCGGACCAGCCCCTCGGGGGCCACAGCTTCTCTCTCCTAAACTTGGGAACCTGCCTGGTGCTGGTGAGAGGAGGCGTCTCCAGCAGATGCCCCAGCCCACCACCGTATCAGAGGGTTCTAGAACCCCTTTCCCCGTTCCTGTGTCTGACTGGCTGGTTTTGCCAAGATGAAGCTCACACTCTCCCCCAAGACCTGCCGGGGGCCCTGGGCAGCACCGGGGCCCTCACTGCTCTGCAGGGCGGGCTCAGCCCCGTGGCCCCTCGTGAGTCAGCTTCCACTTGGCCTCCCCTGTGGCTTCTGGAAAAAAAGTCACAAGGAGAGAGTTTGCAGTGACAGAGTGGTCCTGAGCCGTGTGACGTGGGTGGGGTGCGCTGATCAGTGCAGAGCTGGGACCCTCGGGCTGAGCCTTTCCTGTGGTGAGGGTGTGGGTCAGTGGTAGAGCACTCGCCTAGCACGTGCGAGCGCTGGGTTCCAGATTAGCACCACATAAAAATAAGTGAATAAAATAAAGGTATTGTGACCGTCTACAACTAAAACTACTTTTTTTAAAAAAAGCTTCTCCTGAGCTCTTTGGTCCAAGCAACTGTGATCAGTCAGCAAGCACCTCCTGTACAGGAGCCAAGTTCACGCCTTGGCCTTTGGGATGTGCACCCTGCGACTCTACATGGGCAAACAAGAGAAGGGCTGGGTTTGGCTTGCAGCTGAGGTTTGCCACCACCCTGCTAGAGGCTCAGAGTTATGTTTGCTGAGATAATCTAGACCTGAGAGGGACCCGTGCCCACCCTGCCATCAACATGAAACGGTCCCAGGCACAGGCTCAGAGGACAAGAGGGGACCTGAGGCTGCCTTAGCGTCCACGTGAAGAGGGGGAAGGGATACTGTTCCCAAGGACTTAAAGCATCGAGCTGGGCCTCACACCTGCAGCCCAGATTCATACCCTTAAGTGGGTCCAGCCCAGCAGTGCCCCCAGGTGGCTGGCAGCTGCAAACACCGTTCTCTTCCAGCCAGCCTCAAAGGATTCCCACAGATGGGTGCACTCAGCGTCTGAGCTCCCAATCCAAAACCACACAGGGTGGCAGGGACCTGGACATCCAGAGTAAGAGCTGGCGGAAGCCCAGACGGAAGGCTTAGACTGGCTGAAAATGTTAGAATGTGTTTACTGTCTTTAAAAATTAGAATATGTGATTGAAAATATGAGCAAGAAACAAGACTTTATTTAATTTGTGTGAATTTGTAACAATAGAAACTTGACTCTTTTGGTTTTATCTTATTTTTTAATGGCACATTGTGTGAAATGTCAGTAATTCAAGTGTAGATTTTAAATAAGGGCTGTTGGTAAAGCACTGGCAGCCTCCCGTACAAATCTCATGTGGGAGAGGTCAGCAGTTGTCCTGGCTTTGTGAAGGCACCTGGGAGCTGCGAATTCGCCGCCACATGGGATCCAAGCATTGCAGATCACGATGTTAAATGGAGACTTAGAAGAGCTAAGTGCATGGGCTGCGTTGTGGCTCAGTGGTAGAGCGCTTGCCTGGTGTGGGTGAGGCACTGGGATTGATTCTTGGCACCGCGTATAAATAAACAAAGGTCCATTGACAGCTAAAAATATTAAAAGAAAAACTAAGTGCATCTAGCACATTAGATCAAAAACTTGGCCTTTCACTAAAGAGTTCCACAGGTGGTGACCGGTGTCTCTGGGGACTGTAGGTGCAGCAGGAAATGGAGACTGGCCTGCATTCGGGAGCTGACCATGGGTGTGAGACTGTGTGGCCCGGTTGGGGCCTTGGGGCCCCCAGCCCGTGCCCACTCCGCCCTGCCTCCTGCCTGCGCGTCAGAGCATTCCAAGGTAGCTCCTTCCCTGGTGGGGAACGGATTCCGAAAACATGTGAGGACTTGGAATGCTTTTTTTCTGGTACTGAAGTTAAAAGCAGTGGTCTTGTCCATGACAAGAACATGGTGGGAGCCCATGTGTGGTGGGCACTGTCCCTGGTGCTGGCCTCGGTGCCCGAGCCCCGAGCCCTGGCTTCCTGGGTATGGCTCTTCTCTGATGAGAACCGGCTCCCAGGCGGTCCCCTTAGTGCCCCGTGGCCCTGGTGCCAGGGCTCAGTTTTCTTGGGCAGATTCAGTCACCTCAGATGCCCTGGGCAGGAGTGATCCGAGGATCACTGAAGAAGGACATGGTTGAGAGTGATGACCAAGCGCAAAAGCACAAGAACTTTGCCTAGGAAAGTCCAGAGGGGACATCCAGGGCCTGTGGACACCACAGACGCACGGGACTAAGCCGGGTTCCAAAGATGTTCCTCCATGTGCATCTTGTGAAATTCAGAAACCCATGAGAATGTCACAAGACAAGCGATGATCATTAACTTCAGGTTGATGAGAGTCACAAAGAAGAAAAGATCTGTTCAAAATTGGAAAATAACGTCAGGTGCAGTGGCCACACCTGTCATCCCAACAACTCAGGAGGCTGAGTCCAGGTGACTTAGCAAGACCTGTCTCAAAATAAGAAATTTAAAGGGCTGGGCTGCAGCTCAGTGGTGGATGGAACCCTGGGTTCCGTGCCCAAGAACCCCCCCAGGGCTGTGGCAGACTGCCCTCCCAGTTAGTGGGCAGTGGCGTCAGGTCGCCTGCAGGCTCACTCCCCCAGGTCCTCGCTCCCAGGTGACAGTTTGAAGGAGGGTCAGGGAACCTCTCCCCTGCACTTTGCGGCCTGGACTGCCTGACCAGACCCAGCAGGCAGCACCGCAGCCTGAGGCAGGGCAGGCACCACGCGGTGGGGCCCAGGCCGCTCCGGCCCGGCTCCTGGAAGGGAAGTGGGGGGCTCCTGGCGCCCCAGCGGCGTTTCCTGAGCGATTGTGAAAGGTGCGGCCCGCTGGGTCCTCGGCTGGGCCCCGTGGCACAGCAGGGCTCAGGGAGGGTCAGCCCTGGCCTGACACGTGCCCCTCCCACCTGCAGAAAGCGTACTGTGGCCAGTGCAGTGAAAGGATATGGGGCCTCGCCAGGCAGGGCTACAGGTGCGTCCACTGCAAGCTGCTGGTCCATAAGCGCTGCCACGGCCTCGTCCCGCTGACCTGCAGAAGGCTTATGGTGAGTCGGGGCCCAGGGTGGGCGCTAGACCCGGACTCTGGCCTGTGGTCCAGGCTGGCCTTGTGACCCATCTGTCTTGAGGGGTCGTGGCCCTGTCCCCACCCTAGCCCCATGGGAAGGATTCCTGTGTGTCACTGTGACAGCCGCCAGGGCTCCGGGGGCACTCCAGTGCCCTCTGCAGGTGGGTGGGGAGGACCTCCTGTTGCCCGCTGTGGCTCAGATCTCCAGGGCTCCCAGGCTGCACCCAACGCTGGGGGCCCTGCCTGGGAGCAGCCGTGAGGGCCTAGGGACCAGGTGGGGGCAGCTCCCTCGACAGCTCATCCCGAGCACCTGGACTTGAGGAGACCGGGCCCTTGGGCACGCTGTTGACCCAGCTTCCACCCCCCGTTCTTCCAGACACCCCAGCTCTGCTGCACCTTGGGAGAGGGCACCAGGGCTGGGCGCGAGACCCCAGCCCTGCTGAGGGCCAGTGGTGGTGGCCACACCCCATCTGGAGGTGTGTGTGTGGGGACAAGGCTGTGGGGCGGCGTGCCCACCCATCCCAGACAGGACCAAGTCTGGCCCAGGGTGTCAGCCTGGTGTTGCTGGAGCCCCAGACACAGGGTACCACAGGCAGGGGTGGGGCAAACACTCCTGGGTCCTTTCAGGCCTGTCTGCCAAAAACCATGACAGTGCCTGGTGACAGTTCCCCCAAGGTCCACGGTAGCTTTTGGAGGCAAGCCCAGCCCGGGTGTGGTCAGCCAGAGCCCGGGCCAGTGGTGGGAGCCCATGGCTCAGTGCTTCATTGTGGTGCCAGCCATGTGGGACCCAAGCGCCCTTGGGTGATGCTTGGGGTCTGGCTGCGGTGAGGCACATGATGCGGGGGCGGGTCACCACACGTGTGAAGCCCTAAGACACCTCCTGGGGGCACAGTGCCACACCTGTTGTCCTGGCAACTCGGGAGGCTGGGGCAGGAGGACGGCAAGGTCAAGGCCAACCTGAGAAACCGAGTGAGACGCCGTCTTAAAAGGGTGCAGCTCAGTGGAGAGCACCCTGGGGCTCAGTCCCCAGGACCTCGAGATAGTAAAATTAAAGTTAGAAAACAGAAGGCCTGGCAGGGAGGCCGCAGCCCAGGGCCCTGCAGTGTCCTCTGCCTGCTGTCCTGGGCAGCTCGTCTCCTTCCTGAGCTCAGTGCAGCAGCCTGGCCGCTGTGCTCTGGGCGGCACACCCCTGGCACACCGGGCACAGCAGCGGTCGTGGACAGCCACGGTGACGCGCCCATCTCTCTGGCAGGATTCTGTCATGCCTTCCCAAGAGCCTCCAGTAGCTGAGAAGAGCGACGGCGTGGACCTTCCCTCGGAGGAGACCGATGGCAGTAGGCACTCTCTTCTCCTGCTGGCCTGGCTGGGCTCCTCTCTGCCCGGTCTGCCTCCCGCTGCCTCCCTTTCCTGGCCTCCTGGTGCCCAGGGTTCATGTGGGCAAGCTTGGTCCCTCCCACAGGGCTGGGGGTGCACTGGGGGCCACCTGAGGATCCTGGCCAGGCTGGTTCTTCTGTGCCCTGGGAACCGTGGAGTGAGGACCCTCCCCACACGGACTTGAGAGTTCAGAGAGCACTTGGTGCTGGGGGCTGGTCTCATGGGAGGGCCTGAGGGGCTGCCGACGGTGGCTGCTGCCCAGCCCTTGGATTTCTGTGGGGGTTTCTGGGAAAGGGTGCCCCTTGTTTCCACATCCTAACCTGACTCACCTGCTCAGGTGAGTCTGACCTAACCAGGTGCTCAGCTCCTGAGATCAGTGAGGCCAGGTCCACTCAGTGAGGTCAGGTCCACTCAGTGAGGTCAGGTCCACTCAGTGGTGGGTCCACAAACCTTTTTTTTTTTTTTTTTAATGATAAGAGATTTCAGATACCAGTTGGGTCGTGGCCCAGCTGTGAGCTTGCACACCCAGGTGCATGGGTGCTCTGGCTCCCCTTGGATAAGAGTCCCCTTGGGAACTTGAAGGATGAAACAAGGCCACAGAGCACAGAGCACTTAGTTCAGCACCCCACATGAAAAAGACTCCTAACAGACAGCTACCTATCCATCCAGCCACCACTTACCCAGCCAGCCAGCATCTAGCCATCCATCCTCTGTGCACCATCCTGTCCACCATCCACCCAGCCAGCCAGCACTGACCTCCTGCCCCTGCTGCGAGGGCCTGTCCTTAGGACAAAGGCTGGGAGGTGTCCCAGACTTGGCAGTGGTTCTGCTCAGGATGTCAGTCTGAGGACGGTGCAGGCGGCGTGCTGGATGGGGAGACGTGAGCACTTCCTTTACGATGTTTGAAAGGGTAGATGCACTAAACTCCTCTTTTGACTTGGACTGTTGTCAGCCTACACAGAGTGTATCAGGATGTGACGCCCCAGTTCCCAGAGTCCCAGGGAACCCTGTTGGCATAGGGCTCCCAGGCCCTGTGTGGAGATTCTGTGGTCTGAGTGGAACCCAGAAGGCTGCATTTTCCTAAGACTGGGGTCTGATGTGGCCGCCCCTGGGATGCCCCTGAGCACAGCAGCCCTGGCCAGGCCACCACGTGCCCCTGGAGGACCCTGACACAGGGTGATGGCCTTTTTCTCTCCCTTGCTTCTCTAGTTGCGTACATTTCTTCCTCCCGGAAGCACGAGGGCATCAAAGACGATTCCGAGGTGAGTGTGTCCCCTCGTCCAGAGCCGTGGAGCCGGTTTCTGGGCAGTGGAGGACACTTAGGCATGAACTAGACGTGTTGGGGATTGTTGCTGGCCTCAGGTGAGACAGGGCTCGGTGGCGTCTGGGAGAAGGACCTCGTCCTTGGGTCTTGCTGCTGACGCTTGCTCCACGAGTCCCCCTCCCCGGGGCGGGCGCCCTGCAGGCTGTTGGGACCCACATCCCGGCCCCAGAGCCAGGCCAGGGCTGACCTCTGAGCTGCCATTGTCCCATTTTATCTGCATGAAGACCTCCTTGTTGCCTCTCCCACCCTCTGGCCTGGCCAGCACCGCGCTGCCCTCTCCTGGGTGTGGACCAGGCGGTGGACGGGCCTCACAGGCAGCCTGGTGAATCATGCAGGGAGAGCTGGGCTCGGCACCCTCAAGGGCGCCCTTCCTCAAGTGACCAGCCACACATGGCCACCCCTGTCATCCCAGCGGCTCAGGAGGCTGAGGCAGGAGGACCGCAGGCCCCATCTCGGCTACTTAGCGATATCTGGTCTCAAAAAGGGCTGGGAATGTAGCTCAAAAAAGAGACGACGTGGACCACTCAGGTCTTGTCATGGCCAGTCTGTCTGGAAAGAACCGGGAGCCCGCTGGGACCACCCCATACCACCCCCTGGCGCCCACAGATGTCTGGCAGGCCGCTCTAGGGCCGCCTGCTGGGGGCGGGGCAGACCTTGGCAGGCTGTCAAGACTGTGTCCCCTGCGGGAGGCCCTGCCTGGTGGGCTGCAGTGCCATCACAGGGCCCAGGGGCACCTGGAGGAGCAGCCCTCCCAGCGACCCTGGCAGACACATCCCTCCCCTTCCCTGGGCTCCCTCCCTAGGACCTGAAACCTGTCATCGATGGGGTCGACGGCATCAAGATCTCTCAGGGGCTCGGGCTGCAGGACTTCGACCTCATCAGGGTCATCGGGCGCGGCAGCTACGCCAAGGTCCTCCTGGTGCGGCTGAAGAAGAACGACCAGGTCTACGCCATGAAGGTGGTCAAGAAGGAGCTGGTCCATGACGACGAGGTGGGGGGGGGGGGCGCTGGGCCGAGGGCAGGGGCGGGGCCGCGCGGTGGGGAACACGTGCGCAGGTGGGGGGGTGGGGAACACACCTGGGTCCCCAGGGGGCGGGGCTGCATGGGGGACCACGTGGGCAGGTGGGGGGGCGGGGACGCACCCTGGGGTCCCCAGGGGACCAGGCTGCGTGGTGCAGACCCGTGGGCGTGGGGGTGGCCGGGGACGCACCTGGGTCCCCAGGGGGCAGGGCTGCATGGCGGGACCACGTGGGCACCCTGGGTCCACTCAGGGATGGAGTGTGGACATGGGCAGGGGTCTCTGAGGGGATGGGGACGGGCTGCGTCTCTGGGCAGGAGGAAGCCGCTGCAGGCTGTGGTGAAGGCTGGATTCCTCCGGTGAGGGGAGCCGCTGGGCTGAGTGACCGGCTGGCTTGATGTATCAGCTGCAAGCTCAGAATGGCTGAGTCTGGTGACATGGCAGTGAAGCCGGAGCCGGTCGGGTGGTGAGGGTGGCACTGTCTCTGGGCACATGCTGAGCGGCAGCTCCATGCCAGCTGCTTCCTTTTCTCTCTGTGGTGCTGGGTGACCAGGCCTTGTGACTGCGAGGCACGACTCGGCCGCTGAGCCCTGTCTCAGGCCCTGGCGCCGGTGCTTCTGGGGAGAAGTTAAGGCAACAGGACTGATGGTTTATTTCTTGAAATCTCAATTTCAACTTCAAGATTTGTTTTGTTTAGTTTTGTACCAAAGATTGAACCCAGAGGCACTTGACCACTGAGCCGCATCCCCAGCCACTTCTGTGTTTTATTTTGAGATGGGTCTTGTTGAGGCTGGCTTTGAACTGGCCAGTGAAGTTGTGGTGAAGTGCACGTGACATAGAGCCTGCCATTTAGCCACGTTGAGTTGGTTTGTCACATTATGAACGACCGCCACCATTACCTAGTCCTGAACATCCCTTCCCCTGCCAGACCTGACCCTACCAAGCTGGGCTGGCATTCCCCTCACATCGGCCCCCCAGCCACCCACCGCGTCCTGCGTGGACTTCTGGTGGCGTCCTGTGCTGGGCATGTCACTGGCACCTGCTCAGGGTCCCCTGGTGGTAGCGTGCATCAGGATGCCCAGTCTGTGGTCCCAAGGCCTCGCTCTGTGCATCTGTCCATCCACGGGCAGAGCTCTCCCACCTTTGGCTGCGGACAGCGGTCGGGCAGTGAGGTCAGAGTCCCTGAGCCCCCGGGAGGCACGTCTGGGTGGAGTTGCTGGTCACCTGGGATTTGCGCTAACTCCCAAGGACCCGTGGCAGCTTCAGAGTGTGGCGCCTGCTCCCAGAGGGCGAGGGCTCCAGTGTCTGCACATGCCCACCCTGCTTCTGGCTTCGCGTCCCTTGGTCCTCATGGGTGTGCAGTGGTGCCTCCCAGTGGCCCAGAGCCCAGGGCTAGCACTGAGGGTCTTCTCTGCCTGTCGGCCTCACACCTGAGTACTCGCTGGGTCTCAGGAGCAGAGGGCAAGGTGCAGGTGCCACGGTGCTGCTGTCACCCAGCCCCTGGTGCATGCCAGGTGGCCAGTGGCCGCAGAAGGGCTCCCCACCTGGCGGGGCTCAGGGCTCAGAGCTGGGGCTGGATTTGAGTCTTTTTTTTTTTTTTTTTTTGTATCAGATTGAACCCGGGGCATTTTACCATCCTTTTTATTTTACTTATTTTTTGTGGGGGGCGGGGGGAGGTACTGGGGATTGATGTCACAGGCACTCAACCCCTGAGCCACATCCCGGCCCTGTTTGTACTTATTTAGAGACAGGGTCTCAAGATGGTGGTGATTGGTGATGGTGGGGTGATTGGTGATGGTGGTGATTGGTGATGGTGGTGATTGGTGATGGTGATAGTGGTGATGGTGGGGTGATTGGTGATTGGTGGTGGTGGTGATTGGTGATGGTGGTGATTGGTGATGGTGGTGGTGATGGTGGGGTGATTGGTGATGGTGGTGACTGGTAATGGTGGTGATTGGTGATGGTGGTGATTGGTGGTGGTGATGGTGGGGTGATTGGTGATGGTGGTGATTGGTAATGGTGGTGATTGGTGATTGGTGATGGTGGTGATTGGTGATGGTGGTGATTGGTGATGGTGGGGTGATTGGTGATGGTGATGGTGATGGTGATGTTGGTGATTGGTGATGGTGGTGATTGGTGATGGTGGTGGTGGTGATTGGTGATGGTGGTGGTGATTGGTGGTGGTGGTGGTGAGCTGGGGATGGGTATATGCTAATGGTTGATAGTGATGACAACGAGAGTTGGTGGTATCACAGTAATGATGGTGGGGTGGGTGGTGATTGTGTTGGTGACGTATTTCTTTGGTGGGTGTGTTCTCTTCCTCTATGCATTATCTTCTCAAGAGCAGAGAACAGAGGGTTTTGCTTTGCCTCCGCCTTCTGCAGGACGTGGGTGATGAGTGTTGAGGAGCCTCATTAGCACCCCCTGGTTTCTATTTCAGGATATCGACTGGGTGCAGACAGAGAAGCACGTGTTTGAGCAGGCATCCAGCAACCCCTTCCTCGTCGGCTTACACTCCTGCTTCCAGACAACCAGCAGGTAAGGAAAAAAGGTGTCCTGGAGATTCCACTGACTTTCCACTCGAGCCTCATGGAAGCCGAGCCCAGCCGAGGTGTCAGCGTCCTCCGCATTCTGCCAATGGCCAGGGCGGGCATTTGGGTCCTCAGGCTTGCTTTGTGTTCTCCTTGTTGAGGTTCCACAGTCGAACCTGAGTGGTGCAATTCCCTTTATGAACCGTGCAGGAAGCGCCCCGCAGTGCACCACCATCAGGCCGGGTGCTGAGTGCAGGGGGTCGGAGGCCTCCTCTGCAGGAGCCTCTGGCTGATGGAGGGCTGTCAGTAAGCACCGACGGCCTTGCTCACGAGCTCTGTGCTGTCTGGGATTCTGCTTTTAGATGCCTGAAGGCTCGTGGTCTCGGCATTGAGGTGCTCTGTTTACAACGCGGGCACCGCTGGCGGGGACTCGGTGTGTCTATCTGAAAACTTCTGTCTTGTGCCCAAGACCACCTCAGGGTACTGTGCTGTGATTTATTGCACCAAAAGTATAAGGGAAAACGGGCCAAAGGACAGGCCCCCAGGTTCTGGAGGAAGTGAGGCACGGCCTCCCCCAGGCTCCCGCAGTGAGCTGGGTGGCTCAGGGCTTTACCAAGGGCCGGCCATGGAACCCTCCCCCAAGACATGCCCAAACCCCCAGTGCCCGAAGACACTCAGCATCGGGAGTCCTCGGGGTTCCCCAGAGAGGCAGCCGTGTGTGAGAGAGAGAGGACAGCTTTACTGTAAAGTGTTGGCCGTGAGACCACGGAGGCTGGGGAAGCTGATGGCGTGGTTTAAAGGCCTGAGAAGCAGGAGCCCCGATGGCAGGAAGACGCCCCGGCCCTGCAGGACACAAGCCCAGCCTTCCCCCACCTCTGCTCTGTGGGGTGTCACACCCACCCTGGGAAGGGGGCCCCCCGCCCAGCTGCGCGCCCAGAGGCTGATCTCCAGAGGCCTGTGACCAGCTACCTGGGTGTTGCGCGGCCCAGTCAGCTGACATAAAACCTCAGCTGGAGGCGTGGTGTGCAGCTGGGCCCAGTGAGCCGCCCTTCCTGTCAGGGAACACTCTGTATGTGTGTAGGGGACTGGCCACCCACTGAGGCCAGCCTCGCCTGCAGGCCTCTCCCCTCACAGCAGACTCAGCCCTTGGGTGTGGCCCAGCCCTATGCAGAGGCTCCCTCCGCCCCACCCTCTCCTCTCAGGGCTCTGTCACCTGCTCGCAAAGCACTGGAGTGAGCTGAGCTCCCGTCCTGCTCGGGGAGCTGGCCCCCCGCCGCCCTCTGTGGCGCTCCTGTCCTCCCCATCGCCCCAGCTGGGAAATTGGCAGTTGCCCCTCCCGTCCTCACTGGTCACACCTCCTGAATCCACCTGAGTCTCCCTCCTGCCTGAACCCAGCCCCCCGAGAGGCGTCTCCCTGGGGTCCCCCCGCCTCCGCTCTGCGCCTGGCACCGCGCCCGCCCATGGAGGTCTGCCACTCTGAACTGCCTCCCCTTTGCCAAAGCTCCTGGTACCTTTTCCCAGCAAATAAAATCCTCGTTTCCTGTGTCGAGGCCCCGGATCCTGGCCCTCCTTCCGGCCTTGCCTGCTGGAGCCCACCTCCCCTCCCACTCCTTCCCAGAGCCCAGCCCCATCAGTGGTCCCCTGCGAGCACCCCCGTGGCCCTCGGCCAGTGGCTCCCCGTTACGGAACAGTCCCGAGCCGTTCCCGGAGGGCGAGACTCCAGAGAAGAGCTTTGTCTCCATTTGTTCCCTGCA
Source organism: Marmota flaviventris (assembly GCF_047511675.1). Lineage (NCBI taxonomy): Eukaryota > Metazoa > Chordata > Mammalia > Rodentia > Sciuridae > Marmota > Marmota flaviventris. Next base: position 930,156 of record NC_092507.1, read on the forward strand.
TGGAGTGGTAGGGTGCAGATCTAAAAGGGTCCGCTGTTCCAGACTCGCTTCCACCAGGTGGCCCAAGGTGTGGCCTCTGCGCCCGGCCTCCAGAGACCTAGGTGTGAGTACTGCGTGTGCAGAACCGGAGCAGAGGAGAGCGTGGGCGGCATCTCCTGTGACCGCAGGGCTCCCTGCACTGCCCTCCCAGTGGAGGGAGGCCTCGCAGGAGGGAGTGATGTGCACACCTGACTTCTCACTGAATCTGTCACCAGCCGGGATCGCCGGACACTGGTGGCCGGGTGTGTCTTTCCCGGCGGTGTCCCTGTGCCTGCCTCGACCCCTAGGCTGTCTCCCCACTGGTGAGCTGCTCAGGAGCAGCCCGTGTCCTGTGCTGTTTGGTCCCCGGCTTTGGTTGATTCTGGCCCTTGGCACCCAGCAATGTGTTACATGAAACTTTTTAAAACAGGGAAACTCGCGCTTCTTGTCCAAGTGCAGCGTGATGGTGGTTGGTTTTACGTGACCCACTCGTGGGGTGAGGGAAGAAGGCGTGAGGTGCTACCTGCGTCAGGAGACCCCTGGGTGATGCAGAGCTGGCATGGGGACCTCCCTCGCAGGTCCACGGCAGCGTCCTAGGCCTCTTAGAGTCAGAGCGCACCTCCAGGACCACAGACGACCCCTAGAAAGAGTGGGCAAAGAAGAGAGCCCGCACCAGGCATGGCGGGGCAGGCAGGAGGATGGCGAGTTCAAACCCAGCCTCAGTAAAATGAGACACTAAGCAACTCAGTGAGATCCTCTCTCTAAAAAAATACCAGAAAGGGCTGGGGGTGTGGGGATACAGCCCGGTTGGTAGAGTGCTTTCCTCACATGCACAAGGCCCTGGGTTCAATCCTCAGCACCAGGAACAAAAAAAAGGGGGGATGGGATGTGTCTCAGTGGCCGAGTGCCCCTGAGTTCAATCCCTGGTACCAAGAAAAAAAGAAAAAAAAAGAGCCCGGGATCACCCAGGTTCCCCCGGACCGTCTTAAGGGTTTCCTGGGCAGCCATAGGAGCAAAGGCCCTGTGCCACGCTTGCTGGCTGTCCTTGCCTGGTGCGGCCCTCCTGCCACCCCCTCCTTTGGAGGGGCTCACAGCTGGACCTGGTCCCAGCAGCTGCTGCCGAGGTCTGCCCCGTGCTGCGAGGGCTCCCGCCCTGCTGGCATCGTGGCCCCACAGGAGCCCGCAGCTCCCACGGCCAGACAGCGGCTGGGAAGACTGCCCAGGGGAGGAGCCGAGCACCAGGACACTGCTGGACCGTGCTGAGAGTCAGCCAGCTGCTCCTGATCCAGGGGGGTCGGCCTGGCAGGCCTGGCCCGACACTGGCTGGGAGGAGCTTCTCGCCTGTGCCCAGCTGCTGCCCCAGCCGCTGAGCATAATGGGGGCACCTGAGGACTTACCTGGCTCCTGGGTTCCCCTGAAGCCAGCACGTGTGGCTCTGCCAGGCCTCTTGTGGGGGGCCGGGGAAGCCACGGTCCCCTCCCCAGCAGGATCCCATTCAACAGGAAGCTGGCCAAGCAGGGCAGGACACAGGCGCTCCCTGGCCGCTGCCGTGGAACCTGGTAGATAGGACACGGCCGTTTGCACATGGGCTCACCCTCTGCAGAGGGGCCTCGGGGTAGGAAGACACGAGGATCGCTGGCTGTCCTCCCAGGTCCAGTGGCACCGCTCTGCTCGGACGTCCTCCGCGTCACTGAGCAGCTGTACGGAATTCCCAGATCTTTAACCAAGCACTGGTTCTGCCACGCGGATGCCAACGTTGTGGTATTTTTAATAGGAATGAGCGTCTGTTCACAGGAAGACCGTACCCCGTATCTAGACGGCCCACCTTGTCCTGGTAGTGGCCACGATCATTATTGCCACAAAGTCTCCAAAACAGGGAAGCCTCCCGTCAAGCTGCTCCAGGAAAAGTGGGCGACCTACAGACTGTACAGAGGTGATGCTGTCGGCGCAGACCCCTCCTGCTCCACCCAGGCCAGACGGTCTGCACCCTGCCACTCCCTCGGCACAGGGAGGAGGGGCAAGCCTCCACCCCTCCAGGATGCCCTGTGAGACCCTCGAACACTTCTGCCCTGGCCCAGGTGGCTTGGAGGTGCTGCATGCCACCTGGGCAGCTCCAGTGGGGGTAGCCTCTCTCTGGAGCAGAGTAGCTTCCCTGGGCTTAGTCACAGGGAGCATCAGGAGGGACAGCAGAGAGCAGGGGGCTCTGGGGCAGCTGGTGACTTTAGTCACCATGCAGAGGAGTGGCAGGAGCCGTGGCATGTGCGGACCTTGGCTGGGTCTCCCGAGGACAGGCAGAGCAGATGGTGACTGGGCTGCGCAGGCATCGGGGCCACGTGCGGAGACCTGGGGCTCTCGAGGCGTGGCCAGCTCTCTTGCTGCCTGCCAGCTCGGCCTTCGGGTGAGGAGCAGCCGGGGGAGCCCCTCCCCAGCAGGGTGCCTGTGGCCTGATGCTGGGATCCTCCTGGCGGCCAGGGGAGCTGGACGAGGCAGGCCCAACAGCCCTCAGGCGGGCAGGGCCGGGAGAGCGCCCAGCCGGAGCAGAGGGAGGGGTGGAAAGGAGCAGAGCTGCCAGGTCCAGCCCTCAGGCCACTGCCTTGGAGGGCTGAAGAGGAGGGACACGCTAGGGTCGGTGGGTCCAGGGTTCCCATGCAGCCTCTGGTAACGGGGAGCCAGCCACTGCCCCGCTGCCAGGACGGCCCGGGGCCTCCAGGAGCCTGGGAGGGGGCGAGCCAGGTGCTTGGGCCACTGTGCCTGCAGTGAGGCAGAGGAGGGCGGCCTCCGCAGGACCAGCCTCCCTGTGACCCGCCTGCTGTGCCCTCTTTATCTGGAATGCTTGCCGTGGTTAGATGCAGCTCAGTCCTTGAGTCCTGGACAGGCTCCAGCTGGTGGACAGGCTTTCCAAAGAGAGAAGGGTGGAGGTACTGGCCAGGGACGCAGGAGTTCAGGGGTTTTTTTGTCAAATGTGGGTTCATCGCACAATCTTGGGAACACTGTGGACATGCTGGTGCGTCGTCCCGAAGCCCTGAGCAGCAGAGTCTGTCTAGGACCCCATGGCTCTGGCCTCTGTCCACTGATGGGCAGAGGGAAGCTGTGTCCTGCTGCTGGGGCATGTCACCTGCTGTGGGGACCACACAGGGAGCTCCAGGGGAAGTGGGTCATCGCTGGCACCTAATCAGGAGGCGACAGGCGGCTCTTGGAACAAGATAGATCGGGGCAGGGACGTTTATTGCCACTGGACTCACGCTGTCCCAAGCCAGGTCCCTGGGCCGTGGCATGAGGGTGCAGTGGGGTGTGGCCTCTGCCCCCACCAGACTCCCACGGCATCTGGGGTGCGGTGCTGCCTCCTGGAGGCCTCCCTCCGCGGAAGCTCCTGGGCTCTGTGTGGAAGCGGCTCTGGGGACACCTCTGAATGTCATCCCTCTTGGTTCTGATGTCTCTTGATGCCCCTCTCTGGCTGCTGTCATTGGCCAGCCCTGGTGGGCAGTGGACACTTGGGTGTTTGTGCCAGGACAGTGATCGGCCGCTGCAGGTCAGAAGGGCCTGTTACCTGTGCCCGCTGCAGACCTGCGGTGCTGGTCCAGGGCAGGGTGGGGGTGTAGGGAGCTGTGGGCTCTGCCAGGCCTGGAGCGGCTGCCCCTGCCCCGCTGCTAGAGAAGGGATCTGTCTCCCCAGTTCCTGGACCCGCCCATCTGGTGGCCTTTCCACTAGCAAAGGACCCAGAGAACTTGAAGTTTCTGTGATGGGAGAAGGTTCTAGAAGGACTGGGAGGCAGTGTGGGGTGAGAAGAGGGCCGGAGCCTGGCAGAAGCAGTCCTGTTGTTCAGCAAGTTCACCCCCTCCCTTCCCTTCCCTCTTGCCTTCCCTCTTCCTTGCTCAGGTGGACAGGGGACTGACTGTCCCAGGGCACTTGACTGCCCAGCAGCACCCAGTCCTTTGGTGTACGTTTGTTTTTGATTTTGAGACAGAATCTCGCTAAGTTGCTGAGGCTGGTCCCACACTTGATCCTTGAACCTCAGCCTCCAATCACTGGGGTCAGAGGGGTGCACCACCACGCCCAGCCCCTTCTGTGTGTGTGTGTGTGTTGCTGGGGTCAGACCCAGGGCCTCTCACTTGCTGGGCCAGCCACCCCTGCCGTCCTCTCTCAGGGTGCCCTGAGGCTGCTGGCCCAGGGTGTCCCCCTTGTGTCCAGCCCGTGGGGGCGCCCCCTGACTCCTCCTCTGGGAGCTCTCTCCTCCAGCAGGCAGTGTCTCCTGACCTGGGAAGGTGGGGCCTGCACGCTGTGACTTTCCCAGAGCACCCTTGCCCCAGCGCCTGCAGCTCTGAGTCCATCCTCAGGGACAGCTGAGGCTGCCCGCTCCCCTCCCACCTGCAGATGCCACCGGGGACCTGCCCCAGCAGCACCGCCTCCGTGTGCTTCCCTGGGTCGGGGGGTTCTGGCCCGTCGCTGTTGCTGGTTGTTGTCACCGTCTTATTGGTGTCACAGGGCCTCGGTGCCCAGGCTGCCCCCTGAGGGCCGCGGCCTCTGGGCCTTGGACTCTCTGGGCTAACCCCTTCCTGGCTCTGCCGTCACTTGGCCACCCTGCAAGGCATTGCCGGGGTGGGCTCTGGGCTCACCCAGGCTGTCTGGGGCAGGGCTCATTGTCATGGTGATGTGGGCTGGGAACCCACTTCCCCTCTTGTCCCTTGTTTGTCCCATCTGTAAAATAGGGCAGGTGCTGAAGTCCACCTGGAGGTCTGGGAATAAATGAGTTAAAATACAGACGGGCTCGGAATGTCCTGACACGGCAAGGACGTGACAGCTGTGATTTTCATCGTCACCACTTAGGGGTAGGCAGACTCGGTAACATGTAGGAGGTTGATGTCCTCATGCATCTCTCCACCACGGGGGTGTGCAGAGAAACGCGTCACTGGGAGATTTCACCAGTGTGTGGGCACCATGAACAGCCCGGCGTGGTGGCCACACCTGTCATCCCAGCAGCTCGGGAGGCTAAGGCAGGAGGATTGCAAGTTCAAAGCCAGCCTCAGCATGTATAGAGGCCCTAGCAACCTAGGAAGACCCCATCTCAAAAATTTTTAAAAGCAGGGCTGGGGGTGTGGCTCAGTGGTAGAGCCTTGCCTCATATATGTGAGGCACTAGGTCCAGTTCTCAGCACCACCTAGAAATAAACACATCAAATAAAGGTCCATCAACAACTGTAAATATATATAAATTTTAAAAAGAAATTTTAGAAAGCGCTGGGGGTGTGAGTCGTCATGTAGTGACGCGTGGCTGCTCCCCCTTCGTGCCCTGGGCCTTCCTGCTGCAGCTGTAGGCAGATGTGCAGACACCAGGCTTGGCCGAGGGCAGCGGGCACCCGGGCGGCACCCCAGAGAGAGGGAGCCCTGGAGGCGTCGCTGCTCGGCTGAGCATGTAGCGTGGGGTTGTGCCAGCCATGGTGGGATCCGGGGGTGACTTAAGAGTGGGGGGATTGCTCTGGGCCACCACAGGGGGCTCGAGCTCCCTCCAGGTGGGGTCGGGGTCCTGGGATGTTCCTGGGCCCCAGGCAGGACCGTGCATGTGGCTCTATGGCTGTGTCCGTTTGTGTCTTCTCATAGCCAGCGGCAGAGGACCGGCAAGCCCAGGGGCAGTGAAGGCAGGTGGTGTCCCTAGCGCATCCCTCAGAGGCAGGAAGGAAGGCCTGCCCAGCCCCACACAGACTGCCCCGTCCCGGCTCCGCCCGTCAGATTTCTGCGTGTGCAGCTGTTGTTTCCAGTCGCCGTGGTCACGGGGCCTTGTTAGGTGGCCTGCGGCCAGTTCTCCTGGAGCCCAGGGCAGGCGAAGGATGGGCACGGCTGCCGTGAAGGGTATTCGGCTGTGCCCACTGGGCCTGCCCAGGGCTGTGCAAGCCCTGCAGGAAGAAGTGGACTTGCTCGTCCCTTTCTTGCTGTCCAGACCCCAGGCCCGGGGAGCAGCCAGTGCCCTGGGGCCGACAGCCTGGGCTCCAAGGCAGCCAAGGGCGCAGATCCACCGGGCCCCGGCAGGGCGTGTCTGCAAACGGGCTTGAGTTTGGTTTCCCTGAAGTGGTCTCACCACGTGCGGGCGAGGTCTTTCCAGTAAAAGGAAGCCCATCTCTGGCCAGGGGTTTGGAGACTGGAGGGACCTGTGCAGTCGAGATCCTGTCCCTGAACTCATGGTCACCTCAGTGGCCCCAGCCATCCTTCCTACCTGTCGGCCTGGAGGGCTGGTGGCATCTCAGACGCATCGTGGCCACTCCTCTCTGGGACTTTGTGTTGTCCCCACACTGGAACATCTGAGTCCTGAAGGCCGGGCTACAACCCAGAGTCCCACCCTTTCCTGTCTTTCCTGGTGGCTGGCAGGTCTGGTCAGCTGTGCCCACCCTTCCTGCCACGCTCGTCCCTGGTCCAGACCACCCCTGCTGGCCCTCTGTGGCTCCTGGCCGGCCCTCCCAGGAATCCCTTCAGACGAGGCAGCAGACCATGGGGTCCCCACGAGGTCCCCCACCCACCCTCCTGGCCAGCCCCAGCCCGGCTCGGCTCCAGGTGGCCAGCTGTGGTCCTGCAGCTCTGCCTCCCCTTCCCTGCGCCCTGTCCAGGCCTCTGCGCCCTGTCAGAGGTCACCTATCCACACGGTCCCCACCTGGCAGGCCTCGGGCCTCTAGCCCTGGAGGGCGGATCAGGAGATACAGCTGCTTACCGGTCCCTCTTTCCTCGTCCCCGTCCTCTGCCTGGCGCCCTGAGCTGCGCCTGCCCCCGGGTTGATCTTAGATGTTGGGAGAGCCGGAGCCACACCCACCAGCCCAGGCACAGAGCTGGCCTCAGCCGCCTTCAGTCTGAGCTGTCCCTGCAGGTCCCAGGAGCCACCTGGGTCCCTGGTTTCCTCCTCTTTGGGCCACCTGGGAGGAGCTGGACGTGAAAGGCTACAGGCCAGCAGCCAAAGGCAGCTCTGTCTGCTATTGAAGGTCAAGTTCCTCCAGGCACCGTGGCCGACCCCTGCAATCCCTGTGGCTCAGGGGCCTCACACCTTTGATCCTGGGCATCCTGGGCAACTGGAGAGACGGCGTCTCAAAATAAAAGTCACAGGACTGGGATGCAGCCTGGTGGCAGGGCATCCCCAGTTCCGAACACCAGTGGCCGTCTCGGAGGCTGCCACTCCCAGGCAGCTCTTAGCTGCTCTGCCCGAGGTGAGGCTATAGGTGCTGCCGAGGGACATGAGCCCGGCCCCTTGTCTCCTGCGCAGGTTGTTCCTGGTCATAGAGTACGTCAACGGTGGGGACCTCATGTTCCACATGCAGAGACAGAGGAAGCTCCCGGAGGAACACGCCAGGTGGGTCCCAGGCAGGGCAGGGCAGGGGCCGGATAGACGGGGCAGGCATGAGGACCCTCCTCAGGAGGTCGGCAGGAGCTGGGAGGAAGGGCAGAGAGGACACTGCTGTGGGGAGCCAGGTCTTGTGGGCGGCCCTGATGTCACCAGGCCCCGCCTGGGAGCAGCGGGCTCCAACATGAGACGGCCCAGTGGCAGAGCGTGCCAGGAAGAGCGGTCTCCGTGTCCTTTGAAAACGACTGAGGGACACCTGCCCCTTCTCGTGGCACCGGTGTCTGCCCACAAGCCTCTGCCAGCCTCGGGCAGCGCGGCCCCCAGCAGCCTCCCCTCACCAGCTCTCCTCCTCCGTACCCCACCCGCCCTGCAGTTCTGAGTCCCCAGGACCCTCTGGGGACGCGGAGCCTGTGGCGGCGTGTGCACACGGCCCGCTTCCCAGCGTGAGTGTGGTGGCATTGTGGGCCTTCACGCTGCTGTGTGGCCGTCCTGCCACACCTCCCAGGCCACAGCTCCGTCCCCTGAGTCGGTGGGCACCCGCCTCCATCCTGAGCCCCTTCGGCTGCCCCCTCTGAGAGGAGCTCCTCGTGGTGCGCTGGTCTGCGTCCCCCCATGGCTCAGCATGATGTCTTCATCCTGCCCTGTTGCCCCGGGGTCGCGATGTCCTTCTAAAGGCCACGCAGTGGACAGACTTGGCCTCCTCCTTCCATTCACATGTCCTGGACTCAGGTCACCCCGCGCTTCAGTTGCTGGGAATAAAGCGCTTTGCTCTGGTGGGCAGTTCTGAGGCCCTGCTCCGGACTCTGGCCTCCACACCCGAGGGGAACTGCCCGGCCACGTGGAGTTCTGTCTTCATGCTCAAGGGCCGTCCCTCCTGCTGTGCGCTGTGGCTGCACCGCAGAGGGCATGGGGTCAGTTTCCCCACACTCACCGCGGGCGTTTTCTGGCCGTTTTGTGCTGTCGTTGTGGCCACCCAGTGGTAGAGGGGCCTGGGTGTGCCTTGGACTTGCATTCCCCTCACGTCCAGTGGTGCTGGGTGCCCTCTGGGTCTTGGGGGCCACTCATTGGCTCGTCACACAGAAGACGCAGCCAGTGGCCAGGAGCTGGGTCAGGCAGTGCGGCCTCCGGCTGGACCTCTGCACGGGCCGCCCTCCGCTGCTGACGGCAGGTGCCCCCCAGGTTCTACGCTGCTGAGATCTGCGTTGCTCTCAACTTCTTGCATGAGAGAGGGATCATCTACCGGGACCTGAAGCTGGACAATGTGCTTCTGGACGCTGATGGACACATCAAGCTGACAGACTACGGCATGTGCAAGGTGAGCAGCTGCCCTTCCCTGGCACCAGGTCCCCCAGCCTCCTGTGGTCCAGGGGGACAGCACCTCGGCCTGCCCTGCCCTTGGTGCCCCAGGAAATGCCCACCACCTGGATACAGCTTGATGGTGGGGCTCCAAGGTGCCCTTCCACCTGCAGTCCATGTACAGTCCCCTCCTTGAATCTGTCCCCACAGGAAGGCCTGGGCCCTGGGGACACCACAAGTACTTTCTGCGGAACCCCAAATTACATCGCCCCAGAAATCCTGCGGGGAGAGGAGTACGGTGAGTGGGTGCCACACAGGAGCAGACGTGGCCAGGCCTCTGCCCTCAAGCAGAGAGGGAGGCGGGGCAACTGGGCCAGCCCCCAGGGTCCAGGGCAAGGCCTGCCTGGCCACCAGGGAGAGGCTCGGTTGGCCATCTCGCACCCCACGTGTCCTGGCCTGCCAGCCCTTGCAGACCTCCTGGTGTCCAGAGCCGGTCCTTGAGGGCCCTGCAAGGACTTTCCTTATCCAAGAGCCCCGAGGCTGGGGCAGGGAGAGGATGAGGAAGCAAGGACAGGCAGGGGTCAGGACAGGTGCCCTGCATCGGGGGGCACCACCTCAGGTGCAGGGGAAGAGGTGTCCCCGGGAAGGCTGACGCGTCTTCTGCTCCCGTCCTGCTCTGGGTGGGAGGCGGCAGCGGGACGTCATGTGCACCCACGTTCACCTGTGTGTGGAGGGTGTGCTGCGTGTGCCCACTAGTGTGCCCACTGCCCTGACACACCTGTGCCAGGAGACCAGGTGGAGCCGGCAGGCCAGCCAGGCCCTGCCCTCGGAGTAACTGGGCCCCCGAAGCTGCTTTGGTTGAAGGTAAAGGTGCTCAGTGGCCAGAGCAGGAAGACCAGACAGGCAGTGGACTAAAACACAGTCCAGAGCGGGCTGGGCCGGGCCCTGCACACGGCAGGCAGGGCCTTGACTTAGTTAGGGCAGGTGGCCATCTGGACTGTGGTGGCAGCTGCTGTCCTTAGGCAGAATCCGAGGCTCCCCGTGCGCTAAGACAGTACCCGACAGACCACCTGAACGTCAGGAGGCCGGAGAGTGGATGTAGCCGGGGTCACGGGAGCGTTGTGCTGTCGCGGGGGCTTTCCAAACTCAGTTAAACAAAAGCAGAAACAAGAAATAGACTGGCCAGGCATGGTGGCCACGCCTGTGAGCCCAGCGATCTGGGAGGCTGATGCAGGAGGATCGTAAGTTCCAAGCCAGTCTGGGCAGCTGAGTGAGGTCCTGTCTGAAAATAAATTGTTAAAAGGACGGAACGCGCTCGGTGGTGAGACCCTTCCTTGGTTCAGCCCCCAGAAAAGGGAGGGCGACTAGGTGGGCAGCGTATCAAGGATGCCCGAGCAGAACTGAAGGCCCAGGTGGCCACCAGGGAGCCACAGTGTGGGCCGAGGGTGACGGCTCAACTTGCAAACAGTCCTGCAGCTCCGAGGGAGACAGGCCCAGGACAGTGGGTGGCGGGAGCCGCCGAGGAGGATGCGGGCTCCCTGGGTCGAGGCTGCGCCAGTTTGGAAGCGTCCCCATTTGTGTTGGCTGAGCCTGTCAAGCAAACCAAAGACGGCTCTTCCCAGGGTTCAGCGTGGACTGGTGGGCGCTGGGCGTCCTCATGTTCGAGATGATGGCCGGGCGCTCCCCCTTCGACATCATCACCGACAACCCTGACATGAACACAGAGGACTACCTTTTCCAAGGTGCGTGGGCCCAGGGTGCTCCCGGGCTTCCTCCTGGCCACCCTCCCTCTGGCCAGCCTCGTTCCCACACGTGGCTCGCAGGCTCTGTGAGTCAGGGAGTGGCCATGTGGTGGTGATGCACTTCACGTCACCAAGGGTGACCTGAAAAGAGAACCCTGACTTAGCCCGAACCCCCTTCTGCCCAGGCCAGGCACACCTGGAGGCCTGGACAGTGCCCCGGCCGTTGTCACCTGGAAGCCCTGACACCTGCCCTGGTCAAGGCCCCTGTCCTGGGAATGCAGGTCCAGGGGCCAGGCTGTCCCTCGGCACCCTCTGCTGGCCAGTGTGCTGAGGCTGCCGTGCGCCTGAGACAGGGCTGAGTGTGGGGAGCAGTTGGTTTGCAGCCCGTGGAGCCCTCCTGCAGGGTAGGACGGGGCCTGGCAGGGCACCCAGAGGCCCTGTTCAGAACTGGGCTTAGGCCGCAAGTGCTGGGCAGAGCCGGCTCAGCCAGGCCCTTCCCTGCTCCCTCCTGGCAGTGATCCTGGAGAAGCCAATCCGCATCCCCCGGTTCCTCTCCGTCAAAGCCTCCCACGTCTTGAAAGGATTCCTAAACAAGGTACACGCCTGGCCCCACGCCTGTCCAGGGGCCTCCGTGGAGGGCTCTGGGTCCTGGGATGTGGGATCCCCGCCCTCATTGGGCCTTCATACTTAACAAAACAGAGTGGGCATCATGCCCAGGAGGAGAGGGGAGAGCAGCCCAGCCCGTCTGGGAGAGAATGCCAGTAAAACTCGGGACTCTCGGGGCTCCGCAGAACACTTCCACTGGGGGTGGCGGGGTCTCCTCTTGAGCATGGGCCTGTCTTGGGAGGCTGACTGGCCCTCGTTTGAATCCTAACCCCAGGACCCCAAGGAGAGGCTCGGCTGCCGGCCACAGACTGGCTTTTCGGACATCAAGTCCCACGCCTTCTTCCGCAGCATCGACTGGGACCTGGTAAGGCCTCAGGGAGCTGTGCGTCCCAGGCACGAGCAGGCCTCCAGCAGGCCGTGTGGGAGGGCCACGCACCTCGGGGTCCTTAGTGGGGCCCCACTGCGTGGAGCCAGGGCTGCCAGGATGGGAATGGAGGGCATGGGCCCCAGGGCTCCAGGAGTGAGGGGGACACAAAGAGAACTCGGCCAGCAAGCTGAGGGTGGCACTTCCTGGCCATCTATGGGCAATTTCTTTGGTGTCCTAGTCGGTTTCCAAAAGCTGCCTGGTCTCAGTCTGTCCCCACTAGTCACTAGACAGGTAGTGGCACCACACTCAAGTGGGGTCTGGTCGGTCCCTGGGACTGGAGAGAAGCCGACGCAGTGTGTCTCCGTGATGCGAACAGCCCGTGAGGGGAGGCAGCGGGGCAAAGCTCAGGCCGGCGTCTGCTTCCCAGCCCCACCTGGTCTGTGTGCCACAGCAGCGACGTCCACTCTGGCCCTGTGGTCAGAGCGGGCTCCCTTCCACACAGCCAGTCAGAGGGCTGTCCTGCACACCTGGGGACCCTGGGAAGGGGGCGGGTCAGGTGACCAGGCAGGCCCTGGCCCCTCCTGGAGCCCAGCAGCTGTGCATGGCAAAGCCAGAGCCCCATGTCCTTCCTCTCTGGGGGCAGAGACTTCAAGAGAGAACTTTGCTGTTTTCTGTTTGATTTTACTGCTCTGCAGTCCCAGGGAAAGACGGGTTTGGACTTGACTTCACCACCCAGGTGACCCCGCCCCTGACCCACACTGACACTCAGCTGTCCACTGCCAACCTGGTGGAGCCCGGGGCAGGTGCTCAGTGGGATATGCGTCCCTCCCGGACACCTCCTGCCCCCACCCAGCTCAGCTCCTTCTCCAGGAGTAGGTGGCTCATCCTGACAGTCTCTTCTTTCACAAACAAGGCATCACCCAAATCCAAGGCCAGCCCTGCAGGCCAGAAGGACACCTGCTCCTTAGAAGCCTGAGGGCCTGAGGTGGCTGTCCCCTGCAGGTCATGGCTGTCACCACATCAGCCGTTAGCCTTTTCATCCCTGTGGAGGTGCATCTTGACATGCATTCACACAGACACATGCCCAGTCACGCCAGGGGCTCAGCGGCACAGAGGACCCACCCGGCCCTCTGCCCACAACCCCCCTCCCCACCCACATCATGGACCCAGCCTAGCTTCTGTCCGGGGACCTCCCGCCTGCCCCCGTCCTTCCTCCTGTGCCTCTCAGGGCCCCACGAGTCCCCCAGCATATAGGGCGTGCTCCTGCCACAGGGCCTCTCAGGCAGGGCGCGGTCTGCATGGCTGTTCCCAGGCTGATCTCCCTGGCCCATGGCCCTCAGCGGCAAAGCACAGCCTGGCCTACTGTGTCCTTTCTGCCCCCGTGGTTGTGGGCCTTGGGGGCTCCAAGGCAGAATTTGCTTCGTCCACTGCTCTGTCCTTGTGGCCTAGGATGATGGCTCACACCAACCTATGCTCAACAAATATCACTTGAGGGGCTGGGGATGTGGCTCAAGCGGTAGCGCGCTCGCCTGGCATGCGTGCGGCCCGGGTTCGATCCTCAGCACCACATACAAACAAAGATGTTGTGTCCGCCGAAAACTAAAAAATAAATATTTAAAGAAAAAAAAAAATATATATATATATATCACTTGAGAGGGGCCACGGTGGCCAAGAGAGAGGGATGTAATGCTGGCCTCTGTGTTCACTCTCAAAGGGAGAGCGAGGCAGCCTCGCCCTCCACAGAGAGAGGCCAGCACACGGCTCCCGTTCTGACTCCTGTTGGGTATCTCGGTCCTTTCAAGCAGCCAGACCTAAGATGGAGAAAACAATTCAAGAAATGCCCCCTTTTACACTTCCTTATCATGAAACACTGAAACTCATACTGACAAAGAAACGGGTGATCTTGGGGGTGGGGGTGGCGGGGAGAGTCCTGTCCCCACAGCTGTGCCTCCCCTGCAGGAGGCCCGTCTCTGAGAAGGCCACCTCCCCAACACCCATCCAGCCTCACGTGAGAAAGATCTTTCTCTAGCACCCTGATTTCCTCCCCAACTTGGGCTCCAGGACAGGGAGCGGGGGAGGCCAGCCAAGGCGGGTGGATGGGCTTGTTTACTGGCAGAGTGACTGACGCTCTGCCATCCTGGCTAGGATCAGCCACCCCCACGCCCAGTGCAGGAGAGCCTTCTGACTAGCCCTACTCTGCTCTTCCATGGGAGACGGTGGTGACAGCTGGTCCAGAGTGACCAGGTCATCTGCCATGTGGCCCAAGCTGCTCTGGGAGTAGCTGGGGGGTCCAGTGCCTCAAAGGGCCAGCTTTGAGTCTGTCTCCTCTCAATCCCTGTCCCCCTACACACCTGGCAAGGAAGGGCGCTGACCCAGCGTGGCAGACCTCCTGGACTTGTCAGGTGGCAGCTCCATTTAGGAGAGATGGGGCCTCTCACAGCTGGAGCTCAGTGTTTAGGGACAAGCCTGGCCCTGTACAGGAGAGCAGCACCCGTGAGTGTGAGTGGATGAGCTGGAGGGAGTGAGAAGGGAGTGAATGAATGAATGACTGAAGGGAGTGAATGAATGAATGAGTTAGTGAATGGGTGAGTTAGTGAATGGGTGAGAGAATCAATGAGTGGATGAGTTGGTGGACAGTGAGTGAATGGATTAATGGATGGATGGGTGAGCGAGTGAATGAATAGGTGAGGGAATTAATGAATGGGTGAGTGAATGAATGAACAGGTGAGGGAATTAATGAATGGGTGAGTGAATGAACGAATAGGTGAGTGAATTAATAAAAATGGGTGAGTGAATGAATGAACAGGTGAGGGAATTAATGGATGGGTGAGTGAGTGAATGAACAGGTGAGGGAATGAATTGATGATCGGGTGAGTGAATTAGTGAGTGAATGGGTGAGTCCATGGGGGGGGAGAGGGAGGGAGGGAGGGAAGGCTGAGTCTGAGGAAGAGGAGTCCCGGAGGGGATGTCCCTGTGGCTGTGGCAGAAGCCTGGCTAGCAGTGTGTGAATAGCAGTGGAGGTCGAGGCCCCAGGCCTGGTGTCTGCAGTTCTCGGCTCCCTCCACAGCCCAGCTAGCGGAGCCCGATTGACTGTGGCCAGGGGTAAGTGCTGCGAGGGTGCAGGGCCTGCCTGGGGACCAGGGGCCCTCCTGCCTGGTGCGTTCCCTGCTCAGCGGTCACTGTGGACTAGAGCACAGGTGTTCCCAGCACCTGTGCGTCTAAGACAAAACGGAAGGAAACTTGAGCCCCGGTTCCCCAGTTCGGTGGCAGTGGCTCTCAGGCAAGGCCGGCCAGCGTGGAGGTCTCTGCCTGGGGTGGGGCGCCTCACCACCCGGGACTGGCCTGCCTAGCCCAGGCCTCCAGTGTTTTTGAGCTCAAGTTGAATTTTTCTGCTGTTGGATATTTTCTCCTAGGTGAGTTAGTGAATGGGTGAGAGAATGTTTTTTGTGTGTGTTTTTGTTTTTGAGTACCAGTGCTTGACCACTGAGCCAGATTCCATCCCTGTTTTGTATTTTGTTGGAGTCAGGGTCTCATGGAGTTGCTTAGCGCCTCACTTTTGCTGAGGCCGGCTTTGACTCGAGATCCTCTCGCCTCAGCCTCCAAAGCTGCTGGGATCACAGGCGTGTGACACTGCGCCCAGCTGTAGGTTTTGTTTTAAGAAGAAGGGGTGTTCGGCATCCATCTACAAGGCATACCGAAAAGCAGCGTTTCTCCCATTTCATTCTGTGGTTTGAGCGAGTGCCGAGGACTAATCTGGGGGTGGAGCCCGCACTGATCTGAGGCTCCTCGCCTGGTTTTCCCCAGCTAGAGAAGAAGCAGGCCCTGCCTCCCTTCCAGCCGCAGATCACTGATGACTACGGCCTGGACAATTTCGACACGCAGTTCACCAGCGAGCCCGTGCAGCTGACCCCAGATGATGAGTAAGTGCTGGGGCAGCCCAGGGGTCAGGACGCCCTCCTGGGCTGCCGAGTTGAGGTGCAGGGCACCAGCTGCTTCCAGTCCAGCTCCCTCCCGGCCTCCCTTTCTACCATGGGTCTGGCAAGGGGGTCTCAGCAGAACCCAAGGGAGCAGGCACCCGGCCCCCCACCCACCCCTTCTCTGTGCTTCCAGGGACGTCATAAAGAGGATCGACCAGTCCGAGTTCGAAGGCTTCGAGTACATCAACCCGCTTCTGCTCTCCACCGAGGAGTCCGTGTGAGGCCTCGTGCCTCTCTGCCGTGGACATACCTGTGAATGACCCCGTGACCTCATCCTTCACCACAGCATATGCATGCCAGGCTGGGCACGAGGCTCTGGGCCGTCAGGGAGGGACGCTGGCCCGAGACTGTGGAGGGAGACATCCCCTCAGGCAGGCGCCTCTGGGCAGAGCAGCCCCTTGCATCTGGGCCTGGAGAGGCCGGCTTCGTGCTGGGGAATGGCTTCTTGGACCTGCGTGGTGGACCACCGCGGAGCTACCCAGGCGGAGACTCGCCATCTCGAAGGTGCACATTTTCCACAGAAGCAGAACTCGATGCACTGACGTGCTCCTCCAGGAGACTTAGTGTTGTGTCCTGAGGAATAAAATGTCCCGATGGTGTCCAGCGTCCCTCTGATGCCTTTTTTCCGAGTGGCACCTGCAGATGCAGCCCAGATGTGAGGAGGAGCCGAGCTTGGGAGCAGTCCGGATGTGGGTGGGGGACGGGGTCCAAGTGCCTGCAGGGGTACACTGCACAAGGAACCTTTGCCGATTCGGAACGTTTTCTAGATCCCGGTAAGTTCCTGATGTGACATTTACAAGTATTCCCCCACCACGCGCATGACCAGCCGCGGCAGTGGGCTGGTCCTGATGCCCTGGCCAGAGCGGCAGAGCTGACCTGCCCGCTCCATGGACCCGGTGGGGAAATTGGGATCCCAGAGATGCTGAGACGTCGCTCACCAAAGCACCAGTAGACCAAAAAAAGGAAAAATAAAATCTGAAAACGAAATCTGCACAAAATGTGTCTGAAGACGCTGACCAGTGCCTCCGGGATTCTTGTGTTCTGTGTCAGAGTTTTGGGAAAATTTATCAGTCACATGATACTCTCAGAGATTTAAAAACGGTGCGAGGGACCCTGGCCTTACGGTCAGCAGCCAGCCCTGAGAGCCAGCGCTGGTTCCAGGAGGGCAGTGCTGCATGGCCAGGTCAGGGCTGCTTCCCAGGTTTCTAGAAAGAGGTGAGCCAAGTCCTTGGCCCCTCGGTGTGCCAGCCACCTCTTAAGCCCCCCAGCCACTGGGCAGTGTGTGGGAGGCCTGTGCTGCAGTGGCCAGGGGGCTCTGTGCCCTAAGAGCTATCCTGGCGTGCCTTGGGGACATCGCCATACGCCCTCTGGCTCCCCACAAGGCAGTGTGGAGGCCAGTCTCACCCCAGGGGCCTCCCGAGGAGGTCATGTTAGAAACAATCACAAGTGCAAGGTGCAGGATCCACTGCCCCTGCTGCACAGAGACCTGGGTAGAGCAGTCCCCCTGACACACTCAGGTTCCTGAGGCCACTGCAGCAGCTGGCACTGAACGTGTCACAAATTCATACTGGGTCCAGGTGCTGGACAGGCCTGCGGAGTGCTTCCGGTTCCCAGGCTGCCCTGGTGCGTTAGCTGACCCCACCCCAGCTGGGGCTCCCAGGTGGCCCTGCAGCACTCCCAGCCTCAGCCAGTGAGACCCCCTCCAGGGACAGAGGCCCAGGCCACCTGTGGGGCCCAGGAGAGCTCCAGCCCCCCGGGGTACGGCGGCCCCCGAGCCCTGGTCTGAGGGCCATGCGGTCCGCCTGTCCGGGGGCAGCCACCTCTGGGAGCCCCTCGCCCCTGGCTTGCCCGGTTCAGGGTGTTCACTCCGACACTGCCACGCTGCCAAACGTGCAGGCGCCAGCGCAGCTGCTTGCGGACAGGTGTCGGTGAGACTGAGCTCATGGGAGAGGGCGTTTTTATATGTAGGAATTTGTTTTACAAATTAAAGAAGGTGAGGGATGTATCAAAGCTTGGCTTGGAAAAGCCTCCCCTTCGAACAGTCCAGACACGAGCACAGCTTTTGGAAATTGTTCATGACATCTGGTGCCTTGGTGATGGTGAAGCGTCCCGCACGCCTGGGCAGAGCCTGCGTGCCAGCTCTGCCGCAGACGCTGTCCTTGCCCGCACGGCCACGGCGTCGTGTTCCTGTGCATCTATTAAAGACTGAACGAAGCGCTCGCTCGTCTCGTGGTGGTTGCTCGTGTGCGAGGCCCCTCTGGGAAGCGGGTGGGGCCGTCCCCTCAGGTGGACTTTGTTTCCTAGAGCAGTTCTGGTTCACAGCCCCGTTGAGCAGAGGGTCCGGTGCCCTGTGTCCCCTCGCGCACACGCGTGGCCTCACCCTCGTGATCCTGCCAGTGGGCCGCACTGTCCCGGCTGCACCCTCCCCCAGTCCACACTGCGCCTTGTCTGGGCCAAGCTGAGGCCTTCCCTGGGTTTGGAGGAGGGCACAGCACATGCCAGCCCTGGAACCCCGTGCTCCGCCCATGTCCCTCCCCGCCCCTCCCCGCCAGGTACTGGGACAGGGCAGCAGGGCAGTGCCTGCGTTGAGGGCTGGACTCCGGGAAGCTGTGCCCTGCAGGCCGTCCACGTGGCAGGAAGGCCCCAGAAGGCTACCTCCTGCCCTGCACACCACCCAGTCCAGTCGCTGAGGGCCCAGCAGATAAGGACCGGAGAGGACGCCACTGTGCCTCTACTGGGCTGGGATGCCCTCTCCCCTGGCCAGACACAGCCCTGGGACTCCAGCTCCTGCCAGCAGCCTTCCCACTCAGGACAGTGCCTCGGGCTCCCTGCCCCGCTCTGGGGCCATGAGACTGGACCCCACTGCCTGCCCTGGCCTGAGGACAAGAGCCAATCCCAACCTTCCCGTGAGTCCACGCACGGTTCCCAGGCTTGCTCTGCAGAACCCCAACACAGTGGCCCTTCGACAGGCTCCCCGAGTGCCCCAGGATGCAGCCTGGCCTACCCTTGGCCCTGAGCTGCCCGCTCCCTGCATGTGCCTTCAAAGCTTGTTCAAAGCTATTTTTTTAAAGGAAAATCCCGATTTCTGGATGTCACCCTGGGTTTCATGTCCTGCTTCTCCCACCGGATCCTGTGCCTTGCTGAGCACCAAAACCTGGCTCCTCAGAACCCCTGGGCCAGGCCCCGGGAGAAAGCGGCCCAATCCCCTGAACGAATGTCACTGGTAAGCCGGTGCAGTGGCCGCACCTGTCCCCCCAGCAAGCCAGAGGCTGAGGCTTGAAGACCCAAGCCCCAGGCCCACTCGGCAAATCAGTGAGACCCTGTCTCCCCATAAAGAAAGGGCTGGGTGTGGCTCGGTGGTAGAGCACCCTGATATAATCCACGGTATCAAAAACCAAACCAAACAAAAGGTGGCTGACAGGAACAGGCCTGTCCATGCTTGGGGAACCACTGACCCTCAGCAAGGAGGCCGTAGGGCCCCTGGTGCCATCGCCTCTCCTGCCCTCAGGACACACTCCCCGGGGAGCTCTCTGTCCTGGAGACATCATGGCCCACTGCTCACACATAACACCCAGGGCAAGGACCTCAACCCGTGAAGCCTGGGCTGTGACCGCCAGGCCTGTGACGGCCACCCTTGGTGACACCGCACCTGCCTGTGGAGGTGAGCACACCAGGGGGTCAACAGTGTGGCTGTGTGCTCTGGTCTGGATTCGAGGGGCCTAAGCTCCTGTGTTAATGCAGGAACATCCAGGGGTAAGGTGGCTGGACAGAGCTACAGCCTGACTGTCCACCCTGTTAGAATGGGCTGCCTGGCTGGGAGCTGGGGCTGCCCTGGGCAGTGTGTCTCCCCTGCAGCTCTCCCCCTCTCCCTCCGGGCTGCCCTCTCTGGAGCGGGGTCCTGCCCCATGCCCTTCCACCACGGCACGCTGCCTCGCCTCAGGCCAGAGCAAGGGGCTGAGCGGACATGGACCAAGCCTCTGAACCGCAGCCAAAATAAAAGCTGTCCCTGCCCCAAGTTGTTCTTTCAGGTCCTTCGGTCCCAGCAGCGACAAGCTGCCTGGCACAGGCCATCAGGCTTCACGGCGGGGAGGGCATGCTGCCCTGAGCAGGCCCAGCTGAGTGCACACAGGTGGCGCGGGCAGAGGTGCCCAGCTCTGGGGAAAGCACAGCCTCCCCACCTGGGGCCGGGGCCACGGACTCCCCACAGTGGTCAGGACTCTGCCCGACTCCCACGTCACAAACAGAGGAGGCCAGCGTCCCAGCTTTTTAGCACGCCAGGCGGGAGAGCCCACACCCCAGTTTTAATGTGCACGTTCAGGAGCAGAGAGGAAGGTCAGTGAGGACAGCCAGGCCAGGACCCCCCTTCAGCAGCTCTGCCCTGGACACCGGTGGTTTACCACGCCACATCATCCGTGCTTTCTGCCAAGCACTGTGCGAGGTGGCTGTCCACGTCCAGCTGGGCCAGCCTGCGAGAGAGAACAGACACGGTCACTCAGCCCCTTCCTAGAGTACTGGCCATAGGACAGGCACCTCCACGCCTCCCCCAGAGCTCCTTAGAGGTCCTGCTGGAGAGGAGCCCAGGGGCCTGCTCCACAGCTGGTCAGAATGAGAGGCAGGGACCTCAACCTCAGGAACCTTGCCCACTGCCTGAGAACTGCCTCCAGCCAGAGGCCACAAGGCCCTGGACTCCTGCCCCAGCCCCAGGGCACTCAAGGCCTGCCTGGCCACAAAGCGCACTCATCATGGGGCTGACCCCGAAAGCCCATCTACAGGTGGACAGCAGCAGAGATGGGCAGCCTGCCCCCCTAGCCTTCCGCAGCAGGAGGTCAGGCACTTGGGGGGCAGATCTTCCAGGAGCACCGTCAGGGAAGAGCCAGCCCCCTGAGCAGGAAGGCAGGAGCACCTGCAGGCACCTCGCCAACCTCACACAGCGGAGGCAGCAGGCAGAAGGTGGCCAGCTCAGGCCTGGGATCTGTGTCCCTTTCTTTGGCTCCAGGGACTGAACTCAGGGTGCTTTAGCACTGAGCCACATCCCCAGCCCTTTCCTTATTATTTGAGATGGGGTTTAAGTTGCTTAGGACCTTGCTAAGTTGCAGAGGCTGGCCTCGAACTTAGGATCCTTCTGCCTCAAGAGCCACTGGGATTACAGGGGCGCGCCACTGCGCCTGACTGAGAATGGTCTCTCCGTGGAAGAAGCAAGCCCCATGCAGGACTGTCAGCTGGGCGGGGCCTGCCCTGGACTCCAGGATCCAGGAGGAGGCGGCTCTGAAACGCTGGCCCCAGGGAGGGGCAGCAGGAGGGAACCTACCAGAGCCGGAGAGCTCAGGGAGGCCCCCGGACCAGCAGGCGCGCTCCATGCTCAGTGATCACCCCACCAGCAGCCCAGGGAGGGACGGTCAGGGGGAGCTCGGGCAGTGGGTCCCAGCTGCAACTCCCAGAGGGTGGCCCGGCAGAGGTGCTCAATAGAGCTGAGCAGTGGCTTCAACTAAGACTTGAGCCCAGGTCTTCCTGGAAGCCACATGGCCAGTGTCCCCCTGAAGCAACACACTAGATGTCCACCTGTATGGCCCAGAGTCCACCAGGCTGTAAGCAGAGTGTCCCCTGGCCTCCTGCCACCCGGCTCAGGCTCCCACAGCCTCCCTCCTCAGACCAGGCGCTTCCGAGTGGGGCGGCGAGCACCGTGGTCCCCTGGGCTCTGCTCTGTGCCCCTCCCCGTGGCTCCTCTACCCCATCTGTGCGGCCATCACAGCCTCCATTTCACTTCCCATGGCACCCCTCAGAGCAGGACTCTGAGGTGGCTTCCAGCAGGACCTGGTCTGGGCATGCGCCCGAGGCTCTCTCTCGCATCTGTGCAGCTGCCGCTGGTCCTAAGGACCCTCTGGACATGCTGCTGGCCAACCCAATGCCTGCTCCCTGTCCTACAGACCTCCCAGGACACGGCCTGTATGTGCCAGGTAGATGGCCAGAAAGGCACCTCTCTGCACCTCAGAGTCACAGACCAAGGAGACCAGAATGACCAACTACCTCTTATGACAAGGGGACATCAAGGCCCAAAGGCTGAGTGCCCCTGACCAGAACAGGAAGTTCCCTCGCCAAACCTGACCCCCGTGACAGCTCCCCTCTGCTCCCAGGTCCTGGTGACCACCAGTGGTTCTCTCTACTGGCAGCCCCCAGTCAAAGTACCCTAAAGTCCCCAGGAGCCCCTCAGCCCCTCAGGGACCATGGGCTTCAGCCTGTCCTTGGAACCAGTCCCTTCTCCACATGCCTGCCTTCCCCAGACAGTTCTGTGAGGACCTGGGTCATCCTGTCCAGGGGATTCCAGGCCATGTACCCTGGACATCTGCCCCGCAGAGCTCTACTTCAGCCTGATGTGTTTTTGAACACTACCATCCTGACCCCAGGCCCATGGCTGGACACCCTCAATAAGACCAAACAGGAGGGCCAAAGACCACAGATAACCAGCTGGTCCAGCAGGAAGCAGGACAAAGCGGTAGTTCATGGACTGCATCTTAGCAAAAGAAGAGGTTCCACCCCCTTACTTGAAAAAGAGGCACAGACCAGTGGCACCGCCTGTAATCCCAGCCACAAGGGAGGCTGAGGCAGGAGGATCACAAGTTCAAGGCCTCCGTCAGCTTTAGCAAAACTCTGAACAAACAACTTAGCAAGGCCCTGTTTCAAAATAAAAAGGGCTGGGGCTCAGCACTGCAGCGCTTGCCTAGCATGTGTGAGGCACTGGGTTCGATTCTTGGCACCTCACATAAATAAATGTTTTAAAAAATGAAAGTTAATTGACAACTAAAGAAATTAAGTAAATAAATTTTTATTTTTAAATAAATAAAAAGGGCTGGGAATGTAGCTCAGTGGTTAAGCACCCCCGGGTGCCATCCCCAGTACCAAAAAAAAGACATAAAAATATAGTAATTTATGTTTGTTTTGGTTACTGGAGAAGGAACCCAGGGGTGCTCTACTCCTGAGCTACATCCCCAGCCCCTTTTATGTCTGGGAGACACAGTCCTGAAAGACTGCATCTGGCAGAAAAAAAACAAAGCCTTTGTTCTGAAAACCCCACTGGCCCTGGAAGGTATTCATGTGGCTACTTCTCCAGGAGACCAACAGCCCATAGCCTGGCTGGTCCTAGAAGCCCCCTCTGGGCTAGGAATGCTGCACGTCCCCTGTGACCTGGAACACCTGGGCAGAGGGTCAGTGCCCACTGGCCTCCTCCCACGGCACACAGAGCCCGAGAAGGTGGACAGCAGGTAGACCCCAGACCTGCACAGCAGGAGCCACAGGGAGCCCCGCAGGGTCACTGGGTTGTGCTAACCTTCCATCTGTGGCATGTGGCTTTGAAAGGTGACAGCGGCCCAGGCCTCCTCGCAGCCTCTCAGGTGTGGTTTTTCACAAAGGGATCGGGTCCCTGGGCCTGCAGGATGGGTGGGGGACTCACCCGGGGCTGAACTCCTTCTGGCACATTGGGCAGCTCTGCAGGGCTGGGGGCCCCTCCACAGACAGCTGCTCCTTGACGCTGGGGGTCCCGCAAGGATCAGGCTCAGGGTGTCCTTTCAGGGACCCAGTGGGGGACTCTGGGTGACACCCAGCCCAGTAGAAGCAGCCCAGGCCCCCCAGGGCAGACGGAAAGGGTGTCCAAGAAAAGGCCTTGGGTCCAACGGTGAAGGTCTCAGGAGGGAAGGTATGCTCGGGGTCAGGCCCAGGTTCCTGCAAAACGAGGTGGTTGGCCATGCCCAGTGGCACCTGGGCCCTCCTGAGCCCGGACAACCCGTCTGGCTCTGATGGAGAACCCCCGTAGGTTCCGGCCAACACACCTGGCTGGGGAAAGCGGGAAGGGGGGGCAGCAGGTCGCCGTCCAGGGCCAGATCCGAGCTCGCTATGCGCAGCAGCAAGGCCCAGGGTTGGCTCTCGCTGCCCGCCAGGAGAAACCAGGGGCCGCCGCCGGGAGGCCTGGGGGCACAGTGGAGGTCAGCCGGGAGGAGTGTGGGTGGAGGCAGGGGCCCGGGGAGGCGCTGGGGAGGAAGGACCGCGGCCGGTGATGAGGGACAGGAAGCCCGCGCCCGGAGGCGGCTCCGCGATGCAGAGTCGCCGAGTGGAGGAGCGGCCAGCTCGCCGCCCCGGGGCCCAGTCCTCCCGCGCGTCCTGACCTCACCCGTCCCCCGAGCGCGGCCTCCGGCGGCTCAGCCTCCCGCACGGCCTCCTCCGCGCCGCCTCCATCTGCCCGCGTGCGTCCGGCGGAAGTGAGATGCCGGGGCCGCGGACCCCGCCCCGGACCTGACCCCGCCCGGGCCCGAGGCGGTCGACCCCGCCCGGCCGGACCCCGCGGAGCGACGGGGGCGACGGCGAGGAGGCCGCAGCCCAAAGCGCCTGGAGGCCAGCCTTGGGGACCCAGCGGAGTCGCCCCCGCCAAGCTACCGTGCAGCCCGGGTGGGCGCCCCCTTCCCGGACCGCGGTGCCAGCTTCCCAGGACGCAGGCCAAAGGGCTTGTCCCACCCGCGTCCCGCTCCCTTAACACGTCCAGCCGCCAGGCCGCCCTGGCCCGGCCACCTGGCCACCGCTTCCGGCAGCCCCTGCCTCCAGGAGGGCGCCATAAGTACACAAGGCGCGGGCGCCCTCCTCTGCCACGAGCCTCTCCTGACAAAAGAGGGAGGCCCTTCCGTCTCCTACACGGGAAGAAAGTGAAGTCCAGGCGGCCAACCCCGCGGGGCGCGGGAGGCGGTGCCGGCGGTGGCAGCCCCCAGGCCTCCCCCGTCCCCTTCCTGCACCCCCCCAGTCCACCACGTGGTGGCAGCAGACGCCCAGGCACCCCTGTGCAACCGCTTGCTGTGCCATTGATCGTGGGGGTCACTCCAGGGGCAGCGCGCTGGAGGCAGGGGCTGGGGCCCACAGGAGGCCATCTAGCTCTGACGGAGACACTGGGCGCTGTGGGCCAGTCATGAGGCTCTCGGGAAGATGCCCACACCAGGGGTGGCCAGGGAGGAGGGGGGCTTTCTAGAAGGGGCCTCCTTGGGAGGCAGGAGACTGCTCAAAGGGACCTGACACACTGAGGCTCATGGTCTCTGGGGCCAGGAACAGCACATGTGACAGGCACCTCTTTCTTGGGTGCCAGGGAGAAAGGAGTGGTGCAAAGCATGAAGGAGAGCGGCTCTAGTCAAGGTCCTGGGGTGTGCACTGGTGCCAGGTTTGCAGGACTCCCCTCAGCCTGGTTCTCCACAGACCATGAAGGAGCTCACAGGTGCAGAAGAGGGGTGCCAGTGTGAGCCTCTGCTTTCGGGTCACTTTCTCAAGTGACCAAGTCTTCAAATGCAGTCACAAGACCTGACCCCTCTCACTTCCAGGCCCAGGGGTGTTCTGGGTCCTTCTGGAATGCACCTCCCAGGGTTGCTCACTGGACGGGCGACCCGGGTCTCTGGAGCCCCCTGCAGGGGCCGGGCCACCCTTGGCCTGATTTTCCAGTACAGGAAGCAGCAAGGGACGTTCACGTAGTGTCCTGCGAAGGACGCAGTGGGCAACTCAGAAGGTCAAACAAGGGGCCCCACCTAGTAGGGAACATCGCCTACCCTGCACAAGGCCCTGGGTTCCACTGCAGTGCTGCAAGAAACAGAGAGTCCAACACGTGCAGCCGGCCTGGCCGCCCATGTGCTAAGTCCTGTGTCCACCTAAAGCACTGCTAGGAGCCTGTGTCCCGGGCAGGGCCGAGAAGGTACAGGGGCTCGGCCTCAGTCAAGGGACTGCCCTCAGCAGGTGTTCCTTACAGAGGCAGCGGGTTCCACACCGCCTCTGGGGCGCTCCACGACATTCCAAAGCTTTGTCTCCACTTGGTTTTTTTTCCCCAAAGGAAGGCACCCCCAGGTCCCCACTTCCACTTGTGGGGACATGATAGGGGACAGAGTGCACAGGAGCCTCCTGGAATTACCCTGCACTCCCATTGTGCTGCAGGAGAGCCCAGAATGGCAACAGGGTGGAGGCCTGGGGGGTTATTGGGGGGAGGGGATGTCAGAACAGGGCCTGAGGCCTGCGAGGGCTGTCAGAGCCCTGGGCTGGGGGTCCCGCAAGGATCAGAGGGTGGCAGAGTCCCTGGGCTGGAGAACTGGTCAGCCATGGGAGGGTTTGAACAGGGAGTGACAGTTCTCTGAAGGTTTGAAAGACTGCTGTGAACAGAGGTGATCAGGCTGGGGTCTCTGTCCCCAAGAGTGGCTCAAATGGGAGCTCTGGAATAGGGCCAGTCCCTCCCCAGATGCCGCTTGGTTTGGGGGCCTTTGGAGTTGGGGATTAGAGGCTGCACCCCAACCCTGAATCTAGACTGCTGACCACTGGTAGGTTCTAGCCTGTGGATGCTGGGGCACGCCCTCACCCGGGCCTCATGGGGGCCTGAACGCCTGTTATGTGCCCAGCAAATCCTGCAATGTTTCCCAGGCAACTGTCTCGTGCAGCCTGCCTGCCTGGCACCCCCGAAACCTGGAACTGCCGCCGTGCCTGGCTCCAGCCAGGCAGCCTTGCCTGCTCGCACACACGGGCCAGCAGGTGTGGTGAGCAGAGCCCATGGCCCAGCCACGCTACAAGGCCATACATGTGCAACAGGCAGCCCAAGTGTCTCAGCTGCCCTCACACAGGCAGCAGGCACTACCGGGCACCCTGTGGATGTCGAGCTGTTCTGCCACATGATGGGGTAGAGGCTGCCAAGCACCATGAGCGTGCACCCTGGTGTGC
The DNA here is from genome assembly GCF_047511675.1 of Marmota flaviventris. NCBI lineage: Eukaryota > Metazoa > Chordata > Mammalia > Rodentia > Sciuridae > Marmota > Marmota flaviventris. The sequence goes on from NC_092507.1 coordinate 956,192, forward strand.
CTGCCACCACAGGTCACGCTTAGAGACAGGAAGCCTGTGCCACTTTCTGGGGCTGGTCATGCCGACCAGCCACTGTCTTGGTCCCATTTGCAGGGGGCCAATGGTAGAACCAGTCCCTAAGAAATTGAGGAGTGTATTGGGAGCTGGAACTTGGCTCAGTTGGTAGAGTGCTTACCTCGCAGGCACAAGGCTCTGGGTTCAATCCCCAGCACCACAAAAAAAGAAAAGAAAAAAATTGAGGAGGATGTTGGGGAGCCAGATAGCACATGGACCACTGATGGCTCAGGGCTGGGGTCTGGCTGACCGGCTGACCAGCCCCTGCCAGTCAGGACCCCAGGGGATCAGTGCTGGGCCAAGATCAGCCTTGTGCCTGAGAGAATGAGGAGCCCATTCAGGCAACTGTGAGGACATCAGCTACAGACCTCTGCTCCTTGGCAGGGAGGGGAGACAGCCCTGACCAGCTGACCTCTGTGGTTCTGAAAACAGCTCCAGGGAGGGCACCTCTCAGCTGGGGACAGAGTGCACAGGAGTTCTGCAGGGCGGGCATCCTGACACCTGCACACACTTGGGCTCTTTCTGCCGAACCCAAGGGTACATCCTTCAAAAGACGGAAATATTTTTTGGTGAATATGGGTTTCCACAGTGTGAGTGTCAGTCCTAGAGGTGATTTCCTGTCACCATAGCAGAGGGCTCAGGAGGACCTCTTCAAGTTCAACTTGACATCTGTCTTGCTGTGACCTAGGGAGAGCTAGGACAAGAGGGGTTTATGGGAGGTGTCCCATGTCCCCACTTGCACTTCAAAGTGGCTGGTCCTGTTGCAGGCCCAGGGGGAGATCAGGGACCAGGAGAGGGGGCAGGGCTTCCTGAAAAGGGTGGCCCCTGCCCAGTAGGGGTCACTCTCAGTCCCTCTGTGGAAGTGAGCTGGGGTGCAGGTCGCAGGGCCCCACTGGACCCCCGCCATGGTAACTGAAGAGGAAGAGGTGGATCCTGGGCAGTGGATGAGACCAGAGAGGACAAGGCCCCAGGGGACCTCTCTCAGCTCCAGGTCCCAAGAGCACCAAGCCCACAGGCCCTGGATTCTGCCCTGGGGTCAGTGCCCATCTCCCCTGGCAGCCAAGGGTAAATGAGGCCCACCGGGGTAATTAAAGCCAAAGGAGGGGGGTGCCCCACCTTCTTTGTCCCAAGGGCCTATACTTCCTGGCCCAGGGCACCTGCTGCTGAGAATTCCTCAAGGAGCCAGCAGGGCTTGGGTCAGCCCTCAGACCAGCCCAGGTCTGGCCTCTTAACACTGTCCCTGCCCTCGCTCTGCCCTGCCTCTCTTGGGCCAAGAGCCCAGCACCTGTACAGGGAAGCCAGGGCCTCCTGGTCTTTAGGGGAGAGGCAGGGAGGGCCGGGGTGCTGGGTAGGCCTTAGCCTTGGTCCCCTGAGCCATCCAGTCCACCCCACACCCCATACTGCAGTGGAGATAATGCTGATTGGCCCCATTTACAGATGGGCCAGTTGAGGCCCAGGGCATCCATCATCTGCTTGTCACAGGTCCCAGGACAGGATCAGCCAAGCTAGCTACAAAGCCAGGCCCAAGCTGGGAGCCTTGCTGATCTACTGGCACCCAGTGGCCTCCTGCTAGGGGTCAAGGGTCAGGGTGTGAAGTAGTACCTGGCCCTCTGGGCACCCTGGGGTGGCTCCTCCAGCCTAGAAGACCCAGCCAAGGCCAGGCAGCCAGTGAGGCTAACTCCTGCCCTGTCAGATCCCAGCACATTCCATGGGCTGCCTCCCAGGCTAGGAAGGCCCCAGAGATGCACAGGAAAAGGGCTGTCCACCCCTTACTCTGCTCCCACACCTAGCCACCCCAGGTCACCTCCTACAGCAGCCTCTGGAGGCCAACTTAGCAACTCCAGCTGCCCATGTAGATAGTGCTTGGGCTGACCCCCCAGCACCCAGGCACTTGTCCTGCCAGTGTGCTGAGCCCGCGACCCCTCTTTGGAGGCATCGGCCCCTTCTGAGATGTTCCGCTTCCCCCAATCTAAGCTTCTTTCCCGCACACTATAAAGGCTCCCGGCTGCAGGAGGTGGGGAGGACCAGGAAAAAGCCCAGCGGCCAGGGTCCAGAGACTTGAAGGTCCTGCCTATGCGGGGCTTACCGCATCCCATGGCTTTTTCTGAGGGGCCCCGCCCACCGCCCAGCGTGTCTGGGAGTTAGAGGGCGCTCGGCAGGGTGGACGTTCTGGTGGCTTCCTTCCACTGCCCAGCCTTTCCAGGACCAGCAGGAGATGGACCTGTGCTAAACTGGCCGATGCGGGATGCGGCCCTGCGGAAATGGGCGCCGAGCTGCTTGGTCTTGGCCGGCTCTCCCCGCCGGTCACCCACGGGCACTGCCTTCTGTTGGCCCGTCAGGGTTCCCGAGCTGCGCCCTGACTCACCCTCCCTCTGACCTGCCTCCGCTCCCCAGCCTTTGTCCATCTGCCGACCCTTCCTCCCGGCGGTCTCGCGCGCCCCGCCCGCGGCACCTCCAGCCGCCCTCCCCCCCGCCCCCGGAGCTTCCCACGCCCCGCCCCGCCCCCGGCCCCGCCCCAGCCCCGCCCCCCGGAGACCTCCACGCCCCCACCCAGGCTCCTCCCCGCCACGCCCCCTCCCCGTAACCTCCCACGTCCGGCCACGCCCTGTTCCTGTCCTCCGCGCCTGGGTCCAGGGCGGCTCGCCGTGTCCTTCGAGCACCGGCTCTGGGGGTCAGCGCACAGCGACCTCGCAGCTCTAATTTCCTCCAGGTCCAGCGAGCTGGGCCTGGCGCGTTCCGCTTGCCTTGCGGGAGTCAGAAGTACTCCAGGGCACCGGCCCAATAGGTCATGTTAATTGTATGGTAGCCACCTATGGAAAGGTGAAGGGAGGTAGGTGAAGTTCATTTTAATTGGTGTATGTTGAACGTGGCGTGCACATGGACTCCATCCCTGCACACAGTACGAGCACATTGAGCACGTCTTTGTTCCACGAGGTCTTGGGAGCCAGGGTGTTCTGCATGCCGTGCAGCTTAGTGGTCCCACCGTGGGACCACCGTGGTCTTTCAAGTACTGGTGGCCCGGACAGGGGGAGTGGCACCGGAACTAGGAGGAGGAGGGGCTGCCTGGGTGTCCTCTGCCCCCTGTGGGCGTGTTCTGTCCCATCCAGGCTGTGGGAGTGGGGCATCTTCCCTTGAATGGCCCCAGAAATGCTATGTCGATGCACAGGGCATCCCAAGGGCGGCAAGCATCTGACCAACTCCTACCGTGGGCCCTAGCCCTCTGCACCTCACCTGTCCTCACACCTGGGGTTCTGGAAGACCCTCCCCTGCAGAGAAGATGAGACCTCACTTCTTCATTCCTATTTAGCCTGACCTGAGAGTTGATACCTGCTCGCAGGAAGGACGCCCCCAGAGTTGGCATGCGGGTCTTCTTCCAGGGATAGTCAGGAGGAACCAGAGCTCTCCTGGATCACGGTACTTTCATGGTGGTTAATTTTCCCCCTGAGAAACAGTGTGGAGGAGGAAGACCCTGGCAGGGGGTCCTCCTGTCCTGGACTTCTCTCCAAGTAGCGCGATCCGGGAACCCCTGCTTCTCCTGCAGCCCTGCACAGTCCCAAAGGCACGCTTTTTTTTGGAGGGGGGGCTTATTTGGACCTTTGTCAAGCCCACCACAGAAGCTGCACTTCCACGGGTGGTGAGTTGGAAAGCTGTGGCAGAGATGCATCTGGCCCAGGCTGGGGAGTTGAAAAAGGAGCAGTTTAACTTGAGTGAAGGAAAGCCGCAGAGACAGATAACAGGGAGGGACGGGGTGGCTCAGAGTGTCTTCCGTCCCACCGGTGAGACTCGGTGACACGGAGGCTCTGGGAGTCCAGAGTGCCCCTCCCTGGATGGAGACCCACTCTACCACTCTGGGCCCGGGTTCCTGCTGAGCTCCCGTCCGTCCAGTCTTGCCCTTCCTATAGTGGGAATGACATGCTCTGACTCAGGAAGAGGTAGACTTTTTTGCCCAAAGGCAAGTCAGGAAGAAATACAGAGTTGGGAGGGCTGCGTTTTTGCCAGTGAAAGTCTGTTTGTGGGGAAGGTTGGACACTTAGCTGTGCTGCACTCTGGAATGGGGTGCATTGGTGAGGTGCAGGAGTAACGTTTCACCTGGTATCTGGGGCGGGGCCAGGGCACCAGAGCTACTGATAGCCTTTTGGGGCAGGACCCTCCCCAGTGACCCTTCAGCCTTCTCGGGTGTGTTCTGCAGGACACCTGGAGCTGGGAGAGACCTGAATGAGGAACAGGCCCAGGGAGCCGCTGGAGGGAGGCAGGGGCAGAGCTCAGTGCCCTTCTCCCTCTGCGCCTGGCAGCACCCCTGCCCCCCTAGCCCCCATACTCCCATTCACTCATTGAGTGTTTCTGGGCACCTTGAGCTCGGCAGGTGGTGGACAGGCCACAGCTGCCCCAGAAGTTGCAGTGCTTCCTGAGGTGGGTGAGGCACACCAGTAGAAGCATTATCTAGTCAGGACAAGGGTGGTCAGCCCTGCAGGCACCGGGCTTGTGTCACAGTGGCCTCTGTGTAGGGAGAACCCTGGGCTAGCTCCAGCCTGCCCCCCCCCCCACCAGCTGGGACCTCAACCTTATTACAGCCTCGGATTTTCTCAATGTCTGGGTTGAGGCCTCACAGCTACAGGCTGGCACTAGCACCTGTGCACAGTCTCTGGGTGGGCGTGTGTGTGTGTGCGCGCGTGCCCCCTCCCCGCCCCGCTCATTGCTGGATCCCAGGCTCCCTTCTTGGTTCAGAGTGGTTTCTGCTAGGAGACTGAGGCTTGGGGTCTGCAGCCACACGTCCAGCACGGCCTGCCAGCAGGCTGTCCTCAGAAGTTCATGCCTGGGGCGGGGGGGTCCTGGGGCCCTCGGCCAGGCTTTGTGCAGGTCCAGGACCTTGGCTGCAGAACCGTGGCCATGAGGCCCAGGGCCGAGCTGTCCACCAGCGGCGGCTGCCCTGCCCGCCTCCTGCCCGCCTTTCTTCCTCCCAGCTTTGCCCCTCTTCCTCCCTTCCTCCCTCCAAGCCTCCCTCTTCCTCCCCCTCCTGGCAGGCAGATTGCAATCCAAACCTCTTGTTAACGTCCCCCCTTCCAAGTTAAATATTACTCATGGAGATGAGCTCCCACTGGGCAGAGCTGGGCCTAGAGGTGGACTGGCCTCTGGAAGGTGTTGAGCCAAGGCAGATCCAGCCCTGCAGCCATGAAGGACCCTCCCTGTAGTCAGTGGAGCAGCTGGGGATTTGGGGGCAGTTGGGCACCCCAAGCCCATCCCTGGGTCCCTGAGCCTCCACTTGAAGTTGCTAACTTGCCTCTGTTTATTTAACCCCCAGGCTCCAGTAGACTGGGCAGGGCAGGGCAGTGAACAGCCGTTCCCTGGGTAGGGTGGGAGGGGCCAGCTAGGGGCTGCAGAGGGTCTTGGGATGGGCCAGGAGAGGGCCCTCCCCTCAGCCTGTCACCCTGCCCTGTGCCAGGCTGGGGGTGGGGCTGGGAACAAAATGTTAAGAACAACAGCCTCAGCTGTCCCACGTCCATTCCTCTTGTGGAGGCATAGGGGTGCTTTGGCCCAAGGACTTGGGGATCCCCAGTAGCTAGGGGAGGCATGAAGGCCTGGCCCTGCTCACACCTTTCCCCCAGGGAATAGAGCTAGAGTTTAACCCTAGATGGGCCCTGTGCCATCTGCCTCCCTCCATTCTCATTTTATCTCCCACCACCCTGATCTCTATCCCTTTTCATGGGCCCTACCTCAGGGCCTTTGCACCTGCTCTCCTGCTGCCCAGAATTCATTCTTATCTATTTTAGAGCTTTGCTCAGATGGAGCTTGTGGGGAACTCCCTGCCTCAGACTCATGACCCCAGCCCTGCACCCTGGTCTCCCTTCTAAGAGAATGGACCCTGTCCAACATGAAATATATAGAAATTTCATCATCTCTGGCAGAGACATACGCTCTTGAGAACAAGAAGTCTCTTCTGCTGCTCTGCGCTTGCTGTAGATAGGCACTGGGTACCTGGGTGGAGAAGCCGATTCTGCACTCCCACCTAACCAGGGGCTCACCCCCAGAGGCCACTACCCTTCCACATCACACCCAGTTCCTCCTGGGCCTCCACCTGTGCAGACATGGCAGGCTGACCAGCATGCAAGCCCGGGGTCTCCCACAGGCCTTCTGGGCACCCCCCGGCCGGGAGGGAGGAGCAGTGCAGACAGGCACCTGAGCCCAGGCACAAGCCCTGAGGTGGGTGGGTGTGGAGGGGCTTCCTGGCCTGTGCTGAGCTGTGAGCTCGAGTGGTGAACGTACCCTCCGGTGAGGCTCTGCTGACCCTTCAGTCCCCGAGGGCTCCTCGGCTTCCCCCTGCACCATGCAGGCAGAGCCTGTGGAGTGGGTGCTGTGCCGGACCAGCTCTGTCCACCCTGCTGCTGTAGAGTAGAACCTCCTGCCGAAGTCACCCATGCGCAGGGCCTCTGTCCCATTGGTCCTCTGGCCCTCCCAGAGGGGCCTCTTTCCCAGCACTGCACCCCTGAGACGGCCGGCCCTGGGGTGTGGCTCCTGAAGGCGGGGCTGGCCCCAGGCTGCACTTGTGCCTGGTTGGTGACAGGGTCTCTGGACTCTGGAGACGGCCGCCCGCCTGCTGCCTCGTGCCCAGACCTGCGGGTGTGCCTGCCAATGCCAGGGGCGAGTCGGGACTTCGCACCTGGAACCAAGCAGGAGGCAGGAATGTGGGCCTCGAGAGTCCCTGTGTCCCTGCCACCAGAGGAGCAGCCAGCGGAGCCGGGGGGACCTGCACATGTCCTCTTCCCTACCTGGGCAGGGCAGGACAGCGTGGCCCCTAGCCAGAGAGCCCAATGCCTGACCTTTCCGCCTTTGACTAACCACCTGAGGCTTCGGGGGTGCGCAGAAGAACAGGCGCTGCGGAGGGGCGGGGCCAGCAGCCCACCTGCAGGTGGCAGGCTGGGCAGTGCGGGCTGGATGGGCTCCTCTGTGGGCTTCTTGCCAGGAGTGTCCCTCCCTCGTGGCCACTGAAAACAGAGTGGTCCGAGCCATGCTCACCCATGGCACTGCCGAGACCCCTCCACCACTTCAGCAAAGACCTCGTGCTGTAGACACAGGGCCTGGGTCAGGTAGCGCACCTCCCACCCCATTCTGGTCACTGGTGTTCGCATCCTCAGTTTGGCTGGGGGCTGGCCCGAGACGGGCACTGCAGGGACAGCTGGATGAAGAGTGGCCCCCAGAAGGACACAGGCTGCCCTGGGAGGCCCGGTCAGGTGAAGGGCCCCACCCCAGCAGCCTGGCCAGGACCTGGGTACCTGCAGAATGACCTGCAACAGCTCGTGTCCCAGGTGTCCTGGCAGCTTTGTCTGAGGGGCCTGCATGCACACAGGCACCTGGACAGGCACCTGAGAGGCCACCCCCAGGCTGTCCCAACCCTGGCTGTACTTGTGGGCTCCTTGGCCCCTGCATGGTGGCCGCCTCTCTTAGGAAAGAGTTTGTGATGAGGGGCCCCAGGGAGCTGGCCAGAGGGGCTGTGCCGGGCCAGCTGCCCCTCCTCCCTCTCTGCAAGGGCCTTTGGTGACTCCACAGGGCAGGGCAGTCGGCATGGCTGGGATCCCAGAGTGGGAGGGCGGCCGCTTCTGGGTCAAATCCCCTGGGCCTGTGCCCTCCGCCAAGGGGCTCCATCAGAGCCACTCCCAGGGGCATGGAGAAGCCTGGAAGCTGCCCCCCACCCGAGCCCCTGATCACTGGGCCAGCAGTAGCCTCCGGGTTTCAACCTGGGGGAGCTGAGGAGATGGGGAGGGGGTCTGGGAAGCTCTGCAGTCCCTGGGCCCCAGGCAGTGCCTCAGAGGCCTGGGCCGCAGGAAGGGGAAAGGTGACGTCATTGCCGCCTGGAATCTGCTGTTTGGAGGCGTCGTCATGGAGACCGGAAGGCTCAGGGTGGGTAAAAATAGCAAACCCAAGAGGGTGTAAGTTCCAAGAACCGGGCCTGAAAAGAGAGGAGTAATGTCTGCTGCTGAGGCCGGTGGAGCAGTGGGAGGGGGCCGCTCTGCTTCCGCTCCTGCCCCCGCCAGTCACACAGCTCAGGGTATGGGTGCTTCTGCCACCCCCCCCACCCCCCCACCCCACCCCCGGCAGGCAGGGTGTGGCCTGTGGACAGGCTCCCTGCAGAGGACACCAGGAGCCCGTCCCCTTTCCTTTGGACGGGCACAGGAGCCTCCTGGAGCAGGAGCAGCCCCTCTGGGACCTTCCCTTCCTTGGAAAGGGGAAGTGGGGCCTGTGAGCGGCTTCCTGGCCCCTTCCCAGCTGACCCAGGCCTCCAGGCTGCCTCTGCGGGGCAGTGGGCAGAGCCATCTTTGCTCTGGGCCTGTGTCCACTTTTCCTGCCCTGACTGCAACAAGAAAGGACTGTCCCATAAGAACAGTGTCCTCCACCCTCCTTAGAGGGTGGTTTTCCTCCCAGGAGTCAGGATTTCCCCTCCACACCGGGCCAGGCCTGGCCCCACAATGCCAGCAGGCTCTGCTGTGTCCGCATGGGTCCCCCTCAGGCCCAGGCCACAGAAGATGCAGCAGGAGATGCAAGGACCTTGGGCCCCTCTCCCCAGAAAGGGAGGGGTGGGAGGACCCCATGCATCTCTGGACTGGGGTTTGCATCCTAGCATCTGGCAGGGGCTTCCTCCGGGGAGCAGAGGGAACCCCTGCTGGGCAGTGTGGAATCCAGATGCCCATGATTCCCCCTGTGGCAAGTCCAGGTCCAATAACATTTGGCTCAGGACCTGAGGATGACCAGGTGTGCTCAGATGGGCCAAGACCCCGGGGAGGGGGCAGGTGGAGGGCCAGTTGGAGGGGGAAGCCCCTCCCTGGAGAGGGTGGCTGTCCACCCCAGCAGCAGCCTGGGAGCTGTTTCCTCCCTCCCTCCCTGCTTCCTTCCTGAGGCTCTGCCCTGGTTCCCGGGGTGCCAAGGCCTGGGTATCTGGGAGGAGCTGCAGTTGCTCCTGTTTTGCAGACACCATGGTCCTCTGTTTGGGGATGGGGCCAGGAGCAGGCCGAGTTCCCTTCCCACAACACAGCAGCACTGGGGTCTCTCAAGCCCAGACTTCCCTTGTTCCTTCCCTCTGCACAGTTGGGGTAGCTCCAGGGGTCCCTCCTCTCAAGCCCTGACGTCCCTTGGTTGGCAGTGGTTGGTGGCTGGTAGTTGGAGAGGGCAGGCGAGGGGAAATGGAGCCCCACAAAGGGGGAGCTAGCTCGTTCCCCCAAGAAATAGCTCGCATGCCTTATATAATGAGTGAGCTCACTCAGAGGCCCTGCCAGAAATGACGGCAGGAGGGCGGGAGGGGCCTGCTCGCTCAGGAACCAAGTGTGGCTGAGATTTAGAAGAGGCCAGGAAGTGGTGCCTGGAGGAGAGAGGGGCCTAGGGCTTATATGGGGAGAGGGCTGCTGGCCAGCCTGGACACAAAGGCAACCAGGGCAGGGCCTGCGTCCTCCTGGGGTGGGAGAGACAGAAGGGAGGAGGGGCGGGTGCAGGGCAGGGCCACACTAGGCTGGTCTCTCACCACAGAGGTGCCTGGCCAGACAGCGCAAGGCCCAGGCCATCCTGCTCCCCCACCAGCCTGGCCCCAGCAGGACCGTGATGTTAGAGGAAGGGCCCTCCTGAGTCACCCAAGACCCCCAGACCAGTTCTGGAAGTCCTGGAGGGGGATGAGCGCTCTTTCCACCCAGCCCTGCTGTCTTCTGCCCTCCTGTATCTCCATCCAGGACAGCTGGCCAGGCAGATGCTCTCTGAGGCAGCCCTGGGCCCCTGGGCGGGACTGGGCCCCAGCTCCCCTGGTAGAGACGCGGCCCCACCCCAGACCCGCTCCGTGTCCCTCGAGTGTACGCAGCACCACCGTTGCCACCAGCCCTGTAGAGGCCCAAACTCCAGGGGACCACTTGGGACTGGGCTGGGGCAGCTGGTCCAAACCACCCTCCATCTCCTGGGGAAAGACCCAGGTCCAGACAGGAGAGGGACTAGGGGGCTGCGAGGGGCCCTCCTGCCTTTCCTGGGGCCTCATGGGGCGATTCACAGAGAGGGGGGAGGCCCTTCGCTGCTTGCTGCTGGCTCCCAGGTAAGGGGGCAGTTCCAGGGCTGGGTCTTGGCCTGTACAGCACACATGGTCAGGGCCATGTCTGGAGAGGCCGGCAGCCCCTGGAAGGGCCCTGGACCCGCTCTGAAGGCATGAAGCTGGAGAGTGGGAAGGGGTGCCCTCTTGGCAAAGCCACCTGCCAGTACCCTGCCGTGGGCAGCCTGCCATGGGCCCCAGCCCCTCGCTGGCCACTGCATGGCAGGCACTGACCATGTTGAGCCAAGCTGGTGAGGACTGGGGAGGAAGCAGAGGATGGGACGGCCTGGCACCAGGGCTCCCGAGATGTGGCCCGCGATGCTGCCCTTGTCCCTGCCTCTGCAGGAGCCACTGAAGCTCTCCTGTGACAGCAGTGCTACCTGTGCCCTGGGTGCTCTCTGCCCACCTGTGCTGCTCAGTGGCATGTGTCCCTCAGAGGGGCGGCAGAGAGGGCCCAGGGGGGCTCATGGTGCACAGGCCCCTGGGTCTCTGGCCCCTCTGCCCAACAGCCTCTCAGCCCCACATCTTACACATGACCTCTTGGCTGGCCTTGGGGCCCTTGCTGGGCAGAGTGCTGCAGGGCATAGGTGGAGCGGTCACTCTGTGATCTGCATGGCATGGCCGGAGCCCCAGGCAGGCTGTGGCCAGCTAGGTGTACATTCCAGAGCAGCACAGGACGCTCTGGGGCACAGGGTCCAGAGGATGGGGTGTGGCCGCAGGGCAGGGTCATGGTGTAGCCTGCAGCTTCTCCAGCCTGGCCTTGCTGAGTGTCCTGCTGGCTGTCCACAAGCCAGCACCTGGACGACTCAGGGTCGGGGGACCCTCATCTCCCGCAGGGGAAGGGGTCCAAGGGCCAGCTTTGCCTTCCAGCCCTGGCTGGCCAGGCCCCATCACACCTTCACTGTGGATCCAGGGGCAGGGGGGCTGGCACCCATCTGACTCCTGGGATTGTCCAGCGCCCTGCTTGGGCCCACAGAGTCCGATGGCCTCAATGTCACCCCACCGCTTTGTCCAGCAAGTGAGACCAGACCTACCGTTGGCAGGAGGCCTCTGAGGAGTGGGCAGAGAGGAAAGGGAGCTCCCCTCTTCCTCCTTCCCGCTCCTAAGATGATGCAGGTGGCTGCTGGACAGGAGGCAGGCCCTGGGGTACTGCTGAAGTGGGAGTGGGCAGGAGCTGGCCTGGGCTGGGCGGAGTGGTCAGCTGCCAGCCAGTTCCTGCTGCAGTGTGCTAGGTTTAGTCTCTTGTTCCCACTGGCCACACGGACAGGACTATCCATGGGCAGGCCCCTTGGACAGCTGCCCGCATAGCGCTTCCTATGCCTCACCTATTGACCCTAGGAGACAGGTCTGGGCTACATATGGGTTGGTGGGACCCCTGGATGACCCTGACAGGCCCAGCTCTGGGACCACCCCAGGGGAGGCTGAAGCACACTCAGGGCCACCTAGGCAAATAGCCCTTGTATGGACCATGTGGCTGACCCTCAGAGCTCCACTGTAGGGGAGATCCCTTCCAGCCAGAAGGTCCAGAAAGAAGCAACAGGGAGCCAGGCATGGTGGCCAAGCCTGTGGTCCCAACGACTTGACTCGGGAGGCTGAGGCAGGAGGATGGCAAGTTCAAGGGCAGCCTGAACAACTTAGTGAGACCCAGCCTCAGAATGAAAAATTAAAGGGCTGGGGATGTCTCTCAGTGGTAGAGCACTCCTGGGTTTAATCCCCAGTACCAAAAAACAAAAGAAAACAATTCCAAGTACCATGTCAACCACATCCAGGAACTTTGACAATTTTCATTATTGTTGAGTTTAAAACATTCTGTGATTTCCATTTTTATTCTTTTTTTTTAAATACCACTATTATTTATTTTTTTAAAGAGAGAGAGAGAGAGAGAGAGAGAGAGAGAGAGAGAACTTTAACATTTATTTTTTAGTTTTTGGCAGACACAACATCTCTGTTTGTATGTGGTGCTGAGGATCGAACCCGGGCCGCACGCATGCCAGGCGAGCGCGCTACTGCCTGAGCCACATCCCCAGCCCTTTATTCCTTTTTAATTGATGACTTACTCGAGGTGTGTTTTGTCTTGCCCCAGACTATTTTTTTTTTTTGGGGGGATACTGGGGACTGAACTGAGGGGCACTCAGCCACTGAGCCACATCCCAGCCCTATCACATCTCCAGCCCTATGTTTTTTTTGGTACCAAGGATTGAAATCAGAGGCCCTTGACCACTGAACCACATCCCCAGTCCTATTTTGTATTTTATATAGAGACAGGGTCTCACTGAGTCGCTTAGGACTTCACTAAGTTGCTAAGGCTGGCTTTGAGCTCGCGACCCTCTTGTCTCAGCCTCCCAAATTGCTGGGAGTATAGGTGTGCACAAGAGCACCTTGCTCCCACAGTGCTTTTGAGGTTAGCAGCCAACATGATGCTCCACTGCACCCCCAAACAAAGATTCCTCTTACATACCCATAGGGTGTCCATAGCAAGGAAGTGTGAGGACTCAGACCCTGTCCAGGGCTTCCTGGTTGTCACACTAACATTCTTTGCAGCAGAGAGATCAGCCTAGTTGGGTCCATACATGGCACCAAGTCACTCTATCTTCCTCGTCTCCATTAGTCCAGAACATTCCTGGCCTTTCTCTGACTGCCGTGACCCTGGCGCCTTCAAAGATTCTGGGCCAAGGCTCCTGGGGTAGGTCCCCTGTTGGCTTGGTCTGAGGTGCTGTCACAGGAGGATGGGGTGTGTGTCTTTGATGGGAGAGTCACAGAAGTGAGCTGTTGTGCTCACCTATCCCATCATGGAGCCCATGGCCATGGACAGGATCCTCTTGGGCTGCACAGTTGAGTGGTGTCTGCCAGGGTCTGTGGTGGGGGCCTGCTGATCTGGACAGGGGGAGCCCCTGCATGCCAGCTCTGTGTCCTCTGCAGGTGTCCCCTCTTTGGGGACCCTTCCTCCTGCTTGAGCACACTTATCCTGGCCCTGAGGGCTATTTCCCTGCAGGATCCTGGCTGCCTTCAGAGAAGGGGAGGCAGAAGCCAGCATCTGGGTCCTGCTGTGGTCCTTGCCTCTAGTGTCCCTCCACTCATGGACAGAGCTGGGGATGGTACATATGTTAGCACAAACACATTTTCACATCTTGGTTTTGTTTGTAAATATGGACCTGAGATCTCACAGGTGTGGCCAATTCCAACCCAATACTGTAGGGCTTATTTTCCTTTCTCTATATAAAACACACACACACACACAGACAGAGAGAGAGAGAGAGAGAGAGAGAGAGAGAGAGAGACAGAGAGAGAGAGAGAGAGAGAGAGAGAGGGACATGGTATCTTTATTTTATTTATTTACCTTTATGTAGTGCTGAGGATTGAACCCATGCTAGGCTTGTGCTCTGCCACTGAGTTAGAACTCCAACCTTCTCTTTCTGTATTGGTTTTTTTTTTTTTTTTTGGTTGTGCTGAGGATTGAACCCAGGCCTTGTGAATGCTGGGCAAGCACTCTACTAACCGAGCTATAGCCCTAGCCCCTTTTTCTGTATTTTCAATGTGCATCTCTAACAGTGAGAAATCTGGCCCTTGACTTTTCCTTATTTGGTCACCCCCATAAATTAGTCGCCCTGCTGCTGTGATGTGCCCCCACCCTGGGGGCTGCCCCTGGGAATGGTGCTGAAACTGCTGTGTGCTCAGGTCTCCCAGGGGCCCATGGATAGGAGGCTCCTCCGCACTCGGTGGGGGGGGGGGCTGGCTCCCTCTTCCTCCCTTGCTGCCTTGGCCCCCACCTGTGCTTCCTGGGATCACATCCCAAATACACCACTTGTTCTCAAATCTCCGTCTGAGGGTCTGTTTCTGGTGGGACCCAAACTAAGAAAAAAGTCTTTTCTCAATTTTTATGAAGCTCATGTTACTTGAGCCGTCTTTTCTTCCTATGTACAGTGGACAATGGCTGCTTGTTCCTGGCTGCTACCTGTCTCTTCCTTCTGCATCCCAAGGAGTGGGTGGGGCCCGGCATAGGGCTGAAAGGAGCAGGGTCCTCTGTGGAGTGTGGGGACTCAGGCCCTGTCCAGGGCTTCCTGGTTGTCACACTAACATCCCGGAACTGTGTGGGCTGGTGGCTTGACCTCATAGAGTGCTTCTGCTGGGTCTGAGTTCCCCTAAAGTCGGGATGCCCCTTTCATTGGCAGACCCACATCTCTCTCATTCCAGAGTGCTATCCTGTGCATCTCCAAATTGCTGGCCTCTTAGGCTTGGGGCTGAACTCCAAGGCCAGCGCCCCCAGGAAGCCTTCCCTGGCTGACACCAGCCCCCTGCCCAAGTCAGGCTACTCAGAAGTGGGTGACCTCACTGCTGTCCAGGCAGGCCTGTCACTGGGTTGTCAGTGTCCCACACAAGAATAGAAGCCACTGGGCTAGAAATTGGTTCCTTCCCAAGGGTGCAGCACCTGGCTCATACCTGCATGGTGCTTATGAACAATGTGTCACAAGCTGTCCCAGCTCCCTGGTATGGTGAGGGCTTGAGCAGCAGGGCCCTGTCTGTCTGCAAGCTGGTGTTTTTTTTGTTTTGTTTTTTTTTTGCCGGCGGGCACAAAGCCAACCCTGCTCCACCCCCAACATGGCTGTACCTGTGGCCTGGACCCTTCACCTTCTGATGTGGTGGCCTGGCCTATGGCATGAGTAGGCCACAGGCCAGAGTGGCTGTAGGTGGCAGAAGGAGGGCCAGCAGGTGGGGCACCCCTGGGTGCAAGGGGAAGCAAGGCCCCATCAGCTCCATCCCAGCTGCCCTGGCCCTTGGTGGGCTGGTTGGGCTGTTCCGGAATGCCAGCATCTTGGAGGAGGAGGCCTCAGAGGCCAGCCTGAGGCCTTGCCCGCCCTGCTGCCCAGGGCCCTTCAGCCGGATCAACCCCTCCCACACCCCTCCTGTGCTCAGCCTCTTTATTCTCCTGCATCCCCGTGGCTGCTTCATGGGTTCTGGGTTCTGTAACTTGCTGGTCCCTGACCTGGGCCTGCAAAGCCAGAGGCATCAGGAGTGCAGCATCTGCATGGGCTCTGGCCACTGGAGCCAGTCCTCAGGGGCCTGCTGAAGCAAGAGAGCCAGAGATCTCCTCACTGGATGGGAGACTTGTCCTAGCCAGCTCTGATTCTAGTTATCTTCTTCGAATTACAATGTATTCTTTTCAGTAGTGGGTATTGAACCCACAGGCACTGTACTACTGAGCCACATCCCCAGCCCTTTTTTGTATTTTATTTAGAGACAGGGTCTCACTGAGTTCCTTAGTGCCTCGCCGTTGATGAGGCTGGCTTTGAACTCGCCATCCTCCTGCCTCAGCTTCCCAAGCCGCTAGGATTACCAGCGTCCACCACCTCACCCAGCTCTAATTTTTAATT
The DNA here is from genome assembly GCF_047511675.1 of Marmota flaviventris. NCBI lineage: Eukaryota > Metazoa > Chordata > Mammalia > Rodentia > Sciuridae > Marmota > Marmota flaviventris. The sequence continues at coordinate 971,666 of NC_092507.1, forward strand.
TTTGAGACAGGGTCTCACCAATTTCTGAGATCCTCCTGCTCCAGCCTCTTGAGTAGCTTGCACTATAGGTGTGCACCATTGCACCTGTCTGGATTATAATCTCCCGGAACTGTATGGAATTCAAATCTAGATGGAAGGAGATGAATCCCTCGAGCCATATTAACTTTTGGCGGAGGGGTCTAAATGTGGGCTAAGAAAACCATCTCCAGGAAAACAAATCAGTTCCTTTTCTTGTTTTAAAAATACCCCTTTTCAGGAAACAATTGTCATATTGGTTTTCTTATGTGTGAGCATAAGATGCCTTGTGGTGGGGCTTGGGTACTGCTGGGGCCAACAGCACAGGGGGAGCAGCAACTGTGTGACAAGGAGGGATAATCCCAAGGCTCCTGTAGGCCAACACAGGGAACTGGGAGTGGGCTCACGTATGCTTGGTGACAAGCCATCCAGTTTTCAGACTCGGAAAGGCACTCTAACTCTTGAGCCCAGACTTGGGGTCACCCACTGATCTCGGCTGTCCAGACACCTGCCCCTGGCACAGAGTAACTGAGGCCTGTCCAGGGATACTTGCCAATGCCCCAGGGCAGGAACTGTGCCCCAGGAGTGCTGGTATGGGACCATTTCCAGCTTCCAGCGGGGAGGAGAGATCTCCAGGCTGAAATGAGTGTGGCTCTCATATCTCCATCCAGCTCTGAGAGCCTCTCTCCCCTATTCCCCAGAGCCCAGGCCAGCGGAGGGCCTGGTCATGTGGGAAAGGCACCACTGTCCAGTTGGAAGTCCTTTGGCCTCAGGTGAGCAGAGCCAGACCCATCCACCCCTCTGCTGCATGCAGCTTCTGTCTAGGGCCACCTGACAGCCTGTTCAGCTCCGCTCTCCCTCCTGGCCCTTTCTGGCTTGTCTCTCCTACAGCATAGCCACAGTGTGGAGGGAGGTCAAGTGCTGTCTCGTTCAAGTCGCAACCTGGGTGCCTGACTGATGCAGACAGAAGCAGAGTTCTTGACATGCAGGCTGCAGAGTGAGAGTCACATCAGCTGCTGGCTTGAGACACGCTGAGGCTGAGTTCCTGGGGTTGGACACTGGCTAGTGGGTGCCTCAGGGAGAGGCTGTGCTGGTGAGCACAGGGCTGGGCTCTCAGCACACAGAGCCAAGTCCCAAAGCCCCTTCCCTGAGAAGCAGGGAGATTCCTGCACTGGGATCAGGGTTCAGGTGCTGCTGCTGGCGGTGTGGTGGGAACCAGAGCCATGGGTGGTCCATGCTGCCTTCCAATCAAGGGGTGGGATGGGTCTTCCTGAATCTTGTTTTCTTCAGGTTAGGTCGTGGTGTCCCTGGGTGCTATGATCCTAGATCCTAGCAAGTGCGGCATTCCTTCCTGTGTTGGATTCCAGGTCCTGGTCCTATGTGGACGATGTGGGCATTTCCACGATGTGTGGAAATCCAGCATGTGCTTTGGGCATCCTCGTAGTGTAAGGACACCGGGGTAAGCTGCGTGGCCTCCCTCTCCAGTGGGAACCCTGTGGTGTACCCTGCAGTGTTTCGCGACTTCCCTTTCGGGTGGGGCCTCTGGAGCTTGTCCCGTGACGGGCCCCTTGAGTTGGGGGTCCTAGTGTATGGCGCACGGCCACCCGTTCCGCAGAAACCCCGGGACCTGCGGTGGCGGCTGCGGAGACCGGCCCCGGACCGCCCCTCAGTTGGTCTGCGGTTGTGGCGGGGACCCTGTGGGTTTCTGGGCCTCGGGGCGGCGGCGGGACGGGCGTCTACCCAGCCGCGCAGGAAGCGGCCTCGGCCGGAAGGGGGGCCCCGGGCGCAGCCGCCACCAGAGGCCTCCGGTGGGCGGGGCCGGGGGGCCGAACGGGGCCGAACGGGGCCGAGCTCCGGGCGGGCGGGCCCGAGCGGAGCCGAGCGGAGCCGAGCGGAGCCGAGGTGCGGGTGGGCGGGGCCAAGCTCGGCCGAGTCCCGGCCGGGCGCAGCCGAGCGCGGCCGAGCAGAGCCGAGCCCGGGTGGGGGAGCGCGCGTTCCTGGAAGAGCCGGCCGGCAGTGGGTCGCATTCTTGGCCGGCGCTCGGGCCGAGGCGGACGCACGGCAACAAACAGCGCGGGGGCGGGGCGGCGCGGGGCGGGGCGCGGTGGCGCGGGGCGGGGCGGCGCGCGGCAGCGTGAGCTCAGCGCCGGGCGCTCAGTCCGAGCCGGAGCGAGCCGCCGGGAGGATGTGCGCCGAGCGCGCCGAGCCCCGCGCCGCCGCCGCGCTCTGAGGCCGCGGGCCAGAGGCGCCTCCGCCGCCCCGGGAGCCGCGCGCGCGGGCCGGCGGGCGGCCGGGAGCCGGCGGGCGGGCGGCCGGGGGCCGGCGCGGGCGCGACGCGGCCGGCCAGCGCCGCCGGGACGAGCCGGGCGGGCGCCGCGCGGTGGGAGGAGCGGGGCGGCGGCGGCGCGCCGCGCGAGGACGGCCCGGCGGGCCCCGCGCCCGCGCCCCCGCTCCTCCCGGGCCCCTCGGCCTCGGCCGCCGCGGCGATTCGCGCCTCGCGGCGCCGGCACCTGCCCGCGCGCCCCCCGCGAGCCCCGGGCCCGCGAGCGTTGGCGTTGGCGTTGGCGGCGCGCGCCGGGGCATGCCCCGCGCCTAGAGCCCGGGGGGCGCGCGGGGGGCGCGCGGGGGGCCCGGGCGGCGGCGGGCGCGGCGCGGGGCGCGTGGATGTGGCGCCGGGCCCGAGCGGCGGCGGGCTCCAGCGGCGGGACCCCTTCGCCCCGCCCGCCTTCGCCTTCGCGCCCCCGGGCGAGGCCGAGGCCGCGGCCGTGATCGGCCGGGAGCCGGCGGCGGGGGGCGGCCGGGGCCGGGGCCGCGGGCGCCGCCGGGGCGCGCGGGGCGGCGGCGGGGGCCGCGGGGGCCCGGGCGCGCGGGAGCGGGAGCGGCCCGTGGAACCCGAGCGCGCCATGGAGGCGGCGGCAGGCGGCCGCGGCGGCTTCCAGCCGCACCCGGGGCTGCAGAAGACGCTGGAGCAGTTCCACCTGAGCTCCATGAGCTCGCTTGGCGGTCCGGCCGCCTTCTCGGCGCGCTGGGCTCAGGAGGCCTACAAGAAGGAGAGCGCCAAGGAGGCGGGTGCGGCCTCTGTGCCTGCGCCGGTGCCCACAGCCGCCGAGCCGCCGCCCGTGCTGCACCTGCCCGCCATCCAGCCGCCGCCGCCCGTGTTGCCCGGGCCCTTTTTCATGCCGTCCGACCGCTCTACCGAGCGCTGCGAGACCGTGCTGGAGGGCGAAACCATCTCGTGCTTCGTGGTGGGTGGCGAGAAGCGCCTGTGCCTGCCGCAGATCCTCAACTCGGTGCTGCGCGACTTCTCGCTGCAGCAGATCAACTCGGTGTGCGACGAGCTGCACATCTACTGCTCGCGCTGCACAGCCGACCAGCTGGAGATCCTCAAAGTCATGGGCATCCTGCCCTTCTCCGCGCCCTCGTGCGGGCTCATCACCAAGACGGACGCCGAGCGCCTGTGCAACGCGCTGCTCTACGGCGGCGCCTATCCGCCGCCCTGCAAGAAGGAGCTGGCGGCCAGCCTGGCGCTGGGCCTGGAGCTCAGCGAGCGCAGCGTCCGCGTGTACCACGAGTGCTTCGGCAAGTGCAAGGGGCTGCTGGTGCCCGAGCTCTACAGCAGCCCCAGCGCGGCCTGCATCCAGTGCCTCGACTGCCGCCTCATGTACCCTCCGCACAAGTTCGTGGTGCACTCGCACAAGGCCCTGGAGAACCGGACCTGCCACTGGGGCTTCGACTCCGCCAACTGGCGGGCCTACATCCTGCTGAGCCAGGACTACACGGGCAAGGAGGAGCAGGCGCGCCTGGGCCGCTGCCTGGACGACGTAAAGGAGAAGTTCGACTACGGCAACAAGTACAAGCGGCGGGTGCCCCGGGTGAGTATTCCCGGCTCCCAAGCCTGGGAGGTGTGCTCTGGGGGGGGGGCTCTCCTGGGCTGGGACCCCGTCCTCCCAAGGCAGGAATGTGTGCTTGTGCCCTGTCTTGCCAGGCCACAGGGATTTGTTTTAAGGAAATTTGGGGAAAGAAACTGTCCACTCTTGTCTTGTGTCAGTGTCCCTCTATCTGTGGGGCCCCACCGTCTAGGAGGAAGACCCTCCTGCCTGGTGGGCTTGTCCTCAGGGGTAGCCTGAATGGAAGTCTCGGTGGCCAGGCCTGGCGAGTGTAAAGCCTCCCCCAAGCCCTCAACCTGGCCTGGATAGGTTGGGCCTTGGCCAGTCCATGAAGAGGCTCTGGGAAGTCCAATGGACTGAACCCCAGCTGTGGGCCTCAGGCTAGGGCCCCCATGGGCCCCCCATGGGGGCGTTCAGACAGGGTTGGGGTGAAGTCTCACACATTCACCCCAGAAGTCTCCCAGACCTGCAGAGGGGTGCCTGCCCTTCCGTCCCAGGCGAACACCCTGATTTGATTCCTAACTCCCCTGAAGTCTTGGGACACGGACCTAAGAAATGAAGCCAAGCGTTGGCTGCTGTGGCAGGCACTGAGACTTGGTGACTGCAGCCCTGTGCCCTGAGTCCCTGTGGTCGTGGGTCCTCAAGTGTCTCTGAAGCACATGGGCTGGTGTGCAGAGCTGCCCACCCAGGTCCTGTTGTTTGTGTTGTCTCTGGGCAGCTCCCGGCTACTAGATGGTGAGACCGAGTCCACAGGAACTTTCTGTAGCGCGCGTCCTGAGTATCTGTGACTCTTAAATATTCTGGCTTACTAAACGGCACACACAGACGCTGCATTGGCTCAGCTATTCTTGGGAGGCCTAATTAATTCAGCTATTGCATCAAACTTTTTTTTTCTAAATCTGTGAATAGATGCTGCAGCCCGGTTTTCTCTGGGCGCCCCTCCAGCAGAGTGTCAGAGTTGTGGGGGGAGGGGCCGTGAAGAGCGCTGCTAGAGCGCGTGTGCTGTGTGTTGTGTGTTCAGTAGCTGTCGCAGTGGTGGCTCTGACCTGGCGAGGCCAGCACCCAGGTGCAGCTGCCTGCAGCCCCAGCAGGCTGCTGGCCCTTCATTTCAGATGGGGAGTTGGCTGTGGAGTTCCCTGTGAGCAGGGTCTGTCTGTTTGGGGTGCCAGCTTGAGTGGCCCAAGGATGCCACGTGTGCCGGCTGCTGGGGTGGGCCCTGCTGGGGTGGAGCGGGCGACTGGCGAGGCCCCGCTGCTCGGCAGGCTTCACTGATTTCCAGAGTGGGAGTGAGCCAGGGAGCACCGAGGTCCCGCCTGAGCAGGGCGTGTCTGGTTTGTTTTTGTTGACTCTGGGTCATGTGTGTATTGGAGGTCTCTCTTTCTGGGCTTTGCAGACCAACAGGGCCCCTCTGTCCCAGCTGTTGCCTGGGGGTGGGCCGCAGGTCTTCCCCTTCTTTGCAGCCAGCCCTGGGGTTTTGATTCTGAGGGTCCTCGGGTGCAGAGAGGGCCAGTGCTGCTGAAAGGAAGGAGGATAGCACCCTGGGTCCTAGGGACAAGGCCTGGGTGGCTCCTCGGGTCATGGCGGATGGTTTGGAGCTTCTTTTCCCGCATGTTCTCCCTGGCAAGGCTCTGGCACTTTGTTTACTGATTTAAGAGAAATTCCTCAAAGTGAAGAGGAAGACCCTGGAGTGACTGGGGTTTCCTGGCTGGAGTGACAGCCCTGCCCCTGCTTAGGCAGCGGGGGCCTGGGCCTGGGCGGCTCCTGCATGCTTTCCTGATGAGGGAGGAGGGTGGGAGGGCCGGCTCCCCTCGTGGGACACTCCCTGTCTGTGTGCCCCCCTCTGCCTTCAGCCCAGAGTGTCCTCGGCTCTGTGACCTGCAGTTGGGGGTCCTCCTGTACCGGCCACTCCATATCCCCCCAACAGCCATGTGGTGGTTGTCTGTGACAGTTATGTGCCATGTGGAAATGGGGTCAGTCTAGGGGGTGTGGACCTGAGCTTGACCAGGTCCATGCACTGCCCTCTTTGCCGGCTCCTCCCACTCTCCTCTGGGAAGCCTATTCATGGGATATGTTTTGATTTCTTCACTTCCTTTGTAGCTTATTTTAATATTTTTGATCTACTGAGGAGGAGGGCTGGAGGAACAAAGACCATACTGGAACTCTGCAGGGCCGCTGCTCCTGGCAGACCTGGGGCCTGCTGACAGGCGTGAGCTGAAATCCTTCCTGGTCTTGGTGGGAGGTGGGTGGGGCTCCCGTCCAGTGAGGCTGGCGAGGCCCCTGCCCCTGACGCCCTGACTGCCTCGGCTGCCCGCTTGGCCATGGCCTGGCTGAGCTGGTGCCAGGTTCGGTGGGGCTCCAGCTTTGAGCCCAACCTTCATGAAGGCAGATGTGCCGGGGACCTTGGCACGTTGTTGGGGCTGTGACAGTGTTTAGGGTTGGTGACCTTCTGTGGTGACAGGAACTGTCCACTCTTGTCTAGTGGTTGACCTGGGGCCTGCTGACAGCTTCCTGCTGGCATGGCTTAGAACACACAGGCTTCCTGGGTGCTCAGTGAGCCACTTGTAGGACTTTCACAACTGCTGTCCTTGGCGTGTGTCCTGCAGTGAGCCGAGCCTACCCAGCTGAGGAGCCTCTGGGGATTGTGCTCGTATTCCTCCTCTGTCCCTCTTGGCTGTGTGACCTTGAGCGAGTTGCTTAACCTTTCTGGTACACTTTTCGTAGAAGCGGGGGCTAATGCTTTCTGATCCTGGGTGTCGGGTGTTGCAGGACAGGTTGCTCTGCTGCGGGCACACAAGGTGGATGGATGGAGCCTCTCAGCCGTCCCCACCGGCTTCTGCCTGACAGAGCCCTCTTCCTCGCTCGGTCTTCCTATCAGCATAGATTGCTGTCTGTCTGAAAGGGAGACAGCCGGGGACAGTTCGCACTGCCACTTGGCTTGCTGCCTGGGATGAGGCTGCTGTCCTCAGGCCGTCATGCTGTAGCCCAGGGTTGCCCTCCCAGGCTGAGACCAGGGTACTGGGGTGCCTCCCCTGGGCTGGAGTGGGCTCTGCCCCTGCGTGTGCTGGAGGGGGCTGCCTTGCTCGACACTGTGGCTTGGACATTCTTATGGTGAGAAAGCTGGGTTCTTGGTCGCTGTACCTGTGTCCTTCAGAGCCAGCTTCCCGGGGGGACCCATAGGTCTAGTTGTCATCATTGGTGGTTGCTGTGGCCGACGTGCATTTAGGGGACTGCAGTGCGGATTGTCTGAATTCCTCAGGCTGGACGTTTTTGCCTGGGTGCCTTGATGCCCTCCCCTGGCCCCAGGTAGCCTTTCAGTCGATAACTGGCTAGCCGAGACCTGAGACTGCTGTGGGAAGGCTGGCCTCAGAGTGTGGGGACCCATCTGCCACCTGGGTCCGTGCTCCCTGCACAGCCTCTGCGGGTGGCCTGTGAGTGTGCTTCGGGTGCGGCTTTTCCTTGGGACTTGGGGTGTTTGGAAGGGGGGGGCATGCCTCTGTGCTAACCCTGAGGTTGGGCCCTGGCCTGGAGCCCCTGCAGGAGGAGGGGCCTGCATCTGGTCTGGTCTGGTCGCTGGCTGAGGCTCCAGAATGATGTCCAGCAGGGAGGGTCTTTCCAAAGGGAGGACAGTGGCTTGAGAGTGGGCTCCAGGCCCGGCCTTCCCGTGGGAGCCGTCCTGCAGCAGGGGAGGTGTGGGCCAGCATGACCCAGCCTGCCCACTCCCACGGCTGGGTTTCTTCTGAAGGCAGCAGAGCCATGCATTGTCCTCCAGGGGTATGTCCACCAGTTTCCAGGACCCCTCAGCCTCTGGGGCAGCAGGGTGGTGGAGTGCCCCTGTCTCCGTCCCCGGCTGTCCCTTTGGAGTCTCTGTTGGTCTGGGCTCCGGAGAGTAAGGTCATTGGCAGCGCCGCCGCGTCTAGCTTCCCCGCCTCCCTGCAGTCGGTTTGTGTAATGTCTGTCTGAAGTGTCGCGTAAGGGCAGACAGGATGTGGAGCTGAGGAAGTCTGGGTGAAGTGTGAGCCGCCCCGCCCGGAGCCGGGTGTGGGGCGCCCCAGCCCAGGTCTGAGCCGCACCGCTGCCCGCAGGGCTGGAGGCGGCGGTTCCGGGGCCCATGCCCTGGCTGTCTGGCAGGAGGTGTCCGGCCGCCGGACTCTGTGGCAATAATGTGTCTCTTTCTAAGGATTGCGAAAGTCTAGGGAGGTTTCTCCACTGGAAGAGTTGTGCAAGTTTCAACTGAAATGTTTTTAAAAAGTTTCTTTGTTTTGAGTCAAAATACGGAGGTTGGATTACTTCCGGGAGAGCTGAGAGAAGGAGCCCCCAGTTCTGGCTGGCAGCCCTCGGGGAAGGGGATAGGTGTGAGCAGATGGGGGCTGTGGGGTGGGTTCTCCTGGTGCCTTGGCCTCACCTGCAAGGTCAGGAGCTGGTTTTGATCCGCGTCTGTCCTGCAGCCCAATGTGGCCACTGACCCGCTCTGACTTCCTGATCTGTCCCCTACTCTGGACAGGTGCTGCGTCGGTGCAGCGAGCAGGGGCTCTGGGCGGTGGGCCCTGGGCACCCTGGGCACCCTGGGCCAGCGAGTGTCCCCAGTGTGCTTCCAGGGGCGAGGCAGGTGGGGCAGGGTCCCCCAGCTTCAGGCCCACCCATGCTTGCATCTTCTCCTCTAAACCAAGGGCCAGGCTTCAGGTGAATCCCAAGTGGGCTGTGGAGAAGGCAGCCTGCAGGCGGCCTCTGCGTCCCTGCGTTGCTCCGGCCTTTGCTGGAGGTTCCCGTTCTTTGGAGTCTTGTTTCTTTGGGCAGAAGCAGGTAAAAGGGCCTTGGCACCAGCCTGGGCGGCAGCTGGACTCTGTCTTGGCGTTGGCGCTTTTATCTCCTGTGACTTGACTTTCCCGGCTTCTGAAGACTTTTTAAAGAGTAGCTGCAGCGTCAGCGGGAAGTCAGGTGTGGCTGGCGGGTGTGCAGCCTAGCGGCCTCTGGGAGCTGTGGTGGCTACTGTCAGGTCAGGGCTGGGTGGGGGGTCGCAGCTGTGTCCTAGCTCTGGAGGGGAACACGTGGGGCTGTGCGGCTGCTTCGAGGGCTGGCAGCTCTGTGTTCACGGATGGAGAAGGAAGGTTGGCAGCCCTCAGGAGTGAGCAATGTCTTTCTGGGGTGTCCTTCTCTCACCCCTTCTGTGTTTGGAAGGAAGCGCTTCACTCAGGTTGTATGTAGGGACACGGCCAGGGGTCCCTGTCGGTGTGCTCGGAAAGGTCTGGAATGTTGCGCTTGGCTGGTGCCTGAGCACTGGTGTTCTTCCCAGCCTGCTCTCCCTGGCTGTGGCTTTCATGGAACTTCCGCTGGTCACTGTGAAAGCAGCAGCTGTTGGGAAGGTCTCCCTGGGACTCCCACTGTGCTGCTTGTTTCAGGCAGCACAGCGGCTGCCTGGTGGCCCCGGAAATCCTGGGTATAGGAGGCTGGTCCTGCTAGGGGACCCAGGGAGCGTCACCACTGTCCCCAGGATTTGCAAAGCTAGCCTCACACCAGGGCCTGAGGGAGGTGAGGGTGTCTCATGGAGCTGACCAGACACTGGTGTGGCCCATTCCCACCGTGATGCCCCAGGAGCCCGGTGGGTGGGGGTGGGGTGGTAACCACACTTGGCTGCCTGAGCCGTTCAGTGGGAAGTGGGAGTACTGGGGGAGTGCCCAGAGGTGTCCCACCCACGGCACAATGGCAGCTCACTGGCTGACCACACTGCCCCTTTCTGCAGTGTCCCTGGTGACGCCATGGTTCCTCAGAGTCATGTTGTTGGGGCCAAATGGGCGTCTGCTGAAGATCTCCTCTGCTGTGGGCTCTGTCTGTGCTCGGGGAGTCCAGTGCTGCTGCCAGGTGTCCTCTGATTACTGTGCTGTCGACGTCTGCGTGCTCAGAGCAGGACATGCTCCCCCTCCCTTCAGACCCCCTCAGCCGGGCTGGGCAGGCATGTGCACACAGGGACTGCGGGTCCAGCTGTTGGGACGGTGGGCTGCGCGGACCCCGTACCGGGAGTGACAGGAAGTGTCTGTTTACTGTGGATCGTGTCTTTCCTGTAAGCAGAGAAGTCTTACACCAATGGGTGTCCCGTGTTGGGGCACCCCTCCTTGAGGTACAGGCTGGCTGGGCACCTAGCTTGACTTCCAGGATGTGGGAGAGCATCTGGTACCTGGGACCCGTGGCCAGAGGCGGGCTGTGTGAGCCAGGGGCCACCGTGGCACCAAGACCCTGCTGTCCTCGGATCTGGGAGCAGTTCTGCTGCCCTGTGCGTTTGGGCCTCAGAGGCATCTCTGGCCAGGCGTGCTGTGCTGCAGTCACCTGGTGGTCTCTACCCAGGGCAGCTCCTGTGTTGTCAGGGGCCCAGGAGTGGGCATCCCTGGGCCCTTCCCTGCTGGCCCCAGGAGGTTTTGTGAGCACAATTGGGCCTCGCGCTCATTTGGAGAATACACACCCCTTGGCAGGTAATTTGTTCTTGTACTTCCTCCAGTGGCTTGTGGGCAGTGGGCAGGCCCCTGCGCTGGCTACAGCACCAAGCCCACCCACGCCTCTGGCCTTTCCAGTTACTGTGGTTCCCCAGGTGGCCAGGCTATGTCAGGCCTTTGTGCCCTGGAATGTGCTGCTGTCCTCTGCTGTCCAGGAGGTGGGTGGCCCTGCAGGATCTCCCTGGTGCAGAGTGGGCCAGTCTTGATGTCAGCGCCCTGTCTGTCCTCTCGGTGCCAGTGCTGCTTGGGTATCTAACGTGGCACTCTGGTCTCCTGGCTCAGCCGCGAGGCTCCCCTTTCGGGAAGCAGGAAGAGCCCAAGGCCCCCAAGTGAGGGGCTTATGCTGGTTATGGGAGAGAGCATAGGGCTGGACTTCGACCTGGCCTCTGTAGGAGCCGAGGAGGGGCTGTTGGGACTTGTGCTGCCAGCATGGCTGTGGGGTGTCCTGGGTGCTGCGGTGGGATGCACAGGCTCTCAGCTTGGTGCTCTCGGGAAGGGGCTTGGCTGGAAGGTGCCCAGACCCCGTGGCTGGTGTTATGCTTTTGAGGCCTCACGGGTGGCTCCCTAGTCCCAGTGTGGAATAGCAGGGCGTGGGGACCCTCCTTGTCCTGCCATGCTGTGCCCTCCCTGCCTCACCTGCTCCTACAACCTGTGTTGCCCAAACCATTAAAAATTTATACTCCCGAGTTGAATGATATGCAAATGTAGTCAATTAAGCGAGGGGATTTTAATTAGCAGTTTAAGTTCATGTGTGAAGTGCCTTGCCTTAATTACTTGACAGTTTTGTTGTAAATTTGCTAAGTTTTTTTTTGCAGAACTATCAAAACTGTGATTTTTTTTTTAACATCCTTGTATGCAGTAAGTGTCGCCCAGCTTGCCTGACCCTCTGGATTTCGCCTTGATTTATAAAACTCTTTAAACTGTGAAAATAAGGTAAACCCCGTGGGTCGCCTGGGTGCAGCGTGGAGGGTCAGGCTGTGTTCCCTGGTTTGCAGAGCGTGGCTGGCAGAGCTGCGGAGAGCAGGGAGCCTCTCTCGCAGCCTGTCTCTGGCTAGCTGATGGAGCCTGCACTGTCCACAGGGACACCTGGAAAGGACTCAGGAGGGTTTCCACCTGGCTGGGGTCCTAGAGCTGGGTGTGCTGTGGCCAGGGACCTGTGGGTTGCTGGAGTCCTTGATGCTTGCAGTCAGCTGTCCTTGCCGGTTTGTTCTCATGCCCCCATGGGCTCACAGGTGGGTTTATGAGAGGCCAGGGCTCCAGTTCTGAAGTTTCTTGCCTGACTGTGTGAGAGCCTTCAGGCCAAGCGCCTGCCAGGTGCCCTTCCCAACCGCTGGGCCTGGGCCCCACCTGTGTCCCTGGCTGGAGGCTGGGGTGGTGGGTGGTTGAGGCATGGGCTACCTGCTGGATTAGGATGTGTGTCCACTTCCCTGGGCTGCCCTCAAGGCCACCTATGGCAGGGTCTTGGGTTTTCAGCTCGACTTGCTTTCATTACAGTTGTGTTGCTTAGTGACTGGTGTGTCCTCAGGCAGGTTGTAAGCATCTCAGTGCGGCCACAGCCCTGAGCCCACAGCCCACAGCCCTCGAGTCCTGCAGGAGCAGGGCCCAGGCCTCCATGTTGGGTCTTTGCCAATCCCCTTTTCGCCTGTCTGTGGTGCTGTGATTGACACCAGGGCTTACGCACACAGGTGTGCACTGTACCACTAAGCCACGTCCACGACCCTGCTTTCTGTTTTCTTTTGTGGTCCTGGGGATTGAACCCAGGAACTCTTTACCATCGAGCTGCACCCCCAGCCCTTTTTATCTTGAGACAGTTTTGCCAAGACCCCCAGACTGGCCTTGAACTTGGCATCGTCCTGCCTCAGCCTCTCAAGTTGCTGGGATCACAGGTGTGGCGCCTGGCGGCCCTGTGCTTCTGCAGTGTCCTGTACGAGGACAGTTGGGACTTGTGCTGCCAGCATGGCCTGCTGCAGGGCAGGCCTGACCAGCCTTCCCACGGTCCTGCAGGCTGCTCCCAGGCTCCACCAGACAGGCCCGGAAGCTGCTGCCTGGGCAGCACTCCCGCCCGCTCAGTGGTTTAAGCCTGTGCATCGAGACATACCCCAGCATGGAGAGGCCCAGAGGAAGTGCTGGGCACAGGAGCTGCCGGCCGTGGGCCTGCAGGGTGTGCCTGTGTGGCTGCACCTGCCTCTAGAGTAAGTGGTTTGTTTCCTCATTTAATGAGCATTTTTCAAAAATTTTGTGATTTCTTTTGGTGATTTGATTGCCCCCTCCTCTGCACCAATGGGAGGAGGGTGGTGACCAGGAGGTATCACCATGCGTGGCCCCAGGTGGCTCTAATGTCACTCTGGTTGGCTCAGCTTCATCATGGGTAGCTTTGCTGTGTGCCTCTGGGGACAGGAACACAGAGTGCCCTGGAGTCTCAGTGTGTGTGCGTGTAGGAGCCGTGGGCTGTCCGCAGCAGGCCTGGCCAGGAGGTTCCGTCAGGCCCGCCTTCTGGAGAGCTGCCCTGTCTCCGTGCGCGTCTCCTGGCTGGTGTGCGGTGTGCGGTGTGCCCGAGGGGAGCGTCTGGCTGGCCTGCCGGCACAGCGCGCACCTGCACGTCCTTCACACACTTCAGTCACACAGGTGACCTTGGTTGTCGGCTGGTGTGTTCCCAGGTGGCAGGGCTGTTGCCTGGCATGTAGGAGGCCCTGGGTTCCGTCCTCAACACTGGAGAATAAAAAAGTCAGCCTCGTGCACATTTCTGAACAATTCCTTGGTAGACTCGCCCCCAAAAGGCAGGCCTTTTCAAGGCGCTGGGCGCCGTTGCCAGGACTCTGTGGAGCGGGTGCAGAGCTGCAGAGCTGCCCGCTTCTCTGCAGCCTTCATTTGTGTGGGGTGTGAGAGATTGCCTAGTTAATTCGCATTTTTTAAAAATTATTTTCTTGACTTTCACGTGGTGCTGAGGATCGAGCCCAGGGCCTTGCCCGTGCTAGGCGAGCGCTCCACCGCTGAGCCGCCACCCAGCCCCCGCCCCTTTTTTTTGCTTTTTAAATTGTTAGTTTCAGCAGGTTGGCCCCGTGTGTTTCTGTTTATCGTGGTGAACCATCCATGACACAGTCTCGTCACCGCTGTTTCTGAATGTGTGGTTCCGGGGTACCCGTGGCACTCGGGTTGCTGTGTGGCCATCGCCACCTTCCGGCTCAGCTGCGTCCTCTCTGCATGCTGTGCTGTCCCTGCCTGGCTCCTGTCCTGCCAGCCCTGGACGTGCAGTGCAGTCTGGGGGCCTGACCCTCTGGCGCCGGGCTTAGCTGGCTGAGGGTCGGGGTCGCACCTGCCAGCGCCCCTTCAGGACCGAGTGACGCTTCACATCATGGAGGTGCACGTTTCTGTCACCATTGCTGGGACCAGCGGCTGCTTGGGGTGCTTCTGCCCCTGGCTCTTGTCACCCTGCCGTGGATGTGGGAGCCTGAGCATCTGTTTGGGTCCTGTTTCCAGTCCTCTTGGGGTCAGAGTGGGATTGCTGGACCACGTGGCGGTTCTATTTTGAGCTTTTGAGGAACTGGCCTGCTGGTCCGCCAGGCGGTGTGGTGTTGCTTCCCGCCAGCCTGCGGGAGCGCCAGGGTCTGCACTGCCCCTGCGTTCCTGTCTGCTGACAGTGTCCACCTGGCGCGCAGAGGCATCTGGCGGTGGCTTTGATGGTTTCCCTGGTGACAAGTGGTGTCCAGCATCCTTTGGGCGGGCACCTGTTGGCATGCGAACATCCTCTCTATGGGAAGGTCTGTTGGGTTCTTCTGCCGTCTGAGCCAGTTCGTTGGGGTTTTGTTCAGGGCTTTGTGGATGTCAGGTGTGGTTCTCAGTGGGTTTGTGAGGTGTTGGGGTTTGGTTCAGGTGTAGTTGTTAGTGGGTTTGTGAGGGGTTGGGGTTTGGTTGAGGTGTAGTTGTTAGTGGGTTTGTGAGGGGTTGGGGTTTGGTTCAGGTGTAGTTGTTAGTGGGTTTGTGAGGTGTTGGGGTTTGGTTCAGGTGTAGTTGTTAGTGGGTTTGTGAGGGGTTGGGGTTTGGTTGAGGTGTAGTTGTTAGTGGGTTTGCGAGGGGTTGGGGTTTGGTTGAGGTGTAGTTGTTAGTGGGTTTGCGAGGTGTTGGTTTGGTTGAGGTGTAGTTGTTAGTGGGTTTGTGAGGTGTTGGGGTTTGGTTGAGGTGTAGTTGTTAGTGGGTTTGTGAGGTGTTGGGGTTTGGTTGAGGTGTAGTTGTTAGTGGGTTTGCGAGGTGTTGCTTTGGTTGAGGTGTAGTTGTTAGTGGGTTTGTGAGGTGTTGGGGTTTGGTTGAGGTGTAGTTGTTAGTGGGTTTGTGAGGTGTTGGGGTTTAGTTGAGGTGTAGTTGTTAGTGGGTTTGTGAGGTGTTGGGGTTTGGTTCAGGTGTAGTTGTTAGTGGGTTTGCGAGGTGTTGGGGTTTGGTTGAGGTGTAGTTGTTAGTGGGTTTGTGAGGTGTTGGATTTGGCTTAGGGTGGTTCTCAGCAGTTTTGTTCCATCGCTCTGGGCTGTATGTTGTTTTATAGGGCAGTAGCAGGGTGTCATGGCTTCTGTTGCTGGAGGGCCAGTTCTGGGTGTCTGCTGGCACCTTGGGAGGTGGCCGTCTCTGGGCCCTGTGAGCCTGGTTTCCCGGGGCTGTGACTGCAAGGGCTCTACCTCCTCAGAGCCGGCTGTGCCCGGCTGTGCCCGAGGAAGGGCTCCTGCCTGACTTGGCTGAGAGCAGTCTGCGAGGGCAAGGGCTGGGATGTGCCTCACGTGTGGAGGAAGTGGGCCAGGCCTGGGTGCTGCTCTCTGGAGCGCTGCGGTGTGCCTGGACGGCAGTGGCCACAGAGGTTGATGGCCCAGGGTCAGCTTGCTTGCTGTCTGAAGGCTCACCCCTCCCCTTTGTTGGGGGTGTGGTGCCTCTGGAAGCTCTGCTGGGGTGGGAGGTGTGCACCTGTGGAGGCCATGGCTGAGTGACGGCTGGCCTGGGAGGGGCTGCAGGAGGGATACAGGCCCACGGGAGCTGCTGATCCCTGCCAGCTCTTCCTTCTGGCTCTGAGTTCTTAAAAGCAAGCGATGGTCTCCCTGAAGGCCACGCTTCTTGCTAAGTCCACACTCCTCGTGACCCAGAGCAGGTCCCAGGAACTGTGTCTGCCAGGCAAAAGGGGCAGCCCTGCCCTGCTGCCGGGGGGTGTCCACCTCTGGCTCAACCTCCACTGCCCCCTCCCCTCAGCAGGAGAGAGCCCCAGGACTCCTGGACGCGAGGTCCTCCTCCTTCCTGGTTTCCTGAGGGAACTTGGGACACTTCCATCTGGCTTTGGGACTGAGCTGACCCTGGCTGTGGCTCTCCTGGCCATCTGCATCTGCCTGCTGTCCCTGAAGTGCCCTTTCCTAGGCCGCTCAGCCAAGGCCTGTTTTGTCCCAGCTGGGGCTGGTTTGGCGCTGTTGGTGGCAGGTGGCCTTGCTCCAGCATCTCATGGGGAGGTGAGTGTGAATGAGCCAGGCTTTGGGGGCCTTGGGGACCTTGTGGTGAGCACCCTTCCCTGGAGACCCCTGGCCTGCCCTGATGTCTCTCTGGATGGTTGGTCATGCCTCCAGGATCTGGAGGTGGCTTCTGGGGGACAGCAGTGACCATACTGTCTGTCCCTGTCCCTAGGGGTTGCTCTGACTGAGCTGATGACTCAGCCAGGCCAGCGGCCATTTCTGTGGGGTTTACACAAGCCCTCCCTGGCCTCCAGTGGCAGGCTCCTGACCAAGGGGCCGGCTCTGGGCTTCTGTCAGGCTTTGTCTTGGCTGTTGAATATTAATGAGGGGGGCTGGGGCGAGAGGGTGGCTCTTGAAAGGAGGGTCCTTGCTTTTTGTTTTGCAAATACCTCTGCCTGCTGGTGGGGGTGACTTCACTGGTTGGATTCAAAGGGCAGGCCTGTCCACTGAGCCTGGGTGGGCAGCCTTTGACCCCAGGTGGGAGGTGGCCCTCTGCTTGGTGTGAGGCCGAGGGGAGCCTGTAGCCTTCCCACCTGCGTGGGCTCAGCTCTTCCTTCCCTCGCCTTCCTTGTGCACACGGGGTCGTGCAGGTTTCAGTGCTTCGGGCCGAGTGAGTGGTGGTTTCCAGCTCAGAGGGACACCCCTCAGCGGCTGGAGGCCTGGGTTGCTGAGGCAGTGCTGGTGGGTCCTGGCTTGCGTCCTGCACTCTGGCTCTCGGCTGCCCTCTCTGCACAAGGCAGTGCTCGGAGCCTGAAGACTGTGCTGTGGTGCTGGGTGACGGAGGAGAGGCAGCTGGGCCCACTGCAGAGCAGCCCAGGAGCCACAGGTGGCCTGAGCCGAGCGCGGTGGCCGTAGCCATGGATCGGTGGTGGATGCCAGTAGGTGCTGTGAGAGCCCAGGGAGGCCCCGGGGCCAGCAGGTGAGCGTCTCCCTGCCGCAGACCTGCGCCCTTGCTGGGAGCTCTCGCTGGCAGAGTGCATCCCACAGGACCTTGCCCTGGGCCCTGTTGCTGTAGGCCTCATTCACCATGACGTGGGTGCTCTGGGGTGCAGGCCGGATTTGCATGGGTGTCGCTGCAGCGCTCACCAAGCTTGGGTGACCCAGCGCTGTTCAGAGCTGGCGAGGCATTCCCCGGTGTTAGGACGCGGGGTCTCCTCGGCACCTACCTGAGAGCGCCCTGCCGCACAGGTGTCCCCGCGGGGCAGGAGAGCAGGGCTTTTGGGAGACGAGCCCTGCGGCACCACAGCTGGCCCAGGTTTGCAGTGTGTGACCTGAGCTGCCACAGCAGGGGGCAGGGGGGTCTGGAGCTCGGTGGCGGCCACTTCTCTGCCTTCTCCTTAGCACTCGGCTCTAAAGCCTGCTGCTTTAGCCCAGGAACCTCTGCAGGGTGGCTTCCAGGCGAGGCGCTCATCGGCCCACACACTAGAGCCTCGGGACTGGGCGGCCACCCCCAGCGTGAGAGCCCTGAGGACTGCTGTGTGGAGGGGCAGCCGCGGCCCCGCCTCAAGTCTCCCTCCTTCCTGGTGGTCTTGTGGTTCTGAATGGCCGGGGGAGGGCAGGCCCCAGCTAGTGGGCCCCCAGGCCATTCTGCAGGTGTTCTGCAGACCGGGCGCAGAGATACCTTGAGTGACCGACTCGGGGGCTCCCCACCGCCACAGCCCGTCGCCCACTCCCTCAGGTGCCCGTCGTGTGGACTGGGCCTCCAGCCTAGGTGTGCCATGGCACCTGGAGAGGTGCCAGGGTCGGAGCTCTGCAGCCTGGGTGTGCTCCCTGGGGAGCCTTCCCTTGGGTTAATGAATAACCGTGGGGAGACTTTCGACCCTGCTGGTCCCATCCCTGTGAACTTTCTCCCACGGGTTGCAGGGCCCCCCTGACCCCGCCTGGCTTGGTGCTCTGTGCCCCTGGGAGAGTGTGCTCCCTCCTCCCCAACCTGCCTGTACTGATCGGGGACTGTTTCCTGGAGAGTCGCTGGCACAGCCCCTGATGCCGCTATGATGCCCAAGGTGCCCCTGGTTGGCATCCCCTGGTTTCAGTCCCTGCAGACCCTGTGGCTGTGGTGAGTGCTGGCTCACATCTGATCTGGGCGACTGTGCTTTAGGCTCATGAGGCCCATTCTGAGGTGGGCACTGTCCTCCCAGTGGGTGCCCGCCTCTGCGGGGTCGCTGTCCAGTGGCCGGTGTCCAGCAATTGAGGATCTGCCATGACCTTGCTGCTGTAGCGTTTGAGGTGCACAGATGTTTTCAGGCTGTGCACAGAGCAACTTCTGGAAAAGTGAGCAGCAGAGTGTTTTCCGCAGTGTCACCTTCCCGCCCTGCTGTCAGCCAAACCTCGCAGCCACCGCCCGCAGTGTGTTGCTTCCCTCCCGTGCCTCGTGCTGGTACTGCCTCGTGCCCAGCCATGGCGGTGCCCAGACACCGTGTGTGCTGGGCTCAGGCTCCTCCTTGCTTGGGCTCTGCCTGTCACGGGGCTGCCTTCGAGTCTCCAGGAGGCCTGCACGGGCCCGCCAGGTTTTTGGGTCGGTCTGTGTGTCCCGTTGCGGGTGAGGGTGTGAGTGGCCCTGTGGTGTGGATCTGAGGGTCTGAGTGGTCAGTCGGACGTGAGGGTCTGAGGATCTAATGGCCCAGGAAATGAGGGTCTAAGGGTCTCAGTGGCCCTGGGGGTGTAGATCTGAGAGGAAGGGCAGGCTGGGCAGGGCTCTCTTCCCTGAGGATTTAAAGGCGACTCTTTTTCCTCCAGTTTTAAAACCAACTTTACCCCATCTTAAAATTCCAAAAGGCTTGTAGGGTAAAGAGTCTAGTCTGCCCTCAGGTGCCCCAAGAGAGGTGAGGGAGAGGAGCGCAGTGGCTTCAGGAGAGGTGCATCCTCCACAGTGCCGGTTGCAGGTCCTCTGGATCCAGCAGGGTCGCAGGTACACTTGGCTCTGGCAGATGGGGACCCCGTGGGCCGCTGGTGGGTCAGCACCATCTTAGGGTCCTAGAGAGTCAGCGTGCCGTCTGCCTGCCAGGGCCTCTCGTGTCTCTGAGCTGATGACCGCCGAGCAACACCATGACATTAAGCAGAAGACAGATGGCTCAGTGCCGAGTGCTAAGGAGAAGGCAGAGAAGTGGCAGCCACCTGGTGTGGCCAGTGCACACTCAGGTGTTTCTGCAGAGGACCAGGCCCGTGTCCCCACAGCTGTGCGAGCCGAGCCGGGGTATGGGCTGTTCACTTGGGCCACACAGGCTGGCCTCCCTCTCCTGGAGGAGCCTGCTGGTCCTCCTGGGCTGCAGGAGACGGCTGACGGACTGGACTTGACTGGGCGGGTGCAGGTTGCAAGTTGGAGCAGACACTTGGTGCTGTGATCCATGAGGCACACCAGCTGCCCTGCGCCCCGCCCCGCACACAGTGTCCCCGACCTGAGTTCCAGAATACCTAGGCGTGGCCAGAGACCACTTTCTCCACCAGCATCTACATATCCAACAAGTGGGCGTCACAGGCGCTAGGAGGTGTGCAGGCGTGGGGGGCCTCGGGCACCCTTGGAGGGGTATGTGGAAGGTGTCTTCCAGGTTTGCGTGTTCTTTGTTTGCACTTTCTGTGGAGAGGGGACAGGTCCACGCTCCCGCCATCAGCAGTCCTGGAAGGCTGCTGGCCTCTGTCGGGGACCCTTGTTCTGGTTCCTGAGGCTCATCAGGAAGTGAGCCCCGAGCTGCACAGGCCAGCATTCGAGGAAGGGCGGAGCTGAGGGAGAAGCTGCCCCTGGAAGGTCAGGAGGGAACGGGCCGTGCTCCTGGTGTCCTGTCTGGCAGAGCCACATGTCTCTAGGACCCTTGTTGCCCCCTGTGGGATCTGTACACTGGAGGGGACGTCTCCGAGCCATCCTGAGATGCTCTGGCCTCAGGGACAGATGTGTCTGCAGAGGGCTGGGGCTTGTGGTCTATGAGTGTCACGGGCACCTCTGCAGGGGAGGGCGTGCCCCCCTGACGCCCACTTGTAGGAGCGCGCCTGCGGGGAGGGGGTGGCCTGGCGGCAGGGCTGTGGTGGTGTCTGGGGGTGTCTGAAGCCGGAAGTGTCTCTGGGAGCTCGGCTCTGAGTGGCTACTTGGCAGGATTTTTCCTGTTGTGCCCCAGAAGGGCCGTGATGATGGGGTCTGGGCAGCACTGCCCAGGAGGGGCTCGCCACGTGGGGGGTTGCTTGGCCAACTCCAGACAGTGGTTCTCAAGGTGGCCGTGCAGAGGGGGCTGCTCTAGGCTGGATGCACCACTTGGAGGTGGCCTGGTGTTGGTAGATGGATGGGCAGGAGCACGTGCCTCTGCCCTCCTCCCTGTGTGCTCCCGTGCCACAGGAGGCTTGGGGGCTTCCACCCAACTTTGGCCTCTGGGTTGTTATGACCTTGCTCTGGAGCAGCTCTGTGGTGACACTGCATCATTCCCAGAACCCAGCAGCCACAAAGGCCCAAGATCCTGTTTAGATATCTGCTCGGCTGCCTTTGCTCTCGGTGCCCTTGACACTCGCCTGGGCACATGGCCTGTGGCTCACTGCTGCCAGTTGTGCTGTGTGAGGGTGATCAACTTGGTTGCTCCCGCCACCTCAGGGCTAGGTGAAGGACATGGAGGGCGGGGCGATGGGGGGGCTCCTGTTGCAGTCCAGTCCCAGCTGGGCTGTTGGGGCTTTTGTTGGTAGGACAGCAAGGCCGTCAACATGTTCTAAAGTACATGGTGGTGGCCCCTGCTGTGTACCCGTGGGTCTTGGGGTCAGGTGAGCTTTGGGTCTCTGAGATGGAGATGCCGCGCACACAGCACCTCCCTCCTTTGAGCCTGTGCTGCATGGTGAGCAGGGGTGGTCTTCGGTGGTGCTGGCATGGTCTGGTCCCCCCATGCTCTACATCTTGACAGGCCTGGTGTCACGTCTGTTTGTGTCTGTCATACCTACCACTCGGGTTTCCAGTTTATGACTGAACATTGGTTACAGAATCCAAGGACGTGGCTTGGAGTCTGAATGCCAGAGTCAGGTGATAGTGTGAAGGTGTCCCTGTTCTCTCTACCACCATTTGGCCACTGACAGGCATGTGTGTTCTCTTGGCCCCACATTTCTGGGTGATGAGCACTGGGGTGCTTGACCCCAGCCACCTGTTCTTACCCTGATGCCACTGGGTCTGAAGCTCCAATGAATCTGGTCTTTTGTGATTATTGACTAGCGTCTTCTGATCTCATTTCCTATTGGTGCTGCTGTGTTCTGATATCATTTCCTGCTTGGAACACCACATTTTGATCTCATTTCCTGCCTGGGTCACTCTGGGTTCTGATCTCACTTTCTGTCTAGACTATTTGTTGACCTCATTTCCTATCTGGGACGCTATTCTGACCTTATTTCCTGTCTGGATCATTCTGTTCTCACATCATTTCTTATCAGGAAAATTCTGTTCTGATCTCACTTCCTATCTGGAACGCTGTTCTGACTTTACTTCCTTGTCTAGATTGTTCTGTCCTTCAGTTCCTTCCTGGGCTGCTCTGTCCGACCTCCGTTCCTGCCTGGACCACTGTCCTAAGCTCACTTCCTGCCTGCACCGCTGTGTCCTGACCTTACTTCCTGTCTGGACCTCAGTCCTGACCTCACTTCCTCTCTGGACCTCTGTCTTGACCTCACTTCCTTCCTGGATCACCAGTCTGACCTCACTTCCTGCCTGGACCTCTTTTCTGCCCTGCAGTGGTATGCTCTCATTTCCTCCTCACTTTGTGTGTCCCTGGTTTCCGTCGTCTCATCTTTTCCTGGCATTTGGTTTTCTCAGGATCTCTGGCTACTGTGTCCCACCCCAGTGCTCTCCCCTGCCTCTGGGCACAGTGCTGTGTGGTTCAGTGGCCTGTCCTCCTCCTGCGCACTACTGCTCCTGGGCCTGTCTTCTTCCTGGTGTGGGCTCCAGGGCGCCCTTCGGGGTCTGTTCCCGTCTATGAGTGAGCACAGCATGCCGTGTGAACGGGGCCTGGGCTCAGCGTTGGGGCCTGGCATGGTGGAGCGTTGACTCTGATGCCCTGGGTTGGCTGGGCCAGGGGGAGAATGTCTGCTCAACCTTCTAGCCTCTGTCTCCTGTGTCCCACAGAGTCCCTGCCTGAGCCCCCTGACTTGGGCCTCTGTCGCTCTGGAGCTCTGGGAACCTTGTCTTGGCCTGGTGTCGGTGGCGTCCCTGCAGTGTGTTGTCTTCTTGTCTGCAGTGGCCTCTGCTGCTCTTTCTCCCCGGGGAGCTGCGGTTGGACGTTGGTGCTCCTGCATGGTGCTGCTTTCCCTGCGTCTCGGCATTACTTCCTGGAGCTCTCTCGGCCCTGTTAACCAGCTTTTCGTTTCTGTGATTTCATTGCAGTTTCTAAGCGTCTTTCCCTTCATTTCTTTGTACAGGCTCCACCTGCCCGTTTGTCGGCGAGTTCCCCTCTCGCGGTTCTTCTGTCGGTCCCTCTGTGTGCGGTTGCCTGGTTGGCTTTGGTCCTCAGCTTTCCCAGGTCCGCAGTGCTTCACCCACTGGTCGAGGCTGCAGGGCAGGAGCTGCCAGGAGCGCCCCGGGGCCTCCGAGTGCACCCTGTGGTTCCTGTGGCTGCAGTGACTTAGCACCCTGAGTTCTGGTTGGGGTCCCCTGGCACCTCCTCCATGACTGCGCCAGAGCAGGCTCGTGGCAGGGTCTGAGTGGACGAGCCGTAGCGTGTGCTGGGCCTCTTGAAGCTGGCCTCTTCCTCTGCTGCTCATGAGCCCTTATATCTTTTGGCTGTTTCTCTGGATTTCACAAGTCTTGGAGGCAAGTGTTGGCATTTTAAACATCGAGGAAAGAAGGACATAGAAAGCTGCTGGGCGGGGAGTGGGCGCGGCCCTGGCCTTGGCCCAGGAGCCAGACCTCCAAGCTGCGCTGTGAGTGGGCCTCCCGTCCTTGGGCCTGACGTTCCTGGGTCTGTGGCGTACTCAGTCCATGATCTTTG
Organism: Marmota flaviventris; assembly: GCF_047511675.1. Classification (NCBI taxonomy): domain Eukaryota; kingdom Metazoa; phylum Chordata; class Mammalia; order Rodentia; family Sciuridae; genus Marmota; species Marmota flaviventris. The sequence continues at coordinate 994,459 of NC_092507.1, forward strand.
GAGGAATGACTCAGATGCCCCAGTTCCAAGGTCCTGAGATTTGATCGCCCCTGAAGGACGGGTCAGTGATCATTCAGTTGAATGTGATGTGAATCAAGCATGGGAACTACAGCCTTTTAGAATTGTTTTGTGCAAAGGGTCGAAACTCGTCAGGAAATGAGAAGAAGCTGCAGGAGCCATTGATAGGCGTGTGTTATGGGGAGGCCGTTTCCTCCTCTTTTTTTTTAATATTGTTTAGTTGTTGATGGAGTTTTATTTATTTATTTGTATGTGGTGCTGAGAATCGAACCCAGTGCCTCACGCATGCCAGGCAAGTGCTCTACCCCTGAGCCCCACCAGCCCCTGTTCCTTCTCTTCCTGTTTTTGGGGATGAATGTTCTTGGTGGGTGAACTCAGTGTGGTGCTGGGCAGGTACTTCACAACTGTTCTGCGCCCAGCCCTGGACTTGTCTCTCAGCAGAACTGCCCCTGCTTGCTGCTGGTCAGCAGTATTGAGCTCGAGCCTTGGCCTCCTGGTCTTTGCTTGGGGGCCTGGATCTGTCCATGGCCCTGCCGGTTCTCTAGATCAGTGGTTCTAGCGTAAGCTTGGGAATAATGGGATGTCCTCTTAAATAATGTAGTCTGGGTCCAGCCCTAGAGTTTCAGATTCCTGGTTAGAGTGGGCCAAAGAGGTGCTTTTTAATTTTTTTTGTGTGTGTGTGCTGGGGATTGAACCCAGGGCCTTGTGCATGCAAGGCAAGTGCTGTATCAACTGAGCTATGTCCCCAGCCTCAGAGAGGTGCATTTCTAGCAAGGTTCCACGGTGGCTAGTGACCGTGGTCCTAGGAACCGCTGGCTTTCACCAGGCTGCTGGCCCAGGTCAGCGGCAGTGCTTGGTGCTTTGTAAATGGAGTGTTATAGGCACAGGGACGCGCCCACCCCTCCCTGCTGCTGGTGCTCCTTCTGGGCCAGCTGGAGTTGGGACCGCAGGGCCCACAGAACCACACGCAGCTGTGACACGGTCCTCCACAGCAGAGGCCGTCTGCAAGGCTGGAAAGGAACAGGGCTTGCTAGCGTGGGCCACGGCAGAGGGTAGCCTTGACCTGTGGGCCTTCAGAGCAGCTAAACAAGACCGTGCAGCCGCTCCGCCTGCCGTCCCTGCCACCGGGAGGCTGGTACCCCAGGCCAGCCTCGGCCACTCATCAAGACCCTGTCTCAAAATAAAGAACAAGAAGGGCTGGGGGGGGGTGGCTCAGTGGTAGAGCTCCCTGGGTTCCCTCTACAGTGCAAAACACAAGACAAAAAAAACTACAGGACAAACGGATCCTGGAACGTGAGGCCCCATTGGGATAGTTGCTGTGTAGAGTTTTTTTTGGTACCAGGGACTGAACCCAGGGATGTTCTACCCCTGACCCACATCCTCAGCCCCTTGTAATTTATTTTGAGACAGGGCCTTGCTGACTTACCGAGGCCAGCCTTGAACTTGCTATCCTCCTGCCCCAGCCTCCTGAGCCACTGGGATAGCAGGCTGTTCCACCTCTTACCTGCCACGGCCACAGCTGCTGTGGACGCTCATGCCCAGGGTCTGTGGGCTTGGGCAAGGTCCTGGCCTTGGGCCACTCCAGTGTGCAGTGGCAGGAGCGGTGCTGCCAGATTGCCCTCCTCCCGTTTCCCGTCCCCAGCTCCTGTCGCCTGGCGGTGGTTCTGACCTGGCCTCCCTGCTGACCAGTGGCGCTGAGCACTGTGGGTTCTGCGTGCGGTCCCGAGGGAGGAGCGTGTCGAGGCCCTCTGCTGGGCCTGGGCTGCCGTCCCCACCCAGCGCCCTTGCTGCCCTGGGTGGACCTGCTCTTGGGCTGTCCCCTCCGTCGGTGGCTTTCTCCTCAGTGGTGCCTTTTGAAACATGTGGTCTTCAAGTTCTCCTCTGGTCCAGTCTGTTCCTGGGTAGGTCTGTGGTCTCCCAGCTGAGAGGCCTTTCCCTATCTCGTGCCTGTCCTGTTTCCTCCTGGAACTTTTAATGCTTTGTGCCTCACACTGAGGAGGCCTTGGTCCACTGGGAGCTAGATGCTGTGCTGGACGAGGTGTGGACCTCGTGTGTTTTTTTTGTGTGTGTCTGGCCTTGGGTCGCCCCCTTGGGCTCTGAGGCGTCCCCCCCCCCCCCCCCCCCCCGTGGTCTGTGGTCCTGGTGGAGCTCATGTGCCCGTGGGCCGTGCCTGCTGGTGTCCCGAATTCCGAGGGTGAGCACCAGCTCCCTGGCCCTCTAGACTGCGATTCCCTGTGCGTTTTCGGATCAGTTTGTCGGCTTCTACGAGGAAGGATCTTGCCGAGTTCTGACGGGGACCACGTTGGTCTGCGAAGCAGTCTGGGAAGAGCTGATGCGCGACCTCCTTTCCTTGGGCTGCTTCCCATTTCTCTCTCCGTCGGGGCTCTTCACACCTTTGTCAGATGAATCCCCAGGTTTTCCCGCAGTGCTGGTGGCGGGAGCCAACCCAGCCTGTGCGCGAGCGAGGCAAGCCCTGCACCACTGAGCTGCACCCCAGCCCTTTTATTTTCTATTTTACTTCCTTAAGTCATGACACCAAGTCTCGGAATTCTTTTCTTTTTTCTTTTAGTTATAGGTGGACACAATACCTTTATTTTATTCATTCATTTGTTTTTTACATGGTGCTGAGCATCCAACCCAGCACCTTGCACGTGCTAGGCAAGTGCTCCACCACTGAGCTGCGAACCCACCTGTTTTTATTTTGAGACAGGGTCTCAAACTTGCAGTCCTCCTGCCTCAGCCTCCTGGGTTGCTGGGATGGCAGGTGTGACCATTGCACTCCACTGTCTGGGTTTTTCTTTTGTTTATGTAGATAATATTGTGGTTAAAGTCCACTCCTCTAGCTCACTTACTGGCACTAGAGCCTTCCCATAGATCTGCAGGACTGTGTGCAGGTGATGGGCGCTCCAGCCAGCTGCCTGTGTGTCCCCCAGTGCTGGCTGCTCTCTGCAGGACAGGAGGACTAAAGGGCAATCCTTGTTCCCTATCCTCCGCTGTGAAGTCCATGTGACCTGCTGGGTTTTGTGGATTCCTCTTTAGACCAGGAGGTTGGTAGAGTTCTATTCCTAGTTCATTTTTATCAGGTGCATATTGGGTTTTGTCAAATGATCGCTCTTCATTAATTATCGAGATTACGGACATGGTGAAAGTCCTTATTTTTTTGGTTCATTAACATGGCAAATTATATCGATTGGTGTTTTTAATGCCAAACCGACCTTTCATTCCTGGGATAACCCCAGCCCCAGCCGCTGAATCATGATGCATTATTCTTTTTGAGTATTGCTGACCATTATGAGCTCGGCTTTGTTGAGGAGGTTGAGTTGTTCTTGAGTTGTTTGCTGGTCTGTGGCTGTGTGTCCATGCGCCGCCTGGCTGGCTGTTGGCATTGCTGGCCTCCTGGAGGGAATGGAATATCCCCCTGCCAGGCCTGAGCAGCCACTGGGAGGGCGTCCTGCTGGGGAGGCCGCTGTGGCTGCCCCGTGGCGCTGGCCTCCCTCTGGTCTGGAGGCCCCGGTTCCGCCTGCCTTCCCGAGAACCAGCTTTCCACTTCATTGGAGTCGCTTTTCTGTTCTCTCGCTCGCTGGTGCAGTGATGTCTGCCTTTCTTTCTTTGCTTACTCTGGTGTGAGGTAGGCTTGGAGTTGAGTTTCCCCAGGGCAAGCGCAGTGCTCAGGGTGGTCTTGGTGTTGGTGGCTGTGTCATCCATGTGACCAAAACGCCTGAGGAAAGCAGCGTGAAGCCGCAGGAGAGTGGGGCAGGTCGTCGCTGGGCGGCGCCTCCTGGTGGAAGGGCATGTGGGGCCAGCTGCTCGCCTGGTGGCCGCAGGAGAGTGGGGCAGGAAGGGCCACAGAAAGAGATGCCCTTACTGCCCACGCCTGTGACCTGCGCCCCCAGCGGATCCCACCTGCTGTGGTTTCCACCGCCTTCCCGAAAGGCCGTCAGGTGACAGAGCTGCCCAGGGAAGAGTCCACAGGTGAGTGAGAGCCGGGGGCAGGCTGCAGGCCCCACCCTGCGCCGTCCTGTCTGCGGGCTGCCTTGCTCTCAGGCTGTGCTCCCACGTATTGCCCAGGTCCAGGGGCTTTTCCCAGAGACATTCTGTTGCTGGTCTCTGACTGAGTTCCTGGGTGTCAGGGAGTTTGTCTGGTGTGACGTCTGGTGGCCCGAGTGTGGCATCTCGGTGTGCCTTGGTGTGTTGTGGAGGTCGGCTGGCTCGCCGCTGGGCGCAGGGTGGGCTCTTGGGTCACTTTGTGGTCTGCAGCCTGGTTGTGGGGGCCTCCGTGTTCTTGGTGGTCATGGGTGTCCTGGACCTGCATTGTCCCTGGCAGACAGCCTTTGCCTGGTTGCGAGGCCTGACCCCCCGAGCTGTGTTAGTGTGGGGCTCTCCCTGCTGCCCTCTACCCTCTGAGGTGAGTGCCTGGGCCGCCGGGGCCACACGCTCCAGTCTGACACTCCTCCTCCCAGTGGGGCAGGTCTGCAGCCCCTGGGGTGCCCTCTGCTTGTCCCATTGTCCTTGGCCCTTTGGGATGGTTTCTCCCTGGTTTCTGCATGTGTCCAGGTCATCTTCCTGGTCCTCCAGGGCTCTCACACCGTCATACCCAGGTGTCCTGGTCCCCTGGAGGGTGAGGGAGGCCTCAGTGGAGACGGCCTTCACCTTTCCTGCAGCTGGTCTTTGCTGGTGCAGGCCTGTGGCACGGTGCTCACCCTCGGCAGGGGGCAGCTGGGTGTAGGCCCAGAGGCTCATGCTGCTGCTGCTCACCTGGCTCCGGCAGTGCTGGCCAGTGCCTGCTTCCGCCCATGGGCATCCCGCATCACTCCAGAGCAGGCTTGCTGACCAGCCCCCCCGCCCAGCGTGCCTGGTGTTGGACGGTGTGGGGTCCCCGGCCCTGGGGGCTGCACCCTCTGCTGGCTTGCTGCCTGGCCTCTTGTGACGCCATGCGTCTCTCCTCCTCTCTGGGTGGAGCCGTGCACCCAGAAGCCCCTGTGGTGCTTCACCCTGGTTAAGCTTGGGCACTCTGGCCATCGTTTCCAAAGCTGTTGGCCCTGCTGCCCGTCCGCTTTGGGTGCCCAGGCCCCGCTGTGCGCCTCCCAGGGAGCTGGTGCTTTGTCTCCAGGGGCTTGTGGGGACTGTCAGCCTCCATCCCCACCTGCCTCTGTGAGGCCCGCGGCTGTGGGGACTCCTGTCCTCTGGGTTGGCCTGCTGCGGGGTCACTGCTTCTCCAGGGGCGTGTGTGCTCTCTGGGTGCCGGGCCTGTGAGGCCCAGCTGCTAGGAGCTGCTCCTGCTGCCATGTGTCTCCTTGAGCTTCTCCTGGGTGCAGGTAAATCATTTGGACACAGTTTGGTCCTTTTGGGTTTTGCTTTTATGATTTTAAAAAAAAAAAAATTTGTGGTTTTTAAAAATTTTTTTAGTTCTAGATGGACACAAGGCCTTTATTTCATGTGTTAATTTTTATGTGGTGCTGGGGATCGAACCCACTGCCTCACGTACGCCAGGCCAGCGCTCTCCCACTGAGCCACGACCCCAGTCCCCTGCTTTTATGATTTTTTTGGTGGTTCCAGTGCAGTGCTCAGCCCGGGGACAGTTACTCCCCGTTACTGGGCAGAGCCGTCCAGGGAACCTGGTGCCTTGTGAACCCTGGGCTTTCCGGTCTACGGGAGGGGAGGGGGCCTCCCGGCAGGTGAGCCCCAGGCCTGGTCCCTTCCCTCCCCGTGGGGTGTCTGCCCGTGTGCCCGGGGCTCTGGGCTGTGCTGCGCTCCCGAGGACCCTGCCAACCCAGGCCCTCTGAGCGCTCTCCTCTCAGCGGCTTTGTCCTGTGAACTGTGGCCCTCGCTGCATGGCGCCTGGGGCCTCGCTGTGGCAGGAGGGCTTCCCTGGGATTTGTCTCCAAAGCACCTTCCTGCTTCGTCGTCTCTTGCATTTCGCCTCTGGGATTGGTTCTGGGTGACAGGTGGCTACAGGCGCCCCCTCCCCAGGAGGCTGTGGCTGGGACCCCCCTCCCCAGGAGGCTGTGGCTGGGACCGTGGCCGCGTCAGTCTCCCACACCCCTCCCCCCTGTTGTGCGGGAAGGCTGCCCCGATGCTGAGGCAGAGCTGCCAAAGGCAGGAGCACCTGAGACAGGCCCCTGGCCTCCACTTGAGGGACCGTGAGCGGTCGCCCCGCCGCAGCAGGTTAGAAGAAACCCCAGTTTGCTGACTGGCACGTGCTTGTGAGCGGATGAGCTCCCTTCTGCAGTAATTTTGGCTACATTAGATGGTTTGTTCACATCTTCATTACTGCCTTTTCAGCCTCAGTTGGGGTTGATTGTGAACAAAGTGCTGTGATTCTGACTATTCAGGCTGCAACTGCCAGCAGCCCGCGCTCAGCCAGCTACGGAGCAGGCGTGGGGTCCACGCAGCGCTCAGTAACATCTGCGGAGCAGGCGGAGCCGGCTGTCAGGAAGCGGGGATCGCCGAGTGCCACTCAGAATTCGGCTTGAGCAGAGATGAAATGAAATTTTTTTGGTTTGTTTGCAAGAACGTCAAGGCCGTCCCTTTACAATGGGTCAGGCTGTCAGAAGTGGGGGGAATGGCTGCTCCTTCCATGTTGTCAGTAGACAGACCTGTGCTCATTCCAAAGGCTTCTCCAGTTGAGAGGCGCTGGGGACAGCTTGGGTGGGTCCAGGCCTGTGGATTGCACATGTCCTGGGAGATGCCCCGGGGGAGTGGGGGGCTGCCCTGTCCTCTGCGTTTGGGCAGTGGCTGGCGCACAAGGACAGGCTTGCTCTGGGCAGGCATGCCCAGTGAGGTGCGTGGCCCTCCTGGCCTGCATCCCGATCTTCCTCCAGGGCCCAAACTGGCCCTGCTGTGGCCACCTGACCGTCCCGAGGTGCAGGGCTGACCCGGGCTCTCAGCTTCCTGCTGTTCTGGTCTGCAGGGCCACTGTCTGTGATCAGGCTCTCTGACCAGAAGTACCGTGCCTGTTCTGCAGAATCTGCCAGAAGATCACCTTTAGTTCCATTTCACAGCTAACCCTGGGTCACCCGTGGCTGGAGACTAGAGATCTCCTGGGCAATCTGGGCCCAGTGCTCTGTGGCCACAGTTATGGCCACACCTGTTTAGTGGCTGGGCAGAGACCTTGCAGGCTGGGCAGCCCCTGACTCCACTGTGGATGCCCACTTACTCTTGGAAGCCCTTTCCCTCTGCTGGGGTCAGAACCCCGACCAGGGGCTTCCTGCGGTGCGTGCCAGGTTGGGGAGCCCAGCTCTGGTGCGCTAAGGTTGCTGGACCCATGCCGGTGGCTGTGTGCTGCAGTTCCTGTGCGCATCTGCACCCTCAGGTCCCTGCCATGGCCAAGCATGAGGGCCAGGGGCTGGACGAGAACCCCTGAGTCCACGTGGAGTTATTCCCTGTGGCCTGTCGTGTGGGTGACTGGGCATAGGCCACCCCTCTGGCAGGAGCCAGGGCCCCTGTGGGCCTGGCAGGAGCCTCCTGCTGCACAGAACTCCCTGCATCCATGGGGTTGTGCTGGGCTTGGGTCTTAGAGGGCTGCACTTTCCTGTCCCCATTAGCAGGCTGCCCTTGCCCTGGCTGGGTAGGGGCAGTGCCTGCTTTTCCACCTTGGCAGGTAAGGCTCCTTTGGGCTCACAAGGGCTGCCAGGAAGGGACCGGAGGCCATGGGCACAGCCAAGGGGAGGGCAGCTCCTGCTGGAGGCTGGAGTCCTGGCCTCCTGTTGCCGGCCCCTGAGGGAGGAGCTGGCTTGAGGCAGGATGCAGCGCGCAGCCAGGGCCTGTGGGGTGGGGAGGGGGCTCTGTGGTGGCAGGACCCACTCCTCCAAGGCTGGGATGTCCTTGTTGAGGGCACGGGGCTCCAGCAGCATCTTTCTCTTGGTGTCACCGTGAGCGCCGCTGCCGAAGAGGCCTGGGCAGGCTGGTGTGGGGGCCGCTGGCCAGCGCAGTGCACCTTGCTGGCAGAATCGAGCTCCTGGGAGCCGCCCACCCTCGGTCCTTGGCACTTCCCTCTCTGCTTCCTTGTCCACTGCCTCTGATCTGGCCTTGGGCACCGGGGAGCTGCCCGGACACAGCTGTGCACTGGGCCTGAGGCTGGCAGTGGTTCTCGAGCTCTGGAAAGGAGCCCGTGGGCCCAGTGGTGCCCTGCTCCTGTCACAGACCTGCCTGTGCCCCCGTGCACCCTGCAGGGCTGTGCACAGGGGAGGCTGGTCCTGGTCACTCTTAGCCCTGGTTGGGCAGTGGACTGGAGGTGGAAGGAGAGGTCTCCCTGTACTGGGCCCAGACTGGGCAGGCAAGCCAGCCAGCCACATCGGGACCCGAGTAGCCATCACTGGGGGCTGCCCAGGGCATTCGGCTCCCTGTCAGTCTCCCATGGGAGACCCTGGGAGACGCTTGTCACACCACCCTGATGCCAGGAACCAGGGCAGCACTGGGACACAGCCCTGGTGACCGGAGCTTCCTCTGCTGGTCCTGGGAGGGGCTGGGGGTGTGGCCACGTCTTGGGCTTTGTCCTGTTTATGGGAGGTCAGGCGGCCACAGGGCTGTGGGCCTGTGGCCCCTGAGCTGCCATCTGGCCATTGTAAAAGGGGCAATCCACATTTTTGGTGGGGGATGGTGGGGAGCAAACTGCGGAGGGAGGCAGCCCTCCCCCGTCGTGCCTCCTGGCAGACACCTCTGGGGCCTTTCCCGGGTCTGTTCCTGAGGTGAAAAGTTCAGGCTGTCCCGTCTCCAGAGGGGCTGGAGGTGGGGTGGGCTGCAGAAGGACTCTGGCTGGCCACTCCCCACAGCTCTTGCTCCTGGCTGCGTGGACCTGGGGGCCAGGGCTGGCCTCACTGTCGGAAGCCCCCGGCTGGCACTGGGAGGACTTTCCCACATGGGCCTGCTGGGGAGCAGGGTAGGAGGAGGTAGGAGGAGGGCCAGCCACGCCAGTCCTCGTGGGCACTTCCCCAGGAGTGCACAGGGGACGTCTCCCCAGGTCCCCGAGGGGCACAGGGCAGGAGACTCGCCCCTCCCGAGGGCTCGTTTTAGGAGGACCTGTGGCGTGCCACAGTGCTGGAGGGGTGGTCGCTGGGTGCTCTGTGGGCCGCTGCCCTGTGAGGACCTTCGGCGTCGGGAGCTGTGCCAGCACCTGGAGCCCCTTGCCTGCCCCTGGAGGCCCAGGTGCCAAGGGCCCAAGGTACTTGACATTTGTGCCCCAAAGGCTCTTGACATTTGTGCCCCAAAGGCTGGTACCCTGGGATGACAGCTGGGGACATTTCCAGAGTGCTTTTAAGATGCACCTGGTCCCCAAAACAACAAGCAGTGTCCTGGGAACTAGGGGCTAGTAGTAGCCTCTGTTTGTTGTTTCCTTCACCTCTTTTTTTCTGGGGAGGGAGAACTTGCCCCCGTGGGCAGGTGCAGGGGCAGCCACAGTGAGAGCTTGCGAGGAGGAGGCCAGGCACCCACCCAGCCCAGGCGGCTCTCTCCAGGCCTACGCCTGCAAGGAGGCCAGTTCAAAAGGTCACTGCCCTGATTTTTATTGCTGTCTCCTGTGTTCTCACGACCCCTTGCCCTCTGCGCAGACCAGCAGGACAGCAGCTTTGACAGGGCCTAGCCTTTAGGGGATTAAAACCCTCTCAAAGGCCTAGATCTCAAGCCACCAAGGTTAAATGCTGTAGTAGCTTAGAAAGCGGTGTGAGAAACTGGCCAGAGAGGCAGGGTCCGAGAGAGGACAGGCCCAGACGTGTGAGCGGGCTGTTCCCCACACAGGCGGCCAGCTGGGAGAAGTGGGAGGCACTCCCGTCCACATGGGCCCCTGTGCGGGGCGTCCATGGCTTCCTGTGGTGGAAGCAGCTGTCCTCACAGCCTGGCTGTCTGTCGCAGCCAGACAGGGAGGCCCCTTTCCCAGCTGAGTCTTGGGGTAGCCCTGTGCCTTCTCACGTGGCTGGTGCCCGCTGCAGCCGCGTGGCCCTGGTCTCCTGCAGCAGTGCCGTGCAGTGGAGGGCTGCTCTAACAAGGACTTCCTGCCGTCGCTGTCCTAGCTTTTCCTGAGTGGCACGTCTGGCTCCCTGGTTGGCATGTGCAGACCCTAATTTTCCCGACCAGTGACACCTAGAGCCCTCTTGCAGTGGCCCCTTGTGCCCAAGGCTCCCCTCAGGGGTGCGCATCTCCCAGGGATGGTCAGGTGGCAGGAGCACGTGTCTAGAGTCAGGGAACTACCCGCGTGCGGACGTTGCCAGAGCTGCACGCAGAGTGGGAGCAGGCGCTTGTCCCCAGAGGTGACCCCAAAGCCATTTGACCCTTTCCCCTGGGGTCAGATGGCCTCGCTGGCCTGCTGGAGGTGTGTGTGAGGTGTGTGCCTTTTCCCTGGGCCTGGCTCCCATGGCCAGGGAGCCCCTGTGCTGGGCAGCCACGCTGGGCCCGGAGGAGGCCGCACAAGGCCCTCGCGGCTGTCCCCTGGCCCTTCCCCTGGCTCTTTTGCCTGCAAGGAAACGGAAAGCCCCAGCTTGGCTCCTGCAGTAAACCAGAGCTGTGGCCTATGGCAGGGTCCTCCTCAGCCTGTGAGCAGGCGAGACCACCTGGGTCCCCAAGTCGGGCAGTGAGGACATCCAGGGAGAAGCAGCAAGCCACCCTCCCCAGCTGTCCACCGAGGGGGCCCTGGGCCAGCCCTTGGGTGGGTTGAGCCTCAGCCAGCTTCTCCCGGGTTTGTGCAGGTCTCGGGGGCATGGCCATGCTCACCCGACGCTGGTGCCTGGCACAGCGGGCCTGCTCTCTGCTGTGGCGGGGGCAGCACCCAGCCCACTCGGCTGCCTCCCTGGTCCCAGGGTGGTGGAGCATGTGCAGGTGGGCAGGGCTGCCTCCGGGGCCCCTCCAGGGGCACGGAGGGAGGATGAGTCTCGTTCTTTGGGTGCTGGGGATGGAACCCAGGCCTTGTGCGTGCTGCTCTCCTGGTGCAGCCCCAGTGGGCGGCGGACGCCAAGTCCAGCTCTTGCTTTTCTTTGAGGCACTCTGTCCTCGTCCTCTCACCGTCCACAGTGCAGAGGCTTCATTGACTGAGGGAGGGCGCTCCCCTCTCCTGCTCTGGGGTCCTGCCCTGTCAGGCCCGGGAGATGCTGTGTGCTCTGTGCTTCTGCCCTTGCCGTGGAGCCCTGGGCCCCAGGCCTGTGTGGGTGTGGTCTGCCCACTGGGGCGGTGAGGCCTGTTTCCTGGTGGCCCCAGTGTGCCCGTCACCTGCATGTCTCCCCTCACCAGTGTGTGGGAAGCCCAACCCTAACCATCCCAAGGGACACGGTGCTCACCCCTCAGTGCCCTGAGGTTCTGTGGCCCAGTCTTGGCCATGTGCACCTGGAGATGGATGGCCAGTCTTCCCCGGGGTGCCCTGGCCGTGGCTGGCCACGTGCCTTCCTGCAGTGTGTTCCACAGTGAAACTCCACGTTGGCCTCGAGCTGAGATGGGCACTGCCAGCCAGCCTGTGGTGGCCAGTATGGGGTTTGGAGGGGTCTCTGGAAGTGTGACTGCGTGCTGGGCCCCAGAGAAGAGTGACCGTGACACAGGGGCAGGTGAGGAGAGCAGGCATCCTGGCTGGCGATGGGCAGGGTGCCCGGATGCTGGGTCTTGGCTGTCCTTGGCTCTGAGGGTTTTCCCAGTGCCTCTGGGCTGTGCGCCATTCCACATGGTGGTGTCAGGGAGGCTGGATGGCAGTAGCCATGTGGGGCAGCAGAGGCCCCCTGACCTGTGAGGGCTGTGGCCCCATGGGAAGGACCTTGAGGGGCAGCACCCTGCTGGGCAGGGGAGGGATGTTGGCACATCCTGGTCTCTAGTCTGTCCTGAAAGGAACGTGCAGCCCCTGAGTGTCCAGCGCAGATGGTGGGGGTCTCCAGGCCCTGGGAAGGTACTCGCTGGCTCTGGGCTCTGTGAGGGCCTCGTGCCTGTGGCTCTACCCTGGGCAGGGCAGGGCAGGGCAAGGACAGCATTCGGTGTTTCCCAGATACTCCCCTGGTTCTGTAAGCCCTGCCCCCAGGAGGTCCTCTCCTGCTCTTGGGCAGCCCGTGGTCGAGTGCAGGGTTTACAGGCGGGGCCTGGAGGGCGGGGCCTGGCTGGGGCTGGCTCCTGGCTGCTGTCCCTTTGCTCCTTCTGCATCCTTTCCTTTGGTGTCCCCTGAGCCAGGGGCAGGATCCTGGGCTGTGGCACAGCCTCAGACCCCTGCAAGAGCAGGTGGCCCAGGCCTCACATCCTTGCTCATCGCCTCCCACCTGCTGCCTGTCACCTGCACCCAGTCCCCGCGGCTTTGCAGGAGGCCTGGCTCCCAATGTGGGCCTGCCCTCTCCTGGCCACAGCCCCTGCTCCTGTGCCACTGTGCTCCTGGTCCCCTTGCCACCTCCCCAGAGGGTCTCCAGACCTCACAAGCACCACCGTAACGAGGCCCGAGGGCTGCCGCGGTGGTGGAGCGCTTGCCTAGCGCGAAGCACTGGATCTGATCCTCAGCACGACATAAAAACAAATAACACACACTAAAGGTGTTGTGTCCATCTGCTATATGTATATATATATATTTTTTTAACTGAATTTCTGTCTGTACGTAGGAAACGTGCCCCTGTGTGGGCTGGGGTGGCTGCCAGCCTGCGTGGACACACCCTTACCTGGGACTCTGCTACAGGAGCCAGGAAGGGCTGTGGGGACTCTGTCACATGGCAGAGGGTGCAGCGTACGCAGCCAAGGGGGGAAACAACAGAGTGTCCACGCGCTTCTGCCCTTTCAGTGCTTCATTCACTCAGGTCACTCAGTACAGTTTCACTCCATAGGTCTTTAATCAAGAAAATGACAGTCCTTAACGCTGGGCACTGCAACAGCACCGTCAACCTGCAGCAAACAATTCTGGACTAATTCCAAGCACTGCAAACACACTCACTCATGACAGGCTCGTGACGGCCATTCCCTCTGCGCGCTAAGCTCAAGTGTCAGATCTAAAGTCTCAAGGCTTAGGTTCTGAGTCCAGCAGATGCCCACGGTGATCAGGTAAAGGACCAAGGCAGACTTCTCCTGGGGTGCAGCTGACGGCTGTTGAGGAGAGGGTCGTAGGGAGAAGTCACGGAGCTCACCAGGGTCAAGACACGGCTGTTGTACTTGAGAGCCGTGAGGAAGGTGCAGAGGATCCGGCAGATGAGGAGAGTTGGGGTATGGGTCCAGGTCCTCACCAGGCTCTCCAGCCCGGGGGCATCAGCGTGGCTGGCTGGATGTGTGTTCATTCGCTCCATCCCTTATACTAAGTTTTGGGCCTTGTGACTACCCTATCAATGCCTTTCAGCTGCCACCGGATTTCTCAGTGATGTCATTTGCCCTGGGGTTGAAGCATCTGGTCTGGTGGTCCCCACCCTGCTTTTCTTGCCTCTCCTGCTTATGGGGTAAGGACAGTGTGACAGAGACTTCACTCGGAGCTTGTCGGGGTGGGGATGATCATATTGAGGGCTCTGGGTGTGCCGGTGAGACGGCAGGTTTAAAGAAGAGTTTTTAAAATGGAGTCGGCTTAGGCTCAGGCCTCAGGCCATCCTTACCGAGTCCCCTGTCAGAACAGTGGAGTGACTCCGTCCGACGGCTGCCGCCCTGGCTTTCCCCCGGGTCCCCCGCCTCCTTTGGGGTGTGGATGGGTGGCTTTCTACCTAGCCTCTGACCCCGCTTTCCAGGGCTTCTCAGGCGGGAGTACTGCCCGTCGCTGGGGGCTGGGATCTGCCCTGAGCCTGGCTGGGGCAGGTCAGTCCTCGGCCTCTCGGGCGCCAGGGGCAGATTGTGGACGCAGTAGAGCAGTCAGTGGTCTGCCTCGGCTTTACCGAGCCTGGCGTTGGTGGGCATGTGGCCGTGCCGGCCCAGTGTCCAGTCGCTCCAGGTAAGACCGTGTTCTCCTTGATTTGGGTGGAGAATGGGATCCCAGTGTCCCACTGAGCCTGGGTGACTGTGTTTCCAAGGAAAGCCACAGGGCGACGTGCACATCAGGCGGGTGCAGCAGGAGCTGCAGACTCCATCTTCTCCCTGTGTCCTCGGGGAGGGGACGGTGAGGTCTCCCCAGTGCCTCTCTCTACAAGGGCTCTCAGTTGCCTGGCCTGGCCCTTCTGCTGGAGGCCTGCCCATTGCTGGCCATGAGTGCTGCTCTGACCCAGCCTCCCTATCCTGGCACCTGCGGTGCAGGGTTAGGGTTAGGGTTAGGGTTAGGCACCTTCTGTGAGCACGCTGGGCGGGCCTGCGTTCCCGCAGAGCCTCTGGCTGCCATGTCCTCTAGGAGGGAGAAGGGCTGCTGGTAGTCTGGTGGCCCAGGACAGGCCTGGGCCACAGCTGCCCACTGTCTTCTCTGTCCCTAATACCATCCACGTCTCCCTGCTCCTGATTGCAAGCTGCACTCAGGCAGGGTGTGGCTGGCCCAAGCGACTGCCCCGTCGCCCCACCTCGTGCCCCCTGACACCTGTGTCCTGGGGAGGACTGCCAGGCGGGGCTGTCTGTCAACCTGGTGGGGCTGGAGAGCTCTGTCCACACGGCTGCTGTTGGGTGCAGTTCCCTGGGAGCTGCAGCCCCACAGGCCTTGGGGGACCTGCCTCCCACTTGCTGGACTTGGCCCACACGTTCCCATCCCCTGGGTCCTCTTGGGGAGTCGGCAGCCTGGTGGAGACCCCAAGGGGGGGCGGAGGCTGGAGATGCAGTTTGTACCTAGCAGAGATCATCTTCCTTGGCAAGGGGCCAGGGAAGCTGAGGCCCCAGAGGTGGGCCACAGGGACACCTGTCACCATTGCAAGGTGGCACTTCTGAGAGCAGCCTGCCCTGGACTGGTTGGACAGCACCTCAGAGGACTGTCCTCACAGAGTCCTGGACACCTGTCCACCTGCCACCTTTGTCCTGGAGAGAGCTCTGGCTCACGAGGTGCCCGGCCGCCCCCTCTGCCTCTGGGTCTGCCACCAGCGCAGGGGTTGGAGGTGGGTGGGGAAGGCCCGGAGCTCCCCCAGGCACAGGGTGCTGCCAGCCGCAGACAAGGGGTCCTGCCGCCCCATCTTTGAACCTCTCTGCAGGCCCCTGGGGGAGTCGAGGACCCAGGAAGGGTCCTTGCTGACGTGCAGGTGTCCTGAGCGAGAAGCCTCTGTGTGGTTTGTGGTGGGGTGTGTTCAAAGCCAGTCAAGTTGGGTCCCCTTCCCTCTCCCAGCCAGGGACGACGTCTTGGCCCTTAGGAGAAACGCCAGCGTCCTGAGCCATCCCTCCCACCCAGGCTGTCCCCGTCCCTCACAGCGGACACCTGCCACTGGCCATGCCATCCAGACTCCAGAGCCCCCCAGTGGTCTCTGATGGCCTGCCGCCTCTAAGTGGCCCCTGTGGAGGGGCTGCTGGTCATCCCAGCCCTACCTGCAGTCGGGAGGAGGGCGGCCAGCCTGCTGAGCTCTGGGCTGAGGCGCAGCCCCTGGGGGACCCTGTCTGCCCAGCGCGCACTGCCTTCCACAGGAGGCTGCCGCCGCCCTGGCCTGGAGCCTCACGGCTGGCCCAGTGACCTTGCAGTTCCTGTCCATGTCCCAAACGTGTCACCAGGCCTGCCTCAGCTGTGGCTCTGGAGTGTCGGGTCCCGGCCAACTGGCCGGCCTGGAGCCCTGGGTGAGTCCTGAGGACCTCCAGACCTCCCGGGCAGGAGGTGAGCAAGTGGAGGTACACCTGGGGACCCTCGTTCCATCCCACGCGGCCCCGCCTGGTCTGACCCGCTGGCCGTGTCCCGGCGCCTCTTCCCTCCACCTGCTGCCACTGGGCCACTGACCGGGTTCTCGCAGGAGAGCCAGGCCTCCCAGGAGTGCTGGGTGTCTGTGGGACAGTGGAGAGCGGGCAGTCCATGTGGGAGAGTCATGCTGCTAGGGTGGGGGGGGGTTGGTGGCCTGGCCCTGTTGTGTGGCCAGGGGCTCCCCAGCCCGGTTCCGGGGTCTTTGTGTTTGGGATGTGTGTGCGCCTTTGGATGCCACGGGTCTGTGGGAGGCGCTGAGTTCTGCCGGTGACTCCCGGCTGCCTCCCACTGCCCCCCGCCCAGGTGCTAGCAGCTGCCGCAGGGGGCTGTCCACTCCGTGTTGTGTCTGTCTCTATAGAGAGAACACAGTGTGGGCGTCAGCTGGCAGAAGGGAGGAGGCCCGTGCTGAGCAGACCGCTGGCGGGCGGGGCCGGGGCTAGCCCAGCCTCCCCTTCCTGGTGGAGCAGGAAGCATCAGCAGAGCCCCCGGGTGAGGTCCTGGGCCAGAGGTCATGTGGGCAGGTGCCGGGCCCTGCCGCCTCCCCCAGTCTGCAGCCCCCTCAGCCTCGTGGCCGGGGGGAGGCTGCCCTCTGTCCCCTGTGTGGTGATAGCCAGGGCTTCTTCAGCAGCAGGTCTGGGCACCAGGCCGCCTGTCCTGCCTGGCTCTGCTGCTGCTCTGGAGACCAGGTCCCTGCGAGGAGGCTGTGGGGGGACTCCAGAAGGTGGCCCTCCTCATCTGGACGACTTGAGACATGCCCCGGAGGCCCTCTCAGACAGCTTGGAGCAAGGAGCAGTCTCCGGTTCTGACACTTATCTCCCAGACGCCAGGAACCCAACTGGGCCGCTGTGAGCACAGACGGCTGGCTGTCTGGGGAGAAGTCCCGTCGGGGCGCAGGCAGCCGTGGTGGGGGCCGAGCTGCGGGGTGGCCGCCTGCCGGGAGGACACGGCCCCCGGGCAGTGCTGAGGCCCCAGGCCTGCGCGGACCCTGCGCCCTCGGTGCTGGTGATGCCCCTCTGTGGGAACACGTCAGCAGCTCTGTCCCTGTGACCCACAGGACAGGAACCCTTTGGGTTCCCACCGGGTAAAGGTAGCTGTGGCCAGGTGGGCTGCGATGTTGTTCAGGGTCTAGGAGAGGTGGGGGGTGGGCAGCGTGTGTGGAAGCCCACCTCCCGGGGTGGGGCCCAGCCCTGTCCACGAAGGCCCCGCCGAGTGGCGTTGTCCAGAGTGAGAAGGGATGAGCAGATGGGCAGGGCTCCTGCCGCCTCCAGGTGCCCGGGTCTGGTGGGCAGGCTGTGCTGGCCCCAGCACGAGCTGCCCGGGCTGTGTGGGCTCCAGCCCTGCCCCTGGAGTGCCTTCAGGTTAGGCCCTGGGGGCTGTTTTATTCAGGATTTGAAGATGAGAAGGTGTTGGCCCTGGACAGAAAATGTAGCCATGCGTTTTCCTCGGGCCCGGAAACGTCCAGTTTGAAGAGAAAGGGAAACCTCTAGATGTTCGGTCCCACATCCCGGAGGCAGCATCTGTGTGAGGGTCCTCTGGACATGGTGCAGATGCTGGGCTCCATCCGGAGGGGCCTGCTGCCAAAGGCCTGCCTGTCCAGGACTTTCCCTGGGCGCGGGTCAGCAGGACAGGTAGTGTCTCCTACCTGCTTCCTCCAGTGGTGGCTCCTGTGAGTGGGATGAGCTGTGGGCAGGGCCTTCCACGGAAGGGCTATTCCAGAGCAGGAGCCCCTTCTTGGGGGCGCTGCCCAGGGTTTGTGCATGTCCTCCCTACTCAGGCCTTTCCTAGGGGCTTAACGCAGGTCCCCTGATGAATGAGTTTCCTGGACACGTTTCACTGAGCTCAGGGGACATGGTCCTTGGCACCTGCCCCATAGGAGCCCTGCCCTCTGGGCCATTGGCTTAGATGTGAACACTCCCAGCCATTTTTATCTTTTATTTTGAGACAGGGCCTTGCCAAGTTGCTAAGGCTGTCCTTCAACTTGCGATCCTCCTGCCTCAGCCTCCCCAGTTGCTGGGATGTCAGGTGTGGCCACTGCACCTGCCTTAGGTTCTGAAGTCCAGTTTATTTTGAGGTTGGCAGCTTGGGCTCTCTTGGTGGCCCGCCCTGTGAGAACAGTGACCGACTCCTGTGTGCGTGTGTCTGGCCTGTGGGTGTGAGTGCCGCAGGCGGGTGTGCATGGCTTCTCCCGGCCATGTCCTGTCCCCCTCCCACCCCAAGTGGCCTTGGGTGCTGGGGGCTACAGCAGTTCTTTGCTTTCTTGGTCAGTGAGGGGCTGGAGGGGAACTGCCTTAGCCCTCAGGGTTTGGGGGGCTGCTGAGGTGAGTGGAGGCCTTCTCCAGGCCCCAGTCACCTCTCCTTTGATCCCTGTCCCCAACTCCGGCTAGTCAGCCCTGGGAGGCAGGGGCGAGTGCGGCCAGCACAGGGACAGGAGCCCACCCTGAGCATGGCCTCCGCACTGCCCTTTGCTTCCTGCGGGTTGCTACGTGCCCTGCCTCTTCCTGCTTGCAGCATGTCCTCGTCACTGAGCTGTGAGCCTCACTGGTCACCTGTAGGGACCCCAGGCTCTGCATGGGAAATGGAGCAAATGGGTGGTGTTGGGTGGGAACCTACTGGACTCTGCTGCCCGCCTTGGAGGATGGGGTGCGCCCAGGGGGGGAAGTGGGGTTGGGGTTGGCGTCCTTCCTGGCTGCGCTGTGGGGACTTGGTGGCCAATGCTGCTGTCCTTCCCAGTATCTCCCTGGTCAGTTGGAAGGGATGGAGGTCGCTGCCCACACTGCCTCTGCAGAAGGGCCACTTCCCTGGGCTTAGCGGGGGCGGAGCTCACTGCTGCCCATCAGTGGCTTTCCCGGATGCCTTGGCCCCTAGTGGATCAGACTGGGTGCACCTGTGAGCCAGGCCTGTGGGGTGCAGTGACTCTGGGGACAGGAATATGGGGAGGAGGTGGCCTGCTTGGATGTGTAGCCCAGGGGACCCAGCTGTGTATGGGTGCAGGAGGGCTGAGCCTGCTGAGGGGCTTGGGCTTGGGAGGTGGGTGCTGCCTGTTTCTGGAGAGGCGGTGCCAGGCGCCAGCAGCCACTTGGGGTAGGACCCTGGATCAGCAGCATCCAGTCCTGTGTGAAGCCTCGCTGTTTGGGGTAGGCCCTGGGCCTGTCTCTCCCGCCTCATGGGCTTGGGAGGGGAGGGCCCTTCCCGGGGGCCACCCTGCACACCTCTGGGCCAAGTCCTCGCCCCCTGGCAAACTCCTAGTCAGGCCCACTTCTTGGCGAATCGGCCTTCCAAGAACAGTGGCCGCCGCCTCTCGTGTCCCTCCCCACAGCACTTCCCCTCCTCCCAGTGGGCGGAAGGCCTGTTTGTCTTTATGGACTCTGGTGAGGGGTGGCAGGCAGCCAGGCGTCCATTACAGGCCGCCCCGCCCGCCTGCGAGTCACCGCGATGGAATGTCTGCTGGACGCCCAGGGACGCCACCCAGACAGAATCGGTGGGGCGAAAACAAGCCCAGACCCTGAGCTGAGGTGCACGGGCCGCCCGCCGCCCTGGGCTGCGGCTAAAGTCCTAAGTCCTCTGACGCTGGTTCCTCCGGGGGCTTCAGAGGGAGCAGCCCTCGCTGTCTTTGGGGGACTTCCCACTTTGTCCGCCTCTGAGGTCTGTGGGGCTCGATGTCATCTGGGAGGT
This sequence comes from Marmota flaviventris, assembly GCF_047511675.1. Lineage (NCBI taxonomy): Eukaryota > Metazoa > Chordata > Mammalia > Rodentia > Sciuridae > Marmota > Marmota flaviventris. Next base: position 1,013,849 of record NC_092507.1, read on the forward strand.
GCTGGGGTATGCGCCAGTTGAGACATATGTCCAGTAGTCGCCAAGTCGGTGTTGGCCACGGCCTGGTGTGCTTGGCGCCCACCCATCTCCACAGGACCAGCTGCTGCCCCGGGACACAAGGCCCCCGGTCCTCCTGCCTGCTGGGTCTCCTTATGTCCCGGCCTCTGCACAGGAGCCTGCCCTGCAGCTAGCCCTGCAGCTGCTTCAGGGACGAAGCCCCTCACATGCCTGGCTGGGGGCCAGGGCAGGGGCCCACTGGGTGTCCCAGGAGGACACAGGGTAGTCCTCTAGTCCTCGGTGACTCGGTTTCCTTGGAGAAGACTGTCTATCGCTATTGAAGTAACCATGAGTTGACCTAGTTAAAGAAAAATCAAAGTGAACCTTCAGAATTGGATTTTTTACTCCATTTGGGGGTTTGGGGTTGCCTTGCAAATTTAATCAGCTTCCTCTGTACCACCATAATCAGAAAACTGGGTTAACCCGAGCAAGATACGAGCGTGAATTATCATGTGTAAAATATCAGTGGTGCTTATAAAAATAGCTTTGCAACTTCTGGAGCTGTGGAGCCTTCAGAAAAGGCCCTCGGCTCAAGTTGAGCTGGTTCCCAGTGTGGGGACTTGGGACGTCACCTGCTGGAGACAGCTGAGGTCTCACAGGCCCTGCCCACCCAGTGCCAGTTCCTGCAGGAGCCTCCGTGCCACCTAGAGCGGCCCTGCCTCCTCTAGACCTGGGCCCAGATGTGGGGTGGGCCTGCCCAGCTCCTTGCCCTGGGGACCCAGGGCCGTTCCTGGGCAGTCCCAGGAAGGCCTGAGCAGACGTGTGTCAGGAGCCTGGGTGGGCCAGGTGGGGCCTGTGGTCCGGGTGGGACATGGGGAGAACCCACCCGGCAGGAGGGCAGCACGGGGGTGTGGTTTGTGGATGGAGGGTGGTGTTCAAGGCTGTGCCCATCTGCTTGCTGCAGAGGGTCCCTTCCGGCTGACCCTCGCCAGGTGGTCTTTGTCAGCTGGCTACTGTGACAGGACCCTGTATGAGGCACAGAGAGGGGAGGACCCAGGCCTGGCAGAGGCTGCTGCTGGCCCTGGCACAAGACCGGGAACTGTGCTCGGCCTGCCTGCTGCCCAGAGGGTGTGAGGGCCAGTTACTGTTCATGGGCAAGGTGGAAGTCCTTTGGGGGCAAGAGTACTCCCCGGGCGGGTTCTCTGGTGCCCTCTTGGGATCTTGAAGCCTAGGCTGGTACAGCCTGCCTCTGGGGAGGTGGTGGCCGCCCAGGGACAGCCGTGGGGATCTCCACCAGCCCGGCTGTCTCGGCTCAGCCTTGAGCAGGCCTGGGGATGTGGGTCTGCAGGGTGGGGTGTCCCCTCTGCCCAGAGCCCCTTTTCCCACAGCAGTCCTAGATCTGTCCTGGTCCCAGGGGAACAGGGACCCAATGGCCCTTTCTGCACAGGTGGGGGGCCGCTGGGGATTGGGTCGTCAGCCTGTTCGCTGGAGCAAAGGTCCGTTGGTCTGGTGGTGTCTGACAGGAGGTGCTGTGCAGGAAGGTTTGCGGTCTCGGTGACCCCAAGAAGTCAGTGCTGGGGTGCTCTGCCATTCTCTCCCCAGACAGGGCTTTGGAGCCACCTGGTAGCGTCTTGGGGTTTGGCAGTTGGGACGGCTGTCTCCCACCTGAAGGCGCGTAGAGAGTGACTGGCACCGTCGGCGTTCAGGGGGTGTCTCATTTGCCCGCCCGCCAGATGGCTGGAAGATCACTGAGCATGCCTTGGGGTGGGGCTGTCCCCGAGAACACTCCAGCACCATGGCCTGGCCGTCTCCTGTGTCCCCGCTGTGGTCCTAACAGGCCTGGCCCTGTTCTGTCCCATCCTCAGGGCTTGGAAACTCGGCTGGATAAGAGTTGGGGTGTTTTGTGTCTTAAACGCAGATTCTCGGGTGACTGAACCGCGGGGTGGCGTCCCAGTGTTAGATTTCTGCCTTTTTTCTGACTCGGAAATATTACGTGGTTGAATTCCACGATAGATTGATCAACTAAGAAAAGCTGGTTTTCAGTTCATCTGTGAACGAGGAAGTAAACGAGTGGACGGCGATCCCCGGGGGTTTTCGAGGGTGTCCTGCCCAGGCCTGTGGCTGCAGGAGGACAGCTGCATGGGCTGTCCAGCTTCTGGGTCAGGACGTGTTGGTGGGTGGGCCGCCTCTTCTCCTACGACCCCGGGCTTCAGGTGAGGGCAGGGTCCATGGGAGAGAGCGGGTCAGGTGGGGGCGCCAGGCCTTGGCCTGTTGTTGTGGCCCACGGTGGCCTCTAGCAGTGGAATTTGCCCCAGTCTGTGGCTTGGCCGGGTGGCAGAGGGAGCCTGGGTTGGGGCTGTTGCCCCCCAGGATGTCTTTGGGGCCATTTGGAGTAGATATGGAACAGCCCACCCCTCTCCACCAGGCCTGGGCCAGGCCACCTCCTGTGGCCGTGGCTGCCGACATGGCCTGGCTAGTCAAGTTTGGGTGGAAACTGGCCCCTTGGCCTTGCCCAGGAGCTGTGAGAGCTGCCGCCTGCCAAGGGAGGGTTTGCAGTGACTGTCCCCTGCCTGGCTCAGCCAGACTCTAGGGTCCCCGCTGCTCTTGCCAGCTGCTGGCACACTTTTACCTGTGCCAGGTGGCACCAGAGTAGAGCAGGACCCCACCCGCTGAGGAGTCCCGACCGTTCGCCTCACAGCTCATTGCGGAATGTTCCGTGTACTTGGGTAGAGACTGCGTGGCCCAAGGAGGTGGCCTTGGGGTGTTGTGGCCTGGCCATGGTGCCCCTGGTGGCAAGGGCCTGCCTGTTCCCCCAGCAGGAAGTCGGGCCATCTGCCCTGACAGGGCCTTCTGGGCTTGGTCTCCGCAGGAACCTCACAGGGTGGACCCTGGCGTCAGCTCTCGGCCAGGAGTCCTGTGTGTAGCTGGCCTTTGGAGGTGGACACTCCCCAGCCTCAACACAGGCAGCCTTGCAGCTAGCAGGAGTGTCCACGGCAACAGATGCCGCACTCCGCGCTTAGCCCTGGGCGCAGCGAATCGTGGCTGCCCCAGAGGGCGTCAGGCTTGGTTTCGGGCAGGTGTCTGGTTGCCGCGCTGCCTCCCTTTCGAAGAGCTCAGCCACCCGTGTCCTAACCTGCCTTCCCGCACCAGCCGCTGTCGAGCCAGGCCCCGAGCTGTCCCGTGGCTTCCTGGCAGGACACTGCAGTGAGGTCGAGTCGCAGGGCCGTGACTGCAGGTCACAGGGCCCTCGCTGCTGCCAGGGCGTGTGCTGCTCCTTCGTGTGACGGGCGAGCGGGCTGCTGCACCCCCGTCTTCTGTGGTCTCGGGAAGGTCCCTGGCGGGGGCACGGCCAGGTGCGTGGTGGCTCACGTCCTGCCAGCAGGCCCAGCCTCTGCGTTCCCTCACCGGCACTCCTGTGTCCACGTCGTAGGAGCCGCGCTCGGCTGGGAGACAGAGCGGCCCTTGGCTGTGTCTCCTCTCGGGGACGATTTTGGCTGTTGGCGGCCTTCCTTTCCTCGGGCGCCCAGGGTGCCTCCCACGCAGGCGAGCGCTCCGCCCCAGCCCAGCCCGCCCCGCGCCTTTGGAAATGGTGCTTTCCACCCGAGGCATGCCGACAGCCCTCTTCCGCCACATCCCTCCAGGCAGTGTCCCTGCCTCCTGGGGACGGTGTCTCTGGGTGTCTGTCGGCCACCGGCCAGCTGCTCAACCCTGGGAACAGCCGGACTGCCACAGCCGCAGCAGCTCGGCCTTCCCGCCAGTGGTGGACGAGGGCTGCGTGCAGCCTGGTGCGGGTCGCGCTCTGTGCCTGCCGTCCCGGTGGGCGAGGGCTGCCCAGTGCCTGGACGCCGGCCATGCTGCTGCGCTCACTGGCCATCGTGCACCTCATGGAGAAACATTTGTGTGGCTGTGTCCAGTTTTTGCTCCGCCGTCAGCCCGCGTCTGTTTTCCTCGCGCACGTTTTCCTCCGGCTCTGGCTCCCGTCCCTGTCGGTGGGGCCCTTTTGAAGTGAGAGGTTCCTTCAGCCCCAGTGCACCCCTCTTCTCTGCTCGTCTCAGATTCCTCGTGCTTCTGCGCCAGCTGAGGGGCCTCGGGGGCCGGCTGTGGCGTGTCCCTCACAGACCCGTCCCGATGTCTGCAGCCTGGGCTCTGCGTTGCGGCGAGGCACTCTGCACTGTCACCACGTGGGCTCTTTGGGTGGCACGGACCCTGAAGTCTCTTCACATGACAGACCACCCCCAGCGGGAGGATGACCTGAGAGCCAGAGGACGTTTGGTGATATGCTTCAGGGGCAGCTGCCATGTGCCCTGCAGGAAGCATGGGCACCTACAGAGTGTCCCTGGGGGCTGCTGCGCCCAGCACCTCTGCCAGCCTGGTGCTCTGCCGCTGTGGGAACGCTGGGTCCCCAGGGTGGCACTGGGCAGCTGCTGGGCTGCAGAGCAGTGGGAGCCTCTTCTCCAGTCTGCTGAGTCCCTTTTGGTGGGAGAAGTTGTGACATCGGTATGAGGACTGCTGTGTCCCTGTGCCCAGGGCTGACTGCCCACACTTGGGATGGCAGGCAGGCTTCCTTAGGATTCTCGTCCGTCGGGGGCACACCTGTCGGGTCTGCTTGCTGAAGCGGTCCTGCGACCTCTCGGAGGTCTGCACCCGGAGGCCAGGCCTGTGGAGGCCCGGCAGAGGCCCTCGGGTGAGCTCAGATGTGGAGAGGGGTTTTTCCTCTGGTCTGGGGATGGCACCCAGGGCGCTCTCCAGGGAGTCACTGGGTCTTAGTAAGTTGCCCAGGCTGGCCCTGACCTTGGCTTCTTGAGTCTCTGCAGGACTTTGAGACGGTTCATATTGGTCTTGGCTCCGTGGATAAGTGAAGCCGAGGGACTGTGGCCCCAGGTGAGAGGCCTGCTGGGCTTCCCTGCTGGCCTCCGCAGCCTTGCCCTTGCCCTGCCAGGAGGCTGGGGGCGGGGGCTGGTGCCCCTGGTGCACCACACAGCTGCCCACCAGCCCCACCTCTTTGCAGGACGCCCCAGGGGGCCAGTGAGGAGTGGAGGTACCACCACCTGGGCTGCCCTGTGGCCCCTGGTCATGACCCCCGGGTCAGTGCTGTTTCCCACCCAGGGAGCTGCCCTCTGGTATCACCCCGCATGGCCTGCAGTCCACGTCAGGGCCCCACTGAGGGCTCCCCCACCTAGAAGCCCGCGTCTGCAGCCTGGGCCCTGCACCCCAGGCACACCCTGCCCTACCTAGCCAGTCCTCCGGGCCAGGCAGAGGCCACCGATCACGCAGCAGCCTCGCGTGGCTGCAGGCACCGCTTGCGCTCCGACAGCCGGGCAGGCGGGCCCTCCCACCTAGCCACGCGTCCTCTGAGTGGCTAGTTTCCAAACACCATGAACCACAGATACCCACCTTGTGAGGCGTCCAGGTGTGTCGTCCAGGTGTGCCGCTCTGCTGCAGTGAGTCCACAGCACTCAGGGCTTGGTGCTGCCCTGTGCTCTCAGTATCCAGGGGTCACCACGCGAGGACTCTCACGGCTGTTCCTGGACACGAGGTGGCCGTGTGCTTGTCAGGTTGCGCAGTAGCTGCTGTGTTCTGATTGGTGCCTGGCCCCTGTGCACAGCCTGGCATAGGTCCCAGCCTCTGAGAGGTGCGAAGTCCCCCGGGAGGGAAGGGCCGAGGACGCTGCCCAGAGCTCCGGGCTGAGCGAGTGGCCGTTCTGCCTCAGGCCCCAGGTAGAGGACGGTGGGTCCTCTGCGTCAGGCTCGTGGGGCCTTGGCACGCCCCAGGGGGTGGAGCCCGGCTCTGCTGGGCTGCTGTGGCCCAGGGAGGTCGCCATAGGGGCTTTCCCGGGTGTCTTAGGGTAGCCAGTCGGAGCCAGACATCCTAGGCTGAGGCTCAGGGACCTGCTGCTCTGCTGGGCCCTCTCCTCCAGGGCAGCTCGCAGCAGGACGGGTGAGGTGGACGCTGCCCTTGCTCTGAGGAGGAACAAGCAGCGCCTTGCCCACAGTGGACCAGGGTTCCTGGGAAGGAGGCAGCAGCCCATGACTGTTCCTTTCCTGGTCCCTGAGGACTTGGGGCCAGAACTCAGCCCCAAGCCCCCAGGCCCTTTGCACTGGTTGGGGCCTCCCTGTGACCCTTTGTGCCTTGCCTTTTCTGTGTGGCTCTCAGCCCATATCTCTGCTCCCCTGGACACTGGCTCTTGCCTCACCAACAGGCCTGGCCTGCTCTCCCCATCCTGTCAGGCCTGGCTGTGGGTGGCCCTGCACACGCCTCTGGGGGGGACCTGTCCTCCCTCCGTGACCTCCCAGCCCCGGACAGGGCAGTTCAGAGACTGTTTCCCTACGGGTTCACGGGCACTGGTACCCTAGTACCTGGCGCCTGGGCAGTGGCTGTACAGGCGGGGAGCTCCCGCTGTGAGGCCCAGTGTGCGGTTGGGCCAGAGGGCACCTGAGCCTTGCTGCGGCCTCCACAGGCCCCGAGAAGCAGCATGGTGTGCTTAGAAGGCCACAGCGATGGCCACTTGCCCTGGGGTCACCTGTCTCTGCTGATGGCTCCAGAGACTGTCCCTTGCCTCAGCCTCCTGGCGCCTGCCGTGGTTCCTGAGAAGCCTGGTGCAGCTGGGGGCTCAGACGACCAGGTGGAGGCCCTAGTGGAGGCCCTTGTGGCGGAGATGCGCCTGCCTGAGCGGGCTGGGTGGAGGTGTGCTTGTGAGCCGTCCATGGGCGACAGCAGAAGCCCAGGTCCCCGAGTGACCGCTTCCTCCTGCTGTGGAAGCAGGTACAAGCTGGGCCTAAATGGACATCAGAGGCTCCTCCGAGTGGCTGTGGCCTTCTGGGCAGCGTGGCCTCATTGGTGTCAGGGGTGCCAGGCGAGGTACTTCCCCACGGTGTGTCCGGAGCCTGACGAGGACCCTGGTGTGCTCTGGTGGCTCCCTGCCTGGGCTGTGCCCTGCATGGCCAGGTCATTGTAGCTGGTCTTCTGCTCTCCCTGCTGCTCAGCAGACCCTGAGGACCATCCAGTCGGGCAGAGTGGCCAGGGCAGCGTGGGGAGGTTGGGCAGGGTGCTGGTCGGTTCCTCCCCCTCGTCTGCCGCCCCGCTTGCCCCAGGGAGGGCGTGAGGAGCGGCTGGGAGGGTGGCCAGGGAGGCCCTGCCGCCAGTCGCAGGACACTCCAGGGTGCCCTGGAGCTGTAGCAGGCAGCTTGTTTCTCTGAGAAACAGGGAGGGGACGCTGGCCCCGTGTCAGGGTCCCTCAGTGGCCCCTCACTCCTGCCGTGCCCCCTGGGGGTTTCCCTACTTGGGCAGCTGCTCAGGTGGGGGCTGCAGCCAGGTTCAGGGCCACTGGGAGGAGCCCTGGGGCTCTGGAGCTGGCAGGCCCCTGCTGGCCACCCCTGCGCCACAGACACCCTGTCACCTGGCCGCTCTGCCTCAGCCCAGGTCAGTTGGAGGCGGGGCGTGTCCCCCCTGAGCTGTGCACACACGCACGGACCCCTCGGCTTTCCCCGGCTGCCACGCTGCGGGGGGTCTTTGCCTGGTTCCCTGGTCTTTGGGGGGCTGAGGTGTCCACGGCCCTGAGCCTGGTCTTCCTGCCTGCCTGGCCCTGGACAGGCTTACCCCTGCTGGTGGGGTGTGGGGAGCAGCGTCTCCTGTCGGGGCTCCAGGGGGAGGTGGCCCGGGGTAGGCTGTGGCCCGCGGCCCCTGGACGCAGGGCGGCTCTGTGCAGCCCTGCTCAGTCTCTGGCCTTGTGAGGCGTGTGAGGGCCCGAAGGAGGTCACAAACCAGAGCGCCTTGTCTCAGCCAGTCCTCAGAGGGTGACGCGGTGTCTGTCACTGTCGGCGACACTGGGCACGCGTCCCAGCCCACGCGTGGGCTCGCCGTGACCCCTGGTGCTGAGGGCCAGTCCCCGTGGTGCCTGGGTTTGAGAACCAGTCGGCCTCACCTCGTAAGAGGTGGTGTTCGCTGTGGGGGTGAGAACAGAGTCTCCGGAGGATCGTCCCAGGGATCCCCCCAGGGACCCCACCCTGGGCACGGTGGCCTCCGCAGCCTGCCCCACCCCGTCTCCCTCCACACCTTTCTCCAGACCCGTCGGGCTTCTCGACTGGGCACACGGGGCGTCTGACGGGCTTCTGACGCGGCGGCTGTGGCTTTCCGGTGCGAACAGAGCTCACTTTCCACTCCTGCCCTCCGCCCGCTGGCAGGAAGCCCCCCCGGCAGCGCCAGCCCTGGTGCCCTCGCTGTAGTTCCCCAGGGGGCCCTGCCACCCCCCGCCCCCGCAGGGCATGCAGGGCCTGGGCCAGCCCCGGAGTGGTCGCCCCGAGAGGCTGGGCACGCTGCACGCCTGCCCGGGTGGCTGTGTGGCGGCTGAGAGCAGGTTCTAGAAACTGCCCACAGCAGGGTTTCTGCCCCCGCCAGGTCCTGGCCCAGAGGAGAGGGGGTCTCCGGCTCCTCCTGAGCCCAGCCTGCCCTCCTGGTGACCCTGCCCTGGGAAGCAGGGTCCTGCTGCTCCCCACAGGACTAGCTGCTGACAGTGTTTTCTCAAATGTCCCTGGAAGGTAGGAGGAGCCCTGCATCTAGCACTCCGTCCCTGGAAAGGGAGCCTCTCTCCAGGCCCCCAAGTGGGACCCTGGCTCTGCTGCCCCGAGGCCCTCCCTGCGGCCCGGAGAGCCGGCCCCTCGTCATTCCTGCTCTGGCTCCAGGCTCAGGAAGGGTGGTTGGTCTCCTGCCTTTGTGCTCTGGAAAGACCCTGTGTCTGTTGGTTTGCAGATGAACTGTCCCTCGGGTTTGGAGCCTTGGCTCGGGGGCATCTGGGTGGTCGCTGGCTTTTCCACATTGACTGGGCCGGGAGCATTGGTGTCTCTGGTTCCAGGGGCACATGTGGGGCACTCAGGAGCCAGAGCTGGTGCTTAGGACGAGCTAGGGTGGAGGGCACATCTCCCAGCTCTGACTGGAGGCCCCCAGGGCAGCGCCTGTCAAGCCTGTCTTGCTTGGCGGTAGACCACTGAGACGCCTGCTCTCTAGCAGAGTGGTGGCCGTGGCCACGCCGGGCACTCTGCGGTCCCCTCACCCACAGGCAGCATCACATCGGGTCCGCACCTGGCCAGTGAGCCTCCTGCCAGGGTGGCCCCTTCCCAGCTACTCTGGGTCAGCACCGACGTGTTTGGCCTCTCAGCAGGTGCCATGGCCCTGTGGCTGGGTCAGCCCCCATCCCTGGTGTGGGCAGGACAGCAGCTCCCTCTACGTCTCTGCAGGAACACAACATGCTATAGGAGGTGGCGTGAATGGACGAGGGCAGGGAGTGATGGTCAGGCGGAGCCTCTGTGGAGGCCAGAGCCTGCAGCTGTGGGGTGAGGTCACCTCGTCACACCGCACAGGCAGCACAGCACTGCTCTGTTCCCATGGGGATGACGGTGGCCTTTCTGCACGAGGCCTCCGGAGCCGCGAGCTGGGCTCTCGGGGTGCTCCACACACAGGGGTGCCTGTGTGCCCCAGCAGTGCCAACGGGGCCTTTTGTGTTGATCGCAGGTGTCCTCTGAGCCCCCGGCCTCCATGAGACCCAAAACGGATGCTGCCTGCTCTCAGCCCCCTGCGTCCCCCGAGAAGGACAAGCAGTCCAGCTGGCTGCGGACCTTGGCTGCCTCCTCCAATAAGGTGCTCCACCAGGACCTGCGGGGTCCCCGGGGAGGTGGACCTGGCCTGGCCTCTCCGTCCGCTGACCGTGCGACTCTCTTGACAGGGCCTGGGCTGCGTTCACCCTCGCCAGCGCCTCTCTGCTTTCCGACCCTGGTCCCCTGCAGTTTCCACAAGTGAAAAAGAGCTCTCCCCCCACCTCCCGGCCCTGATCCGAGACAGGTGAGTGCCGACCTGCGCCTCTGGCCAGGGCCCTCGGGTGCAGCGAGCTTCCCACAGCTTCCCCGTGCTTCCCCGTGGCTTGTCCACGGTCCGGCCCTGCCGGGCACCAGGCTGACTGAGGGTCAGTGTGGGGAGAAAGTACCTCCTGGACCCAGCTGGGGACTGTCATGGTGCTGGCCCTGTGTGGAGGGTGGGCGGCCGTGGGCTCCGGGGCCACTTCCCAGCCCACGCCTGCAATGCCCTTGGCAGCTTCTACTCCTACAAGAGCTTCGAGACGGCTGTGGCCCCCAATGTGGCCCTCGCGCCACCAGCCCAGCAGAAGGTGGTGAGCAGCCCGCCATGCACCGCTGCCGTCTCCCGGGCCCCCGAGCCTCTCACCTCGTGCATTCAGCCGCGAAAGCGGAAGTTGACCACAGACACCCCAGGAGCTCCGGAGACACTGGCACCCGTCGCTGCCCCAGAAGAGGACAAGGACTCAGAGGCCGAGGTCGAAGTTGAGAGCAGAGAGGAGTGTAAGTTCCCTTCGGTGCTTCCTGCGAGCAGCACCCTGGGCAGAGCCTGCTTGGCCGTGTCCTTGGCATCCCCCAGCCCTCCCTCGAGCACCCCCTGACTTCAGCCTGTCTTCCCCAGTCACCTCCTCCTTGTCCTCGCTGTCCTCGCCGTCCTTTACCTCGTCCAGCTCTGCCAAGGACCTGAGTTCCCCGGGAGTGCACGCCCCGCCCGCAGCTGCCCCGGATGCTGCGGCCCCAGTGGACACCCCGAGCGGGCTGGAGGCGGAGCTGGAGCACCTCCGGCAGGCCCTGGAGGGCGGCCTGGACACCCGGGAAGCCAAGGAGAAGTTCCTGCACGAGGTGGTCAAGATGCGCGTGAAGCAGGAGGAGAAGCTGAGCGCGGCTCTGCAGGCCAAGCGCAGCCTGCACCAGGTGAGCTGGGCAGCGGGGCACTGAGGGGCCCCAGGCCCTTGGCACCTGCCTCCTACCAGCTGCCTCATGGGTGCCCTGCGCCTCTGGGGGCCTTCCCAGTGTGCCGAGGTCTTGACGGGGCCATCTTCATCTCCAGAAGTCCCTCGGGGCTTCCAGGGAGGCCCCTGCGGTTGGTTTGGCCACCACATTCCCATCAGGGCCCATATGTCCAACCAGAGGCCCGTGTGGAGCCCAGCTCGGGAAGCTGGCACCCCGTGCAGTGTTCTGCAGGCTGGACTCTGCAGGGGCTGAGACGGTCTCTGGCTGGGCACTGGGCGTGGGAGCCGCGGCTGCTGCTGAGCCGACGCACTCTCCAGGGTCAGCAGCAGACCTCACTGCACTGTGCCCGGGCTGCCTCGCCACTGTGCTATGGCCAGGCCTCCTTCCACTGCTCCCGCGGGAACCAGGGGGACGCAGGCCAGGCAGCCACCTGGGGATGGAGGCTCACCGGCAGCTGGTCCTCACCCTGGCTGGCGTCGGCAGCTCCGGGGGCTCCACCTGCGTGGGCTGTAGACAACTCGCCCGGGGCCTTGGAGCTGCAGGGTTTCAGGTGGCCCCGAGTGTCTGCCCCGCCCCCAGCACATTGTCCCAGTTCTGGGTGGAGGTGGGACTTCCCACGCGTGCTCACGAGGCGTCTGCAGAGAAGTGTGAGTCACCAGTGTTCCAACGGTGGGGGGGGGGGCGGCCTGGGCCTGGATGCTGTGGCCCCACTGTGCGCTGGCCCCCAGGAGGATGTGGCACTGGCATCTGGGGGAGGAGGTGTGGGTGGGCGTGCGTGGCCGTGGGAGGCAGGGGCTGGCCGTGACCCGGGCCTGCCTGCCTGCCTGCCCTCAGGAGCTGGAGTTCCTGCGTGTGGCCAAGAAGGAGAAGCTGCGGGAGGCCACCGAGGCCAAGCGCAGCCTGAGGAAGGAGATCGAGCGCCTCCGCGCGGAGAACGAGAAGAAGATGAAGGAGGCCAACGAGTCGCGGGTGCGCCTCAAGCGGGAGCTGGAGCAGGCGCGGCAGGTCCGGGTGTGTGACAAGGGCTGCGAGGCCGGCCGCCTGCGGGCCAAGTACTCGGCGCAGGTAGGCGGCAGGGGCCGGAGGCGCCTGGGCAGGCCACCTGATGGCTGAGGGGCTGCGTGGACCCTGGTGGCGGGCCGCCACGTGCTCACGACGGGCAGGCCTGTGTCGCAGGCCAGGCCGGGGGCCTTCCCCCGTCGGGACCCGCGTGGCCCCAGCGCTGAGGGCTCCCTCCTGGCCGCGTTCTCTTGGTGGTTTTTTTGAGAAACAAGCTCTGAAGCGGGCCCAGGTGCAGGGAGCCCGTGCCCGGGGAGGAGGGGGCTCTGGCGGATCGCAGGACTGGGCCATACCCCCCCCATCAGGCTGGGGACACAGGCAGGGTGGCCTGGCACAGAGCAGAGCCTTCCCAGATGCGGGCCTTGGGGAGACGGGGAAGGTGCTGCATGGCTTCATGCGAGTGGGCACGAGCTGGCCCAAGCCCGGGGACCAGGGTGGGGCGGGGCTGCTGGCCTGCTTTGCCCGTGCCGCCCTCCAGGCCCTGCCTCAGCAGCCCAGGGGCAGAGAGGTGCGGTGGGCACGAGGCAGGTGAACAGGAGCCAGCCCAGGGAGAAGAGGCCGAGGGCCAGGCGTCACTGCTGACCGCCTGGGTCCCTTTCAGATTGAGGACTTGCAGGTGAAGCTCCAGCACGCGGAGGCGGACCGCGAGCAGCTGCGGGCAGACCTGCTGCGGGAGCGCGAGGCCCGGGAGCACCTGGAGAAGGTGGTGAAGGAGCTGCAGGAGCAGCTGTGGCCGCGGCCCCGCCCGGAGAACGCGGGAGGCGAGGGCAGTGCCGAGCCGGAGCCCTAGCCCAGCGCCGCCTGCCCGTGTCGGGTGCGGACACAACTCGGGGCAGCGGGCCGCAGGTGGGGTGCAGCCCCCAGCACAACGTCTCTTCTGTGCCTACTACCAAGTGAGTGTTGGCGCCACGCACTGTCGGGACCCACTGCAGAATCCCCACTGGCCCAGTGCAGGGGAGCAGCCGCGGCGCAGCCTCTGTGGCCGGAGGTTCTAACGTGGACACTTTTGTTATAAGCTATTTAAAATCCACAAGGAGACTTGATACTCAGAAAGCCAACACATTTTTTAAAAGACTGACTGACTGCGGAGCCCCGGCCGTCGCCATGTGAGGCCCATGTGGCGGGCGGCGTGTGCCCGCCCAGAAGCCATCACCGCTCGTCTGTGCCCGCGGCTGTGAGGACAGCAAGGGTTTTTCTTCAGAGTCTATTTTTTCAGCAACAAGGACCCGGGTCTTCCTGCTGCTGCCAGGAGGAGCAGGGAGAGCGCCGCGAGCCGGACGAGCCCAGCACTGCCCGCCTTACGCCGCCCCTGGCCACCCCCCCCACCCCCCCGCCATGCCGCTGCCCCAGGCCCCAGGCCCCAGGAAGCAGAGCCGCGTGGGCGCGGGACACGCCAGCCCTGGGCTGCTCTGCCCCCAGCTCCACCACCCAGCGCCCCCGCGAGGTGCTGGCCCGTGCAGGGCGTGGCGTGGCCAGGCAGGAGCACCTAGGCCGCGGGAGCCGCTCCAGTCGGCCACGGTGCCCCGTTTCGGGACTGAGGCTGCAGCATTGGAACAAAACACAGCATTATATTACTTTTTTATTTGTTCATTTAAATGTATACTTGGAACTGCACTTTGTCAGAAACCTGCCCTGTCTTTCTACTCCTGTTGACTAAGTTTTTACCAATTTCTAGAGCAGTGCAAACCCTAAGTGCTGAGTGCTTGGAATCCCCTCTGGTGCTTGGTTGAACAAGGGAATCACAAGAAACGAATCGCAGAAACTGAACTTGGGGGTCGCTCTGTGCCTTCCAGCGTCTTGTACAGCCAGCCCGACTCGTCTTCTCACCCCCACAACATCGTCTCAGCAGCGACTGAACCTGCCACTGTCAGAATAGGTTACTTGCATTTATTCCAGATAATCTCGTTTGCCCTCAACTGTTATGCAATTGTATAAGGTTTCTATGCCCAAGCTTGAAGGATGATTTCCCGGTAGACAAAGGCGGCCACCCTCCGAAGTTGTGGTCTTCGTTCCGAGGGCGATGGCACAGGAGTCCGCTCGAGTCCTGGCGCCCAGGCCCTGCACGCGGGGGAGGCAGGGACCACGTGTGCAGGGCCGAGGGCCTTGGAATCGCCCAACGCCGCCGGCAGCGACCAACAAAGACCAGAGACTGCTAAGCCCTGACGCCCGGGTGACAAAGTTGCCTGTGGGGTCTTGCCCGTGGTTTACTGAGGGGGCTCGGTGGCTGCCGGGACCCCCTTGTGAAGTGCAATGCAAAGGGACATCATGTATAGGCAGCGTTTGTTTGGGGTTTTTCTTTGGCTTTTCTTTTCCTTTTGCAGTTACGAGACCTGTATGCATGGGGTGTCGCGCCCTGCCGTAGGTAGACCCGTCCATGGGCATTATTACCGTGTCTTCTTGTAAAGGGTCCGTTTTGTTACGCAGCACGCAGAACGCTGTTTCCAGCCATGTTTTTCCAGAATTGTGTTTTTTCAGTCATTTCTTGAAGGGAAACTAAAGGATTCAGTTGGAGCAAAGCTTTAAGTGTGTGGCGTGCTTGTGTGTGGCTCTTTCTCGCCAGGTCTGAGGATCGCAGTGAGCCAGGCCCCGCTGTGTGCTGGGCCCCGGAGGGACACGCTGTTCTCGGCCACTGTGGGGCAGGGCCTCCTGGCCCTGCCTGGTCACCATGGTACCCAGGCCGTCTTCCAGTATGGGAAGCGCTGTGACGTGGTGGAACTCCCGCGTGCCAGCTGGCCCTGGGAAGGTCCTGTTGTCTCGCGAGTGTGTCCCACCTGGGCCCATGCCTGCCACCACTTCCTGCCAGAGCCAGTGGGCGGGAGGATGGGGTGGGCAGGCTCCTTCACCAGCAGTTTGTGCTCGGGCCTTCCTGGGCAGCTCGGCTGCCTCTGCCTGGCCCCCGGGTCCCTGCCCCGGGTGAGTGGGTGGGGCGCTAGGTGGTCCCTGCCGATTCCCTCCAGGGGCAGCCCTGCCGCGTCCCGTCCCCCCCCCTCCCCGCCCCGTCAGTGAGGTACAGTGAGGTTCTTTTCATAAAAAGGGAGAAGAGGTATCTCGCGTTGGCTGTTGACTCTCCCTGTGTGTAGCCATCGTCGGGGACTGTGCCGCCTCATTGCTCATGGTTTCTATGCGGAAGAAGATTGTTAGCGAAGGGAAAAACAACAGCAATAACATTCGTATTCGTGGAGCAGCTGACCGTCCCGCCGCCCTGCTTTCCTGCAGGACCAGCCAGTGTGGAGCGGCTGACCGTCCCGCCGCCCGCTCTCCTCCAGGACCAGCCAGTGTGGAGCGGCTGGCGTGTGAACACCGTCTCGTCTCACGCCCTGTTTTATACTTGTGTATGGCGGGTCCTTTTTAGAAACTTTTCTTACCTGTTAGTCGTCTTATTTTCTGGGTTGTTTTTAACTGAGGGAAAAGATGCTCATCCGCTGGAGGGACCGAGCAGCCCCGGGCGCCTCCAGCCAGCCCCCCTGGCCCCCGGGACCGCCCCCACCCTGGCGGGAGGCGCCCTTCTCCGCTCAGGCAGGATCGAGGAAGCAGACCCCACCTCCACCTTATAACCTGCACCCGCACCCTGTCCTATGCTGCTGCTAATGACAGTCGATGGCTTCTCTGCTATTGGAAAACTATTTTTATGTAATTAATGTATGCTTTCTTGTTTATAAATGCCTGATTTTAAAAGGAAAAAGACGCTTGGCATGTTTCTCTCTCACTGTGTACCTGTTAGTCCTGCCCCCACTCACGGACGGCGTTGTACAGCACAGGACCGAGGGCGCTGCGGGCAGCTGTGCTTGTGCCCCCCGGACCCTCGGGGCCAGTGCAGGTCTGCCCTGACCTCCCGTGCACTTGGGCCCTGGGTCCTTTGGAGCTGTGGACGTCAGCCGGAGCCCTGGCCTGGTGCTCCGGTGGCTTGGCCAGCCTGGGATTGGGACCCGCGGTGGGCAGAGAAGGGCTGAGGAGACCCTTGCTGGCCAGGCCTCCACGGGGAGCTGCGGAATGAAGCTGTCCCTGGGGCCTGCTCCCTGAAGAGCCAGCAGTGTTGCTGGATAGGGGCCTCCGACCCTGGGTCCAGGAGGCTGCCCTGAGGAGCAAGCAGAGATGTGTACAGAGCCCACTTCACCGAGGAAGGACTCACCACAGGGGCCCTGGGGCTCAGCTGTCAGTCACCTTCTGACACTTAGCCACCCAGGTCCAGCCTCCCCAGCCTGGCCTGGCCCCTCGTCAGAGGTCATCTAACCTCTTTCAAGCAGTGGTTTGGGGAAGCTCAGCCCATCCCCTGGCAGGACTCCTGGGTCCCCTTTGTCCCCATCCTAGGGCCAAGAGAAACCGCCCTGCCCTGCCCTGCCCTGCCCTGCCCTGGGAGGGCCCACCCTGGGAGCTGTGGGGAGAGGGACGCAGGGTGGGCTCCAGTCAGGGTCATCCCCACCCCTTGCCATGGAGCTGGAAAAGCCCACCGGCCTGGCCTGGCCTGGCCTCCCATGCAGGCCAGGTCCTGGTCGGGGACTGTGGGTCCAGAAGAGAGCGTTGGGCCCACCGAGCAGGGCTCACGTGTGCTCTGTGGCCTGGGCAACTAAGGGCCTGCTCTGCCCAGTGCCGCACACGGGGCCACCCAGGAGCTGTGGATGGGTGTACGGCAATGGGCCATCTCCACGGCCCGTGGGGACTTGCCAGCCAACTGGCATGGCCCTTGCCACTGGGACTCCCTCTGCACCGTACACGCAGGGCTGACGTGCAGAGCCGAGGGAGAGACAGAGGGTGGGCAGCTGGGGTCCAGTGCAGCAGGGCCCAGAGGCAGTAGTGGGCAGGTAGCTGCCAGTGAGGCTGTCCTGGGGGAGGCTACGTGCAGCGTGGGCACCCTGCCTTCCAGGGTCTTGGGCTGGGCACCACAGGCTCTGGCGCCCCAGACCCAGGGTAGATGCCAGGGGCCCTCCCCAGGGCCTGCCTGCATGCTGCAGGGGTGCCAGGGGGCAGGGAGGCAGGGTGGGAGCAGCTCTGCCCCTGCTCGGGGCCCCAGGCTCAGGAGCCCACTGTCCACCCCACCAGGGCCGACGCCTGGCCCCTGCAGCAGCCGCTCTGCACCCTCTTCCTGGCTGGTGTCTGGGTCCGGGGCCCCCCAAGACCTGGGGCAAAGGTGAGCCTGGGCTGGGAGGCAGCGTGGGGGGTGGCCCTCCAGCTGGGCCCTAGTTTCCATCCCTGCCCTGTGACTCCCGTCCCAGTTTCCATTTCTGTCTTGGTCACCAACAGCTGCGTCCCCCCAGCCACCCTAGGTCACGGCTGTGCCTGTCTCCCCTCCTGGAGCCCCAGTCTGTGGTCAAGGGGGCTGACTGCAGCCCAAGGGCTGTCCCTGGGGAGGCGGCCCATCCACTGCGTGCCCCTGGCCCCTGCCCCCCGCCCAGTGGGCTCTGCGTGACAGCCTGTGCCCTTGGTGTGCCCTGGGGTCCTGGGTGCCCAGTGGTGGTCAGCAGCCCTGCTGCTTGGTTGCTGCTGGAGGGGGGGCGCTCTGAGCTGGATGCCCCCAGGCTGGGAGGGCTCCACCCGCTGCCCTACCCAACCCAGGCTGTCCAGCCTCGGCCCAGCACCTGCACTAGCGACCCCACGTCCAGCCTGTCCCAGGGTCACTGACTTTTGTAGCTGGCATGAGACAAGGCCCAGGCCCCACCACACAAGACTGAGGGGAGGCCCTCCACCCTAGGGCCACCTGCAGGAAGGTGGAGATGCTAAGGCAAAGGGACCCAGGGACAGTCTCCCTGAGGAAGGGGCAGGGTTGTGACCCAGCAGGGCTGGCCTGGGAGGACACTACCCACCATGACCAAAACCCACTCTGCTCCAGTGACCCTGGGGAGGGGCGGGCACAGGACATTTGAGGACTGGATGCCTGCCCTCCTCTGCCACCCCGTGGTCTCTGACGCACATAGCCATCTGTGACCAGGCCTCGCCAGGTGGGTGGAGGCCTCAGAACTGAGGGCACCCGGCCCGGAGCAGGTGGCCCACTGCAGGCGGGGGACAGGCCGGGGAGCCTGCCAGCCCGGCTAGTCTTTGCAGCATCCTGTGCTGGGCCAGGAGTCCAACCAGGCTGGGCTGGACTTTCCGGCTCCCGTGGCTGGGCCTGGCAGCCTTCCCTGGCAGGAATCCGGGTCCAGGCTCTTGCCCGTGGTGCTCCTGCTGCCCAGGGACCTGGTCCTGAGACCCAGGGACAGGGCACCCGAAAGAGAGAGTGTGGGGCCCCTCCTCAAAGACCCCAGCAAAGGACCCGTTCTGGGTCAGGCCCAAATAACAGCGTCCCTGAGCCCCTTGTCCCTGAGCCCCTTGTCCAGGGCCGTATGACGTCTACCCTCCCTGCAGCCATCCCAGGCCACTCTAGGGTGGGGGCCATGTGCTGAGCCCCAGCTTGGGAGGGTGAGCTCTGGGCTGCCCAGCGTAGCTCAAGCTGCAGCGGTCAAGGTCTCCCAGGACAGAAGGGAACGAACGGTAGGCCCTGGAGTCCCAAATGAGGGCAGCTGCCCTCTGGGACCCCAGTGTGCCTAGCATGCTGCCTCACGCAGATGGCCCTGGGCCAGGTGAGCTGACCCCAGGGCTGGGGCCCCGCCAACAGCAGGCTCTGCCCAGGACTTGGGACACTTCACCCCACTTGGCAGGGGACACCCTGCCTAGAGGGCCCTACGGTGCTTGGTGGCTTCCTGGGGCCACTCCTGGATAGGACCCAGCCTGGACCTGAGCTGACAGCTCAGCGTGCAACAGATACAGTGTCGTACCCCATCCCGAGGGCCAGGGACACCCAGCCCAGAAAGCTGCCGTGGGGCCTGGGCCCCCTGCCCTGGCTGCACCCTGGTCTCACAGCGCCCCCACAGTGTGCCCATCTCAGGGAAAGACACTGTGTGATGTCACCCCAAATTCCCACTCCCTCTGGCCATGGGTGAGGGAGTCACCAGCCTGGGCAGTCCTGCTCTTGGGTGATTTGACCCCCGGGTCCCAGGAGGGCTCAGTCGACCGGTGAAGGGAGTCACCTCCATGGGCAGACAGGGGGTGGCCGGCCCTTCCTGTCCAGTACAGCTGCCTGCTCCCCGAGCCTACCTTTCCTAGGCCGGCAGGGGTAGCTGGGGGTCGGGGTCTTAGTGGCTCCAATCACAGGAGCCCCCACATCACAAAGCTTGCAGAGAGGGACCCCAGAAATACCTCTCCTTCTGGGACCCCACCCTGCCCCCTCGCCTCCATCAGGGAGGTGAGCCCATGATACCCGCATACCTGTCCCCTGTACCCACAGCTTGCGTCTCCCCTCGGGGCCATCCTTGGCCCACCGCCCACTGAGACCCCAGCCCCCACGGCCTGGACCGCTCCTCCCCTCCTGGGGACCTCTTTTCGTTACTGCCCCAGCTCCAGGCTGAACTCCCTCCCCTCTGGCCAGGGCCTAACTGTCCCCGAGTGAGGGCTATGGTGACACCCTCCACAGATCCCCAGTCGAGGTTAGTGTAGCTGATGAGACCCAGGAGGGGCAGCCTGGGCTTCAGAAGCCAGGCGGACGTGAGGGCCAGGCCCACCCATGCCAGGTCAGGATGGCAGGGCACGGAGCCAGCCTGGTCCTGGACAGCCTGGTTCTACCACCTTGGCGAGAGCCAAGGCTGCGGGTTCCCGGGGGAGGCTTCCTAGGGGCAGCCACAGGCCGGGCAGTAGGGAGCCAGCCGCCCAGAGTCGGTCCAGCCAGGGCTGGGTCCTGGCTTCCCCTGTTGGCACTGAGCAAGTGGACCGTGCCCGGGAGCCAGAGGTGCCAGGACCCTGTGTTGGGGCCCATCCCTGCTGCGGGCCCAGGATCCAGGGAGGCCTGGGGACCAGGCCGGCCTCTCCTGTGCACCCGAGGCCTGCCGCTTGCCCTGGTGGCTGGGGTCTCAGTGGGCAGGTGGCCCTGAGGGGCTCCCTCACACTCAGGCCCACCCCAGTGGGGTTCTAGAGATGTATTACTCGGGGGCTCCCCTGTCCAGGGTTGGGGTGAAGGTACCTGCAGGAGGAAGTGTTCCTTCCAATCAATGCAGATTGTCCTCAAGATTGGCACTGTCCCCCTGAGAGTCACAACTGGCTAGGCCTTGCTGGGGCTGTCCAGCTGACCAGGGGCAGCCTTATTTATGGTCTTTATCCTTGGCCATGACAAAGGTCAGCCTGTCTACTCCTCAGAGACCTGAGTCCCCATGCCAAGAGAAGCTCAGAAGGCGCCACTCTGATGGATGTGGGTTGCCACCTGGCCCCTCCTTCCTACTGTCCCCAGGTCCCAACAGGGCTTCCCAAGGCATGCTGAGGGCCTCTAGTCCTGGGTCTGGGGCCTCAGCCCAGGGCCACCAGGGGCCACAGGCAGCCTCTTCCCACCTCCTAGGGCTTCCTGGCCTTCATGTCCCTCTTGGCAGTGCTCCCCAGGGTCTCCCCCCTCAGCTCTGGGTGGCTCTCCCTGCCCTCAAGAGACGGGAGCGGGAAGGGGCAGGGGCCGGGCAGCTCCTGTCACCGGAGAGTCAGAGAGTCGTTTGCTGGCCAGGGGTCATGCTGAGACAGGCCTGGTGGCTGCCCACAACACGGCCCTAGGACGGCGGGCTCCCAGGCAGGCAGTGGGCTGGCAGGGGCCGGCCAGGCTGCTCAGGAACCAGTCTGGCAGGCTGGGCACCCTCCAGGAAGCCCTGCCTGGGCGGCGCCCAGGCTCCACACAGCTGGCCTCATCTCCTGCCTGGCACTGAGACCAGGCAGGCTGCCCGGGCTGCAGACAGGGCTCCGGGAGGCCTCCCCCGGGAGTGTCCTGAGTGACCAGTCTGGCCAGCAGCAGAGGCTGGGAGGAGCCTCCTGTGCCAGGTGGCCCAATAAGAAGGTGGCAGGGACTAGACAGACCTGTCCAGCTCCTGTCCTGGGCTGCGGCCTGCTCATGCTGTCCTCTGCTGACCCCCTGTACGTCTCGTGGTCTGCAGGCTGCACTGGCTGAGGCCTTGCTGGGAGCAGGGTTGGGCGGGGGGGCAGGCACCCCTCCCTCCCTCCCTCCCTCCGAGTCCCTCTCCCTTGGTCAGTCTGTCATTACCCTCCCCACAGAGACCACAGAGGACGCTCCTTCCTTCCTATCAATGCATATTATTAAGGGGTCCAGTGAAGTGTTCCCCTCCCTGGGGGGGGGGGTCACAAATCAGGAGAGGGGCTCAGGGGAGGACTCAACAGAGCCTGGGAACTGGATCCCCTGCCCAAGAGCCTCCTGGGGCAAGAGCTCCTTGGGGTGTTCTGGGGGTACAAAGGTCAACTCATATCTCTGGGGTAGCCAGCCTCACGCCCACCCCGTCCCGGTTCCCAGGGGAGGCACCCAGAGGCCCTGCCTGCACCCGCCCCTGGGCCTGCACCCGCCCCTGGGCCCACCTCATGCTCACCCCCAGCAGCCTAGGGGCGGCCGAGTAAGTACCATCAGCTCCCATCCAGCTCTGCTGGCAGGCTGACTGCCACCTGGGCCACCCCGGGCCACCTGGGGTGAGACGGGAGCTATGTCAGGCCGGGCCTGGCTCCCCAGGAATCAGTGCTCAGACCAAGATGGGCCAGAACCAGAGGGCAGCTGTGAAAGGCCACACCCTGGACACCATGGTCCTCCCCAGGACACGGTCCTCCTCCTGGACACGGTCCTCCTCCTGGACACGGTCCTCCCCCTGGACATGGTCCTCCTGCCTGGCCCTGTCCTAGGCTAAGCACTCAGTTGCTAGTTCTGGCCACTGTGGGGGTGGGCCGTGGGAGAGTGGCTCCCATCGGGTGGGCCAGGCGGACTCCTGAGTGGGCCCACCAGCTGACGGCCTGTGGGCGAGAATGCACCATCCCCACAAACCCCAGGACAGCGAAGGGCCCTCCAGATGAGCTGCCAGACCTCCGAACTGCCCAGGAGGTTGCCTGGACAAGAGGGGACCCTGGCTGCCTCCCCGAGTCCCTGGGGCCTGCGCTGCTGGCTGGGCCGGCCCCAGGGAGCCCTGCCCTCTCCTGGGGGCATGCTGCAGACCTGGGTGGGAGGGACCCTGAGCTGCACGGCTTCCTGGTCCACCACCACCACCACCACCACCACAGCTGGGGCTGGACCCTGCCCCTCTCGGCCCCCTTGCGGACCCCGCTGTTCTCCCTCACCTTCTGCGTCCGGGACAGAGCCCTTCTCCACTGGCCTCTTCTATTGTCGGAGAATTGAAATTTTGCATATATTTAGTTTGTGGGGAAGTTTCAAGGTGGGGCTGAGGTGGACGTGGTCTTCTGGCCCCCTGGTGGTGCTGGCCAGGCCCAGAGTTGGATCTATCTGGAAGAGGCAGAGCCCGTCCACGGCCACCTTCTGCTGCCGTCACTGGGATCTCTTTGGCAGGGGTTGAGGGACAACCAGAGGACAACCTGGCAGTGAACAGCCACCTCTGTTGCTCCAGGCTGGGACCAGGAGGCCCTGGGTACAGTCTAGGGCCCTCAGGCCCTGCCAGGAAGCCCAGGGGCAGAGGACCGAGTGTCCTGCCTGAGCCCCCCATGCTCTGAGGCCCACAGGCAGGTTCGGGTCGCTGCTGGCCCTGGGAAGGAGGAGGTGTAGAGGGCCTCCGTCCTGCAGAGCCGCCTGCCTGAGCCTGCAGGACCGGGACTGGCCTCTGGTTCCCAGAGGAGCCCTCTGGAGGCGCAGACCCGCCCCCGTGCCTCGGGGTGGAGCAGTGGCTCTGAGTTCCCAGCCGTGGGTTTGTGACTTTAAAAACCACGCATGCTTTTGGGGAATTAAATACCAAAGGACGCTCTCCACACGCTGGACGCAGCAGCTGCTGCCGTTCCCAGCAATTTTTCCTTCCTAAATTGAAACATCATTTTCTTTGTTTTTCTTTGGACAGAAATGTGGTTTCATCTTGAAGCAGAAAAGAACAGCTGCAGAGCACCTCTCGCTGTGTCTGAGGGGAGGCCGGGCCGAGGGTGCCCAGGGCAGTCACGTGGGGGTTGGCGGGTGTGGCCCCGAGTCACCCACACTGCTCCCCACCTCCTGGCCCTCCTGGTTCCTCGGAGGCAGATGGCCAGGTGGGTGCAGCCCAGGTGCCAGGGAGTCTGAGGAGGCTGGTGGCCGGTGCCCAGGGCCAGGCACGGGAGCCCGATGCCGAGGTGGAGAGGGGCTATGGCCTGTGGGTGGCCCAAGGTTGGAAATGCAGCCTTGCCCTGGGGCACTGCCCTGGGCTTTGGAAGGCGTGCAGAAGGGCTGCCCGCCCTGCTCCCCGTGGGGGCGTGTGCACCTGGGGCTCAGCTCTGCTCACCCCAGAGCCACGGGGTGCTGTGCCTCTCCAGGCTGCTGTGCAGGCAGGTGGAGGCAGGTGTGGGGCAGGAGAGCACGGCCCAGGGCAGCATCCTGCCCCTTGTGGGCACAGGGGACAATTGTTGGGGTAGGACAGGGGGCTGTGGCTGGGGATGGATGGCCACCTAGCAGAGAGCTGGCAGGAGCTGGGTTTGGATGGCCCCCGCCGTGGCCTACTCCTCCCGGGGGAGGTGGTGCATGGCCAGCTGAGCAGCGGGCTGCCGCAATGACCAGGAGAGCACGCATCAGGCTGAGACGGTGAGGCAGTGCACAGAGGGCCAGCGCAGCGGGCCTGCACGGAGTCCGGGAGGGCACGGCCAAGCCAGGAGGCCCTTGCAGGGGTCATCCAGGTAGACCGAGTGGCCAACATGCCCTTCAGGGGCAGCAGTGAAACCCCTGGACGACCCTCCTTTACCACTGCGGCAGGTGGTGCCCAGACACACTGCCTGCTGCTGCAGCCTGACCTGGCATGGGTGGGCAGTGCCTGGCAGAGGCAGCTGGGCCACCCCTGTCCCCAGCCTGAGCTGGCAGAGAATTCGAATGCAGGCTTCTGGCCTGGGCATGGCCTGGATGGGGCAGATGTGCAGGCCTCAAAGGGCATTGGCCAAGCAGCAAGGGCCCCAGTTACGGGGTGCAGAAGTGACCCCACTTGTCCTGTGGGACCTCTCTGACTTCCCAGCTCGGTGCTGGCCAGCCCCACCCACATGGGCACCTGGGAGGGCCATGCACGTGCCACTCAGGAGCTGGTGTGGAGTGCTTTATTGAAGCCAGTGGCCACGGGACTCCTGTGGGCAGCCCTGCACACCCAGGCTGCTCAGGCCTCTCGGGGACATGGGACATGGGCTCCTGGGGAGGCAGCAGGAACTTGCCTTCCAGACGAAGGTGGCCTCTGAGGTGCTGCGCTCTTAGGTGTGTCGCGGAGCTGCCTCCGGCTTCAGGATCTGACGCCTTCTTCAGGGTCTTGGGGCTTCTGGCCAGTCCCCTTGGCCAAGACCCGCAGGTGTTTGAAGGCAGTGGGCAGTGTGCGGCCCAGGAAGGGAGGGGTGGTCACGTCATCGATCATCATCACATACTCCCCTACAAGGAATGGGTGGAGCTGGTCCTGGGGCCCCGGGTGGACACGGTCGCCCAGGCTCCTGCCCACCCTGTCCTAGGCCCCTCGGCCTGTGATCTTCACCTGCCACCCTCGTTTCAGGACCCTGCCCAGTGCCCACCTGGGGCTCCAGGTGTCCTGGGACGCGGCTGCCACCCCCCTGGATGGTCAGTGGGTGATCCAGGAAGAAGGCCATGAGGGATAGCCTTCGGGCCCTGGCCCTACGGATCTACCCCACCGCCGACTGGCCCTGGGGTCCACCCACAGCTAACTGGCCATGTGGCTCAGCGATTCTCCTGGGAACATTTCCCTGCTTTTTTCAGGAGGAAAATTACTTGATTCCTCTAAAATGTCTGAAGGAAGCAGGCCGCTGAGGCATGGCGCGTCTGCTTTGGTTTAGACACCCCCGGCCCAGCCCGGTGCGGGAAAGGGGCCATCCAGGACTCTGGGAGCCTGGGGGCTGCCTGCTGGGGGGCTCCCGAGCAGGAAAACGACTTTTCCTTTCTGCAGTCTGTAAACTGTCTGGAGAGCTTCAAAGTTGGAGAAACCATAAAAAAGAAAATAAGAAATAACAAAAAGGGAGGTTGCCATAGAAACGGTCCTCTCCCCCTCCCTTGCGCCCGCCGGGGCTGGCACCAGAGCAGGGAAAAGGCTCCCCAGGCTGGCCCAGCTCACACCAGGAATGTGGCCGCAGCTGAGCAGAGCAGATCGACATTCCAGACGCCAGGCCTGGAAAACGGGCAGCTCTCCTGGGCGGCCGGGCGGGGGCGGGGGACGCCTGCACATTCCTGGGGCAAAGAGTGGGCTCAGGGGCCGGGAGTCTGTTCCCTGAGTCAGAAGAAGCCGCGGTTCTGGGGGCTGCACGCCGGGCTGGGGTGCCTGGGGGGAGGGACACATTCTGCAGCCGGGCGGCCAGCATCGGGTCAGCCTCCCCAGCGGGCCAGGGTGTTCCCAAGCAGCCTGTCTCTAGGCGTTCCCAAGAACACGCAGCTGCGCCGGCCGGCCAGGGCGGCTGGCTGTGGAGCCAGGGTGAGCTCAGCTGGGCAGTGGCCGGGGACCCAGGCTGCAGGCCTGATCTGACCCCGTTCCTAAGCACCGTGTCCATCGGATGGAAGAGGCTGGCAGGAGGGGGCTCCGGCGGTGGCCACATGCTAAGGCCTGGGTCTGGTGTCACCTGGCGCCTGGGTGGCCCCTCACTCCCTGGAGCTGCCACGGCTCTGGAAATGAGTCCCAGGCAAATGATCCTTCTCCCAGGGTCTGCGGCGCCACGGGAGAGAGCAGGGTGCTGACCCCCAGCACGCTGGGTGCTCCTCCCGGAGCCAACCGCACACACCAGGGCTCCTCCAGAGCCGCCTGTGGGCTCAGCAGTGGACCACGTGAGGGCTGCTGTCCAGCAATGAGGGACCCTGCCCGAAATCCTGGTCCTTCTCCCAGCCTAAGCACTCCTCTGGGGCGGCTGGACAGTGGGGGCTGTGAACCTGGGCCTGAGTGGTGGCCCTGTCTCAGCTGACCTCAGGGGCCTGCCAGCAATCTGTGAGGAGTCCATGTCTCAGGCTGTCCCAGACTCTGGAGAGGTGGGGCTGGGCCATGAAGCCTGCTGGGCTGCCAGCCACAATCCTGGAGCCGCAGGGCAGCAGCCATTTTTGTGGGCCAGGCAAACAGTTGGACGGACATCAGCTGCCCCGTCCCACAGCCCTTCCAGGGAATGAAAACCTGTCTACGAAGGTGTCCTCTTCCTCTGAGGAAGCTACAGGCATTCAGCTTGTCTGGGGTCTGGGGCCTCGGCCCAGGCTCCTGGAGAAGCCCAGGACTGGAGCTGCCCTGCAGGGGTCACTGGGCCCGAGAGCTCTGTCAGGCGCTTGCTCAGGCCCTGGCTCTGCCTATGAGGTCTCTGGGGTCAGGAGGGCGAGGGCAGGAGGAGCTTTGTTGCTGGGAGAGCTGGCGTCCGTCCACAGGGGCCCAACATGAGCCCCTGGCTCTCCCTGGACCTGCCACCCAAGCCTGCATGGCCTCACTGCCGTGAAGCCCTTGCTAGTTTGGCCACCGCCATGGCAGCCCCCTCTGTGATGGCCAGATGGCTCCCACGGTGGCTCTCTTCCCTTCTGGAACATTCTCCCCACCTTCCAATCCTCCTGGGCCCAAGCGCCCGACCCTCCAGCATCCCGGACCCCTCCCCATCCGGGCTCCGTCTCCCAGGCCCAGGGCCTGGGGTCCACACCCCACACTGCCGGCAGCCCCAGCGTCCACTGTGAGCAGACTGGCTGGCTGGCTGGGGTGCCTGTTGTGCTCCTGCCCGCCTCTCCAGATGTGGACGAATGGCCATGGGCCTGACCGTGGGCCACCACAACTGCCTACCTGGGTATGCGTCTGCCACCAGCTCTGCTGTGCTCCCATCAGGCCTGCAGGGAGAAGAGAGCTCCCTGAGAGTCCTTCCTGGGCCAGCAAATGGGAAGGGGTGATGAGGGCCCCAGGAAGGCGGAGACCCGCATCCCCGTGGGCCACCGGGCAGGCACGTGTGCCCTGCTGCTCTCTGGGGTCCCGCCTCTGCCTTCAGAGGCAGAGTGCTCCCAGTTCTCTGGCACAGCTATGGCGTCCACTCCTGGAGAGAGTCCCCGGGTGGCCTGTGGCCTGGCTCTCTGCTCCATGGACTGTGGGCCTCAGTGAATGAGCCCAGGGACGCTGGGCAGCAGGGTGACACAGTCTGTGTCCAGGGCCGCCCCCTTCTCACAGAACTGAGGTGCAGCTTCGGGGCGGCTGGAGGCTGAGGGCAGTGCAGAGCGCATTCTGCAGCACCAGCACCCTGGGGCCGGCGAGGCCCAGAGCCAGCTGGAAGCATGTGGCAGGAAGGGGCACCAGGCAGCTGGGTGCTGGCAGGCTGAAGCACCCACGTGTGGCTGTCACCCCCCCCCCCCGGGACAAAGGGCCAGTGTCACGTGGAGCCTTCTGAGTCGGGGAAGGAGAATCGGCAGGTAAAGTGGGAGAGTGGCCAGTCCTGCCTGAGTCTCCCTGTCTGGAGATGGCTCCGGCTGAGGGGTGTGACCTCGCTCTGGCCACGCTGGCCACAAGAGACTGCCCGGCCCCTGAGGTGGATAGGGCCTGTGCCTAAGATTGGCTGCTGACCTAGTTCCAGGGAGGGGGCTCCGAGGTCCTGCCCATCAGGTTCTTTTTCTTCTTTTGTGGTAGTCGGGGATTTGACCCAGGGGTGTGCCACCCTGAGCTACAGCCCAGCCCTTCCATGGACTCATTTAGAGACGGGATCTCGCTAAAGTCTCCTGGAACTTGCAGTCCTCCTGCCTCAGCCTCCCGAGTCGCTGGGATCCAGGTGGTTTCTGAGCTTCAGTGAGGGATGATGGGTCTGTCCCACCTGCCAGGGCGGTCGGGTCATTCGCTGGGCTGGGGTCATCTTCAGGGAGCGACGTGCGGCCAGCAGAGCCCTCAGGTGGTGTGGTCAGCATCCGTCCCTTGGCTGAGCTCTTGGCCTTTCTGGCCTCCTGATCAGCGGACAGGGGCTGACTTGGCAAGGCCACCCAGCTTGAAGGTGTGCGCTCCAGGTGGAGGGCCGCTGTGTCAGGCTGGGCTGTGTCCTGAGGTCTGTCCCAGTGGATCTGGGGAGCCCTGAGGCTGGTACTGTTTGTAGCCTCCTCCTCCACCCCTGCCTCCTGAGGCCAGTGACTTCCTGTCACTCAGGGCCCCGAAGTGGCTAATGGCCAAGGCAGAGCCAGAGGCCGAGAGTGCCAGGACTCAGGGACTGGCCGGGTTGCGACCCCTTGATAAACAAATACCACATGCCTGGTTTGGGTGATAAAAAATTAAAGACAAAAGATTTTAAAATCACTTCATTTTGAGTGGGGGGAAAATGGGCCTCTGCTGAGCCCCAGGAGCCATGTTAAAGATCGTGGAGTGCGGGTGAGGAGGGGAAGGGAGATAAATAATTTAGCACTAAGAATAACCAGAGTCTGTCAGGCTGCCAGCGTTAAGAGAAATAAACGGGGTTACAAGAATCCAGAGAGTTTTTAAAGCACCCCCAGGGCTTTGAGAACGCCAAGGCAGAGCCAGGAAAGAGCCGGGCGGCGGGGGCAGGGAGCCCTTGGAGGCTCTGATTAACGGGCAGCGGCGCGGGAGACATGTGGTCAGACCCGAGGCCAGTTTCCGTGGAGACCTGGAAGGCTGGGCCCGGGAGAGCAGAGGGCAATGCAGGGCCGCAGCAGTGTGAGGGAGGGGTTCCGCTGACCCCACACAGCAACTGGGCACCCGCTGTGTGTGCAGCCTGGCTCAGCCTCCAGGAGGCAGGAGAGGTCAGAGCCACACATCCTTGGAGTCCGCTGGAGCAGAAGGCTGGCCGAGGCCATGCAGGGCTGGTGTCCAAGGGTGGGCTCAGAGCTCCAGCACCCGGGGCCCCTGGGTCCCCATGACCCCCTTCGAGGTTTCCTTCCTTTCTCATGTTCCCGTGGTTGGGGGTCCCGAGGGTCCTTGGATCTGAAGTCTTCAGTTTTCCTCAAATTCCGCCCCCGCCATTGTGGGGTCTCTGGGCCTCTGGTGTGCTCCGCTCTCCTGGGGTCTCTGGGGCATGAGACTGTCCTGGCCAGGAGCCCCTCCCCAGGCCTCCAGGTGTCTGCACCTCCTGCAAGCTCCCGCTGGCCCGGGGCAGCGAGCCCTCTGTGTCCTACACTGGCCCCTCTTTCCAGCCGCCCTCCTCTCCTCCTCATCCCTGGGCCGGCTTTGCTTGCTTTTCTTCCCTTGTGGCTTGCACTCTTGGCTAGTGCGGTGACCTCTGATCCCATGCCCGATGTTGCCGACTTCACCTTGTGGAGTGCTGGATGTTTCTGGGCTCCTGCAAGTATTCCTGAGGTCCTGGAGTCACTTAGAGATAAATGAGCCCTCGGGTGTCGCCTCGAGGCATGTCGGTGGTGTTTAGGGTCGGGCTGATTATTCCACGCTGCTCCACAGGGCCCTGCCCCCTCGGCCCCCTGAGCTCGACCTGTGTCCCCAGCTCCTCTGGTCCTCTCTGGTGGTACGCTCCTGGCCTCCGCAGCTTCCTCTCGTGCAGGCACTGACCTGGGCTCTGCTGGCCTCGGGGGCTCCTCTCCTGCTGGGCCCCCTGGGGCAGACACAGGGACGGAGCCACCTCCACACCCCCTTCTGTCTCCCAGGCCAGTGGGGTGGAGGCCCCAGGGCTGCAGACCAGACTTCCTCAGGCAGCAGCCCTGGGCCGCGTAGGGGGCTTGCTACCAAGGCTGGGGCATGCAGCTCCGCTCAGGGGCCTGGCTAACTCTCGCTGCTGCCGGTTTACCAGCCTGTGGCACAGGGACATCCTCCCCCACAGGCCCTGCGCCTGACCTGGTCAGGGGCTGGACAGCGAGGCCTGAGACCTGCCTTCCAGTGGCAGCCCTGCTGCCAGGCCAGGGAGGTGTTGACTCAGGGGTTAGGGGTCCCCTCCTCGGGGCAGACCAGCTTCTGGGCACCCAGAGAAGAAGCCGCCTGAGCAGCTGGGGTCAGGGCCAGATCTGGGGGATGGGCCCAGGAGCACCTGCCTCCACTCCCTGGGGCTTGCCCGGCCCTTATGCACACAGGGACTTGGCTTAGGGAACTGGGAGCTGTTGGGCGGGTTGTGGCTCAGTGGTGGAGCACTCGCCTGGCATGCGGGAGGCACTGGGTTTGATCCTCAGCACCGCATAAAAATAAATAAATAAAATAAAGGTGTTGTGTTCATCTACAACTAAAAATATCAAAAAAATAAGAGGCCGATGGAGGGCCAAGTAGGGTGGCACATGCCTGTCAGCCCGGCAGCTCCAGAGGCTGAAGCAGGAGGGTCAAAGCCAGCATCAGCAACTTAGGGAGGCACTGAGCAACTCAGCGGAACCCTGTCTCTAAGTAAAATATTTTTGTTTTTAAAAAGAAAAGGGCTGGGGACGTGGGGCTGTGGCTCATTGTTAAACGCCTGAGGTTCAATCCCTAGTACCAAAAAAAAAAAAAAAAAAAAGCCAGTGGGCCCAGGAATCGGGAAGGGCGGCGGCGGGAGGGCAGGCAGCTTAGGAGAAGGCCGAGGGGGCTCCCAGCCTGCTCTCTGGGGACCTGCACCCTCGGGCTTTCCGCAGCCCCAGGGAGAGCCCAGACAAAAAGTTCCGAAATCAGAACAGCCGGCTAATGGCCAGAGCCCAGCGGGGCCCGGGTTTGGGGCCAAGCCGGAGAGGCTCATGGCCTCCTTAGCACCCCTAGGAAGAGGAGGCGCTGGGGCCTGAGGCCTGGGTGAGTGGCAGCCTGGTTCCCAGACACGGTCTCCGCGCGGGCGCCTTCTCCAGGAGGATGGCCCACGCTCTGCCCACGCCACCTCCGGGCCTCAGTGCAGCCCAGGGTAGCCCATGGCTCTGAGGCTGATTTCCAGGCAGCAGAAGGCAGGGCCTTGATGACCTCTGGGCCTGGAGCCGAGGGACAGGACTGCCCGGGGCCACCAGCAGCTTGTCCCCAGCAGGCTGTCAACCTCAGTGGCCCATGTGCAAGACCTGCGATGGCGTGCACAGGGCTGAGGCTGCTGCCCCCTGGGCCTCTCCATCTGCCGTGGGGCTATTCTTCCCGCGGGTTAGGGCGCCTGGTGTGCTCGCCCGCGGGCCCAGCTGCTCTGGCCGGGCCTCACACCTGCTGGGGTCATTACCCCTGCTTGACAGGACAGGGCTTAGGTGTCTGCAGAAGTCAGACCCAGGCCACCCTCCTATGGCTGTCCCTGAACTCCACCTGAAGGAGCTTTCCATGGGGTGGGGGTGGCCAGCGGGAGTGGGGGCTCGGGCAGCAGAGGCCGTGTGACCTTGGTGACCTTGGGGCCTCAGTCCCACAGCCCCTGAGATCCCCCTTGTCACGGCCCTTTAGCCCTAACAAGGCCCTGCCACCCACAGGTCTGCCCAGTCCCTCCTCATCCTGGGGTGCCTGGCCCCCAGCCCTCCCTGGGGTGCCTGGCCCAGGGGCTCATCCGTGCCCTGTGTCTGAGCACAGGGAGAAGAGCCAGGGACAGGACATGGGGTGAGCTGCAGGGGTGGGCAGGGCCAGGCCGGGGCCCGCGGGCTTTGTGGCAACATCCTGTGGGTCTCTTTGGGTCCTGCCTAGAGTCACTTTGGGTGGGTTCTACAGATGATTAGAAAGCACCTGCTCCAGGTCCCCTGCTGGACCTGTGTGGGACACAGAGGAGCAAGGTGCCCGGGTGGGCACTCAGCATTCACCGCCTGAGGTGCGCGCAGCCTGCAGCTTCCTGGAGGCACTCAGCAGAGGTCACCTCCTAGGAGGCTTGGGGGAGGTGGAGCCCATGGCCATCACACTATCTGCTGTGCTCGGGGGTGGGGACGGGGGCACTACAAGCTGCTTCTCTGTGCCCCCCATCCCAGGGTCTTCCTCCATGGGGTCTGCAGACCCTCACTGTGCTTGGCAGGGTGCTAGGCTCTGTGACAGTCAGCTGCTCAGGTCGCGGGCCCAGACGTGCCTGGTGTGCCCCGCGTCCCTGGCTGCATGGCTGCTTCATGGCTGGGCCTATCTTGCTGGTCATGGCCACTGACCAGGGCCCATGTTCAAAGAAAGGTCTCAGCATGACCCTGTGCCCATCCTCTTCCAGGCCCCCTGAGCCTGGCCGCCCTGGCGGCTGACGAGGTTCCTACCCAAAGTGTCCCTGGGGGTTGGTATTCTGTGGCCAGCTGGAAGCCCCTCTGGGCTGTCCTGATGGTGTGGCTTCTTCATGCTGGAGGAGGGAGCAGCTGGCCACCATCCTGCATCTCCAGGCTGAGGAAGGTGGGAGCCCAGGACACTGTGTCTCCCTGTCAGGAGTGCGGCAGCCTTTGGAGGGAACGCAAGGCTGGAGTTAGGTGCACATGGTCGCCCGTGGTCGGCTCAGAGAGGCTGCGCAGGCTGGCAACATCATCTTTTGAAGTAAAAAAAAAAAAATTAATTGACTCCATCTGTGTTGGCCTAATGACTGATTAAATGACTAATCACGGAAGTCTTAATTAAACCCATTTTTCTCTGAGCCGGAGAGGAGAAGGGGTTCTGTCAGCCTCCAGCGTGTGTCAGGCACCAGGCGAGCTGGCCCTCTGCTGAGAGCCACCGAGGAGCAACTATGCCCAAGGTCACCCAGGGCTGGCTTCTCCTGCACACCCCGGGCTGACTGGACCAGGCTGGGCTGATGGGCTTGCAGGCAGACGCATTTTTCCATCACAAAGCTTGCGATTAGGATTGCTGGGGGAAATGCAGGCAGAGCTGTGCTGCTCTTTGGAATGCTGGTGTGCGGCTGGGCAAAATCAGGGCCACATCCACTAAATCAAGTCCGTTTTCTGCAGCTGACACGATTTCACGTCACTCAGGGACTGACAGAGCTCTTGGTCGCGCTGTGGAATTCCGTAACGGGCCTGGAATGTGTCCGCAGGAATGCAGCCGGGGGGCCCTCCACAGAAACGTGCTCCCTCCCGGGGAAGCAGGCAGCCAGGTCTGCGGGAGCCTCCACCCACCCGTTCAAGGAGGCCGCCCGCCCGGCTTCCCTCTCCTGAGCCAGTCCTGGGCACAGGGAGCATGGTGAGGCAGCAGTTCAGGGCCTGGACTCTGAGGATGCCGAGCAGCCCCTCCTGAGGCAACAGGAGCCCTCCTGGAGCCCAGGATCCCCTCAGGTCTGCAGCGTGGCTCCAGACGGGCAGCCGCGGTCCTGGCAGGCCTGGACTCTGCGTGGCAAGGCCTGGGGTGGCCCTGATCTTATCAGAGGCAGGAGTAACAGCAGGAGCAGGGGTGCTTATGGTCTCCTAGCAGATGGGTCCAGTACCTCTGCACTGGCCTGTCCATGTGGGGCCCTTGCTGCAGGCTCCCTCCTGTCAGGCCATCTTGCACACTGTGACCTGGTCTGCAGGCCTCACACGTGAGGCTGGGTTGGCAAGCCAGGCACGGACCTCTATGCCCAGATACTGTGCCCACATTGGGGCATGGTGTTTGTGGGACCCTCTGCCTCTCTTTCCTCCATCGAGACCCCTGCTTCAGGAAACACAAAGGTAACGTTTCTTAGCCAAGGAGAGATTACAGAAGCTGGAGGTGAGGCAGAGGCCAGGGCTTCTCCAGCACTCGGCCCTCCTCCCTCCTGTGACTCCGAGCCAGCTGCTCCTCTGGAATTTCAGGCTGGTGTGTCCCTGTCACTCTTGGGAGGTGCAGGGGCGCCCTCTCACTCCCTCCTATAGTGGGAAATCTTCGGATACAGCAGTGGCTGCTGATGTGGGCAAAGGTTGCTTTGGGGGAGGATAAGTGAGGTCTGCTGGGGTGTCCAGGGTGTCCAGCAGGTGAGCACAGGCAGGGAAGCTGTGAACTGCCTGCCCTCCCCAGTAGGCCGTTGGGTGCTGAGGGTGGCATCCGTCTACAGAGTGGCAAGAGAGGGGACACTGTAGTTATGAGGGCCACAGGGTCCCCAAGACTGTAGCCCAGCCTGGCTACCTGTGGCCACTGTTCCTGGATGCCAGCGGCAGAGTGAGTCCACCTGTTCTGGCCCACACCTGGCCCCTCTGCAGGATGGCAGCACCTGGACTCTGCTCCGTCCCTACCTCGAACCTCCTGGGAGGGACACAGAAGCCGACTCCCATGCCCCGCTGGCCTCTTCCCACTGATGCTGAACGCCAGGCAGGCTGCCACTGACCTGACCACTCCTCAACGGCCACTTAGGGGATGACGCAGGAGCCCCTTAGGCCACTGGAAACTCAGCTTCTGCCCTAGGGATGGCAGGGTTCCTGGGCGGCCCACGGCCTGCCTGACCTTTGCCGGCAAGGTATGAGGAGTAGCTCTGCTGGGCCAGGTGGGTGGCACACAGGGAACAGAGCTGGTGTCCCCACTTGGAAGCCTTACACATACGCCTGCCTTGCATCATCACCTGGTGAAGCTGTCCCCAACTTTGGAACCCTGATGGAGCCAACGCTTGCCAACTGGCTGAGATGGCCAAGCAGGAGACACATTGTAACAGTTTGTTGCAGCCTCTCAATGCCCGCATCTTAGGCCTGCGGGCCAGTGAAGGCACTGGCGAGAGGTTTTGGGCTGGGGATGGGGCTCAAGCGGTAGCGTGCTCTCCTGGCATGCGTGGGGCACTGGGTTCGATCCTCAGCACCACATAAAAATAAAATAAAGATGTTGTGTCCACTGAAGACTAAAAAGTAAATATTTTAAAATAAAGGAGGGAAAACATCCCAGCAGTGGCTCTGGGGACACCAGAGGGACAGAGCCATGGCCCTTGGGTTCCTTGGGCTGTGGGCTGAATCCCTTGGGGGGAGGTTTGGGGGCTGAACTCTGTTTATTGCCACAGGGTGAGGCCACCAGGCTCCCCTGTCCCCTGTTCCTCTCCACACCCACAGTTGCTCCCTCCAAGGAGCTCACTCTGGGATGGAGTCAGACCAGAGAAGGAAGGAGGGCGGAGGAAGGAGGGACAGAGGGAGAGAAGAAGAGAGGGAAAGAGGAAGGGGGAGGAGGGACAGAGGGAGAGAGGAAGGGGGGTAGGAGGGTGGGAAGGAAGAGCGAGGAGGCACAATTATGAACTGTGATCCCAGGGGCGGTGACTGACCTGGCTGGGCTGGACAGGAGGCTGTGACCCTGCAAGCCTCACTCCACATAAGGGAAATGGGGGGTCACCAGTGATGGCGATCTCTGAGGGCCCCTGGAAGAGCTAGAAAGGGGCTTCCTCCGGAAACTGGGCACTAAGCTGGAAAGGGGAGGTCATGTGTTGGGTGGGGTGGCAAGAACATTCTAGACAGAAGGTGCAGAGGTGAGCAGGATGGAGAGGTCAGCTGGCAGCTGCTCCTGGTGTGGGCAGGGAGAGTGAGGGTCTCTGGGCACTGGTGGCAGAATCCGAGCTCAAACTCCTGCTGGTGAGGGTTGAGTCCTGAGGACAGTGGAGACCCTGGCCTGCCTCCCTCCCACACCACAGGGGTCTTGCCCTGGACAGAGTGTCAGGAGCATTCATTCCTCAGCCCCTGCCTGGCCACTGGTAGGCAGCAAGCCCTTTGCACACCCTGCCTGGGAGAGGGACTCTTAGGAATGACACCTTCAGAACTTCCTGGGTTCCTCATGTGCAGACCAGAGGTGGGCTCTGAAGGTGCTCCTGCTTCTGACTGGACACAGGCTGGGGTGCTCAGAGCACGGCTTCCTGAGTTCTGCAAGGTGGGGTCCTTGGGTTGGCGATTGCCACAGGGGGCTGGTGGGAGTGCAGGAGGCTCTGGGGATGTGGCTGGGGTGGGCCCTGCCTGAGGCTCCCCCCTTTCTTCTTAGGCAAGGGTGTCACACAAACACCCACAGAGACTAAGTGGCCCCCAGGGGACAGACCTGGGGAGTCCCTGGAAGGTGACTTGAGGTCAGTGTGCAGTGTGTGGGCAGTGGAGGCCACGGGGCTGGAGGGAGGCCTGGGGAGCTGGTACGGGAATGTTCAGAGGCGTCTTTAACCTGAAGCCATGCCAGGGCCCCAGGGGTGCACCTCACAGCTGGCCCCCTCCCTAGAGGGAGAACAACTCTGGGAGAACTCAGGATTAAAAATCGCTCCGGGGTTTCTAAATCCAGAAAACTCTGACTGGCTACAGAGAGCGAAGAGGCTCCCAGGGAAAACCGGCCTCACCTTGGCCTAGAGGAGGCCCTGTGCCCAGCCCGGTGCCAGCGTAGCATCACAGCCCCAGGAACCCCTGAGGCTGGGAGAGACGCAAGCCCACTCAAGAGCTGGGATCATTTTAAGGCTGGAAAGTCGGATGTGCTCCCTGTCTTCCCCGGGTCACAATAACCCCAGTGTGTGGATGTTTAATTTCGGGCTCCTGGAAGCCCTTGGTGGGCAGGCGGAAGGACAAGCTGGGGCCCCTCCGTTTCCTGGGGAGGAAGCAGGCAGCAGCAGCCTCCTGCTGGGACAAGCCGGCTCCAGCCACCTCAGGCCCACTGGGGGACAGGAGCTCCTCAGTGGCCGGATCTCGGCTGTTTCTCTGTCAGTGCTTCAGCTGGGAGAAAGGAGCTCCGTCTCGGCTTGGCGAAAGTGACCCGGAGCCGCCTGGGGATGCACCCCGCTGGCAGCGGCTCTCGTCCCAGCGCCGCCTCGCAGGGCATCCAAGGCTTGTCAGCGCGCCAACACCGTGCCAGCCTCCAGGGTCCCCGCTGGCCCACCCCCCGGCGTCAGCGACGAGCAGTCTGATCGCTGGAGCAGCGGCCGGGCGTGGACTGCCGCCTCCTCCGTCCCCAACCTCCCCTGGAAGACTCCCCTGGGGCTTCTCCACGCGGTCCCCAGCTCCCAGGGAGGCGCTCGCGGCATGCTCCCGGTGGCTCCTGCCTGCTCCCCGGGACCTAAAGCCCAGGAGGCTGCGGGTCGGAGCGCGGGCGTGGGAACGCCCGGGCACCCGGGGTGCCCGGAGCCCTCCACGGCCCACGGAGCTCTTTTCTGAGAGTCGGAGGGGCAGTGAGGTCCGCCCGCGCCCCGCCCACCTCGACCGGCCCCGCCCACCTCGGCCGGGCCCGCCCCCACCTCGGCCGGCCCCGCCCCCACCTCGGCCGGCCCCGCCCCCACCTCGGCCGGCCCCGCCCACCTCGGCCGGCCGCCCCGCCCACCTCCGCCGGCCCCGCCCACCTCGGCCGGCCCCGCCCGCCCCGCATGGCTCCGCCCACCTCGGACCGCCCCGCCCGCCCGGCCCCGCCCGGTTGGGAGGACGCTGCGCAGCAGGGTCGCCAGAGTGCGCCTCTCACAGAATCCTCCAGGTTCCATCAGGCGGAGGTCAGAGGGAACCCCTGGCGGGTGGCGGTGGGTGC
The DNA here is from genome assembly GCF_047511675.1 of Marmota flaviventris. NCBI lineage: Eukaryota > Metazoa > Chordata > Mammalia > Rodentia > Sciuridae > Marmota > Marmota flaviventris. Next base: position 1,050,834 of record NC_092507.1, read on the forward strand.
CCGCTGCTCTTCCAGAGACCCGCCCCGTCCTCCCTAGCTCCTGGGCCTGCCTGCTGGTGCTGAGGGCTGCGGGGGTCCACCTTGCCCGGGGGTCTTAGTCCGGCAATAGGAGCGCCAGGCTCCTGGCTTCCCCATAGTTTGACAGGCAGCCCTCTAGTTGTCAGACAAAAATCCAGACGTGATTTGGGCAAGCTGTTGGTGAACTCTGAGAAGACCCTGACCCTCGGTTTCCTCCTCTGTAAAATGGGCTGGTTATGGCATCCCACTTGGGTATGACCGCACCTGGCCTGGCATAGATGGCTGAGGAAACTTGACCAGCTCGCAAGCCCCTCCCCAGCTGCCCCTGCCTCACGTGGACCTTTCCCCAGCTGGGTGAAGCCTGGGGAGCCCCTGGCTCTGCTCCACCCAGGGCTCTCCAGGGTGCTGGGGGGCAGGCTTCCTGAGACAGGCTGCAGGAGGCCGAATGCTGTCCCCTGTCAGCCAGACACAAGTGGAACTGCACTCCCACCACCAGTCCCTGGAAGAGACCCCTTTTGAGCAGCTGCACTGTGGGCCTCTCCTGGTCACCACCCAGGAAGACCCGTTGCTTGTGCAGTCCTCTGTCAGGGGAGACTGAGGCATGTGGGGGGCAAAGGGCCATGCCCAGGGGATGGTGAGCCAAAGGCTCCCCCAGGACCTGGTGGGAAGACCAGAGCTGGCCCTGTGGAACCCCTGGAGTGGAGTCCACCTGTCCTACCTGCTGCCTCCTGCAGCCTCCTGGGCGGTGGGCATCTCCAAAGGGCACAGGCTGCCTCTGGGCTTACTGCCAGCCTTCTAGAGGGTTGAGCAGGAGGAGAGAGAAGCAGGCTCAGAGAGGCCTGGCCAGGGGCTCCATGGACACACATGCCCACTGTGTGGGCAGTGAGCCTGTGCTACCTCATGAGGGCTGTGCAGGAACAGGAAGGGCTGGCGTCCAGGAGGAGGAGGCCCAAGGAGCAGGTCCGGGAACTCAGCACAGCCTTGCTCCACCCGCTGCCGAAGGTCCTCAGGACAGTGGCACTGGCCTCCCCTGGCTGAGAGGAAAGAAAGGAAGGACCCTTGAGTCATGAAACAGACAGCCCAGAACCTTCCACAAAGCTCTTCTGAAGTGTGTCTCGGGCGTGGGGCGGGCTGGGTGCAGATGGCCACATGGGCTGGGAGACAGCCCGGGGAGCTGGCCATCCGCCAGCTCCCATGACCATGCGGGCAGAAGGTGGAACCCAGCAAAGGATGGACCTTGGTCCTGTGTCTCACTTTGTACCAGCCAAGTGTACAGGAGGGTGGACAGGGAGGGTGGACAGGGAACTGTAGACAGGGAACTGTAGACAGGGCAGGCAGGCTCTGTGGTGGGTGTATTTGGGATCCCACACCTCCGCCCCTGTCTGGGGTCCAGCATAGCTCCCCGTAGGCCAGCTTTGGGCTGGGAGGGCCGCACCTCCACTTCTCTCAGCCAAGGTGTTCAGCTTTTATTTAAGGCCTGGCGGGGACATAGGACAGAGAGGCTGGTGCTCGCCCTGAAAGCCGAGGCAAGCCCTTTTCTCTCCACAGGGCGAGATGGGAAACTTCAAGCTGGGCCTCATGTAGGTCCCAACCACCGCAGATAGAGGCAGGAGCTCAGGCAGGGGCAGCAGCCCCAGAAGGCCTGCAGGGGGCAGAGGGCTGGTGCCCTTTGCAGACCCTGCCCATCTTGGCTCCCTCCTCTCCAGGGTCCCAAGGTGTGGGGGATCAGGGGTGCTGCCTGCCCACCACTGGGGCTGCAGCCCTAGCACCCCCTTCCTCCTCTGATACAGAAAGCAGCTCGGCAGAGGGTGAGCATTTGAATGCTAGGCTGGTGCAGGGGTCCTGGGAGCCCCCGGGGTGTGTGCATGTGTGTGCGCACGCACGCACACACACACATGCACACACACGCACACACACATGCACATGCATCAGTAACCACTTTCCCATGGGGGCTGGGCTTGAGGACCCTCCTGACAGCCTCCACCCTGATATTCCTGAGAAGGCTGGAGGCAGGGAGGTTCTGAAGGGGGAGCCTGGGCGAGAACAGTGGCCTCAGCCATAATGGAGGGTCCCCAAGGCAGTGACACAGTGGGACAACAAGGGATGGTGCTTTGTAGCAGATGGAAGGTGGAGCAGGGGGTGCACCCAGGCAGGGATGGAGCAGGGCCTGGTGAGGGGTTGGCCGGGGCCCAGTCTGTCTGACCCAGCTTCACTAGACGCAGGGGACATGACAGATGGGGCGGGGTCTGCAGGCAGGACCCCACTCGAGGCTCTTGGGGCTGGTTCCCTTGGTGAGTGGTGAGTCGTGGGTGAGTGGAGGGGTGTCTTTCGTGTGTGCTCTGGATGGGTTCCTGGGGCTGGAGGCATTAATGTCCCCTCCCCAGGGTCCCACTTCTGTGGAGAGGGACAGAGCTGCTGTGGGGAGCCAGGCCTCTACAGTACGTCCAGGCTGCAGGTGGGGGAATTATTTCTCTCAGAGGTGTCTTAATCTCATCTCGTGGTGCATTATCCAGAGCAGTCCCTCCTTTGGCAAGGACAATTTTATCTGCATCTTCCACCCCCGGTCCCCAGCTATCCCTGTGCTGCTCGTGGCCTGGGCAGCAGTGGGCACCGAGCTGCCAGGGCCTGGTTCCACTTCCTCACCCACTGCAGGCTCCTTGCAGGCCGAGGGTGCCAACGGGACCAGGGATCTGTGGATGACTCTGGCAGTGCCAAGGCCGGCTTTCACCCACACCCCAGCCATTCGTGTCCTCCTTGGGTGGTGACAGCCCGGCGGGCCCCAGCTGGGGAGCACTGATGATGCTTGGCTCACATCTGGCAGCACCTGAGGCCTTACCTGCCACATGCCATTCTCAGGTGCGGGGTTAGAAGGGACACAGTTTCTGCTGAGCAAATAAATGTGTGTCCAAACCGAGCCCCAAGGGTCCACCTCTCGGCCGTAGGCTCACCTGCGCTGTCTGAAGCTGTGCCTTCCCTGAATGTCACAGTAACTGCTGTCTGTGGGCCACCAAGTTGGGCCAGGCATTTGCAGTCAGATCTCATGAAACCAGAGAGTGAAGCCCTGTCACCCTGCCCAGATGGGCCGCGGAGCCGTGGCCCAACCCCCGGGCCCTCCCGGAGCCCTGACCTGGTGGCACCGCAGGAAGAGAACCTGGAGCACCAGGGGCCCAGGAGGGCCTGTTCCGGGGACTGCAGCGCCACTCCCCCTCCGCCATCCCTGGGTGCTCTGAATTGGCAGGGACCCGGCCACTGCAGTGAGAGGAACCTTCCAGGTCTGGCTCCTGTGGATCCAGGAGTCCCTCCCCAGCAAGGCCACCTGACCACACCGAGGGCCCTGGGACGGCTGGGCTTTGCTCTTCCATTCACTCACCCAGATGCCGGCTCCCCGCAGCGACTGCACCAGCCACGCTGACCACGCGGGCTCTCCCTGCTGCTAGCCACCCGCTGCCTCCACGTGTCCCTCCCACAGACGTCAGACGCAACCCCCAAATCTGCCCGCCACTCCCCCGACGTCGGCTCCTACCCCAGTGCTGCAGCCAGAAGCGGGGGTCAGCCCCCAGTCACCCCCAGCCTGTTCCCTCCACCCCGCGGTTTGTGCCACAGCAGTGGCATGAGGACACTGACTTTGCCTCCCAAACATGGTGGCTCTGGGACCCCTCCAGCTGCCCTTGCCCTGCCACCCTCCCTGGCACTGCCTTCGTCTGGGCCAGACTCCTGGGGCCCTCACCCCTCTGTCCGTTTGTCCCCAGGGCAGCCCTTCCCCTGCCCAGAGCCCTGCTCCTTGGCCCTGGAGAGCAGTGCAGCTGGGTCGCTGCGCCCTCCACTCCTCCGTCTAGTGGACAGCTGGTCACTCAGCAGGGTGGTCTCTGACAGGCCACGCCCGAGCACCTGTGAGGGGCGGCTGGCGACACAGGGCCGGCCGTCGGGCAGCTGTGGGGGCAGCTGAGCCTGTCCAGGAGCCCACACAGTGCCGTCCTCCAGGGCGCCGTCAGGACGTCTTCCAGCCCCAGATGGGGTGGCTGCTGCCAGGCTGGGAGACATGCTGTGCGCATGATCCCAACTGCGTGCTCCATGGGTCCCCAGGAGCCCCGAGACACCAAGAGGCCCACCTTGCCAGTGCTCTGGGGGAGGGGCTGGGAGGCCGACGGTGTCCTCGCTGGCTCCCGGAGCAGTCCTGGGCTTCTCCAGCCCTGGCCTCCAAACCCACACCCCTCCAGCCAGGCTGACCCTGAGGCCGGGGGCCAGCTCTGGGAGTGACTTCCAAAGCCTTTATGTGGATACTAATTACAACAATTATGGCTTTATCAGCAAGATAAAGGTCGGCAGGCACCCGAGGGAGGGCGTCCTGGGGAGAGGCTGCGCAGGGATGGGAGCGGGCAGCCTGACCTCTCCGGGAGGGAAATGTCAATTAATTATCCTTTTACAGCTGAGTCAATTAGACTCCCCAGTCACCTGTGTAGGACGCTGAGGCGGAGGCAGAGGGTCGCAGGGACGGACCGGCTGGGAAGCCAGCACTGCGAAACGGACGGCTGCCGCGGCTCAGGCGCCCCAGGAGGAGCTCAGGCCCCGGCCCAAGTGCTTCCTTCATTTAAGCGAATTCAAAAGATAAAACGTTATTGGCCCCGAGGGGAAGAGAGTGGCCCAGCGTGGAGGTGACCAGACACACTGCGTCAGTCTTCAAGGTGGACTCCACTAGCCCAGGAGCTGCGCTCACTGGGGGGCCTGGCGCAGGAGGCCCAGAGCCGCGAGCTACGCAGAGCCGTCCATGCAGTGCGGACATGTGGGGTGGGGTCTTGAAGCCCCCGAGGGCTGTGCAGGGCCAGGTGGCACCTTTAGGCCTTCGCGACCTGCCTAGGCCACCAGCCAGGGGCCTCCTCTCTACTGTCCGCCCATCCAACCTGCTGTGGCCAGGGATGGCCTGGCCAGGCTGCCCTCAGTGGATGGAGTGCCATCCCCACTGACTCAGAGACCACAGGGCACGTCCTCCTCTATCGGTCCCTGTGGCTGTTGGTTTCCCTGCATGCGCCTCCCCCAGCATCCAGGGTCCCCGGGCCCTCCTCTTCCCCTGGGCTGCCACCCGTGGTCCTCATCCAGCCCTCCAGGGGCCAGCAGGGACGTGGCCCAGGACGGAGTCTTGCCAGGCACCTTCTCCATGGTCTACACGCTGACCTCGCCCGCTATGCTCACTTCCCTCACGAGAAACCCAGGCGCGGCCCGCTCAGGTCCAGGGCCACACTGCTCTGCAGGCACCCCGCTGCGGAGAGCCACCTCCCGGATCCCTGGGGTGCTAGCAGGTGGTGCAGTGTGCTGCAGCAGCCTGTGGCCCCTGCCACCGCACCCTCCAGCCCTGGCGGCCACCTGCTTCCTGAAGCACAGAGAATGGGCTTGATTCCATTTGCCCAAATCCCCTCTGCGCATCTGGACGACAGCATGCCGCACGGATGCCCCCAGAGCGCCAGCAGCCGTGGCCACCACTGCTCCTGGCCCCACACTGTCTCTGTGCCACCCTGCTCGCCTCACTCCCGAGGCTGTGCTGGGCCCCCACGTTCGCCCGGGGCAAGCCGCCGCCAGCCAGCAGGGCCTGGGTCTCTCTGGGTCTCACTCTCAGTTTCTGGAGGCAACCCACTCAGGAGCAGTAGCCCCAGCCTGGGCGGGCAGCAGGAAGTGAGAAGAAGGGGCAGGGCTGCCTAGGGGCAGGCTGGGCACTGCCTCATTCCTGCAGCAGTCTCAGCACTACCCCGCAAGTGCCCAAGCCTGGAGCCAAGACCCCCCCACTCCCCACGGGACTGTGGACACCCTGATCAGTCCCAACCCAAGATCCAACCACTGGCCAGTGGACAGCCACAGGCAGTGTGATAGCTGACGGGGACAGAGGCCAAAGAAACTGGGTGACCCATGGGTCTCTGAGGGTGTAGTCACTTCACAAGAGCAGAGGCCGAGCAGGACAGCCCTAGGCCAGGACAGCCTGAGCAGAGCCCCGGCCCGAGACGCCGTGGTGACCAGGGAGCCCGGCCAATCTCCTGTCGCAGTGCCACAGCAGGGAGGCTGCTGAGGGTACACAGAGCCGTGGCATACGGGACCACAGCCGCCCAGCAGGGCCAGTGTCATATGGAGACAGACTGCTGGCCAGGTGACACTAGAAAGCAGGCTCAGAGCCAGCGGGTGCCAGCGTCACATGGAGGTGGACGGAGTGGTTGGTAGAGGAGGTTGTACCTGACCCTGAGATGCCCAGTCAGTGGGTGAGTGGGCACACCCGGGACCCGCTGTCCCCGACCCATGCCCAGGTGTGGCCTTCTTTGTTCCTGAGCCTCTCCTGGTGCCTGCCCAGCCTGGGTGGCCCTGAGGTCACCTACTGCAGCACAGCAGTGGTCAGCCGGCCATGGAGAGGCAGCGGCCAGGAGCACCATGGAGGGGCAGAGCGGGGCGCGGAGCTGTGAGGCAGGAGGAGCCTCCGGGGGCCTGGCCTGCTGCGCTGCGCTGCCATGGGTAGGAACGCGGCCCCCTCAGTCCTGGCGTGGACCCAGGCCCAGGAGGCCTCAGGTTCCTGCTACATAGGTGGATGGGCTGACAGCGCCAGGGCAGCTGGCCATCTGCCCGCGTCAGGACCATGCCCAAGAACACTGGGCACCACACACCTCTTGGGAGAGGGCGTTTTCTTCTTTCCTCGTGGGCTGGGGATGTGGTGCGAGCAGTGGCCTACAGTGCAAGTCCCCGGGTTCCGCCAATAAAAAGGTCACCTCAGATCTGCAGCCCGGCCCATGGCCCTGGGCACACACTCCCCGAGCCGCGGGAGAGCGAGCTGCTGACCCCACCCCCGCAGCAGGCCTCCTACAAACCAGGACCTCTCCCCCCATGTTCCACGTGCACCGTCCAGGCTTCCCGGTTGTTGCAGTCACATCCCCTACAGTGGAGACCGGCCTGGTGGGGTCCCATGTGGCACCAAGTCCCTCTGTCTTCCTCTTCCCCTCCGTCCAGAGCACTGGTGGCCTTTCCTTGACGTTCGCAGGTCCCTGGCCAGGACTCCTGGGGAAAGTCCCCGGTTGGCTTCGTCCGAGGCGCTGTCACCCGAGGATGGAGGGTGTGTGTCTTTGGCGGGAGAGTCGCGCACTGGCCCACCCGTGGGGCGGGGCGGGAACTCGCGCGTCCTTGACCGTGGATGTGGAGCCCTGTCTGCCAGGGTCTGCGGCGGGAGCCTGCTGGGTCCCCTGTACTCTGTGGCCAGGACTCTGGGGAGGGGCTGAGGCCACCACCCAACGCGCCACGCTGCCCAGCTCACTCCTGTTGGTCCAGGCCCCGACTCTGCTCTGGCCTGGGCCATCGCCCTTCATCTGAGTGCCCCACGTGCCCCAGGCTTCCTGGAGGTGCCCACTCCATGGCTGGTGCCATCCTCTATACTGCCCGCCAGCTGATGGCCACGCCCACCTTCAGGTTCTCCTCAGGGGACAGTGCTTTGTGGGGAGCCACTCCGAATGACCACACCTTCCAGCCCTGCTGCTCGAGGCTCTGGCCAGTCACTACATTTCGTGGGACTTGGGCGCTGTCCCCGCTGGGATAGCAAGGCTGGCTCCAGGTGCAGGCGTCACCATGGGCTGAGCTGCACTCACTGTTCCTTGGACTCCTACCCCTGGCCTCATTTGCATGGCTTCTCTCAATAAGAGGGTTCACACGTGCTCCTCGCTCTCTTTCCAGGGACCCCGAGGGTCAGAGGAGCCAAAGAAGAGTCTCTCTGTCTCCGTGTGGTCATTTCGTGCAGCCCAGTTCCCCTGGAGTGACCCTGAGTGCTCAGTCGTGGGCCGTGACAGCTTGGAAACCCTGTTCCAGGGCTGAGCCTGGCCAGGGCTGCTGCGCTGCTGCTCTGGGCGCGCCCTCGAGCACACCCTGGTGCACGCCACGTCCAGCCTGCCTCTGAGGGAGGCAGACCCCAGCTCGCCTGCCGGTTCCCGCTCGGCAGCCCACGGCGCAGGCCCTTGCTTGGCCTGTCCCCAGTGTCACCTGTCCCCATCGTCACCCTGGCCCCACACGGAGCCCTGCTCAGCCCCGGGCTCCAGGCTCTCCAGTGTCTTCCTGCCCCACGGGGCTCCCGGCTCCACCCCACGGTCCCCCACGGTCCCCCACGGTCCCCCACCGTGCCCCTTGCCTGGCTGCACTCAGCAGCTTTGACATCAGATGGCTGAGGGGGCAGGGGGCACAGGGAGCACCTCAGAGGAGAGATGGCCTGCGAGGGCAGGCGGTGAAGGACCAGGCTTTCCCCTGAAGGAGCAGCTGTCCAGCAAGGCAGCTGAACCCTGGGGGGCAGAGGTGACGAGTCCCCTGCCACGCTGGGCTCTCCCTGCTCCGCCCTCACCCTGACTTGCTGCGGGAGGCACAAGGACTTGCTCCGTGCAGTCACCTGGGACCCTGCCCCGCCCCACCCCCACACCCTGCTGCTGTGGTTTGGACAGACACACACCCACGTCTGAGTGAATTTCCATTTTTATCCACTGTTTTGGCATTGGAAGCAACACAATATCTTTTTATACTATATTTTTCTGGGACATTCCCTCTGCACGATATGATTCCTAGAAAAAGAATTTATAGCCCAAACTTCCTTTGAAAATACGGCTCTGGTGCTACTCGGCCGTGATCAACCACAGACGATTAATATTAAAACGTGGTATCGTCCCACGAGGCAATGAAATTTCCAGAAATTCTCTGCCACACATTCCGCCCCTTTTATTGGCAAGACTGAATTAGCGACAGAGGGCACCTTGATTTCTAAAATCATTTTACAATAATGGTTGATTCCTTATACATCCCATCTGATATACACTCAAAACCATTTGTCCAACGTGTGAAAGAGAGAAAGCACTCAAACCAACTGGAAGCATTCACCGGGAGGGTTTTGTGCATTAAAGAAAGAAAGGAAGAAAAGCAATCTGACCTTCTCTGACTGTGTGGCTCCTCTGGGTTCCCAAATCCAATTTCAGGGGATTGTCTGAGCTCCGGGGCCCACAGTGTCCATCCTGCAATCAGGGGCACCTGCTTTATGAGTCAATGGGCCCAAATTACGGGGGCTGAGGCGGACGCCCCACCAAGAACAAGGAACACAAAACAAAAGGGCTCTGTGCTTCAAGCCGTGGGTGGGAATTACGAAAGGTTAAGAGACTAAATATAAAAACCCTGCTGAATATAAAATCAGCGTGCTTTGTTGCTAAAATCTGGGTGCTGTAATTTATCCAGAACAGGGTTTGGAATATCTGGCAACAGTTCACGTCTAGGAAATCGTCTCTCCTCCCCAACAAAATGAAAGGCGTCTATTGCAAAGTTAAAGACAATTGAGCAGCTGAGATAGTTCGTATCAACAGAATAGTGAAAGACTGCATTTTGCAATGACATATTACTGACATTAGTCCCCTGGAAAGAGAAAAATGCTTCTCTCTTCATTTCCTTATTTATATGAGCAGAAATCAAGTTTTTGCAAGGTTCGTTTTCTTAATTGCCGAGTCCAGCCGGGCCAGGGCCAGGGATGCCCACAGTGGCTGAGTTTTCTTAATTGCTGAGTCCCAGCCGGGCCAGGTGTGGGCCAGGGTGGGCATCCAGAGCAGCCCGGTCCACCTGAGGGCCAGTGGGTGCTGGGCAAACCCCAGGGGTGTATCTCTGCAGGTAGGGGCCTCAAGGTCTGGGCAGTGGACAAGGCTGTGGGGGCAGGGTTGCACGTGCCACTGGGGAACCCAGGGGCCTGGACCAACAGGCGGGTGCCCCCTTCACGCACAGTGGTGCCTAGCTCCACGGCGCAGCCACTGCGTCACACCCAAGGCAGGGAGAGTCCTGCAAACGGATGTGGCCCTGTTCTTGCAGTCCAGAGATGGAGGGTGAGCTGGGGCCCTGCTGCTCCCGCCCCGGGTTGTTGGCACCGGGCCCTAGGAACACGCTGAAACCACCACCGTGCTGTGAAACGCACGCACGCACGCGGCCCCTGCTCTGCCTTCACCCGAGCCTCACTGGGGTGGAGCTCCTCTCCCGGGGGCCGGTGCCCTTTCCCGTCTCCTCCCCAGGCGCCTGAACTCCTGGCCACAGAGAACAGAAACCCCACCGCCCCGAGTGAGTGCATCCAGGGTTGTGGAGAAGAGCTGGCGGGTCACTCGTCCTCCAGGGCACATGTGGCAGGTGGGGCCAGGGAGCAGCATGTCCCCACCGAGGCCCACTGCACCCACCTGGCACCGGCCCCACCTGGCCAAGGCCAGGCTGGCCTCAGGCGCTGCGTGAGCTCCATGCCAGGCCCCTAGCGCCTGCGTTCCTGGAGCCGTGCCCTGGATGATCACACACAGCCGCCTCCCACATGCCCGGCTCCGACAGAGCAAGCAGCCTGCTCACCAGCAGCCCGGGCTCTGACTGCTGAACCCGCAGCCCACAGCTGGCCTTACAGTCCTGTGGCCAGTACCGCAGGGCACGGTGCGGGTCACGGTCGGGGCAGCCTCAGTTACAGATTCTCCTGGGGCTCATCTTGCAGAGGCGGCTGGACACTGCCACATTCTCCTGTGCATCTAGCAGTGCCCAGGAGGCATAAGTCCATGACTGGACGTCTATTCGGCAAAGGGCCTTCCTTCCCTTCTTCTCTGATAACAGAGCCTCATCTTTCTTGGCACATTGTATTTCTTCATGTGGCCTGGTGTGGTTGTGGCCATGTAACCAAGTTCTGCAACTTATGCTTCTCCCTTCCTGCCAGCTGGAACAGAGCCTCCTGGCTGGAGCTTGTGCAGCCACTTAGGGCCATGAGGTGGTACATAAAGATGACAGCAGCAGAACAGGAAACACAAACTGGAGTCCCCTGTGTTGGGGAGGGACCTCACTCTCCCTCTGGTCACCACTGTGCTGCAAGCACACAGCCTGCCCATACTGAAGACAAATTTAGCAAGGGTTCATGCCCCCCCATTCCACCTCCAGATCAGCTGCAGGGAGAGGTGGCCATTGGGTACAAACACCCTGAGGCCTGGCCATGCTGCGGCCGCTGAGCTGGTGCCTGATGAGGTCACAGAAGGACCCGGGCCTTCCGCACCTGCCCTCGATCCCTGCGGGAGAGCCATCTAGGTGGTTCCACAGGCTGGCCCTGGTGGGGTCTGCCAGCCCCCTGGGTTTCAGCCTTGCACGATCCCCGTGACCTGAGCTGCTGGGGCTTTCGTCCCTGCCCTGCTCTTGAGCTCTGGCTGATGGCAGTGGCTGAGCGGCCACCTCCCAAGACATCCAAGCACACGGGGCAAGAGCCTGCTTGTCCGGAGCCCAAGGGCACCTAGCCTTCACCCCAGGAGGCACAGAGGCTGGCCGGACTCGCCAGGCAGAACCACAGACGTAGGACTCCCAGGTTGTTGGCAAAGGTGCGGCAAGGAGGAGGGTGCCACCACAGGGACCCCACACCCCAGTGTGGGGTGGGGCTCCGGGCGGGTTCTCCCTTGGACAGAGGTGAGTCTGCAAGGGACGATTCCTGGCTTCTCTCCCCGCACGGGAGTCTTTGCTTTCTTTCAGGTAGTGGACACACACCTGCTCCAGTGACCCCTTGTGGCTGGTTGCAAGGTCTTGCCTGGTCCTGGAGTCTCTGTAGGGTGGGGCTCAGACCTCCTGGAACGGGGCTCCCGGCCCCCACACTAGCTGGAGCCCTGCCGACTCACACCTGCTTCCCGCTGGCCAAGGAAGGGTCCAGCGTTGGGGAGACAGAGCTGGGTGCGCAGCAGAGGGCTCCTGCCCTGGGCTGTCACAGCAGGCTTCCTGGCACAGGGCCGCCAACCTCTCTTCTGCTGGAGCCGTGCCAGCTCCAGGCTCCCTCTTGCCCACGGTGGGCACTGTCCTCGGCAGGACGGACTGAGCTTGGCCAGGCCTTCACCCTCTTTTTGCAGGATGCCTGAGGAGGAGGCCCACCTGCTCCAGGGTGGGTGGGGTGCGGGAGCTGGAGTGGCTGGCGAACCTTGGCCAGCACCCTGCCCGGTGGACAGCGGGCTGCAGAGCGCCCCAGGGGTCCTCGGCAGCGGGTGCGGGACCTTCAGTAGGACTTTCAGTGGGAGAAAGAAATCGGAGAGGCTTATTTTGAATGCTCCCTGGAGAGGAGGGTGAACAGTTCCCCTGGGTTGAGTCTGTCCTCTGTGGGGTCACGTAAAGGGAGACAAACACAGCGGGCGGGGACGCCTGGTTCTGCCGCGTCCATCCAGCCTGGGCCGCGCGGCTCCCTGCGGCGGACCTGTCTGCACAGGTGTGCTCGGGCTCCGTCCAGGGCCCCGGGGCTGGCTGGTGAGTCAGTTGCCATGGTGACAGCCCTCCTGGGGTCTGGTGGGAGGCTGAGGGATGGGCTCCGTGGTGCACAGCTTCCTGTGGGTTCAGGACCACCTGCCCCTTCCGGATCCTCCACCCCAGGGCCACCACCAAGAGATGGACCAAGCGAAGATGCCCACCCAACAGGCCGTGGAGGCCGGGGTAGGACAGTGGTCCTGCTGTGTGGGGGCGACCAGCCCTTTTCCTGGAAAGAAAAGTGGAAACAGGCAGAGAGCCCCTCCCGCCCCGGGCCCCTCCTAGGCAAGGTGGGGACCAGCAGGTGTGCCCGCAGACAGCCTGGGCGGTGTGTGCCTCTGCTCCTGCCACAAGGGGCTGTGACCCTCATTTGACAGAAGAGGAAACCGAGGACGGAGGCTCAGCTGGAGGTCGTGGGGGGCTCAGTTCCGGATGTGCTGTGTGGGGGCTGAGCAGAGCCACCCCAGGGAGCCGAGAGAAGGGTACCCAGGTCCCCAGCTCCCCTCCAGCCTGCAGCTGACACCCACGCACACCCCGGTGTCCTGGGAAGCCTGAGTCTCCCCGAGAGTGAGCCACTGCTCTGGACCACGCCTGGGGTGGCCCGTGGGGAGGGCCCAAGGTCACACACATAGAAGAACGATGACCAGCCGCTGAGCCTCCCTGTGGAGCGGCCACAGAGGGGCCCGCTGAGCCATGGCTGTGTTCCGGGGCCTGGATTCCATCGCGCCCTTGGAACTGGGTGCTGAGTCTCTAGGAGCGGAAGGCGTGGCGCCCAGGGAGCATCTCTACACTGAACTGTGAGAGCGATTCTGCCGGAGCTGAGAGATGGCTTCCATAACTGAGGAGGAGGCCGACAGGGGGACACGGGCCAGGTCCCGCCTGTCCTCAGAACCCGCAGCCCTGCCACAGCCAACCAACTTGCCTTCCCCAGATGCTGGGGTCCAGCTGTCCCTGCAGCCTGCAGCCCCCATGAAGATCGAGCCCGAGGCCGGCCTCCCTCCTCATGCTCTTGGATGGAAAGCAGTCCAGCCACCCGGCAAGGACAGATCACCCGCCCACAGGGCCTCAGAGGCCGCAGGTGTCCGGAGGCTCAGGTGCCCCTCCTGGGCAGCAGCAGAGCCAGGGACAAGCCTCTGCCCACCGCTAGGGAGAGAGCACCCTGGCAGGAGGGTCTGCGTGCAGAGCTGGGGCCACAGGCTGGACACGGGTTGGGCAGGGGTGGGGACCTGGGTCTCGGGAGGGGCTGGGCCACCTGGGGAAAGGAGGAGCCTGCCAGGGAGAGGCCCGCCTCGTCCATGTCTGCTGGAGGGTCCCGGGCACAGCGGCAGGGGGCAGCAGGGGGCAGCGCTCCCCACCCGGCTGTTCGCCCCTGGAAGGGGTCTGCTTGTCTCCTGCTGTTACAGATGACATGTGAGGTGTCCCCCAAAGCTCCTGTGTGACACAGTGCAAGGTTCAGAGGTGAAGTGACTGGGTCTTGAGAGCCTTCACTCAGTCAGCAGATTGATGCACACAAGGGATCAGCTGGGAGACGCCTGGAGGTGGGGCGGCTGGAGGAGGCCGGCACAGGGGCGTGCCACGGGGTCGATACTGTCCCTGGTGAGCAGAGCTCTGGCTCCTGATGCCCTGTCCTGAGCTGCCTTCCTCCTCCACGCCCTCCCCGTGGCCTTTGGCCTCCCCTCGGCCCAGAGCATGGAGAGGCCTCCTGTGGATTCAGACCTCGCAAACCCTGAGCCCCACGCAAACTCCCCATCCTCCAAAACCGCTCTTGGTCACAGCAGTGGAAACTCTGAGGCCAGCTCAGGCCGGAGCCCTGGTCCCCCAGACCCTCTGTGCCCCAGTCCCTGGGGGGCTTTTCTCGCCTGCCCCGATTCCGGGCACCTGACTGGCCACATGCCCCTCACTGCTGGCAGCGCCAGGCCAATCAGTTGCTCTGTTGACCACTCACCAGCCAGGCCACTGGGGGTGTCCCCTTGATCTCCCTCCATGAGTGGTGAGTCATCTCCGGCACTTTCCTGGGCAGCCTTGGGCTCCAGGCCCCGCAAGGTGGGGGTGGACAAGGGATAGGAGATGCACTGGAACCCACTGGGAAGGGAACACCCAGGTCAGGCCTGAGGGTCAGGGCCAGAGGCCAGTATAGGGGAGGCCTGTGGCCTGGCCCTACCCTGGGTATTGGCTGAGACTTGGAGTCCAGGAGCACTATCCAGGCACCCTTGGGGGGCTGTGTGGGTCACCCCAAGATGCCTGCTGGGCAGGGACCAACTAAGGCCAGAGAGAAGGGCCAGTCAGTGCCCTGCGGTCCCCTCCCCGAGGCCTGCCAGCCCTCCATGCTATTTAGTTGCCCTTCCTCTTGGCCACTCCCTGTGCCGTTATGTCCACCCTCCCAAGTCTGCTGCAGCACAGGTCACATCCTGCGTTGGTCCTGGCCCATGGGAACATGTGGGTGGCTCCCTCCAGCCCGACTCCTCCCCTGCCTTTCCAGCCCCAGTGAGGCGTCACCTGGTGTCACCGTCACTCACAATGGCGTCTGCATGGGCGTCTCTTGGTGGTCTTCATCCACTTTGAAAAAGCTGACCTCGGAATAGGTTGGGAGCTGCACGTATCTGATGCCGGCGGAGATCCTCAGGACCCGGCCACTCTCACCTTCCAGGAGAGAAGTTGGGGAACAAGGCCCTAGACGGCAGCCCCGTAGGAACGTGGACAAGGGCTCAGCCGGACCCCACCCCGGGCCTGTCACACCCCATTTTCAACTCAGCATGACCACATTCAGCTTGGGTGGCCTCCCCTGGGTCTGTCCTGCAGCGGTCTCCCGGCCCTGGGATCTCCGGGGCCTCCTCATGCACCCCAGTATCTCTGCCTTAACCCTCAGCACCCAGCTGCTCTCCTTCCCTGCACTCCTCTCTGTTGGGTCTTCCAGCTCTGTCACCTGCCCCAGGAGGCCTGGAGAATGCTTGGGGACATTGCCGTCTGCAGATGGAACCCTGGGCCCCAAATCTCCAGCTCAGTCTTCAGCGTACTGACCGCCCACACGCCCTGGGAGGGCCTGTCTCTGCTAAGTAGCTCGTGGGTTCACCATGTTGCACCGCTGCCCTCGGCTGGTCAGCACCACAGTGAGTGCCTGTGGTGGACCTGTTTCCCCCGCAGTCCTGGGTGGACACTGCTGCTCTTGTCCATGGCTCCTGGCCCCGGGAAACCTCAGGCTGCAGGGAGCGCCTGAGGACAGGGCTGGAGAACCCGACAGCCCCACTTGGAGGACCCGAGAGAAGCACGTGCTGGGAGCGCAGGCGGGAAGGGTGACCAGTCCTGTGTCCCAGGGCTGCTGCCGAGCTCTGGGGCCAGCTTCCAGACCACAAAGGACCTGGGGAGCAACCAGGTTCCCGAAGCCTTAGAAGAAACTCAAGACGAAGTGGCAGACCCGGGGGGCTCCCCCTTGGGGTGGCAGGGAGAGGGTCACCTCACACCCCAGAAGCTGCCCTGAAAATGCTGTCAGTTGAGGAAAACAAGCTGAGAATCTGGGGGACAAGGCATGGAGTCAAGGACACGGCATCAGCGAGGAGACAGCACAGGTCAGCACACACACTGAGAGACTTGTCAGGCCAAGGAAAGGGCCACCTGGAGGAAGAAGAGAGACAGGGCCTGGGCTCCCCGATCAGAGGGGTCGTTCCCCCAAGCCCTGCTGGAAGTCACGGGGGACTGGGCACAGTCCAGTGCAGTCCTCAGAGGGCCCTGTAGGGGATAACTGGTCTTAGATGGAGCTCTCCTCCAGACCTGCCTAACAGTCAGAAAAGCCCCAAAGCATCCAACTGTCCAGTAGCTCACTCTGCCCTGGAACAAGCTCAAGTTCAGTCACAGGAGGGCAGACAGCGGGCTCCAAGAAGGCAGAGTTTACCATGTCTGGCACCCAATCAGAGTCACCAGGTATGCAAAGAATGCAGGAGAAGGTGGCCCATAAGGAGGAGAAAGACAAGTTGGGGGGCTGGGGCTGGGCTCAGTGGTAGCACTCGCCTGGCATGTGCGAGGCGCTGGGTCCGTGCTCGGCACCACGTATAAATAAATAGAATAAAGGCCGATCGACAACTACAGGAAAAAAATTAGAGATCTTAAAAAACAAATAGATAAGTAGGTCGAAGCCGACCTGGAAGTGACGGTGCCTCGGCAGTCAGGACACCAGGAAGGTGGGCGTTGCGCTGGGCTGCGGGCTCAGCCTGGAGCAGAAGGTGGAGCAAGGGCAGCTGGGCTTCTGGGCTGAGCACGGCGACGCGAGGGGCGAGAAACACGGACTCTCACCAGACGACACAGAGGACAGGTCCCGGGACTCGGAAACAGAGCAAAGGAAACCCCAGAGAAAAGAGAAGAAAGAGAAAGCAAGAAGGGGAGGAAAGGAAGGAGAGGAGGGAGGGAGGGACCGCGGACCGCTCGCCCCGGCTGCGCACGAGAGGCTGCCGCAGCAGAACCGCGAGAAGGGATGGCTGGCGGCCGGGAGCTTCCAAATCCGATGAAAACTATAAACTCACAGGTGTGAGGAGCTCAGCAAGACCCCAAGCATAAGAGGCACGAGGAACGATCGCACGCCGCATCATGACCAGACCGCCGCAGAGGCGAGGGCTGCCCGAGTGACTGGCCACGGGGACAGAGACCAGGAGACCTCTCCTGGGGACCGGCCAACTGGGGAGCAGTGGAGCCAGGCCTTCAGCCCACTGGGGGCTTGTGCCCGCCAACGCGACTAGAGATCGGAGGGTGGAATGCAGATGTCCGCAGACACAGAAATGCTGAGAGAATTCACCAGCAGCCACCTCCACCACGAGGGATGACGGAGTGAGTCATCTGGATCGACAGGACGGAGCCCGGAGGGCCAGACGTAGGAGTTAGGTGTATAGATGAGATTTTTTTCTCTATTTATGAAATACTATTGAAAAATAGGTGGATGGGTGCTGTGGCACATGCTGGGATCCCAGCAACTTGGGAGGCTGAGACAGGAGGATTGTTAAGTTCAACACCAGCCTCAGCAACTTAGTGAGGCCCTGAGCAACTTAGGGAGACCTTGTCTCAGAATACAAACTATAAAGAGCTGGGAATGTGGCTCGGTGGCTAGGCCCTCTGGGTTCAATCCCCGCTACACAAAAAAAGATAAGTGGCATTTTCAACAAAAATAACACCAGTGGGGCTGGGGTTGTGGCTCAGTGACAGCTCGCTCATCTGACACGTGTGAAGCACTGGGTTCAAACCTCAGCCCCACATAAAAATAAATAAATAAATAAAGGTATTGTGTCCACCTACCATCAAAAAAATATTAAAAAATAACACCATTATGTCATGGAGCTTATTATATATGTGGATGTAAAAAGTGTATGAAAATATTAGCATAAAGCTTGGGAGTGGAGGAAAATGGAGACTGTCACAGAGTTCTGAGTGTGACGTGGAATGAAATCACTTGAAGGTGACTGTGGTAAGTTAAAACGCTCTTGTCACCTTAGAGCAACCCTCAAGTAACAGAGCAACAGTCCCAGGGAAGGAGCCATCAGAGAAGGCACAGAGCAGTGTACAAAACTCAGCTCAAAACAGAAATGGACACAAGGGTAGACACCTGGGCCAACGAGAAACAGCAAAGGGTGAACTTGAATCCACTACCTCAATGATCCCATCAAACATGAAAGGCGTAAGACTCCAGTTAAAAGGCAGAGACTGTTAGAGACGGAATCCAAGGCAAGACCCAGCGGCATATGCCTCCAAGTTCTCACGGTGGAGGTGAGACTAATGGGCCCAAAGGAGAAGGCGGGTCGAGAGCCCAGGTTAGCATGGTTGAAGGAGGGGAAGGTCGCTGTACTGATGTCACAGGAAGTGGGCGTCAGACCCGGCCAGGGGTGAAGAAGACGATTCCTCACGGACGAGGGGTAAAGTAATCAGAAGACCTGAAACCTGAAGCACTCATGCCCCATAACAGCTTCAAAGTACAGAGGCAGAAATGGACGGAAACGAAGGCAGAGGTGGAAAGATCATAACGAGGGTCAGAGATGTCGATATGTCACTCTCAGCATTTGACGGAAACAAGCAGACCAAAGACCAGCAAGGGTACACCAAACTCAAATGCCAGCATGGGCTCAGTATCTTTTACACAAAATGCTGGGGACCAGAAATGTCCCAGGTTGGGGAGTTTCTCAGATTTTGGAAATTTTGCAAGGACTTTATCTGTTGAGCATCCCTAATGCAAAAAAAAAAAAAAAAAAAAAAAAAAAAAATCCCAAATCTGAAATGCTCTAAAATCTAAAACATTGGCCCTCAAAAAGTTTTGGATTTTAGATTTTAGATTTTTGGACTAGGAATGCTCAGCCTATAAAAAGAAGATTGACCTGATTGACATTCATATAATACTCCATCCAACAAAAGAATGCACATCCTTTTCAAGTGCACACAGAAGATTTACTGAAGTTGACCCATAAAAATTCTCAATTAAACCTGAAAGAAATTGATACATACAAAGTATAGCTCTAACCATATGGAATTAAGTTAGAATTCAATAGCAGAAAGAGCTCTATATTTGGAACGGAAACAACACACTTGTAAATAACTCATGGGTGAAAAAAAGAAATTAAAAAGGAAACCAGAAAGTATTTTGAACCGAATGAAAATGAAGATACTACGTCTCAAACTTTGCAGGATGCAGCTACAGCAGTATTCGGGGGAAATTCATAGCAATAAACCCTTATGTTATAAAAGCAAGGTCTGAAACGAATGACCTTAACTTTCACCTTAAGAAACTAGAAAAAAGGAGAGCAGATTAAGTCTACAGTGAGCAGAAACAAGGAAATGAGGCTGGCCTGGTGGCACACCCGTGATCTCAACAACCAGCGAGGCTGAGGCAGGAGGATGGCAAGTACAAGGCCAGCCCGGTCAACTTAGCAA